>NW_027437181.1:26920000-27527500 GCF_033239565.1 Halichoeres trimaculatus
GCTATATAAGACCCTTTGGCTAGACGACTCGTACACGCGCGCGCACACACACACACACACACACACACACACACACACACACACACACACACACACACACACACACACACACACACACACACACACACACACACACACACACACACACACAGAGCAGGTCTAGCTGGACTCCTGTGGTTCTCCTCCTCAGCCATCAGTCAACTTTAAGAGTCTGGAGACAGAAGAAACTCCCCCAACACACACACAGCTGGACAAGGCTGCCATTGAGCTCCACAGAAACCTTTCTGAGACCCTTTTTATGGCTTCTGCAGAGAGGAATCAGCCTGGAACAGCTTCTTACAGCAGCTTTGGTATTTGAGAAACAGCAAACGTGTCATACACATGGAAAATGAGGGATTTTAGTCGCTTTAATTGAGGTTTGTGCTTTCATTGAGGCTCCAGCCAGGAATATACACAAATATGACTGATAACATATAAAGTGAAAAATACCATGTCTTCACAAATGCATCTTCCAGTCAGTGAGATATGTACGCAGCGAGCAAACAAATTTCAAATTTCACAAAAGGGTGTGTGTAGGGATGGAAGTGACTGTGACAAGGACCAAACTGTGATTATTTGGTCCAAAGTGGCGCTAACACCGCATCCCTGTGGGTGTTTTTGGTCAGCAGGAGTCAGGACAGGTGACCAGTGCTCCTAACCTTCAGACACCTTCAGACATCACACATGTTGTCACCTTGTTTTATTGGCTGTTTGACAGCTCACATCGTTACTGCACATGATTCCACTGCAGGAGTCTGGATTACTCGTCTTAGTCATGCTAAAGTGCTCTGGTCAACATGTTCAGGTGAAGACAGAACTTAAAGTTTGTCTAAGCTCCTTCAGTCAAGTTATTTTACACTACCTTCCATCTTTCTATCTTTGTTTCTTCTTTGCCTTTGTGCTACACTCTGTACCCCTCTTCCTACACTTTCTCCAGTCTTTCTGCTTTCTCTCTGCACTTTCTGTCATCCTAGTCTATGTTCTGCACTCCTTCTCTCAACTCTACCCCTATTTTGGATCATTACTTTGTATGGCTCATTTGTTGGTCATGGACACCAAACTTTTTTGTGGCTTCAGTGATATTTTTACTAATTTTTCTCCTGTGTTTGTCTGGAGATCCTACATGTAACCATGGCTGCATTGTTTACATGTGAACTCAGCTGTTAGCAGCCTATAGCATGTCAATGCTAACTGGTGTAAGGCCTGATGTCTTCCCACAAGGTGAAGAGAAGGAGGTTCGGACGACGTGCTGGTTCTCAGGTGTGAGTTAAGAAGTGACGACATGGACCTGTCCTTCCATCCATCGTTATTGGGAACGTAAGATCTATCTCCAATAAGATGGACGAGCTAGCTGTACTAATCCAGCAACAGAGGGAATACCAGAGGGCAGAGTAGCATCATGCTATTCACAGACATGGCTAACTGAGCTAACGTCAGACACCAACGCCACATTGGAAGAGCTTCACCTGCTGTGAGCAGACAGGATCCAGGAGACAGAGATGGAGCATGACTGAAGAAGCTCAGTCCTGGACCCTGTGGAGGTGGAGGCAGGCTGAACTGGACAATGATGGACTATTTTTTTTCGTCCTCACTCTTCCCCTATTTGTTGTCTAAACCATTTCTCAACTAACTTTATTCCCTCCTTTTCCTTCCCCCTTTTTCCTTGTTTCTCTATCCTCCCTTTTATCTCCCCTATCTACCTTCTCTTTCTTCTCTCTTTTTTACCTCTCTATGCCCTCAGTCCATCCAGTATCTGCTCTCTTTAACTCTTCGCTTTATTTATTTCCTTTCTTTCTTACCCCTTTTCTACACCTCCATTGAACTCTTTCTGCACACCTTTCTTCCTCTCCATCCTCTATTCACTCCCTCCCTCCCTTCTTCCAACCCTTTCTACTCATTTTCTGCCGTCCCTTTCCCATTTTTTATCCTATCTGTTGACCTTCATTTTACACTCTGTCATTCCTTTCTCTGTTCAAAGTTTTCCATACTCTCTTCACCTTTACTTTACTCTTCTCTTTTTCTTCTTTCTCACTTGTTGAACGTTATTTATTAATACATCAGAGGTTTCTTAACTTTTTCAGCTCCTGACTCCCGTAACAGCTTTGCCAGACACCAGCGACCCCCTGCTGTAGAAATACAAACAGACCAAAGCAACAAAAAAAGAAAGAGTAACTGATGGACAGAAAATTGCCGCCACTGATACATTGTCCTCTGGCTTGGTCGCCACCTGGGTCTTTTGGCAACAAAGAAAAATGGATAATATAAAATTTAACCCCTATTTTTTTTCATAACTTCTAAATAATGGCTAAAATAAGCAATTGTAAAAAGTTTTTAATTTTGGAAGGCATTTAGCAACAACCAAGGATGGCACAGCTGGCTTCACACAGATCCAACTGTTTTTGGCCTGTTTTTGTCCTTTTTTAGCACAAGGACAAACATCCAGACCAGCAAAGCCAGCACGCTCTCTCTCTCTCTCTCCACACACACACACACACACACACACACACACACACACACACACACACACACACACACACACACACACACACACACACACACACACACACACACACACACACACACACACACAGACTGAAACTGTTAATCTGCAGACAAGAAGAAAACAACATCCTTCCTGCTGCAGACAGGACAAAATGTGTGTATTCTGGTGTGCATGTGTGTGTGAGATGACATTTTTAGATTCCAAGGACAGGGTGTGTTTCCTCTCTTGCTTTCTATTGTTCCTGCAGTAACAGTGATCCTCAGGGAGTGGAGCAACCACTCGGACTCTGGAGCAGCAGCCAATGACAGGGCAGGACAGAGAGGTCCTGAGGCTGCTGGGAAATAAACTCTGTCCTCTGTTGCTTTGGAGGAAGTTTAAAATGTAACATTAACCCACAGTGTCTTCAGGGGAGGGGATGTGGGTCAGTCCTCAGAATTTCTTTTTTGTATATAAGGTGAGCAACATTGAAATGTCCAAACATCATATGTGTTATTGTACAGGAGTAAAATAATAATAGGGGTCAGGAAAATCAGAAGCTTTACTATTTGAAGTAAAACACTTCAGACTCTTATTCCTGTATAGATGTGATCACCTCCTCTGACTTCAAGATCAAAAACCGTCTCCTCCTACAGCAGAGCTGAGCTGAATGTCTCTGCTGCCACCTACAGGAACAGAAACGGACACACAGTTTCAACTAATTTTTTTGTTTCTCGTTTGGACAATTCTCAGAAATTTGTCTCTATCCCCCTTTTAAACACCAACACAGACCCAGCAGATGGTTGCATAACATGGGTCTGGTTCTGTGTAGAGTTTCTGCCTATTCAAAGGGAAGTTTAAACTTGCTTAATCCTGCAAAGTGCCATGGGTATAAAGTTGAAACATTCTCCAACAGGACTTTATTTAGTGGCCCCCAAACATGATCATAGCTTTGTGCTGAACTTTAAGGGCCACTGTACTATTTAAGAGAGTAAGATCATGATGGTACAGTGCATATTTTTCTTATTTACAGGGAATAAAAACCCCCGAGATGTCACGTGTACAAAAGTATTCAAAGCCTTTGTTCGGTACTTTGTTGATGTACCTCTGGCAGCAATTACAGCCTTAAGTCTTTTTAAATATGATGCACATATCTTTGGACAGTTTGGCCCATTTGTTCTTGTAGCATCTCTTAAGCTCCATCAGGATGGATGGGGAGCGTCGTTGCGCAGCCATTTTTAAGCCTCTCCAGAGATGTTCAATCGGGCCACTCAAGGACATTAACAGAGTTCTCCTGAAGACACTCTGTAGATACCCTGGCTGTATGCGAAGGGTCGTTATCCTGCCGAAAGATGCACTGTAGACCCAGTCCAAGTTCAAAAGCACTTTGGAGCAGGTTTTCAAGATGTTTCTGTACATTGCTTCATTCATCTTTCCCTCAATCCTGACTAGTCTCCCAATTCCTGCCGCTGAAAAACATCCCCACAGCATGACGCTGCCACCACCATGCTTCACTGTAAGGATGGTATTGGCCAGGTGACGAGTGGTGCTTGGTTCCCTCCAAACATGAAGCCTGGCTTTCACACCAGAAAGTTCAATCTTTGTCTCATCAGACCTGAGAATATTTTTTCTCATGGTCTGAGAGTCCTTAAGGTGCCTTTTGGTAAACTTGAGGCAGGCTGCGACATGCCTTTTACAAAGGAGTGGCTTCTGTCTGACCACTCTGCCATACAGGACTGATTAGCAGATTGCTGCACAGATGTTGTCCTTCTGGAGAGTTCTCCTCTCTCCTCAGAGAACAACCAGAGCTCTGATAGAGTGACCATCAGGTTGTTGGTCCCCTCCCTGACCAAAGCCTTTCTCCCCTGATTGCTCAGTTTAGAAAGGCAGCCATCTCCAGGGAGAGTCCTTCCTCAGAGTAGTACCTCGAGACAGTCCTGTCTCAGAGGTCTACAGACAGTTCCTTCGTTTTTTGGTTTGTGCTCAGATAACACTGCCACCTGTAGGCTGATATAGACAGGTGTGCTTTTCCAAATCATGTCCAATCAACCAAACTTAGCACAGATGGACTCTAACTAAGCTGTAGGAACATCTCAAGGATGATCAGTGGAAACTGGATGTACCTGAGCTGTATTGAATTTTGAGCTTAATTATGGTACATGTGATTTCTCTGTTCCTAATAAATTTGCAAAACTTTCAAAAATCCTTTGCTCATGTTATCATTATGACATGTCTAAAATTTTGAGGAATAAACAGGAATTCATAAAAATTTTGGAATGAGGCTGTAACAAAACATGTGGAAAAAGTGAAGCACCATGAATAATTTCTGGATGCACTGTGAGTCTTCATCCCAGCGGCTGGTTTGATTCCCGACATGTCCTCTCATTATCTGCTCCTCACACTCCCTGTCTCCACACCTGTTCTATTGATGAGATGAAGATGCCTCAAAATAATAAATCAATTTTCAGTCCAATTTCTGCAAATGACCCCCAGTCTAAAGTGAATGTCAACAAAAGGATATGGGTGAAATGGTGATAAAGAAAGAGACAAAAATACATCGGTCTCATTATTTAAAAAAATGTATTTGTATGTACTTACATACTGGTGTCAAAAGAGTATGCACCAAAATGTCACATTGACTCAC
This sequence comes from Halichoeres trimaculatus, assembly GCF_033239565.1. Taxonomy (NCBI): domain Eukaryota; kingdom Metazoa; phylum Chordata; class Actinopteri; order Labriformes; family Labridae; genus Halichoeres; species Halichoeres trimaculatus. Next base: position 26,925,163 of record NW_027437181.1, read on the forward strand.
AATTACAAAGAAAAAGCCTTTTCTTTTTCTTCAAATTACAAGTATTGAAAAAACTATGTACAGAAAAAAGGGCATGGTGACAAAATAGAACACTAGAAACAAACTTACAGTCATACAATGTGGTTTAAATGAAGCTTCTGTAGTTCAAGAAAACAAATCTCCTACACAGATACACTGTCTTGGTGCTCTGAAAGTCAAATCGTAGTTCCACTCGAAAATAACCTTGTGCAGCCTCTCAACTGTCCAACCTCAGGGCGTTTTCAGGGTGTGCTCACAAATATCTTTATAAAAACTGCAAAAAATGGTTTCATCAGAAATGGAAAAATAATTTTTTGAGTGGAATTACTTTTTCTCTTTATACTTAAAACACATGTCCTATAGGTGATCTTAAAAAGGTGTTATGAGGGGGAAAAAGCAGGACAGACAAGGAGAGTAAAAGTCCAGGACATGAGCTGTACGAGGGGGGTCAGTCCAGGTCTTTGGCAACACCTCACTCTCTTGATCCTTGTCACATTTTACATATGAAACAAAGCTAGCTCCAAAACCTGGGAATCTTTTCTCTGGAAAATTATCGATTCTTTCAAGACAACTCATAAAGCAGGAATGAAATCAAAGGCAGGATAGGGCGACTATAAAAGACTGAGAAAATATTCTTGTGGATGCGTGTTAATGGGAAAAACAAAGACTGGAAACAAGAACAGCAAGACCAGTGACCCAAATCCTTTAGTTCCCCTTGCTGGAGTTCAAACTGTGACTCACACACACTGACCCAAAAGAGACAAACTGATGGCGTCATGTCAAACTTAGAGAGGAACCGTGAACATTCAATTTAACACTGAATCATCACCCACATTCTCACATCTTCTTCAATTTCAATTTGGGCTACAAAGGACACCGACATCTCCTCAATCCATCTCTTCTAGCAGCTTTAAAAACGCCTGGGCTTGACCGAATGGAGGTCATTAAAAAGGTGCCTTTAAGAGGAATTCATGGTGGTAATGGCACTTTGATGGGACACAATGATGTCTTTGTAATTTGGGGTTGAGACATGAAGCATTGTGTGAGTCTCATGATGAAGAAACACATTTTGTATGCAGTTTGACTAGAGCTATCCTCAAATCTTAATGGATTAAAAAAGTGAAACCGTTGCGTGGTGAAGATGTTCAGCTTTAGCAGATTGCACATCTTAAAGATGGTGAGATGTCTTCATATATGTTTAGAAATATACACATTCATCTCTGCAGACAGCTTCGATCTGCATCTTCCTTCACTTGCTTTGAAAATGAGGTGCTATTCAGAGTCTGCCTCCACTGAAGAGGTACAGCAAGTCCAGCTTCTTTCCAACAAGAGCAAACCAAAGAAACTAATGAAGGGGATATTAAAGTAAGAATCTACCATAAACAGAGGGCAAAAACTACGCTGATGATCTTACTTCAGCCAATTCAAGGAGCTACAGCTCGTAGAGTTTGTCATTTCTGTTTCAGGGTGGTGTGATGTTTGTGAGGTCAGGATTTAGTTGAGGAGAATGTGTCTGGTGTATCATGGGTAGCCGGGGAACAGCTGCTCTCTCAGTTACAGTTTCTCTTTGCATTTAGTCACTTTTAGCCTTTTTGCTGTCGTTCCCGTTTTCCTCTGGCTCAGTCTCTTCTGTCTGCTCTGGCTGCTTCCTCTTCTTTGTGTCGTCGGACTGAGCAGGTGAGGGATGTGGCCGGAGGGAGATGATGATGCAGGTCATGTTGTCGCATCCTGTCCCGTCTCCAGATGTGTCGGGGGCCAAACAGTGGTCCAGCAGCTGCAGGAGGAGAACACGTAAGGTCAAAGATGAACAATAGTTGAGAGAAACTTGCTTCTACACATTCAAATAATCTCTGAAGTGTGCTCTATCACTCCTTCTCTTACCTCTTCCACTATGGATGAGAGGGCTCTGACTTTGCCACTCTGGTCTGGTTTGATCCTCTCACTGATAAAGTCCACCACTTCCTGACTGCTTAACACATTCCTGCAAACAAACACGATTATGAAAGCACTCCTCATCAACAAACCAATCAGAAAATTTGGTTGAGAGGAAACCTTGTGTGCATCATCATGGTGAATGTCCATCTTTTTTTTCTTTCATTGAATATCATCATGCTCTCCCTGCCAGTAGATCATGTTCTGTTCATTCAGAGGCTCAAATCTAACTACTGGGCCTGAACAGTGGTCAGCTGGGTTGAAAAGCTAATAACCAGCATTTTGTGAGCAGCTGTTAAACACTTTAGTCACACATCCAGGTAAATAATTAACTTCAGCACAAACCACAGGCTGTTACCCAAACTTACCAGATACCGTCGCAGGCAATGACCATGAAGTCGTGGTCCTCATTAAGTGTTAAAACTTTGACGTCTGGCATCGCAGAGATCATTTGCTCCTCTGGTGGCAGAGCTTTGTTCCTCTTATAGAAGTGGTCACCTGTAAGGTACAGTCATAGTTTTATCAAATTAACTGGATCTGTGTAATACTGTATGTGACTTCTTAGGGTGCAGACATATAGCTGATCAGAGATTTAGTTATTTCAAAACCACCAACTACTCCAGAAGTTGCACACAAAGCCGTTCATACCGATAGCTCTGGAGAGGTTCAGTCCCCCGTTGACCCGCCCGTCCATGGTCACCTTCCCTCCAGCGTTTTTAATTCGAGCCAATTCTACCTCGTCCTCTGGTTTGTGGTCATATGACATGTCAACTGCTTTGCCTGCAGCAAAAGCAGAAGTATGAGCTTAGCGGAAACAGAATGGATAACAAGTGGCAATAACCAACCCTATGTCTAAGGTGTTTCATTAACAGATGTATTTTTACAGTTTAACACTTCCATCAAAGTAAATTTATACCGAAATTATTGTGACATACCGCGCTCAGAAACCACGCAGCGGGAGTCTCCAGCATTAGCCACAATCAGCTGTTTTCCTCTGATGAGTGCCACGACGGCTGTGGTGCCGCTGTCTGAGCCAGGCTGCAGCCAGAAAATGAGACACGGTCAAAACCTCTGGACTTCTTTCCCCAACCAACCAGAAGCAAAAGATTCATCATTCACACTAAGAAATACCACACTGCTGTTTTGGGCCTTTCTCTGATGCATTATTGCACAGGTTAATTTAACATTGGAGCAAAATAATGAAATCATCTGATGTAAATGTTGGCTCAGTTCCAGCCCTCTGCACTAAACTCTTACTGGGTTTCTCGTACATCATTGATGCTTCCATCTACAGAATGAATACTGTTTGTGCACTGCCTGCCTCTGTCACACACATTAACTCAGACACCTCTGCCCACACACCTCTTCTTTGCCATCCATTCCAGGTAGACACATTTCCTCTTCCTCTTCTTCATCTTCAGAGTCTTCCTCTCCCTCCTCTGTATCTTCTTCCTCTTCCATCTCGCTGCTGTCCCCCTCCTCCTCCTCACTGCCGTCTTCTTCTTCATCACTGCCCTCCTCCTCTTCTCCCTCCTCAGACTCCTCGCTATCATCAAAGAACCTGGACTTGGAGTCACTGGCAGCCTTTGAGGACAAAGAGGAGCACGAAGGACCTGCATCTACCTCTCCCTTGCCTGCTTTTTCTTCTCCGTTTGAGCTTCCTGACCCTCCACAGGACCCTGCTGAGGAGGAAAAACAGGGATTAAAGTATTAATTTGAAGAAATCAAGTAGAAAAAGAAGCAGTAGCAAACAGATAAACTTGATATAAGCTAGGAGTTTCATTTAGTGTACTTTAAAGGAAGCCAGTTCTTAGCTGAAAAGTATACTCATTTATATTTTTCAGGTCTCTTTGAAGTAGAGACACACCTGCAGTGCTGCCTTCACCTGTCCCTGCTCTTCGACAGGCTCTCAGCTTGGACCCACATGCTGCTCCTTCGCCTTCCTTCCCCTTTCCATTAGTCCCCTCCTCCACCTCTCCATTCAACCCGTCTTTCTTCTGAGCTTTATCACCGTGCTCTTTGTCTTCAGAGCTTTCAGCTTGGGAGCTGGCAGCCTTCTTAGCAGCCGCACTAGGAACAAAACAATGACAAAATGAGTGTTTTTTTCTCAAAAAAAAAAAGGGGAAAGAAATTGAAGTTGTTTTAAAATGGTTTACAGATCCAACTCAGTTGAATTCAAACTGATTGACAAGTCATTGCAGAAAAATGCAGGACAATGTGATATTGATTGATAAAAGTTTTGTTTAGCTACCTGATGAGACTTGCGTGTTTGACAGCGTTGAGGTTCTGACCGTAGCGGACCAGCAGCTCCTCTATGGTCATAGTGGCCTCCTCATGGAGCAGGGCTGCCTCCTCATTCTCCACTGAAACACAATAATCAAGTTATGAATATCACCTTACATCACTGTTGACAGTCTATGAGCAGTTCACACATGCACTTCAGAATATACGGTATCTGCAGTACTACATAGTTTTCAACCCTGTGTGTTTATTAGTCAGGCTTCGTGCAGTCATAATTACTTTAACCTTGTCTGATGCATTATACTGCTTGAATGTCAATGCTCTGTCACCTTCCAATGAATCTTTGTCACGTGCTTCAAACAACTCGTATCTGTTCCAGAAAAGGAAATACGAGTATTGTATCATTTTTTGCAAACTCACAGTCATCCTCCTCTGCCACCTTTTCAACAGGCGGCTCCTCGGTTGGGCGTCCTGCAATCTGGACCAGCTCTTTGATGACGTCCTCTGTGGTGATTCTTTTGTCGATGGCCAAGAAGGCATCCTCGAGAGCCTGGAAACAATGAGCACAAAGGTTTATCATCAAATATGTACAAACCAGGCTAAATAATAATGATGATGTTATTCATACTGTAAGTCTGTCCAGAGTTGTTTTATCTGCAGTGGAACAGTGGAAAAGGGACTCTCATAATACAGCATGTTCATTTCACACAACTATGCAACATGCAGAGCACAGAGTGGCTGCCATGATGGTGACAAGCAAAGGCCTGATCAGTGCACCAAATCAAAACTGGAGGCTATTTTAGCACATCGGGCTAAAGGCCCATTTATGCTCAACGATAATTACGGATCCTGATACACAGAACCTTCTGTCTGTGCTCTGCTTTCATTTTGTCCGTATTTCTGCACGTTTCCAGAAAAGCTAATGGATACGGCCCAAACACAGCTGTACCATTGGAAACCGTGGGGGCAGTGTTGCTCTTACTATCTGATATGTAGCTTTAGTGAAGAAGAAGAAGAAGAAGAAGAAGAAGAAGAAGAAGGAGAAGAAGAAGAAGAAGAAGAAGAAGGAGAAGAAGAAGAAGAAGAAGAAGAAGGAGGAGAAGAAGAAGATGAGAAAGAAGAAGAAGAAGAAGAAATAACAATGGCAGAACTTTTGGGATGTAGGCAAGGCCTTACCAAACGCTGCCTCGGTTTTTGTCTTTTATGTTAGAGGTACATTAGCAAAACTCTTCCACAGCTGCCATGTTTGTTTTTGAATTTGTTGTTGTCATAAACTTTTGACTCTGGGCTTCATTCTACAGCACAAATTTGGCAAATTGTGCTGTGCTAGTCCAACCAGAATTTTTAACCAAAGTCCAGCCATACACCTATGGATCATGAACATCTCTGGTTTGACAAACTTCAGCCAAATCTTGTTTCTATTGCTTCTCACCTTTTGCAGTTTGCCATCTTTGTAGGTCTTCTGCTCCTTGATGATCTCAGGTAGGTACTTTGAACAGTACAGAGCCACCTCTTCTCCTAAATGAATTGAGAGGTAAGATACAATCTCAGGTAAGGGGTGTGTAAAGCAATAAAAGAGGAGAAACACAGGACGCTACACAAACAAAGGTGTGGTGTGAGCTTAAATGGAAAAAAAAGACAGCCTATATCGCTGATGGCTCATAATTATAAACGACAGCATGTCTGTGCAAATACAATAAAATATTCTTCATAGTGAGTTAAAAAAAAGCAATACTACATTTGATGATAGCTAACAGTCGTTGCTGTAACTGTCTCGATGTATTCTGAAATTTGACAACCAGCAGACTACACAAGTACAGTATGAGTTACCTCCATGTCCATCATATACAGAAAACATGGCCGTCTCCTCGTCAAACTCTGGGATACAGTTGTGAGCATCCTGTGAAAAAGCAACCACAGTATTGAGTACTGCTTTGCAGACAGTTTCACACTTGATGGAGTAGTACAACTCGTAGCAGTCTTGTTCCTTATCAGTTTAAAACACAACTTGAAAAGGAAACAATCTCCACTCAAAACTATGACGTTAGTCAGCTGTATGCACCATGTTGGAACCTCTGTTCAATAGTGAAGAGACACACGTCTGCAGTGTTCATACTACAGCTTTTAACACTCAGTGCTCATACAAGGTGTCAAAGACGGAAAATAATGTAACTCAGGATGCTAAGCTACATTGTCGCTATAGGAATACATTGTTCATTCTGACAGACTTAAAGTGTACTCTGGATGAAATTACCCAGCTCGGAAATTTTCAAAGAGAGGTCAGACGCTCTCCTCCCGCCATTTGAAACACAAAGTACATTTTGTCTGTGATGTGTTCACGGAAAGAGCGGCATCTTGTCTTTGATCCCATCATACATTTTCTGCCTCACCTCCATGGAGACGCGCCAGCCCTGCATGGCAGAGAAACCGTAGCTCATTCTGGTGTTGCCGCCATCGGACGAGGTCTTGGTCGTGTTAGGTTGCGACAGATAAGCCCCCATGGTTGTCGGTTTCTATGGCTTAACACCTGGAGAGAGGAGAACACAAATGACGCGGATCATCCCAGGTTTACAAAAACAACACAAATGTATGACCAAGTGTATCAGTCACTCTTTAAACTGCAATGAACAGTCCGACTTGTTATAGTTGCTAGCTAGCCGACGTTAGCAGCAACACAACAAAAAGTAGACGCATCAGCGAGCTAACAGCAGCATGCTAACAGCCGGCTAAACTTCAGCCCTAACCTCTGCCCCGCCATGAAAGCGGCTGCGCAGTTGTAAAACGACCAAACAGTCAACACACTTGTACATTTACCTTTTCTGGCAGAGCAGGATGAGCTTACAAACGAACCCAAGGAGGGAGATTCACATAGGAAAAGAGTGCACGTGTGGAAGCAAAGCCGCTATCAACACAGACTAAAAAGAAGCACGAGCCGTGAAGGAAGTGAAGGCGCGCGCATGTCCCTTTCCTTCCAATGAGGGGGCGTGGTCACTATGTACGTCACGCGTTAACTCTGCTCCTTTTCGTTGGGTAGTGAGAAGGACCAGACAAATAATATTGTATTTATATAGTTTTATTGAACGATTTTCTTAAAGTAAGCAAAAACTTTAAACCAGGTTATTATCAAATTAAAAAAGATTCATGATAGCAGAATACAACAAAAGATTTGGATTATTATTATTTTTAATATAAAAGTACTTCACTTTTCAACAGACCTCGTCATTATGCTTTTTGGCACTGAACCACAAATATGACAAAGGATTCAATGTTAATATATACTTTTCCTAGCTATGTCATTCAGCATACATCAACTCCAAAGCAAATATCTGAGGAAATATTTAAGGACTTGTGACTGAGTCAAACAAATGTATTTATTTATTTTTTATTTTTTTACAACAGTATTGATTGGCGAGACAATGTTTTATACATTAACTCAAAACATGACCTTAATCTATATTGAAACCCATCTTGTATGATAAAAGAGGATGGAATGAATGTTGTGTTGTCTTGATCTTAAACTTACTTAAAGCAAGTACTTACATAAGTAAGTCTCCTTTTGCCAAAAATGATTTGTGTTTGGCTATTGTGTATAATGAACTGTATTTCCAAAGATGAATCAAATTATTGCAGTTTTATTTTCCTTTTTAATCTTAAGTCTCCATATTTACCAACTTTTCTTTGAATCCTAAAACCATTGTCATTTTCTTTTCCTTCCAATTTTTTTTTTGCCTCCTTTACCTTAATCTTGTTTTGATAATGCCCTGTACTTCCTTTCTACTAAAGCCTACCAATAAAAGTGTTCGGATTTTGTCTATCAAAACGATTGATTAAAAATGTTTTAACCATAGTTTTATGACGTTAGTTACAGACGTAGTCACACTCCCTGCCAGTTGGGGGCGCTGAACTGAAGCGCCGTGTCATTATTGGTTTGACAAATCAAGACAACGAGCGACCAAACGTGACGCAAACAGTTGAACATGGCGCGGGAAACCCAGGAAAAGATGGAGATAGATCCTCACGGAGAAGTCCCCAAAGAATCAGAAAACTTATCACCCTCGACTTTAAAATTGTACGAGACGCAGTTCTTCGGCTTCACTCCACAGACCTGTATGTTACGGGTCTACAGCGCTTTCCAGGACTGCCTCTATGACATTTTACCCGTCGTGGAAAAGGTGTGTGTCAGACAGATTAGCAAAGGCGGGTCGGATGGGTCAGAGGAGCAGCTCCGGTACCGGGCTAGGGAGTGTAGCCGAAAACTGCAGCAGTTCCTCGATGAACGGTTCAAGCAGCTGTCGGTGCGGATGGAGGCTCTGCTGCTCGACCGCTGCTTCTCTGTGCCACCAAATGTCCTGCTGCCCGAGGACCAGTCCCACAAGACCTACCCACAGCATATACAGGTGGGTACAACAGGGCCATGACAGTGCTCTGAGAATTGACAAGCAACTGTTGAACCACTTGAAGTCTAAATTAAAGTATTTTTCAGACTGTCCATACTACATGATAATTCTATTAGATTTCAAACCAAGGCATGTTTTGCAACTTAACATGTATTCATATTTTTAAAGTTATATTCATATTAATTAATTTCAGTAAATGTACAGACAGTACAACATGGGTCCATCAGCCCAATACATACTTGTGTAATTTTTTGTTCTTATCTTGTTCTTTTGTAAGTAGTAATATTGTTCTACTTTTCTATGTTCGTTTACATTTCTAATTTCATATTCCTACTATAATTCTATTTTTTGTTATTAGTGCATTTCTTGCACTTTTTCTGAGTTGCTGTGGCAAACAAATTTCCCTCATGGGGATCAATGAAATAATATTCTTTCTATTCTATTCTGTCAAACTGAAGATAATTTAGACACTGCAACTCTTACTTTTTTTTCCCAAATTTGTAAATGGTTTAATACATTGTCATGACATGCATTCAAATTTTTTTTTGAATCTTCTTAGATGCTTCTCTATTTTTTTATGTTTCATGTTTTTATATATCAACCTTTGAAGTGGCAGATAAGTTTCACAGCCCCTGACATGTTCATTTACAAACATAGGCTGCAATGGTTTCATAGTCCACCAGGGAGCACTGACGAGTGCATCTTCATTACCCCCCTCTATAGTCCCCTCTAGTTCAAATCTAGGCAACAAAAAAGATACTTTTTGGTTTTAAATAAAATACAATTACAATCAACTAAAAGAGTATTATGGGGTATGGCTCAAACATCTACTGTTGGCAAAACTTCACTGTGATTAGATAAGGGCAACAACACACCATCAGCTGATTTAAATGCATAATGCATATTGACATTCTAAAAATGTATCCAGATTCATAAGATCCCTTCTAATTTTATTTTTACAGCACTCAGTCCCATGGTCTCAAGTCAGCATTTCTGATATATCTTCATTTCTAACTCTGTAATCAATACCTGACTCCTCAGATTAGCCCATAACAAATACCATCCAATACCAGAAAGATACTTCCAATATGTGCAGCTAGTCATGTGTGGATTTAATATTTTGTATGGCCTAACCTTGAAAATGTAAGATATTAAACTTCTTTTTGCACATTAGTTTGACAGTGCAAACCGAGATGGATTGTAAATAAATCCAGTTTTTGATGCTTGATTGATTTGATTCTGGTTTTATACTTTTTTTATTTAGGAAAACGAGAAATGTCTTTTTATGGCTATCGACATGACATGAACTCTTCTTCTGCTTGTGATTTGACTGTGGTTCTGCTTCATACAGGACGTGCTGAGGCTGGAGTCATCCATAGCCGACCTCCAGAGCGCCTACGAGGCAGAGGTCTGTGCCAGACAGGCCCTGATGGCTGAGCTGGAGGAGCAGAGGGAGGTGCAGGAGCAGCTGGATGGGGTCCTGACATGGGTCCGAGAGCTCCAGGCGGCCTGGGTGAAGGAAGGTAATGGCAGCTTCCTGGAAAGTTTCCGGATGGTGATGGAGTCTGTAAAGAGACTTCAAGTGGCTGTCAGGGAAGTCTGTCACAAGACACCTCACTGAATTGAGCTCTGGTTTCAATTCAGCTCTGGTTCAACTCTGGTTTCTGAAGAACTTACAAACAATATTACTACAAACGTTTTGTAGTGGGCCTGTTTTAAATCTGTCTGGATGAGATAAGAGGAATCAGAAGATGGTGGTTGCCATTGAACAACAGAAAGGTATTTCAAACCACTGAATATTTGGTCTTTTGTCGGTCCAACTTTTGTATTTTGTTGATAATAAATCACATTGAATTAAAGCTTCATATATAATTTATATAAAAAACACAGAAAACTTATACTACATCAGAGCTTCTGTTTAGAACTTCCAGCCGCTTCTGTTGAGATGGGTTATAACCTTTGGCTAGTGTTAGCTATGAAAACAACTGTGGAAAAATAACTAAAAAAATACACAGACTATCGTAATGTAGCCAAAAAAATCTTTTTATACATGTCAAACTTACCAGAAATATCAGTCCCCACTAGACCTGCCGTACACCGTGAAATGTTAATAAAAATGTAGATGTTTGAATTTCTGTGTCTGTTTCTCTCTCTGTCTTTTTTCTCATCTCATACTCAGTCTTAAAGAGTCCAACTATCAGATAATCAAACATCTGATCTTATTCACACTTTATATACTGTGCTGGTGGTTGTTTAATTTTTTTTCCTCAGAGTTTTGAGAACCTGACGATATTATGTTCCATTGTAAAAGCCTCATTTTTTAGAAATGCACTGGGTCCCAGCAGAGGGCGCTCTCTGCCCGCTAACAGCAATCCCCCTGTCCAATCCATCCACTGTGCATGTGATGGGTAGGCCAAAACATGCCCCCTAAGGTACATCATGCTTTTTTAATAAATAGCTTTGCTTAAATTCTTTCTAAAAAATATTCACTTCTCTACAGTGTTGTGATAAAGATCGTAGGGTGATGAAATTTGTTGTTAATCTCATAAAATTGAGGTGGACAATATAGTAGAAATTTGACTATCACAAAAAAACTTGCTAAAAGCTTTCATTATTTAACATGTTATGTAACAAATTGAAAAATCTATTACAATAATACACCTGAAATTAACAAGTATAGTTTGATAACTAACATTGTCTAAAATGAGTGTGGTGTTTTATTGTAAAACACCATCTCATAGCTTTAACCTGCTGATAAATAAAAGTATTTGAGCTGGTTTGTTTTGATCAGCAAAGAATACTTATCTACAGAAAATTTTCTGCCTCACTCCCATTCCTTTTTCTTCCCTTAAATTGCAAACAAACAGAAAACTTAAACCTGAACTTAATAGAAAAGACACCACCGGCTAACTAAGAACTATCACTGTTTTAGTAATCATTAAACACAGCCTGCATTATCACAGATGTACACATTTATTATGGTTTCACTGCATGCAGTTGGTTTAGTCTTGATACCTTTGGATTTCCTGCATTGATTAATTTTTTTAGATTAAAGGGGTGAGTTAAATGTATAAAAGTTAGCATTACTAAAGTTAATTTATGAAAGGTTTTTTCATTACATCATTATCTTTTAACGTAAAAATGTATTAACTGGTATCTCTGTCTGCCCTCCTGTAAGTCACTTTTTCCTCAGGCTTTCATAGCTTCAAACCCAAGACCATTAGGGGGCGTAAGTGTCTGTACAGACATGTATATTATGTTCTGCTGTTCCCAGTCAGTTATGACATACACAGCCCCTGTGACGATCACACGATTCAGGTGATTGAGCATTATCCAAAACATAAAACTTTCAATTTTTTTTTTCTCTTAATTTTATTGAGGTGCAGCCAGAAGCTGTGATTGTAAGATTTACAACCCCTAAGACAACAATTGCAACTGAAAGTACATAAACAACAGCAAGCAGTCCAGTGTAAACAGAAAACATTTGTTTTAGCATTCTTGGACAGTGTGTTTGTGTGTTTGTGCCCCACCTGCCTGTTGTGACTTGAGAAACTTTCTCTCCAGCTGGGGAGGTGTGAGGACTGGTCATTGTTTCTGTTTGTGTGCCTGTGTCTCCTTAACAGAAAAGATGATCTGAGAGGCTTTTAAATGACAGGTAAAGGGTCTGACATCTCTCTCACAGCATTTGCTACTATAGTACCAGGTTCATTGAATTAATTTCTTGATGTTTAAGTAAAATAAGAGGATAAAGCATCAAAATCAGTGTTTTAGAGAAAATACCACACTCTCTTGTTTCCTCTTTGGTTTGATGGAATTAAAAGAATTTATTCAGAAACTGTACACTGTTCGTAAAACCAAGTCATCTTCACACAAAGTCTTGAAACAGTCCTCATGCTTAAAAACACAAGAAGAATTTTTGGCAGGCCATTAAAAAAAGCTTCACACTAAGACACTGATCAATTAGATTATCGAGCATGGCTGTTTTACATATTATTTGAGAAAATTTCAGATAAATAGATGAACCCCAGAAGTAATGCTATGCTACAGATTACAGATGCACTTTAACAGTCAGATAATTCTACAATTCTGCAGTTTTCTTTTAGCAGGTAAGTTAGCCAAATGCCTTGTCATCTAATTAGTGGAGTGCGTTAATGGATCAACGTTTGTTTTACCCATTTATTTTTTTAGAAGAATGTGTCACCATGCAGAAAATGAATGATATGTCATTGTGTATTTATGCGAGAGGAATGCACTTACTACACTGTAGACTGACTTCACTGAGTTAGTACCATATGTAGCAGAGCAGCACAGCTGCAATGTACATTAAAATCAGGTGGAATATGTTTTATAAGATTTATTAAATTAGTTGCCATAATGGCTTAAAGTCACCCCCCCCCCTAAAATCTACCTCTGTGTCTATAAATCTCATTCATTATTTTAAATGTATTGTGATTTGATGATGAGTGGATGATCATATTTGTGTATGAACCATCATAAACAGTTGGTAAAGAAGTAGACATGCCCCAACCCATCAGTCAGTCGATTAATCAGTGCTTATTTCCTTAACTTTGGGGGATTGGTGATCAGTGATCGGCCCATCCTTACATATGAAACTGATCTTATATACCCCCGGGATGGTCTGACAGCCAGCGGTTGTTGCTTTTTGCTCTGAGACCTAAAACTCGGGACACTTTATTGTTAAAGTTAGAACATAAAGATTTTATTGTTTCATATGTATTGTTCAATGATTTTCAATGAAATAAGATTGGAACATTGAAGGTAGATGCTGTTGGTTATAAGAAATAAAGATCAGTATCGGCAGGTCAGGCTTCTTAAAGATCGGTGATAGGTCAGAAAATTGTGATCCTTGCACCCCTATAAAGAAGGAGTCTTCGCTGAAACCCGACTTTGAGTAATAACTGACTACTTTAAAGCTAGTGTCTACAAGATTTCTTTATGCTGGCAGTTGAGTAGCAGCTGTTTCTCTGCAGTTTATAACCTGTAGATTACTGTTACAACCCGGATATTTCTGTCACAGCAGTCAGTCTCACTGTCCTAACTTCATCCAGGAATTTTGTCCCTTCAGCTCAAAAATCTCTAACCATCTTGTCATGAGTCCAGAGCCTCCTCTGTGTTAGGTACAAGGTGTTTGCGTGTGAACACAGCTGTCTCCTGTTTTACTCTTGGTGTGTAAAGGCACAATAAATGTTCAACTCTGCCCTGTGTGTGTGTGTGTGTGTGTGTGTGTGTGTGTGTGTGTGTGTGTGTGTGTGTGTGTGTGTGTGTGTGTGTGTGTGTGTGTGTGTGTGTGTGTGTGTGTGTGTGTGTGTGTGTGTGTTATATTCCTCTAAAGATTTTAAAAGATGTTGTCAAACACTGAGGGCACAGCTGTTTGCAGCTGTCCACTGATGGTGCAAACTGCGCCTATGCTGGTCCCTACAGTCAAAGAGAGAAACCAAGCTCACTGGAGGAAACAGAAGTATCTTATCAGCCCGAGAGTGGGTCAGTGAGTGTGTTTATAGAGCAAGTATCTGTATTTAAAGAGGAGAAGGATAAAATACGGACGGTAGGATGAGGTAGAAAGTGTTTTTATTTCACAGCAGTGTCTCAAACTTAGCACTTCTGTCTTGAACAGATCTGTCACTGAGACTCAGTGTGTATACAAATAAAAACATAAAATCTAGAGAGATTACAGCAGCACAAACCTTAAGGAGAAGAATATAATGAGAAGAGGACATAAACTGTATTTTTTTTTACAGCTAACCAGGTAAATTAAGTGAAGCCTGTGACACAAGCACTCAGTGCTGATTCACTACTGACCAAATATTTATAAATCCTCACAAAGAAACAGAAACAGGACCTGAAACCAGTGCCTGCAGCGTTTTTGTGAGGTATTGACCTATATTCCAGAGTTCCTTACTGTTGGCGTACTGGGCTTGGAAGGGTGTTTCATTAATCTTCAGTCAATATTAGGCACATTTTTAAAAACTTTGTTACCTTGAGGTTGGTCTTCCTCTGACAAACAAAATGATAAAAGTGCAGTTGCCTCATACAGGGGGGAATATTTGCACACCAGTTGAACATTACTACTAACAACTATCTTTGTTTACATATACAGTTTTGGGTGTAACGAGTTACAGCCGTTACAGTAATGTAACTACTTTTTTGGGTAAAAAGTAGTGTAACGTGTTACTACTGAAAATATGTTAACGGAACATTGTTCCTTTTTCAGTTGGGCACATTACTTTTTCTAGGGACTGATTTGACAGCAACACTGCCTCAGCTGCAAACATGCGCAATAGTCGGGGGCTTTTACTGAGGCTGGTTCTCCCAATAGCATACAGAGAGCAGTCATCACGGCATTATTGTTTTTTTTTGTCAAGTGCTCTGTGGCATTTTTCATAATAAGAGCACAAGAGAATTACCTGTTATGTGCTCCATAATAGAACTCTATTTCAGCTTGTACACATTTAGGAAATGAGATGTGGTTCTGCCCAAAGTCAAGCACCATAAAAGTATCGAAAAAATCACCAGTAACATAAAAAGTTTATTTCCATAGAGGGTAACTAAGTAAAGTAAGGGACTACTTTTTCCAGGACTAACGTGTAACAAGCAAACACTAATTTCCCCAACACTGTACATATATTATTTACATCTTTACAAAAGTAAACGTAGTGTAAACATGTACACACAATGCACATCTATCCAAATGTATCTACTCATAAAAGATTTTCATAAATCGGCCTATCATGATCTAAAGAGCTTAATATCATATATATAATGTCTGTGTGCCACTCTCGTGTATACTTTGCACCTGTGTGTATGATGTGTAAGCGTGTGAATCTGTACGTGTGTGAGTGAAGACAGCATATGGACAGTGCCCTTCTTTCCTGTTGGGAAGGGAACCACATAGCTCCCTGTGAACTACAGCCTGACCTCTGACCCCTTAGGATCACACACACTCAAACCCCAGATACCTCCACATGCACAGAAACACATCCAGGCTCAGCCGGCCAGCTGTCCTTTGTGACCGGCCGTCCCACACAGAGACAGAGAGGAGGAGAGAGTGACGGTCCAGCAGCCGACAGGATTGTTTTCTCAGGCTGTGAGAGTGAGTCTGGAATTCACTCAGGGTTTTTTAAACCCACGTGTCGCCCAGCAGGGAAACAATCACACCCCAGCAGCAGAGCCTGGCTTTAAATTTCAAGCATTTTATCTAACTTTAAATTACTTTGACACCAAGAACCAGGAGAAAAGAAAACCACCTTGTCTTGAACAGGTGGTACTATTCAATGAGATAAACAACTTATTTGTTGGGATGTAATGCGGCTAAGCCCAGAAACAGGCTCTTCTCGTAGCACACAGAATAGTTAAACTGCTGAAGCAGTCGTGATACACAGTAGTGACCCCACCTAGTTCTTGCTTCTTGGTTTGCAAGTCACTGCAGGTTGGTCAACACTAAGGAAGACCTGGGTCTAAGGGTCATCCCAAGGTTGACATCGTGTGACCAGTCTCAAAATTGTGAAGATGTCTCCCACCTCTAAGCCATGGTGACATGAAAAGGCATGTTGTCAGACCTGCTTGTTGTCACCTCACAGTTCAAAAGCTGGCATCTCTGATGGTATGGATGGTATTTTCTGTGGCATGTGCAGCCGACACATCTGGGAGAGGGTACCCTTAGTGCTGAAGAACATGTACAGGTTGTGGAGCACCACGTGTGCTGCCATCACTTCGAGCAAGAACATATGGATTTCAGCAAGACAACACCAAACTACATTTTGCACTCATTGCCACAGCATGGAGCCATAGTTGAGGATTACAGGGCCTATAGGCATTCCCAACATGTCATCCATCGAAAAAAAAAATCCTCCCCATCATGAAATTAAAGATATAACAAAAGATACCCTGAACTGTTGAGCAGCTTAAATCCTGTATCTGGTAAGAATGACCTGACATTTCACTAGGTGACGTGCACCTCCTCAGACATTCAGGCTACATTTTACATTCAAAAGCAGAAGGCAGTACGCAGTACCTTCTGTTTACTACATTCATATGTAATAGGTAGTAGGTGGAAAACAGCCATGGGCTGCAAGCCCTGTGATTGGTCCGCTGAGTGACATATTTCCATCATTTGAACATTTTGGGAATCACGTACATCTGTTGAACCTTTCATTTCCTCCAACATTTCCTTTCTAATCTTCCATGTAATAGTTGCTGTGTAATTAAAAAACGACACGTATCGGCCGTAGTATAACAAAACACACTCAAAATCACAGCGGAAAAAACAAACAGGAAAGAGTTGGGCTTGAAACAGGCGATCTTATGATTGTGTAGCAGAACATAGCAGACAGCTACAGTCTCCTTCTGATGCGTAAGTACACCTCACGCTTAAGCATTTTTTTTCACAATGAGCATCAACTTCTCATGAAACAACAAGAACA
The DNA here is from genome assembly GCF_033239565.1 of Halichoeres trimaculatus. Taxonomy (NCBI): domain Eukaryota; kingdom Metazoa; phylum Chordata; class Actinopteri; order Labriformes; family Labridae; genus Halichoeres; species Halichoeres trimaculatus. The sequence goes on from NW_027437181.1 coordinate 26,942,192, forward strand.
TTCACTTTCAACGTTGTCTGCATTCTCTTTGAAATATTTTCAGTTCAACAGGCTTCTAAGGATTCGCGAACAATAAAATCCCTTATGAGAAAACATTGTCTCTTTGGAGACCATTTTGAGTTTAAATGTTTTTTGAACAGTCTGTAAAGAATTTTGCTGCTCATGTCCTTGATACTCATTTCTTTTTCTTCAAATATTCATCAACTTCACATACATTTGATCGTGTTGTTACTTTCTGACAATTTCCTGATGACACCAAACTTTTTTATATGAAAGAGACAACTGATGTCTTGGCTTCTGGAGGATTTCCATCTATCTATCTATCTATCTATCTATCTATCTATCTATCTATCTATCTATCTATCTATCTATCTATCTATCTATCTATCTATCTATCTATCTATCTATCCATCTATCCATCTATCCATCTATCCATCCATCCATCCATCCATCCATCCATAAATATATCCACCAGCCCACCAATCCATCTGTCAGCCCATCTTTTTATCTATTGGTTCATCCATCAATCTTCCATCCTTCCGTCTGTCCATCCATCCACGTTGTATGTCTGCAGAGGGTTGGATTTGAGGAGCCAGACGTTTCTCAGCTGATGTTTGGCAGTAGACGGTTGCATCTTTTGGAGGATAGTAATATTACAAATTAAAATGTGGTAGGTACTTATTCAGCCTCTGACACTAACCCGGGGTTAATTTGGATTTATTGCTGAACACTCCTGTTTCTTAATCTCTGTGTTTTTCACGGTGCAAAGACACTCAGCAGCTTTATGCACTGTTGGCCAGTCGGCTCTCTGATGGCTTGATGGCATTGTTTGTTGTTTACAGAATAAACATGAAAAAACCCGACTGTGCCAGTGAGTCAGGATGCTCTAAAACAGGTCAAATGACTGTCAAACCTCAGCATTTTTGCAAAACCCTTGCTCTTTGCCACAAAGCAGCAACAGATCAACATTTCCACTTTGAAGAAAAACAAACATCTATTTCTGGGTGAGGCAAACACCCGCTTAATGAGGACATAAAAACAGTTTTTAGCTGGACTGGATTTAGCCATGTTGAAGTGGAAATAGCTATTTTTGATTGGAAAACACTTAAAAGTTTTACATATTTCTTTTGTGCCTGCCTAAGAAATTTAATTATGAATAGTTTACCAAAATATGAACATGGCCCCTGACACCTCAACACATCAGGCCTGCCCTCAGCCCCAGATCCCATAAACACAGCATGCCTACTTTCCTTTTGCTCAACTATTTGATCATCTGAAAGTCTTTGATGCAGATAAAAGTAAAAGATAAAAAAAAGAAAGAAGGGTCGGACTCACAGAGCAGAAAGAGAGCAGTGAAAAGAAAAGACCTGAGGTGAGAAGAGAAGGAGAGAAGAGGTGAAGAGGAGCTGAGCGGCAGCTGGCAGGTGTCAGGAGTCACAAAGAACCATCTGTCCATCGAGTGCCATCTCAACACGCACACACACTTGTGCGCGCTACATTAAACTTTCCTTTCCCTGCATCCTTCTCTGGTGCTTTAAGTTTGAATGTTTTTTAAAAGTTCCCTCCTGATAGGCTGAAACTGTTTTTGTTGGATGAAAACAAACTGAAGATGGGGTGACCGTCCAGAGTGTGTCCAGAGAAGCAAAGTGTGACAAAGGCAGACTGGGTGTGTGTGTAAGAGAGAGACATGTTTCAACTTTGCAGCAACTTAGTGAGACACATACACTCACAATCAGAGACATGCTGTGCTACCCGCTGACCTTTCACCTCAAACACTCTCTCGAGGGAGTTTTTGTCGAGTGTGAGGATGCAGTGCTGGATTGACAGTGTGTTAAAACCTCCAGACTAACAGAAAACACTTTCTCAACATTGATTTGATTGCAGGATGTGTGCCAGTGTACAGTGGTGTTACTCAAAGCCCCTGAAATATTCATGATACATATCCAGGCAGATGTTTGTCCTTAAAGCATCAGCTCTCTGGTTGAAGCTGTATGAAGTAAAGTCTGTGTAAAAATAGCAGGAAAGACAAGAAACATTTCCCTTATACTAACGCTCCAAACAAACAAAATCTAATTACAATCTGGATCCTTATTAAAGATTCAAATATTACTATGGCAGCTCAAATATGGGTTATAGAGAGAAAAACATTTCATATGCCTTTCGCTACCAAAAATTATTGCAGATCAGGGTGAGGAGTGAAAATAGTTGTCTGAAGAATGGAGAACATCGTGGTTAGCTAAGCTACATCAGGATTTCGAATTATCCACTTTCCAATAATCGGTAATAATCTACACGTTTGTGTCTGTTCACAGCATTTCCTGTCAGACAGGTCATGTTCTCTGTCCATAGCATCTAAAAATCACACTTTAGTAAAAGTAAATATAATGTGATAGAGTATAACTTTGGTTAAAAGGTAATTCACGGCAATAAATGGTACATTAACTCAGAGTCTTTCAGGAGCTTTTTCTAAGTGAGCCTCTCCCAAAAGAACATCATTTGTTCCGTGGCCCTCCTCTTCCATGAAAAATACAGTATTAACATTTTTGTTTTCATACCCTTGGGTATATAATGATAAGGATGCCAACCCCTCGTATGGGTCTCTCCGCTTATTAGGTGTAATTTTCAAAATATCTTTCTTTTCTTGTTGCCTGAGTCCTTCAAAAAGAGTTTTACTGTGCCCCGTCGTTTTTCCACGCTTGTTGGCAAATATGACATCTTAAAATCATCTTTTACTGCGCACTTCCATCTCCGTCCATCCAATATTTACATTTGTGTACCTCCAATGCAACTGTACATCTGGGTAACTACTCAAATTAAGATGTCAGTGCAAACACTATCTTCACATGATGAAGATAAGAATGCTTTCATGTGTCTGTAGCATGCAGTCAACGTTTTATAAATGACTGTTTAAAGAGAAGAAAAAAGCAACAACCCAAAAACAAAAAAACGTTAATGACAAAGGGGCTGTGAGGACTTTCTGAGTGATCTATAAAAAGTCTTCCTTCTATATGCCTGATTGTAATCTACACTTTAAAATGAGATTGCTACTTCTTAGCTTCCCGATCTGATCGAGCAGGACTGGATTGATTAGCTGGACGTGTAGGTCAACATCACGCCGGCTGACAAAGTTTAGAAGTGAGAGGAGAGATCTGTGTTTTTCTCTGCTAAAAAAGATTTCTGTGGTTAATTTTGTAGTGATGGTGGACACAGGAGCCTAACTGTCAGACAGAAAAAGGACAGAAGAGCAGATAAACAGGAGAGTGATAGATGACGAGCTAAAGGCTAAAACACGGGATAAGTTGTTTGTGATAATATATATTCATTCCAACTCACAGTCAGCAGTTATTCTGCAGTGGTCTGTTCAAACTTGAGAGTCTATCAATAAAATGAAGAGTGGGGTTACGTTAGCTCTGCTTGGTAGATGACTGGCAGGACATAACCAGGATTCACTAATGTTACACATCACAGACTTGTCTTAGAGCACCGGGCTGCAGCTGCACTAAATATAGACGGCTACTAAACTATGGTACAAATGTACAACGTTGGTCCTTCTTGTATGGGTCGTCTGTGTTGTACAACCAGGAATCTGAACAAGGAATTTACCAATCAATCAACTAAACTTATTCTATGCTGCACATATGTATGACAAATCTTATCTCAACACTTCAAAAAATGACAAGGTCTGGATACTCTCAGATGATATTTGTTGGCTAAGCGGTTATGTTTGTTCCCTCTCAACGTCTGACTGCAGGAGGTGGCACAATATGTCTTAACTTTTGCTGTTCGTTTTCTTGACGTGATAGCAATGCTCAAGTTTCTCATCATAATTCTGAGGTCACAGGTAAACAGCTGTCTTGTGGTTGAGGTCAGTACTGCTGGCATTTCTTATGTGTGTGTGAATTTTTGTGATTTTTACCTGGACGAAGGATCTGTACAGATAAAGCACGTTGTACGTCATGTGTATAGTTGGGGTTAGTTTGGGTCTTAACAGAATGTAAAAAAACCGACTGGAGAAAATATACAGACCATCATTTTCTATACATGTATGGAAAACAAGATCATAAAATGTGCCTCAAACAACAGCACCATTGTTTCTTCTGTCGCTCCTGGAGTTAAAGAGAAGCCAGATGTCAAAAACAGAAAGAAGAGAAGCAGCTGCTCTGCTGCAGAAACGTTGTCATATCTGTTGTTCTCAGAAAAGTTTGATCGTGATCATCACACCAACACACTCCATCACACACTCTCTCTTCTTCCTCAACTCCTATTTCATTCTTTTTCTACCCTACACCTCCCCTGCTCCCCCTTCCCTTCCTTCCCCATCAGCAGACAGAGGGCGGATGCTGGCAAACACTTCCTCTCTCCACGAAGTTACTTCCTGTCTCTGGGAATCCATTTCCTGTCCGCAGTTATTACAGCAGCACTAAGAGCATTCCTCAGGAGTCTCTCTAAAGTGCACGTGCACACACACAATACAAGTTTACATGCATTTAATGACTGTGTCACAGTCCTGTTTGACTTATGGCTCACCCACTGATTGTGTGTGTGTGACTGTGTGTGTGTGTGTTAGAGAGAAAGAGAAAATCAGGGTAATTTGACTTAAAACATGCTGATTTTACCGACTGGTCCTTATTGACATGATTTAGATTTAATACTTTTGCTGTATGAAGAATAGGATGCGAACAACTGCTTGCTTATCGAGGTCTGTCATGAGAGAATTAGACACTCATTTTTATCACCTTTTAGTATGTCGCACAGGTAACTAGGTCAGTCAGACTGCACATGCCACACAGTTTTTTTGCCGTCTGATTAGCTGTGAAGGGGACTTACAGAAACACTGACTGACAAAAACGTGAGATCCAAGAAAGAAAATAAATCAGGACGGGGAGAGACAGATTGAAAAATAAAACAGGTTCTTGGCAGGAAACAGGCCTGGTTTCCTGTGGTGTTAACACATACACACAGTCATGTTTCTAATCAGCGGCAGCATTATCAGGCTTAACAGGGGGGAAGTGTTTATATTTGTCTAGAAGGTTGGACCTTCACACAGTGCTGGCAAATGACACACACACACACGCACACGCACACGCCCACACTCACAAACATGATTAACGCAGACAGGCCCCTTTAAAGTCAATTTACACAAATCAAATAATACACACATGCATGTAACACAGGGTGCAGCGCAGCACCATAATCACACACAGTCTTCTTCATATAACATTTACTTGAAATACTATTTTACCAAACAACACAGGCAGTCAAACTTGCTGAGTAAAACACTTTGAAAGTATTATCACTGCTCCAATGTGCAACATTTTCTCACCTCTCTGCTTCATTTTAAGCCTGACTACTTTTCAGTATAATCTATATTCTTCTTTCTCTTTGCAAAGTCACAGGTTCTCTTAACTTCTGTGCTTTATATCTGAGTCACATAGATAAAGATTTTCCACTTGGGTCTTTACTTTTACTGGACTTGACAAAACGAAAAGCCAAAATAAATATTAAAGCCAGCCAAGTTGAAATGAAGCATTGGACAGGAAACCATCTCCTGTGTGACATTATATTATCTCCCTGACTCACTCTCATTAGAAATACGTTCAGAAAAACAGCAACAACATATTATAGCTCAAGCTACATCATGAAATTTAAAGTTATAAAGATATGAAAAAGTTGTTTTTTTCCAACTTATTTCAGTTATAGATAAACATAGTTTCTTGTTAACTTAGTACCTTGTTAATCACATGGCCTCTGTTGCTTGTTTTCTTTCTCACTTTCCTATCAGACCCCCTCCACATGTTTTAATAATAGGACATGATGGAATTTTAACCTGATATCACCTACCAGTAATAACCTTAACCTCATGGCAGATACAAATAAAGTTGTTGATTTTTATTTTTTTGCTTTAAAGAGGCCACAAGGACTATCCATTTGAAGTAGGTTGCACCTGCACCTTTGGTCAGAATTGCACACACGCTGTTGTGATGACATGACTCTTCCCAAGGTGTGTGTTTGTGCTCAAATATTAATGGAGTTCTTTTTTCAAACACTACTTTTCTTTGTTCAAGACAACTTTTTACCAGATTGACAGTTATGTAGTGCATTGCACCTTTGAAAACTCAGTTTGTAGCAAAGTTAAGCACCAGGCTGTATTTACAGCTCCTCTCAGCCCAGTGCTCTGAGACCTGTCTGTAACTTGTAACTTCAGTAAATCCTAGTTATGTTCTACCAGTGCTCATCTACCAACTCCAACCTCACCAAGCAGAGCTAACGTAACCTCGCTCTTCATTTTATTGATAGACTCTCAAGTTTGAACAGACCACTGCAGAGTAACTGCTGACTGTGGGTTGGAATGAACATTATCACAAATAGATTAGCCCCTGTGTTAGCCTTTAGCTCGGGGCTGTATCACTCTCCTGTTAAGCTTTCTTCTGCTCTCCTGTCCTTTCTGTTTTTGCCAGTTCAGCTCCAGTGTCCATCATTACAACAAACAATAATCCAAAAAACATTTTCAACTAAGAAAAACACGGATGCCTCTTTTCACTGCTAAACTTTGTCATCCGGCGTGGTGTTGTCAAAGACTTCATATCAATCCGGTCCTCTCCAACCAATCAGGAAGCTAAGAAATAGCATTCAGAAATAACAGTGTTAAAGCAGAGTTATATCTTAGATGTGCAGTCATTTGTGAGAGCTTAGCTTGGTTTTCTGTCTTTCATTGATAGTTGTTCATATTTTTTTTCATCCATTTGCCACAATACCTAGATGTCCTATCTACTCTAAATCAGTGGGAAGTACTGTCAAAGCAAAAACCCTGAAGAAAACTGTTCTGTGTAAAAGTTTTTTGTACCTGACTCCAGCAAAGCTTCAGCTAATTTAAACCTCTTTTAACACACACACTTCTAGAAAATCTGGGGACAGTGCAACAAAAACTTAAGATGTTTTACATTCCTTGATGACTGGGGGAGGGCCTCAGGATTGTATGTGATGTTCACAAGATAACTAATATTTCAGGGAAAGCAGAGTCTTACCTCGTGATGACAGGTTTTAAACCTTAATATCCACTCTATGTGGAAGTCACAAATCAAAACTGGAAAAGTTTAAAGCAGCTCTGTCACTGGCGTCATAACTGAACTAGTTGTGCTCTGGTCACATGATGTAGAAGTCATCATTGTCTGTCAGCTCACTCACAGTGCATCTTCTCAGCTCTTTCCTGTTGTATTTTCACATAGACTCACTTAGCATTTTGCAGAAAAAAAGGGAATGGTCCCACCAATCAGAATGATTAAAAGATAGTCTTTATAGAAAGAAAGAAATAGATAAACAAGATACACCAACTCCCAAATGCATTTGAAATGTGGCAACACCAATTAAGTTTGGATGTTTGACCTTGTAACCATGAGTCAAAACATCATTTGAATCACATTAGATCCAGAAAAACTGTATGAACAGAGGACCAGACCACAGGTAAATGTTGTTGTCCAGTGGATCACAAACGCTCCAGGACAGAGTTAATCTAAAAAAATGCATTAGTAAACTCTGAGATGTGGGAGTCACAGAGAGTTGATCATCAGCCATCCCTGCTCCATACACATCCACACATGAACTATTAAGGCATTATTAAGCTTTGTTCATACAAGCAACACAATAAAAGCCATAACATTGGGAGTATTTGTGTGTGAGGAAACATACTCGAGAGTAGTGTGTGTAAGTTTGTGTGCGTGTGTTTCATTTGTACAGCCACTGGTGTGTTTGTTCATTGTTGGTCCGACCTCCTCTCTCCCATCTGCTGCTCCTCATTAGCATGGAAACAGGACTCGGGGCGTTTTCACACATACACACACTGGCCATTAATCAACAAGTCAGACCAGGGTCCATTCCCACACATACACACCACACTGATGAAAACAAAGAGCATACACACACACAGACACGGCGCCTAATCACAGAAAGGCACACTTTAGTGGATCTCGACCACACCTCTCGTCTCGCAGGATCAGACCTGGCAACCCAGAGTTTTGTCTGCTAAAATATGGCAACAAAGTGATGTCTTCATTTCTTTTTACTCCGAGTGTTCCCTGTTCCCTTGTGGCACCGTTTGAGAACACAGGGAGACTTGTTCCCATCAGCTGTCCTCTTCTTTTTATCTTCATGGGATGAATGTGCAGCAACTATTGTGAGAGTTTGTTGTCTAATTTGTGAAGCTGCCATGAATGGACACATTGACAGTGTATAAGCAGACCACTTTGTGTTAAATTAAGTTGTATGTAGGAGAGCCGTAAGCATACAACAAGAAACCTGAGTATCTTAGATAATGAACTGCACGGCTCTGGGTCTGGAATTGGAAATGTGAGTTTTAAGAAAATCTTCAGATTTTAGTTGTTGCCTGTTTTGCCTCTCTGTTGTTTCATTTTGACTGGTGAGTGTCACAGATGTCTAAAGGTCAACTGAAGAAATTGTGAACTGCCCAGAACAGAGCTGCCAGGTTGGTCTCGCGTTGCCCCGTAAGAACAAACGCTGTAAGTACACACAGTCAACTTTCATGGTTAACTGTGGAGAATGGGCTTGTTTTCAATACACAGTTTTTCAGTAAAGCTTTCTTTTCTACTCAGCCTGTTTTTCCTCTTCTAATAAATTGTCAGATGCAGCTTCATTCTCATTTTACCAGGACAGCAGACGATGGCCAGGTTATGTTACCACATCCAAAGTCAAATGCCTGAAAGAGTTATTTATTGTGCCATCAATCATTGGAATAATTGCCCCTGAACATGTGTAAATTGAAAGGCAAGCCATCTTTCAAGTACCACCAGAGAAAGCACTACCTAAATACCTGAGCTAGTACTTTAAGTAGGGGAGGGAATGCTTATTTTTGCTGTTGTACTGTATGTAGGGAGGCATATGTTTAATCACCGGATGCAAATTGTAAATAATCTGATGATGTTTATGTTTTAATGATCTTTATAATGTTTAAAGCTTTTAGGTCTGAATTGTGAGTTATGTGAATTGTGATTATTATGTGTGTTATGTTTTGTGTTGTTTTTTCTGTGTGGACCCCAGTAAGACTGGCTGGTCACATTGGTGGCAGGTAATGAGGATCCTTTTAAACAATAAACAGCTTAAGGACAAAAGAAGTAGTAGGTTAGCAGGAAACTGAAAGCGTTTTCTGCACCTGCTACATACACCTGACTAATGTAGTGCTCAGTAGGCAGTATGTAGTTAATACTGTTTTTTTAATTAAGTATTATGTGGTATGACTGCTCTGTCTGATCTGTTTTGTGGTGTATTTTGTTGTTTTTGTGGTTTGGAAAGCAAAATCAAAAAGCCAAGCTGATTGTAAGACCACTTCTTTAGCATCCATTTATGATTAAAAAATATCAAGGGATATATGTAAACTTGAAAAACGTTAACAAAAGCAAGATTAGTATTGTTTCTGTAACGATTTGAAGATTTGCCAACCTTTCTTTTACTTGACTTTACAGTAAATTAGCACACTGTTGAGCTTTGGTGTCATCGTAGGATTGGTAACTTAACACAGTTGGTGGCAATGTAACTATAAATCAAGTGCTAACAATGAAGAACTTTAGCACTGTTGTGCCATTTGGGACCACATCATGAGTTCATAAATCTGGTTTACTGTATATGAAAACATTTTCCCAGTTATTCTGCACTCTTGGGCATCATTGCTCAGGGTAAGGGGGCTCATATGATGGATCCACAAAATGAAACAAACAAGGCTGCTTATTTTCATTTCATCTGATCTCTTCACTTGATGTTGAAAACATTGCTTTAACTGCTGCTGCTAGCTGGTTAGCTTTGCTATTAGTTCTGTTAGGGGTTGACCACAGTACGTAACAACTGAACTTCCTGTCTAGATTGGAGGTTGGATGAGGAACTGATATGTTGACTCTCAGGTGCCAGCACAAAATAAGGTGGATTAAGATGAAAAACACATCAAATTCATGCAAAGGGGGAAAAGTCCAGCTTTGACTTTGTTCCTGAGGCTTTCCAACCAATACCTTATTGAACTTTCATGTGGTCCACGTTGTTTCAGATCAGCTCTAAAGACAAATGGTGTAAGCTACGGTTCAGTGGTTGACTGTTTGAATTGTGTGATACATGTATGGAGACTGTTGTACTTGGAGTTTGGTTCCTTTCTGCAGTCCTTTATTGCATATCATTCCCTCTGTCTTTATGTAGTTTCATACTCTATCCTATCTCTAAAGTAAAGGTATTAAAGTCCAAAAAGAAAAAAAAGGGGGAAAACTTTAACAAAGTATATTTCATAAGAGGTGCATAACAAGTGTAAACAGCAGGCAAACATATTTCATGTCATGCAAAAGATATTTACTGCCTGTTTGTAGGGCTAGCCACACAACTTGCTGCACTCAGTGGAAATGCCTTCTTGTATTCATCAGATAACTTTAGGCAAGAGCAGCAGGTAGAGTGCACAAATCAAGGTGACTGGATAAAAAAATGATATTTAGCTAACTTGATGCAAGATAAAATCTTGCTTTAACACTTTCTGGATGTTTCTCCAGTTTGACTCTGAGTCAATGTAAAGGAAATATGTGATTCCTGACAATGCCATTCTTACACAGTTTGAGGAAACATGAATTACTCTCTTCATGTTTCTCTTATCACTTAAACTTGTTGCATTGTTAATGTACAGTTGTAATGTTTATTTTTCTCTTTTTTCATCATTTAGGGTCAGTTGATTGGGAAGTTATGCATTCAATATAGATAGAATAACTTTCTCAGTTCATCAGAAGAACAGAGACAGTGCAGCAGAGAAATGTTGATGTCTGAGCATCACGTGAAACAAACCAGCGTCGTCCCTCTGCCTAAAGCAGGTGATCTCATGTCCTTTCCTACCTACTGTTAAAGAGCTGAATACAAACCAGAAAGAGAGGAACCCATTCTCCGTCCTTCTCTCTGTGGCAACATCTGCTTCCTTCACTGATCTTTCCCATCATGCAGTGGGCGTGTCCTTTGTGTTGCCCCCTAGCTTCATTGTTCTAGCCAATCATTGTCCTCGCCAAGCTGTTCCCACGATGCACTAGTAATGACCAGAAGGCGCTGTAGGGAGCTGGTGTCTCTGAAGGAATGACTTTGTCTTCTAACCCCCAGGGACAAATGACAGTAAACAAGAAAAAACAAAAACAATGACTTACTCAACAGAAACTAAGAAATAAATTCTGCTCTCTGTGCTTTGACCTCCAGCTGTAGCCAAACTCTGATTTCTGTAGTGAAAATACATGCACCTATACAGAGGTAAATACAACTTTAATGGAGTCACTTCTTGCTGATATGAACAGAGTCAGAAGGAGAGACAATCAGGTGGGACAAGGGGGAGAAAGATTTGGTGAAAGAGGGAGATGGAGCTCTGGGAAAAGATCAGAGCGTGGTCCCTGGGGAGCTGCGACAGATGAAGTAGCTGAATAAGCTGTCTGTCATTGTGTGACTCGGGCTGCTGTGGTCACTTCGTTTGTTCAAACTCAACAAAGGAGCATGGCTGAGAGAGAAATATCTGTTTTCCCACAAGATTTAGCCCCAAAAATGCAGCAGTCAGTGATGCTGCATGTGCGAGGATTTGACCCGGTGACATATTGAAACACTGATAAAAGCCGCAGAGAAATCAGCCACTGTCACATGGTGCTTTTTGTCATTACTGAAACTACCTTTGAGCAAAAGAAAACAAAGTTAAGTGTATGAATGAGTTCTTGCTTCGGTGGAATTCAAACCTAATAAAGACCTAAATAAGTGAACACCAAGGGGCAACATCCGGTTCATAAAAATGAAGCCTATGCAGAAGTGCTAAAAGTTGCTGTTCATTGAGAATCTGCTTGAGTCTGGCTGCAGCTAGACCAGAAGTCACATACACACCCAGCCAAAAAAACAGACTTTTACAGCATTAAAAAGCACATTTACAGCCTGGTTCAAAAACAGCTTGGGTCTAAAACACTGATTTCTCTATCGACACACACTGTACGGTGAATATTTTTTTTCTAACTCACCAGTTTAGAAGTTATTAGGATCATTTGATTGTCCAATCAGAGACACAGCTCAGGTCATGTGACTGCCAGGCGCCCTATAGCTGCTTGAAAGGAAACTCACAGCTGGCGTCATATCAGATGTGGCTGCGTCCACAGATTGACTTTATTTTGCAGTTTCAGGAACAGACGGGTGACGTTGCGGAAGCTACGTCCATGTTTTATACAGTCTATGGAACAAACATGGCATGTCAGTCAGCATTTTACATGTACTGTATCTTTAAGGATGAAATAAGGTTTAGGTCTGCCTCTTAATAATCTAAGGACACTGTCTCTTCTCATTAACTATGTTAACAAAGTCAAGTCAACTGGAGGTTCAGGTGAAACTTCTCCCATCCAAAATGTGTCAGTCCAGAATCTCAAAGTTACATTAAAAAGGTAAAGTCTGTGTTGGCTTTGGACAGATAGTATAACAGTGTGCTAGCAGGCTGCTAACTAGCTAACAGACTGTTCCCTTTACTTCAGTTTTCTGTTAACTGAAATGCCAATTTGTGTGATTAGAAATATTTATTTGAGTCTAGTTTTCTTATGTTGTACATCTGAGTACAATTTCTCTGCAGAAGATGGATACATTATATAATCAGAATAAGTGTGGTCTTCATCAGTCTGAATATATTCTACATTTCTACAATTTCATTTGGCAAACACTTTTGTCCAAAGCAACGAGCAAAACGAACAAGAATTTAGACTAAAGAGAAACCTTTGTCATCAAAGTGCTACAAGTGCTGCCATCAAGTGCAATAAGAAGTGCCATTTTCCCATGTAAAATAATGTAGCTATAGCTAACCACGATCAAAATCACAGCAAGAATATTGTTCAGCCTATTTATGATGAAATGTTTTGATTCCAAACCCCTGAATGCTGAAAATTGGACAAAATTAGCCTCTCCATGTGTCTACAAGTAGTTTCTATCAGGTTTCTACCCCTCAACAAGGAAATGCTCTTTTTTGTATTAGACACCAGAGGAATCAAAGCAATAACTGTACAGACGCCAGTCAGAGGACACCAGTCACATACATATGTGAAAATGGGGCACATATAATTGATAAAACAAATATAAAGTTTTGAAACTGTCAAGATAGAAACACAGGCCAAACGTAAAAAAGATTTTCTTCTAAACAACAAAGCTGCTCATGGTTTTATCAAGCCTTTCTTCAAATAACTGAGCAGAATGAGTGTGGGAGAGGACGGGAGAGGATGTGCCACAAAGGTCCATAGCATGACGAAAAGCAGCAAGGCTGTGAACCATGATCTGCACCTTAACCCCCTATAGGACACAAGAGTGCCCCAGCTCCAACAGCCCCCAGAAAAGAGATGTGTGTGTGTGTGTGTGTGTGTGTGTGTGTGTGTGTGTGTGTGTGTGTGTGTGTGTGTGTGTGTGTGTGTGTGTGTGTGTGTGTGTGTGTGTGTGTGCATGACAGGTGACCAGTGTGTCGACAAAAGGAGGGTCACTGGCCAAGTGTGAGCTCTTTTCTTTCCCTCTTGTCACTCCCTTCCCAGCAACCTCTCCTTTTCTCTCTCACACACTCACTCACAAACTAACGGACACACACACACACACACACACACACACACACACACACACACACACACACACACACACACACACTCTCTCTCTCTCTCTCTCTCTCTCTCTCTCTCTCTCTCTAGCTCCAACAGATTGGTGAGAGGAGAGAAGCTTATGAATGGACAGATTAATAAGATTATAGCAGACACACTTAAACAGCCTGTTCTCTGGATTAGTTCTGGTCCTGCCTACTCCCTGTCAGAAGAAAAAGTGTGTGTGGGAGAGAGTGTGTATGGAAAGAGAGAGGAGGAGTCACACAGCAATTTATCATTTTGGACATTGCATTGCTTTTTATATGTGACTAAACTTTTTTTATTGGCATTAAACATCACCTCAGTGAATGTGCCCTAAAACAGGAGGTTATAAATCAAAACAGATTGTTCCCCATGTTCGCATGGCAGCCACAGTGGGCAGCTCTGTGGCACCAGATTAATGACAAAACATTGTGGGAACATAAAACATTTCCATCAGAGTTTCTTATTCCTTTCTGTTTTGTGTGGAGGTTTATGAGCTACTGCTGTCTGTTAAACTGCCTCCCATGTGTTAATGAAGATATCATGGATGTTGTCACACTGCTGGAAGTGGCTGACTTTTCACTGCTCCCTGACAAAGTGAAAATTCAAAACAATATTAACAGTGGATTAATCAATCAAAATGCTAATTTCTTTTGTTCTATAACTCATTGGCCTCCATCTAATCCAAAATACAGTACTAAAGTGGTTTCCAACATTTATCGTACATCATCAGCTCATTCAATGGGGCACGAGACCTCCTGTTCCCAGTCAACCCATGAGTCAATTTATGTCTGGCCTAAGTTAGTGTCTTGAAGTCGGTGTTATGGTCTAAACGGTGACCTTGTCAACTTTTTTCCAAATGGATCTCTCACAAATACTTCAGTTTTTCATCAGACATTTCTCATGAGTATATTTCAGCATTATGTTGAAAAGATTAGCTGCATTCCCAATATTTTTTTTCCGTGTTTCAATAGTTTTTAAAATTGAGATACCTGGTTAAAAGTTGCCAAATCAAGGGGTCTCTCTTAAATTAGACCCACTATGTTAAATGCTACCAAAAGGCATGGTATTTGTTTTCCTACTCCTTGGGGGGGAAAGCCAGACCTATCCTTTCCAGTGGAAGGTGAGAGTAAAAATACAGCAATCAACCATTCAATTTAAAGATGCTATAAGGAGGATCTGTTTTAATTGCACTCCCTCGCCACCTTGTGGCCTGGATTCTTCGCACACTGTAGTAAATTACTTTTAGTGAGGTGTGTGTTTGTTTTGGAATCATATAGAGATTGGATTGAAACAAATTTTCTTTGTTTAAGACAACTTTTTACTGGATACAACGCGTCAAGGTTTTAGGTACAGTTACTCAGCGCTACGGTTTGAAACGTGACATCAGGCAGAGCAGCTGGCTATATATGGCAACATCCGCAGCCCAGTGCTCCAACATATCTAACAAGTAAACACTGTGTTTGTAAGTAGTTTAGTAGCTTTTTATATTTAGTGCACCTGGCGGACCAGTTCTCTAAGACATGTCTGTAATGTTAGTAAATCCTGGTTAGCTATGTCCTGCCAGTCATCTACCAAGCAGAGCTAACGTAACCTCACTCTTCATTTTATTGATAGACCCTCAAGTTTGAATAGACCACTGCAGAATAACTGCTGACTGTGGGTTGGAATAAACATTATCACAAACAGTTTAGCTCCTGTGTTATAGAGTGATACAGCCTGAGCTAAAGGCTAATTAGCCCTTAGCTTGGGCTGTATCACTCTCCTGTTTAGCTTTCTTCTGCTCTTCTGTCCTTTTGCTGTCTGACAGTTACGCTCCTGTGTCCACCATCACTACAAAATTAATCACAGAAGTTGTTTTCAGCAAAGAAAAACATAGATCTCTGTCCCAAACCGTACTGAACCGACCCGGACTGCTTGGTGGAAACGCAGCTATAGAGACCCAGACGTGCCGTATATCAATCCGGTCCTGGCCGACCCGAACTGGAAGCTAAGAAGTAGCAATTTAAAATAACCGATAACCAGCAATATTGGTGCTGACAATCTCATTTTTTAAAGTGTGGATTGCCATCAGGCATATATCTAGAAGGAAGAATTTTTAAAGATCACTTTCAAACTCCTCACAGCCCCTTTAATATCAGCAGAAGTCTTGAAATCTTAGCAACATCTCTGGAGTCTGCAACATCCTCTGGGGCTTTTGCCTACTTTCTATCATAGAAATGTGAACACAAAACCCTGCTTCTCCTCTTCAAGAGGAGACATTATGAATCTGCTAATCTCTACCAAATACTATTAGTAGCCAGTAGGTGGCTGAATGCTAACAGTGTGATCTGATGGCAGCTAATGAATGAGGTATAGTATTTTTATAATGTAAATTCTGTCAATGCTTGTTTTGTTCTTTTGAATCTCAGAAGGTGGTCTCAGTGTAAGCACCCAGCACCTTTTAGCTAAAGTTACATTAGCTAGAAAGTGGCAGAATGCTAAAGTTTGCTTCAAATTAAATGGTTTATCAAATGTGTTGTTAAAACAAACAAAAATCTGCTAATGATTTTTTTGGGAGGGTTGTAACATGTAATAACATGTAATAACCTGTAATTTTGGCTTTTGGACCTTAAACATAACAGCATACTTTTTTTTAAAGGAGATGGCTAACATTACCTGTCACCTTATGGTAAAAAAGCTGTTGCTATTTATGTGTTGTTTCCTCTTTGAGTACAACCTCTGCATTCACTGTTCATGGAACTGATGAATAAGACAACACAATCCGTCTGTATGGGATAAACTGCCCCTGTAAAAATGTGACTGTTCTTGCCTCTCTTTATAAAGTTTGTCATTGAAGAAGTTGGGATTTGTCCCTCAGAAGTTCAAAGAGCGCTGCTCTTTCTTTGCAGCAGGGCAGCATATGGCAGCCAGTAACCAGGTCTTTGTCTGACTATTGACACCAGAGAGATAGAGCGAGGGGAGGATGTGAGTGTGTGCGACTGTTCAGTGCCGGAGGACAGCCTAACAACAACAAAAGACTAGCTTTGAGCCTGTCTCCTGTGATTTTCCAACTCAGCGAAAAGCTATTGTGGCATCGAAAAAAGTTAAGTTAAAAAGCTTAGCATGGTATGTGCTAACAACTGCCTGCAGCTTGTGTAATACAAGCAAATACTTTTTGAGCAGTCACAGTTGCAGTCATTGAAAGGGAACGGTCCCAGTGTCTACAACCGGAGAGCAGGTCACTGCTACAGCGTGTGCGTCCGTCTATAACTGGGACTGAGACTTTACATGAATTTCATCATGATTGGGAGTACCCCCACCCCCCTGTTTTAACACACACACACAAGTTTGTGTGTGTGTGTGTGTGTGTGTGTGTGTGTGTGTGTGTGTGTGTGTGTGTGTGTGTGTGTGTGTGTGTGCACTCCATGTTGACACTTTCTATGCTTTTTGAACTTCCGATCATCTATCAACCAATTTCTCTGTCTCGTGCAAGCATTTAAATGAGACTGCCAACCAGATGAGTTTCTTTGATGACTACTTCTACGCTCCCAGTGGTCGCTTACACACACACACACACACACACACACACACACACACACACACACACACACACACACACACACACACACACACACACACACACACACACACAGTAGTCAGGCAGGGGCAACCAGGACTAAATCCAGACTGGTGGTTTCTCTCCCCAGCTATAAATACCCCTCTGCTTAAAACAAGATCAGACTTACACACAGACACACACACACACACACACACACACACACACACACACACACACACACACACACACACACACACACACACACACACTCCTTAAGGCTCATTGAAAGACATTAAGAATCTCAGTTTACGTAAACACACAGACTGCCATTAACACATGGACATTTTCTTTGTATCTCTCTATTTATTTCTCTCTCATCACACACACACACACACACACACACACACACACACACACACACACACACACACACACATATATTTTTACACACAAATACTCACACACAAAGAGATGGCTCTGGCCTCAGAGGAGGCTAGCTAAGCGGTCTATGATTATGGGGTGTGTCTTTGTCTCATTTAGTGGTTCCACAAGGAGACAGTCTTCTGCTGTGTCAGACAAACACACGCACACACGCATACACACACACACACACAGACTCAAATACCAAAACACCATCAGCTAGCTAACAAATCCCTCCCTCAGCTTGAATTTGTCTGATTTAGCTTTGTGCTAGGAGTGGATTTAAAAAGATCTGTGCCGTATCTTGTCAATGTTCTCTTTTTGTGACAAATCAAAGCTCCTCCTACTCTTCTGCTAGAGAAAAGGTTAGTTTTACACTCTCAAAATGCACATCTATATCATCTATATCTGAGATTAAACCAATGTCACTTTACAGATCTGAACAGAAGCAGATTTAAGTGCATCTAGGCAAACTAAATTGTTTGTCAGATGTATGAAAACAAAACTAGGAAGTGCACACTAGACAGAAGCTGATCATGATTTCATTCCTCTTTTATTTTGGAAAAATATTGCGCTGTTTTCCAGTAATAAAAATGACAGGCTCTGTACATACGACTTTTCTTTTAAATACAACACAGTCACAGGGGTCTCAAGTGCCTAACACATACATGCATACATACATACTTACATTATCTGCCAAATAAAAACAGTCAAACTTAAATTATAACAGGTTTAACAAAAAATCACAACAGGGTTGAACACAAATAATTACATAGTTAAATTAAAAGAATACGTCTTTCTTTACATAACAAATAAAATAAAAACAAATGATCCTAACCAATGACAGACAGGGTGATGGTGTCCTTTAATTGGCCAGTAGTGGAAGACTGGGGGTGATGGGAGTGGGCAGTGCATACACATGGTACCAAACACAGGTATCACCTCTTCTGTACACACATTCAATCACACATTTACTCACACACATTTACTCACACACACACACCTCCATAGTGCAATGAGCTCAAGGCAGTTAAGACCAGTCCTTAAAAGCTTGGCCTTTTTAAAAATACGACAGCATCACCAGAGCTCAGGAGACTTTTGTATTTTTTAGGTGACTGTGTAAAAAATGGTCAAAATTCTATTTTTTTTCTGATTTGTTTCAAAGTCTTTTTTCCCTTTGTTTGTTCTCCCATTCTGACTGTTGTGTTGCCTAAGTTGCCCTGCCCAAAGCGTTGCCCCGTGTATCACAACCATCAGGGGTTGGGGGCCAGTATGGCCCAACTGGATCCATGTTGGATCAATGTGCAGTAACTACTGGAGTCTTCAGTTCTCTGTTATCTGCTGAGAACCAGCTCAGCCAACACTGTCACTGTCAATGCTGCAGAGCATCAGGCCAAGTTCAGCCGTAGTAGAAGTCCACCTGTCTGTGTGTTTGATTAAAAAGCTCCAATTCAGATTTTTTATATTATTTCTAATTGAATTCACAACAGTAACATCTGAAGTACGTTTGATGTTAAAGGACTTCTCTTTAGCAAATACTTGATCTTTTACTCTGCAGCACTGGACAGAACATGAACTGTCCAATATCTATGACAGCTTTTACACTGCATTGTAAAACCACAGCACATAACAGTACTTCAACAGTACTTCAAAAGTTCTCAGTACACCACAGGTACTACACTGTTCATTTAATCAGTACTCTACAGTACTACCATATCATCTGTCATCTTCTAAGTCCATACTCCAGAGTTTATCAGGAAAGAAGAGTTCATCCTCGCATGAGCCGTATATTCCCCACTTAGGCAACAGTTCTCCCACAGCACCATCCAACTGAAGAGCTCCTTCAGCACTGTTACTGTACAAACACTGTACCAGTGCTTACATCATCTTCTGGTCCTTCATTGATGGCGCTGAGTCAGCATCAGACCTTTGGATCCTAAATGTCTGGTGTTCACCCAAAGGACTACTGCAGTACTGAGTCCTACCAAGTGGGTACTAGCTCTGCAATGGCTCAGTAGCATCTTGGCTCGAGTCCTCCGGTAAATCCCAGGGAACAGCAGCAAACAGCAGGAGTAAAACCTCCTGGAGACAAGCTGAGCTCTACTGCTCAAGGCTGGTTTCAGTGGACCACTATTAACCAAAGGAATCTGGTCTGATCTGGTCTGGACTCGTATCATACCTGTAACACATAAAAACATGGTCAGTTTGCTTTCTGAGGATGTGGTGATGTTTCTGCGCATTTGCCATAAAGATGGTTCTGTCTTTTTGTACTCACCTCTGTAGCAATGATACATTCATCTTTTTGGTCTGACATGACGTAGACGGACTGGTATTTGGTGTCTGTGGTACAGTGGTACCGGCTGTCATTGGGACTGTGGTAGTCAACATCACTGGTTGACTGATATTTGACATCACTGGATGACTGGTATTTGATGTCACTGGTTGACTGGTATTTGAGATCACTTGCTGTGTGATTGTTTAAATCACAGGACGACTGGTATTTTGCCTCACTGCAGCTTGGTGACTCCTCAACTTGTTTCTTTTCAGATGCGTCACTGTAAAAGAGAGAACAAACTGTCAGTCACACAAGACATAACAAGGTAGCTAAATATAAGGCACACTCTCACTGACTGACATCTGAGATTTGACTGCAAAGTACCTGTTTTGTCTCTTTCTGTATTCTTCCTCTGAGTCTGAGTCATCCAGCATGTCACATCTAACGTCTGGCTCATCATGGCTCTCTTCTTTGCACAGCGTTAGCTCCTCAGGCCGTAGCTCATGGACCAGGTTGTACTCCACACTGGGGTAGCGAGTCTTGAAGCCCTTCTTCTCTGGCCCGTTGAGTCCACTGATTCCACTCAGGCCACCCAGTGATCCAGCAAGGTCTGAGTGGAAGTCTGCCTTTTTGTTGGTGTTTTTAACTGACGTTGTCATCAGAGAGCCAAGTTCCTTATCGCTGCGTAGACAGTTGTTGGTGGTTGTAAGGTTGTTCATGGTTTCATGGCTGTCGCTGTGAACACTGTCACCGTGATGACTATGCCGGTCCTGTAGTTTGACCCTAATGTAGACCACCAGCACGGAGCAGCCAATCAGAATCACAAGAACAAGGAAGACCCCAGCGCACACAGCTGTCCAGGGGAACCCAGTGCCATCATCATCATCCTCTTCCTGATCATCAGGGGAATATCTCCGGTCTGGTCCATCCACCACAGGCTGACCTTTGGGTACTTCTGGTAAGAGGAACTGACAGTTGTGACCACCATAACCAGGCACACAGGCGCACACATAGCGGCCTCCACGCTCGTGACAGGTGGCTCCGTTGTGGCAGGGGTTGTGATGGCAGCGGGAGACGGGGGTACTGCAATTTTCACCTGTGTATCCTGCAGAAAAAGCACAGATTTAGAGTCTATAACACAAACATAAGCAACTTCACACGGAGGCAAATCAGCTGAGTGCTGCTGTCATACCTGGAGGACAAGTACAGGTGTAGCTGTTAGCTCCTTCCTGGCACGTCCCACCGTTCTGACAAGGAAAGGACAGACAGTACCCAGAGATGCCAAAGCTGTCCTCACAGTTAGGACCTGAAAATCCTTCAGGACACTGACAAAGGTAGGAGTTCACTAGATCCACACATTCTGCACCTGTGGAAATGTAGAAAGACAAGAAGACTTAGTCTCCAGATATTTGATCTGAAGGTTGGAATAATTGCAGTTGTAGGTACATGTAGACAAATGATGATAGTTTACCGTTTAAACAGGGGTTTGAGGAGCAGTGGTCGATTTTCTTTTCACAGTTGAAGCCAGCATATCCCATCGGGCACTGACAAAAGTAGCCACCCTCTGGGTTATCAGCACAGCGTCCCCCATTGAAGCAAGGCCCATCTGCACAGGTATTGGCACTCAACTCGCAGTTGTTACCATAAAAACCAGGTGGGCAGGTGCACTTATAGCCATTATCAATGTCCTGTATTTAAAAACAGTAAACAGTGGTTACACACAGGCCTGTTTCCCATGACTAAGCTTGTTTTCATTGACACATGACTTGAGTTGATGGATACTCACAGTGCAGCTTCCCCCATTACGACAGGGGTTTCCAGAGCACTCGTTGACTTGGATCTCACAGCTGGCTCCTGTGTACCCAGGCAGACAAGAGCACGTGTAGCTGCCCTGGCCAGTGTTCGTGCAGGTGGCTCCATTAAGGCAGGGCTTATGGTGTGTACAGTAGTTCAAATCTGGAGACATCAACAAGAACCAACATTTAGAAACAACACAGTCTAAAAGTGAAACAATAGAGGCTGATTCAGTCCGGAAGAAGTAATTAATCTCTCAATAAACTCACCCTGGTTGCAGAAGAGCCCGCCCCATCCCTCCTGGCAGTTACACTGCCAGGGCTGCTGGCAGGTGCCATGGAGGCAGCCTGGGTAACGGATACAGTCATCACAGTAACGTCCACTGAAGCCCACACGACATCTGTGAACACAACGGTCATTAAACACTGTCCAGAATAAAAATGCAGACAACAGTGACCTGAGCATGACTTTTTATTGTTTTCATGACTTACTTGCACTCTCCTGGTTTATCACAGAAGCCATGTTCTTCATCACAGCCAGGGAGACAGATTGCTGCATGGAGGAAACAAAAAATGACAGGTGAATCATGGGAAATCCAGATTTGGAAACATGGGTTTGCCCTCCATCAGTCTACCATTCACTGAGGCCATTTTCAATTTGCTGTGTGGCTGTCTGCTTGGCGCCCTGACCTTCTTATCTGTTTGCAAGCCTTTCAGCATGTTTGCTGCCCTGGCTGTCTACCTGTCTGTCCACAGACTCTTTTATTGTCCCTTCCTAGCTTCTGTCACACAGGCTGTTAAACTAGAAAGGTGCCTGTTGGCTCTTGCTCAGGGTTAAAGACTTCTTGGATTAAAAATGTCTGCATTAGTGAAGAAAGATAGCATTTAGAAATTAACCAGGGTCATCAGGTCAGTTCTGACATTGACTTGATTCTTGAATGCCACAAAAGTTAGTGGATACGTCACCTTTCAGTTTTACAGCCCAAAGGAAGTCAATAAACAGAAGAACCAGCCAACAAACCCTTTCCTTTACCGTGGTTGCTCCCCAATACAAAAGCATCCCATACAAAGCCTCTTTTCTCCCCTTGACTGAGGGTCAGAAGTCCCTTTTCTCACCCTTGGCCCTTCTCCTCCACTCAGCCCTCTCCCCTCCTACTTCTGATCCTCCTCTCCTCTTCCATCACTCTATCCCCTGTCATCTTCTCCTCCTCTCTTCTTCCTCTCCTTTACATCCACCCTTTTCCCTCCTCCACTCCTCCTGCGTCTCTCTCCTCACTCCCCTTCTCGTCCTCCTCCTCCCCCCAGGGCCAGCTGGTCTGTGTGGAGCTAACCACCAGACAGCTGCTCCATTGTCTCCTCTCACCGAGCAGCTGCCCCCTCCACAACAATACACAACCCTGCTTGGCCAATCACCAACCCCGGCTTCAACAATACAGGACCCCCACTTGGCCAATCGGGGAGGAGGTTTGGGGGCGAGGAGGCCCCAGTGGTCTAATGGAAGGCACGCGGCGTGTGAATTACTGAGGAGCCACGGCGGCTCATTAGAATGGAGGCCTCTGGTGCTATGGGATAACTGACTGACGCCTGTTGCACACGGGCCTCGCATTAGGAGGCGGAAAACAGTGCCCCAAAATATAAAAACAGGCAAACAATCAAATGTAAATTGTGAGTTTTAAAACTTCACGGAAGTCTTTGCTGTGCCTAATAAAGTTAGACCCCTATCAGGAAATTCAATAACATTTTAGAGCAGAAAGAGACCTTATGTCTTGTTATAGCTGTTGAGGTAGTATGGTAGTAGTTTTGGATAAGCTTGCAGGTAAACATCACCACCTGCTGCTAATGACTGCTGTTTCTTTATCTTATCTATCACACATGCAGCTGCAGCTTTATCGAAATATTAACTAGTGCAACACCAAGATAAACTCCTCACAATGGCTTTATGGCCTTCACTTGTTGCAAAACACACCCTGAATGATAGTGTTGGATTTAAAAGCAAACACACTCACGTTCAGTGCAGTACTGTCCCTTCCAACCAGAGTTGCATACGATTTCCCCTCGCTCTCCACAGGTAAAGTGCCCGAAAGCATCATCTCTGGGTCGGCAGAAGACAGAGCAGCCATCGCCGTAGTAGTGTTCATCGCAGAGGAAACGGTAAGAGTAACGCAGCTCAGTTCTTCCTCCAGTCTGCATGTCCTTGAACCAGTCCTCTCCAACAGTGAGGTGACGCTGAGTCGTGATCCTGCTGATCAGACGATCTGGGTTGTCTGCAAGAGTCAAGGAGTGTTATTGTCAGAGTTATGATGGAATAGAGCTAAAACACTTGAGTAAATCATTGATGTTTTGAGACACACTGAGAAGGACTGACCCACTATCATTGCCATAGTCAGATTAATGACTGAATCATGAGTCATGCTCTGTTACATTTTCTTATATTCACTTCTTTGTCCTTTATGCTGAAGATGTCACTTTGCATGTTTCTACTGAATGTGTTTTTAGGGAGTTGAGTGATTTGAAAGAAGACAGTAAGGGGGTAAATCTGTCTGTGTGACAGTAAATGTGTACTCTGCTTAAAGAAACCAAGTGCAGGTTACACCTGGTGACAAACACAGACATCCACATCTCAGTGCTGTGATCAGTTAGTCATCATTAGTTAAGTCAGTGATAAGAGCATCAAGATAACGCAGACATTCTGCTGAGCTGTGGGTGGTCATTTACTTCATTTGACGTTAGATAAACTTCTGGCCGTGCTCAAGCTTTCTCTTGAAGCTTGACACAGTGACTCAATGAGTTATTTGGCACCTTATCTTCTGGGTCTGTGACTAACGTTTTCAACAATACAATGTGACATCTTGATTTATTTGATGACAAATACAACAGCACAGTTAAAAATTTGTCTCATCAGTTGTAAGAAAGTCCTTCATGTGGTTGAGCTTTACAAGACTTTAAAGGAATCTAAAACACAGCACACTTTGTTTTCCTGTTTGGCTCTTCTGACCCAGCTTTCAGTGAAAAAAAACATGCAACCAAGAGGCCACTGGTAGCCTTCTGGCCTGTCTTTGAGTTACACTGCTGCCTTCTCTGGCTGTCACCCACCTGTTGTCAGGTCGTCCAGGGAGTCAGTGTGCAGGGCTTCAATGATCAGTGAAAACGTCCCCTGAGGAGAGAAACAGAGAGTCAACAGCTGCTCGGCCTGCAGCCTCCCTCCCTCTGCACAGCAGCAGAGAGCCATGAGGAGGCCTCCCAATAAACTTCACAGCCTAATTCCCGTGTTGATTAGGGGCCTAATAAGGACTACTACCTGCTCCCTTTTCACACCCCTGCAACTATCACACTCTGACACCGCCGTAAAACCAAACGAGGCGGAATTTCACGCTGCGCTGCCAATGATGTGCCAACTCAGAGGATGTTAAATTTCCCACCGCGGCTGGTCGGAGGAGAGGAGCGTTTGGTGAAAACACTGCCCCCCCCCTCTCTGCACACACGCCCTCCTCCCTCCCCGTTTTATCCCACCAAAGAGCAGTGAAATACTACAATAGGCCCTCTCACACAGTGCTGACAAAGACCCCCACAAGTGTGGAGTTTGGGAGCATCTGTTGCGTTTTGCACTCTTCAAAGCTAATGTGTCCCAATGGAATAAAACTATAATAACTTCACTGTCTGTCCATACTTTCAGTAGTCCTTTGTAACCCTGATCACAATATAGACCAAATCAAAGAAGTAGAACTACTATCACTAAAACTACAACAAATAATACACATGTATTGAGATGGGGAATATCCTGACGCAATCTTTCATAAAGTTTGTAGGCTACTTGAAACCTTGGAAGAAAAAACTTGAAACAGTCTGTATAAAAAAGGCACACATACCGGCCATGTGAAGCCAAAGGGAAAGCGGATCGGATTGGTGAAGCTTTCCGCATTTGTCTCCGGCACCTGGAAGGAGTTGGAGCCGAGCACGGGCGTCACGGCCCCGCCGTAGGTGCAGGGAGGCTCGGGAGAGACGTTAGCCTGGTAGTGCTTCAGACACACCCGAAAGAAAGTCTTACACTCACACTGCTGGTGCTGGCCCTGCGGGAAAGCGGAGCCTCCGGAGCAGCAGTTTGCGTTGCCCGCTACACCTTTCTTATTGAGAAACTCCTGCAGCTTCAACTCAAACACTCCGGAGCACAAAACCTGAAACACACACGCACACCATTAGATCCTGTGGGTCTAAGACAGGTGACTTGGAGATGTCTAAGGAAATATAAAGACAGCTCCCCATAAAACTATATAAACACAACGTTAACAGAGCCTGATATGAATTCCCTTTCATTATGTTCTGCCCCATGATCGGACCTACCTGGCAGGTGAGCAGGGAGAGGCTGACAACTTGGAGCAAACACAGGCGTCCCATTGTGTTGACAGCCCTAAAACACGCAGTGAAAGCTCCACACGTCTGTGTAGCTCGGCTCAAACACTCATGGAGAAAGTTTGGACAGCCTTCCGTTATGTCACAGTGAAGGTGAAGAGTTGACGCGCACGAGGTGAGGTGCAGAGAAACTTGTCCTTTCAGCCTCTCTGCTTTCCCATACGAGGCAAAAGTTGCTGAAAATGAAAAAGTTTTACAGTGTAAATTAATCCGCAGCAGAGGGATCCTCTTGGAGAAGCGTGAATGAAATCCCGGGTGGAAAATCACGACAATTAATTCCAATGAGTCGTCAAAACAGCTCGTGGTGGTCTTGTTTATTTTCCCACTGGATTGATAATGATATTCAGATCCCAACTCTCCGTTTTTACTACCGCTCTTGATTTTACAGCGTGTGCTTCTGATGGGTCTTCAGCTCTGCTCAGGGTTTTATACCGGGCCAGCAGGCGAAGGGTAATAAGATGCAAATGAGCCCCTCTGCTCCTCTTCTTCCCCTCCCTCCTCCACCACCACAAGTCCGCCCCGGGGCTATCACAAAGAAAGAGAAAGGGGGGTGCGCACAACTTTTCCAAACCCGCACCCCCCCTTCCCCCACACCCCCGTGCTCTCTTTCTCTCAAAGGGACAGACCAAATGGCTAGTGAGCTGTTAAATGTGCAACAACCCCTAGCTTCCCCTGATGCCTCCCTCCTCCACAACACAGCACACAGGGCCCATTTACACACCGACAAATTCTTTAACCTCTGCATGAAATCCTACACATAGCATCAAGTGGTTTAGAAAATAGCGGCCAGTCCGCCCGTGGCTTCTCATAACTTTTTTTTTGGCAGGGCTTTGGCTGGTCCGGTCTCTGGCTGCATGTCCAGCCGGCAGCCAGCCGTCCCAAACTGCGCTACAACGACCATCTGCTCCGCCACATTCCTATGGTGTTACCCCTGCCGTGGTGTTCACATTCTCACATCCCTGAACAAGTTGATCTGTAGATTCATCCATTTTTCCCTTTCACATGTCCTATATGATATAAAATCTCTCACCTTCCTGTGCTGTTTTAATGATCATCTAATTTAGTCGGAAATGCAAGCAAAAAATGAACCCTCAACCCTAATGCCAGGTGTAAGCACATGTATGAACACTCCACCTTTACACTAGATTGAATGCTTCAGGTGATCAATTCTTAAATCTCTTTGTTTGTAATCAATTTTCTAAATCTCATCTGAAACACTTAAAATGCGCAGAGCCCAACCTTACGAGCTTGCAGGTAAAACACTCGTGTCAGAAAACCAATCAATGAGACGCACCGAATCACGCACACCTTGACTCTCCAACAGTTTTTCTTTTCTTTTGCGCACGCCACTCGATTTCCCTTACTGTCTCTTTGGTAGAGGCAGTAAAAAAAGACTTGGTGGTGTGTCACTCGCGTGGCTGTCATTAAGGGACTTTGTGAGGGGAAGGAGGGGGAGGAGGACGAGGAGGGGGGAGGCATGGAGGGAGTAAAGTTTTTTTCTTTGTGCTTTCAGCTGTATGGTAATTGGGGCAGCAGCACCTGCTCTCCCACAATAATGCAACACCAGAGAGCGAACGAGCTAGATAGGGAGAGATAGGATGCTGTTTTTATAAACAGAAACCTACAATGTGTTTGATTATTAAATATGCTTCCTACAGACAGAGGAGATCAATCACATCCAAGAGTTGACATAACAGATTTCTTTCCAAGTAAACTCTTTTTGGGACAGTTTTAGGAAAAACTCTGACTCCACACATGGACACACTGTCTCATTTGCATATCTGTGTTTATCCTCAGAAAAATGTGGGGAAGAATTCCCACTTGTTGGCAGGGTGTGGTTATGAGCTCATCTCTGGCTGAGAAGAATAGGTACATTATTATTATAGATGTTAAACCCCTCAGCTATTGTCAAACTACTGCAGATGCAAATCTCACGATGAGCTCTGTTTGTTTATGTTACATCCAGATGTTTGCCAGCTACTTATCCATGTCCTAATAAGTTGGTTGTCACACTTGTCAATTATCATATGATTCACATCATACATAGAAAAAAAAAACAGAAAAAAAATAAAAATAAAAACAGAAAAACAAAACAAAAAAGGGATCAAAACAAAATTAACAAACTAAAACAGACAAACCTTCAGTATCATTTGCTGTGTATTTGCAAATGTTTTTGCCCATTGGGATAAAATGCAGCCTTTTTAACACTTACAGTGATGTTTTGTGAGATGTGTTTCTAAAATCCAAACAGAACAGTTCCTCAACATTTGAAAAGTTGAGAAACTGTATCTTAATAATAATCAATATCTTTTTTTGTGACTATAATGTGCAGAGTGGAGTAGTTTACATCCATATCAAAGTCCCAGTCGATGTGTTTATTTGATAGTGAGACAGAATGCCAAATCGTTCACTCCAATTTTACAATGAAAGCTTATGTTCAGATTGTGGAGTTTTATATTTGGTATCATTAGGGTTCATATTTCTCTGCAGCACTATCCTGGTCTCTGTTTCTAATAAGTGTAGTGATTATGGATGTCTTAATTTTGTGTTTTTAAAAGTAATAAAAATGTGTCTCCAATTTTGGAATCCTGAATCAGCATCAATTAGTTTAAGAAACAGAAAGATAACAAACTAAATCTACAGTCTGATACAGAGCCTCATTTACGCATGTGTGGTATGTTCCCAGTCATATAGTCATGCACAAGTAGTGACCTCATAACAACAATAATGGGCCACCAGGCCATGTTTGGACTGGTAACTTTATCAAGTTTGCTTCTTCACACAAAGCTAACGTTTTTAGGTGTGTTCTTGTCACAGTTCTGTGAGTGCAAGTACAAACAAACAAGTTAAGAGGAGCCTTGTCTCTTAGAGTGTAGAGTTCACAGATGTTTTTGAGTTTTGAAGCCTCTCCTTGGCCTTTTTACAAAACTGAAAATGCTGACTCAACCTAACTTCGGGTGGCCAAGCTAGAGATAAAGAGGAGAAGCCACTAATGGACAAAATAAGAGATTAACGTTTCAGAGTTTTTTATTTTTGTACCAGACTGTAAACAAGTATGTTTTTGCTATAAAGGTCTGTTTCTTTGATTTGATTTATGAAGCCTCTAGTGGACACTTACGGGACTGCAGTTTTCAGCACTTTAGTATTAGCTTCATTTCTTTCTGAAGGAGGTTGCTGTCTGCTTAAGAAACAGCGAACTACTCATCTAACATACATACCATTGGATTCCTGTAGTTTTTGTTTCCCCATGTAAACAAGGTGCAATAACTATAATTCTCTAATAGCCATGTTGCCTTTTTTACCATGTGGGTTTAACACATCCATCAATGTGTTTCAGGATATAGGCTGTATAAATTAAAGTTGTCTTTTAATCATTATACTTACATTTTTTAATGATTAATTAGCCTGTCTAAATGGAGGAACACATCTCAAATTAAGTGGTATATTTAAGAACCCAGTGGCTAATGCTAGCATCCAGCCACATTCTAGCCAACATTCAGTCATCGAGGGGTATGCTCAACACATGGTGAAGTGTGACCCTTCCAAACTCTATCAGCATCTCATCTTGTAAGGGACAAAATGTGAACTTCATCTGTTGCCTGGGAAGCTGAGGGGTTGTGGATATATTGACCAAAAGACTGTATTTTGGATATTTAAGGTTCCTCGTTACTGCAGTTTCCCCCAAAACTTGTATTAGTTCATGCCAGTTGTTAAAGGATAAAAGGTGGGTCAAGATGCTATTAATCACGTGTTAAAACAGACTTAATACTTCTCTCTGCAAAAGTCAGTGCCTTCGTTTTATAAGTGATGTGTGACATTTATGAGGACATTTGCAGATAAACTTTTGAACAGGTAAACCCACTAAAGAGTACTCACTCCCACATTAAGAACAGACCTGGCCATGGGATGAGATGAGAATGCGAGGGTCTTCATAAACAACTCCAACTGAAGCTATTTCATTGATATTTTCGTCTGGTCCTGTCTGCTGTTTCTTTCCGCAGCTTTCCTACCCACACTTTCACCTCTATGCATGGCTGCCCGAGGAGCTGCTGTGATCCTATCATTGCATAATTTTGTTGACCCTGCTGAGTTGTAACCCCCTCTGGGTCAGTGTGCAGATAAATGCGAAGCCTGTGTCTTATACTATGTCTAATGTGGCTGTGTGTCCATGATGTGCTCTTTACACCCCTCCTGGCTGATTGAAGGGCCTTTAACCTTAAGCTCTAAAACTATTATCCTTGCCCTGCCACAGTCCTTCCAGATACCCGTATAGCCTGTGTGTGTTTAGCTATAGGACGCTGCTCATTTCATTTAACTAGTTGATTTCAGCCCCCTCCTCAAATAGGTACAATGCCCCTATGTGGCGTGGCGTAAAATCCTTCTCTTGAGGCCTTTTATTTACACTCATCCCGACTTTCAGAGGTCCTCGGTGCGCTTTCCCTCCCTCCCTGTATTAGGCCAATATACCATCAGTCATTCATCACCATGACGTGGCACACATTTGCCGATTACTCCAGCAAAGCGTGACTGAAAAGCATGGTGGGATAGAAAGTCACCCCTCCTTTCCCCTCTCTTCCCGTTCATTTTCCTCTAAAAACATAATTTATGCTAGGAGATTCTCTAATTGTGTCTTCAGGAAACAGCAGAAAGTACAAACTCCTCCCACCTGATCCCCCTTCGTATGTGTGTGTGTGTATGTGCGCGCGTGCGCGTGTGTGGGGTTAGAAAATTGTTTAACTGGAGGTCGATTGTTTAACTGAAGTGCTTTCCTATTGTCAGTGTGTGTACGTGTTTCTTCGTGTGCGCGTGTGTTTTCCCCGCGCGTGTGTGTGTGTGTGTGTGTGTGTGTGTGTGTGTGTGTGTGTGTGTGTGTGTGATACCAGGAGCTCTGTGACACGCAGGGGAACAACAAAGAAAGAGGTCTCGCGCCCCGCCGCCCATTCATCCCTTTCTCTCGCGGAGTAATTCCCATTGATTCTTATTGAACGGCGAGTCGCGAGCCCCTCGGGGAAGAAACCGTGTGATTTGTGAAGGGTCGCGAGGACAAGACACGCCCCTTCGCGAGCCCTGGCCATCTGCTCACCAAACACCACAACACCAACCAACTACCAAATGGCTTCCCTATTATCTGTTTTTAAGTCTTACTCTGTTTCTGCGTTTTAGTTTTCCCTTCACCAAACTTCATGTTTATACTTCACTTCTATTTCCCCCATCTTCTTTTTCTCTTCCTTTCTCTCCATACACTCATTTCCAGGCCAGATGCCTTTGTAGGTGAAGCCACTGGTTGCATGATGGGCCAAAGCACAGTGGAGGCATGCAAGGGGTTGTAGCTGGCCATATGGCTTCTCTCTCTGTGTGTGTGTGTGTGTGTGTGTGTGTGTGTGTGTGTGTGTGTGTGTGTGTGTGTGTGTGTGTGAGTGTGAGTGTGAGTGAGTGTGAGTGTGTGTGCGTGCCAAGAGATGGATGGATGGATGGATGGATGGCCATCGTGGGAACCTCCACAATATTGCCATCACACCGACACCCACACACACATGAACACAGGCACACACATAACACACTGCTGCACACAGCATGCTGCATTTGGTGTGGTCAGTTATAGGAATCAGAGTTCTCAGGGACTCTTAGTTTGAGGCACAACAAATGACACCCCCTTTGTGCCATGTTTCCACATGCATGAGACAAAATCAGACTGTAATTAGCTGGGTGCTGCCTGGGATATTTAATTTGTAACCCGGTTGAAAGAGTGCAAGAAAGGCCGAAGAGACACTCATATTCACAAACTCCAGTGTTGCAAGTTGGATCATTGGTCATTGGTCAGATTCACTACACTCTTGTACCATTTGTTCAATTTTATCATTTTAAAAATGTAAACAAATGATACAAAGATAGAGGGCTGGGCATGTGGGTGGACTAATAGCAGCAACATCAGCGCCCCCTCTCCATGAGAGACATAAACCTGAGGCTGTCTACCTTCTGTCTCAATCTGGGATGTACAGTACAAACAAACCCCATCTAGCTTTGAAGGAAATAAGTCTATTACATTTTCAACAACCATGTCAAAGTAAACTGCGATAAGTGAAATATTTTTTATTTATTTATTTATTTATTTATTTCATTCCTTTATAAATACAAATTGATACAAAGAAAAAATAAAAGATCCCCAAAACTGAATGAAAAGGAACAGAAGAAGAAAACTCTTATTGTATCTGCCCCTTCTTTCACAGGATACAAATCAACAATCATGTAACAATAATATTAATAGAAATTACAACACAGAACAGCTGCAGGCAAACATGCCTTTTAACATTTCATTTTTTTCAAAAATTAAAAACAGCCAACAAGAGGAATAATAATGCTAATAATAATATATCTTCATATATCTATTTTTCCCTCAAAATCTTTGTTTTTATTAAGTACAGCTGTAGTTATTATTCCACAGATGTATTAACGTTTTCTAACGTTAGAGAGTTACAGTATCTTTTATAAAAGTGTTTTTTTTTTTTTATAAGCTATATGATGTGACACTGTTTTCACAGTTTAAGCCTTGACATTTTTTTAGTATGTAATCTTTAATAGACTTTAAACAAACACACACCTTCATTATGCACAAACCTGCTCCCTGAGATCCCAGGCCTGTGGCTCCCCAGGGGTCCTTGGCCTTTGGTTTGAGAACCAGTGGCCTCCAGCAGCAGCAGGATTAGCCAGACCAGCTGCCCACAGAGACCCTGGGCCCTGGACGCTGACACTAGGCCTGACCCCAGGGTGGCTACTACCAGGCACACTGAGGGATTTGGTCAGCATTTGGTGTGCAGAAATGTTTGTGTCTCTCCATGTGTGCATGATGCATGTGTGTGTGTGTGTGTGTGTGGATGTATTGTCCGTTCAGTTGGACAACTGTTGAGCCTGTACAGATTTGTGCAGTGGTGTTCTTTGTGTGTGTGTGTGTGTGTGTGTGTGTGTGTGTGTGTGTGTGTGTGTGTGTGTGTGTGTGTGTGTGTGTGTGTGTGTGTGTGTGTACTTGTATGGTCAATTCTTTCCGGGGGTTAACTGCTGATCCAGTACAAATGGGAGGTGTTGGGGGGCAGGGCTGAGGGCAGTCGTGTGCTCCTGGAACATCTGCCTCTGTTTCTCTTGAGTCAAGCTTTGGTCAGAAGCAGAGAAGAGGAGGGGGATGCTACAGGGGGAGGGACTCAAAGGGGGGGGGATTGAAGAGGTGAAGGAAGAGTCTGTGTAGGAGGAGAAGGAAGTTGAAAAGAGACAGCATGAATAGACAACAAACCCAAACACAGTGATTGCTGAATATGTGATGAAGGATTATAAAAACCCCTTTCACTTTTTATCTCTTGTGGTCATAGTAAATGGATATAGGTGTAGATGGTATATACATAGAAAATGATACAGTTGGTTTATGCTTCGTATCTATATTTTTCATGGTTGACACAAAACGGTCTAAAAGGAACCAGTTATGATCACTGTGTGAGCTGTAAGAGACTCAAACTGTATCCGGTTTAAAAAAACTGAGTAAGGCTTTTTTCACTGATTAATAACACTGTTTTCGGAGGGTGAATGTCTAACATCTCTTCACATTATCATGAACCAGTTATGACTTCTCAGAGACAGATTTCTTTAAATTTCTTTGCAAGGCTGTGTTGTTTCTGATTTTTGAACATTCACTTTAAAGGAATCCAAGCTTCTTTTCTCATTAGGATATGCAATCCATTTTAATCTTAGTATTTCAATATATCAAGATTTTATCACTACTACAAGTCAGGTTCTACTTCTTATCCTTTAATAACTGCATTTTCTCTATAGTTATTCTATAGTGAGTGGTTATTTTGAGGGCTACTACCTCGGCACCTGTCTTCTCTCTCATCATCTAACAGCTGGATGACTGTCTGCACTTTATATCAGACTGAAATATAAATAGGATTGATTTTGGATGACTTGATCATGTTATAAATTTAAAGGACCTTAAGAGCTGGTGAGAGCCTAACTTGACATGGTGCCTCTGAACCCAGAATATCCATTATCTTTAATTTGTCCTAGCTAGTTTTGTTGTATTGTACTGATGTTTGTGTGTCATGGTGTATTGTGTGTTGATGTTTATTTAACAAATGAAAGGAGTAAGTCTCTTGGATTTTCTGGCCACCAACTTGGAGCCAAACTGGATTAGTCAGTTCAAGGCCTAACTGTTGATGAACAGAAAAACTGAACTTAAAATTGACAAACTTGCTCTAGAAACCTAAATCCCTGTGGTCCTTGTGACTGGCCACTACTCTCCAGGGTGCTTGGATTTACAACATTGCCCCTCCCTACTTGAAGATCAGTTGACTGGGAGGGGTGGATTGTCCTCCAAACCCACAGAGCATCTGGCAGAGGAACGACAGATGCTGACAGCTGGAGTGACATCCAGCATATGTCCCATTCTTTATCCTTGCTCCTCTCAGACAATAGAATGGAAGGGTTGGGGGCTTTGTGTGGAGAAGGTGGACCTAATAGCTTGTGACTCCAGAATAGAGCCCCTATTCTCCAGGAGAGCCTGGAGGGCAATTAGCCTGCCTCTGATCCAAGCCTGGGGAGTTATTATGGGTGGACTGAGCCCACAGAACCCTCAGTGGTTCATTTTCTTTCATGGCTCATCAAGATGTTTACTTCTTTTTTTTCTGATACTATGGCTATCCAAAGGAGCAGCCAAATTTGTCCTTCTCTGAAAAAAAATTCACATCAATATCTTACCATGCCGTCAATTTTGCATTAATCCCAAATAAAAAATGACCTTTTTTCATTGAATCCTTAATGAGTTCCTACTACCTAGCACGTGCGCATTGTTTTGCAACGTGATGACGCCACACGCAGTGTCAGGAAGTAACTAGCATCTAACGGCTAGTAAACAAGACCCAGACAGATGCTGCACCTGTAGAGACTGAAGTAAGTTTGTGCTGGGCGAGCCACTAGCAGAAACAAACACGACTACAGACACAGGCTAGTACAAGACGAGTTGTTTTTTAAAGGCAAGAACAACAGCAGCGTTTGAAGGAATGAGTTCATCGGCTATGAGCTAAGCTAACTGTTAGCATTAAGGGTCTAGTCTGACTGAACTAAGCAAGATGAATCCCCTTTTCTCTCGGTTTCTGTTTTTTTCTCTGCAGACATGGGTGTAAAAGGTCTTCAGTATTTTATGGAGCGTTGCTTCCCGGATACCTGTGTGACTGTGGACCTGAGAGAACTGGCCAGTCAGCATGTTGCCAGAACCCAGCAGGACTCCACAACCACAGATAACACCTCCAGTTGAGTGTATTTCAGTGTGCAGGAGGGGCAGAATGGGAGGTTGTATCACAGAAAAACTTTACGCTCTTAGGTCAGTGGAGGGGATGGGAAATTGTTAAAGGTTTTTAATGTCAAATCAGTATTGAAGCTATATATCAGTCATTTTTGACTAAAGCATCATGGTGCTGCATAGATGGGCAAATGATAAAACATAATAAACGCATATCTTTGATAAAATGCAGAGTAGACTATTTAAGTGAAATGAAAACACAATATGAAACAAGCTAACACAATATTGAATTACATTTCTTGCCCTGCTGATACTAATACATAAAGTAAACATTTGTTCACAGCGTTTAGTTACTGGTAGGTTATACTAACACATTTAAGTGCTGGTTAACATAAATCCACTGATAATATTATTGTAGCAGTTGCTATTGTAAGTTATTGTAGCAGTACAGCTGCTAAGCCTTTTTGCTTTATATTTCTAAAAACTTAGCACAAAAATACGTGTTTGATTGACTATTTCTTAAATGGAACAATTCTCTTTTGCAATAAGCTTATACTGTTGGAAAGTCTGTGTAATTCCCCTTTAAAGGGGGCTCCATTTGTGAGAAACATGCATTGTGGGAATGAGAGGCAGATTTGAGTATATGGTTTGTGTCCATGCAAAATTTTAACTTCTTTACATACATACATTTCAATAAAAACAGATACAAGTCAAGGGATTCCTTTGGAACACGAATGATTTGATAATAGACATTAACAACTGTATTTATAATCAGCTTATAGCAAACACAGTGTGAGTCGCGGCAACAATACTTAGACTGTGGGTCCTAATAGCAGTCATATATCTTTATTAGAAAGACGAAGGCAGAAGAAGCACAAACAGAGTGTTATGAGTGACAGACAGATTCAAGACTCATGATCTGGATAAGTAATAAGACCAGGGCCAAGGAAAATAGAGTGCTAAAACTAAAACTTGAGCTGGTAGTATTGATTTCTACAAAAATATAAACTGGGCATATCTTGTCCATCATGTGGGATTGTTTTTCACTTTAGTTACTTATCTTGCAGACCTGCTCTCTTTAACATTTTCATTTTAACCTCTCTTCTTCAGGCCCCACACTTGTTGTGGATGGTATGGCCTGTGTCTGCCACTGGTACTCATGTAAGGACTGGGTATGTGGAGGGCAGTGGAGGGAGTTCATGGATTTGCTGAAGAGCTGGGTTGAGGCCTTCACCTCAGCTGGAATAAGACTCGTCTTCTTCTTTGATGGAGTGGTGGAGGAGCAGAAAAGAAAGGAGTGGGTAGGGAAATAATCTCCTCATTGCTAAAAAAAAGTCAGCTCTATCCAGTCTGTTACAGTTTTTATTGAAGAACTTCAGTGCAGCGGTTGAAAATGTTGACTTTTTTAAAACCCATAAACCATCTTCAGCAATCATTCCCAGGTGAAGAGAAGACGCCGAGTGAATGGGGAGATATCTAAAGTATTTCGTTACCTGAAGTCACATGGTGAGCAGCCTGGTAGAGAGATGTTCTGTCTGCCCTCTGGTTTGGCATCTTTCACACGCTTTGCTCTCAGGTCAGTGTCCACAATTTTTATTGATATCCTCTAAGTTTTTTTCTCCACAGCTTACCCTCCAGTTAAGCAAAATTCCACTAATTAGCTGTAGTAAGACTAGGGATGGGTATCGAATTGGATACTTTTATAGGTACTGACCGAATTCCATCTGTAGTACCAAGTACCGATTCATGTGGGTTCAAATGGTACCATGTTTAGCTACCAAAACGCATCCCTGTGACTGTGAGAGAGTGGAAGAGAAGGTGATTTTCCATGCTGGACGTGAACACAGCATTGCAAGGTCCAATATCAAAGAATAAAAATGTTAAATTGAAAAACGTTGACATTTTATTTGTGGAAAAAAAATATTTATTGCCACACAGACACACACACAAAAGTACAGAAAATTGGTACCATTGAGTACCGATACCAATTGCCAGCTACCAGGCATCGGTACTGTATCACTTCAAATGTGAAAAGTACCTATCCCTAAGCAAGACTTGCCAATTGTTTACGACATGGCAATGTGGCAACTTTTTGTGCAGTCATAATTGAGATGGTGCAGTGAGAGGTGTGTGCAGCTCCCAATAGGTCAGTACGATCAATATCTACAAACACAAAGCTGGCAAAGTAGTAATTAAGAGGATTTCAGCTGCCTTTTCTCTTAACCCTGTAACCATGGGCATGCCGTTTTAAGTTTAAATTCCTTTTATGCGTTTTTTGTACTTTTCAAAGCTTGTAACTATTCTATCTTAGTGTTTTATTTTTATACGTAGGTATACATTTCCTTTGTTCCAGGTCATGCCTAGCTCCTCCAGTAGCTATATCCTTTGTAAAAACAAAATAGTGTTATATAAACATTGCAGTCGTGCCTGTTTTTTTCATATTTCATTGCATGTCAGTCTTTGAATATTTTTATAAAACAAGCACATATCTGTTAAATATAGTATTTTTCACGTTTTTAAGGAAACGGGGATCCTATAGTTAAAAAACTTGACGTCAGAGAGAAAAACTGAGATCAGCACCCAAAAATTAGTTGAGAGCCAGACCTAACTAACTAACTCAACAAAAACTGTGTTCCCCAGTGTTATTCTTATTTTCTCATTGAATGTTTAACTCTCTCTTCAGGTCTCTGGGTCAGGAAGTGTTTTGTTCAAAGCAGGAGGCTGACTATGAGATAGCGAGATATGCTCGTCATCATAATTGTTTGGGTATCCTGGGCCAGGACTCCGACTTCATCATATACGACAGGTTCATTTGAACTATCATCACATTGTTATAGTTTTGACATACTGCTGAAGAACGGCCTACATGTTGAATTTGAGTGCAGTTTAAAATACCCTTTAATGCTAAGTTGATGACAATATGAATAGAGTGACTGATTTTAGCAGTTTTTTTTCTTTTTAAGTGCCCCATACTTATCTGTAGCAAAGCTACAGATTGACAGGCTCACCACAGTCCTGTATGACAGACAGAGGCTCTGCCAAATTGCTGGATTGGCTGTTCACCAGTTACCACTGCTGGCCTGTCTCCTGGGAAATGATGTGGTGTCTTCAGAAAAGACGATGAATATTAGAAACAACGCCATGGCAACATACAGGTGTGTTGGGTTTTACTCCTGGCTTTTGTCATGGTTAAGATTTTAAAGTTAAGATGAAGATATTTATGTCCATTAATGTTATTTCTCCAGGCAAAACAACCCTTCATCACACTCTGGTGCTCCTCAGGGGCAGATGGTGCTGGCTGTATCCCACCTTGTAAGCTCATTGTGGGGTAAGGAGGAGGAAGAGGCTGAGCTCTTTTCTCTGAACTTGTCAGCTCCTCTCAGAGAGCTGCTGCAGAGAGGAATTAGCTCCTATGTACTACCTGGACAGGAAGCTTCTCAGCAGAGTGACAGTTCTACAGCTTCCTCTGTTTCTGCATTTGAGAAACATGTTAGTGCTGAAGTATTGAAGGTATGTCACTATTTCTTTCCCTTTACTCTTGTTTTGACCATAAAAAATACCAGAAAAGTTTAGTTTAGTTTTTTTTTTCTGTGGTTTTCCCCAGGCCTGTAGGGAGAAGCATGTAGCAGCGGAGGGTTTTATGGTTTACAATGTTGTGTGTGAGGGCGTCATTGAATGTAGCAACACTTTGGAGGATGAAGAGGACACTGAACTGCTGCCTCAAGCTCATGTTTTTAAGCCCTGCAGACAACGCATCTATGGGCTGGTGCTGCTGCATGGGCACGATGGTAAGAAAGTAAATTTATCAGATAGGTCACAAACACACACATTTAAGGTCCCAAAACACACACACACACACACACACACACACACACACACACACACACACACACACACACACACACACACACACACACACACACACACACACACACACACACACACACACACACACATTTTCTGTAGGCACACCTTGAAGACTGTTAAATAATCACACATCTGAAGAAACAAGGTAAACACACACTGTACTCAGGCTTTAGGAGAAGTCCATGTTTGGTTGTAGATTTTGTGTGTTTTGTGTTTTCTGTGACTCACATGTAAAGACAGGACTACATGTCAGAAAAGTGGCATGTACTACATCCAAGTGTTTCTGTGGCTTGTTTTTTTTTTAAATCAAGGTCTATTTATTGAAAGTTTTACAATTTACAAAACAAACAGGAAAAAAGGTATATAGAAAACCATATATACCCACTATCAAAAAGAGAGAAAAAAAGAGGAAAAGGAAAAACCCACCCATCAACCCACCCACTGGACAAGTATTGTACTATAGTAATCAGTCATCCTACACTAGCACCGGCTAACACAGAAAGATGTATAATATATTATGGGATTATGCTCTCTGCTCCTAACTTCTCAACAAATATCAAGAAAGGCTTCCAGGTTTCATAAAATTGTAAAACAGACCCTTTAAGAGAGTGTCTTATCTTCTCAAGCTTGACATATTTCATAATCTCTTTAATCCAGTGTGAATATTTAGGAGGAAGAGGGTCTTTCCACTGGAACAATATTTCTGTGGCTTGTTTGTATGTTTTCAGGCTCAGACCTTCCAGCCATCAAAGAATGGTTTATCTACCCTGGAAACCCTCTGCAGGAACCTGACATTGTCCATCCTGTCCCAGTCAGCCTCCCAGGTACTGCACCTGATGATTTTTATGCACTGGCCTGTCAGGTTTGGTTTAAAATATGGTTTTAATCAAGTTGCACCAGCTTGTGGGAAAGGATGATCAATGGATGAGTTTTTTTTGCACACTGTTCTTTTTATTTTTTGATAGGCTGTCAATCTGCCAGACTCAAGTCTTCTGGCTCTGCTTCCTCAATGAAATCCATGTTGGTAGAACTGAGGAGATCCTTGAAGTATTCCTTTCACTGTCTGACTATACTCTCAGTTGAGGTCAGTAGCTCCCCGTCCCCACTGTAAACAGTGTGGACAGGGGGCCACTTTCCCCTCCTGAGCCGCCAGACAGTTTGCCAGAATTTCTTTGAGGCCAATTGAAAACCATTTTCCATGGCCTCACCGAACTTCTCCCACGCTCGAGTTTATGCCTCAGTGACCGCAAGAGCTGCGCCATGCTTGGCCTGCTGGTACCTGCCAGGTGCTTCCAGAGTTTCACAAGCCAACCTCAGCTTGACGGCACCCTTCACCTCTGGTGTCCACCAACGGGTTCAGGGATTACCTTCGCGACAAGCACCACCCTCCTTGTGCCCACAACTCCGGACAGCCGCCTCAGCAATTGCACCACTGAACATGGTCCATTCAGATTTCGGCCACCCCTGGAAGTGTGAGTTTAAGACCATTCTGACAGGGTCCTCAGCCAGGCGTTCCTGGCAAACCTTCACTGTTCGTTTGGGTCTGCCAGGTCTGTCCGGCATCTTCCCCCACCATCTGATCCAGCTCACTACCAGGCGATGATCAGTGACAGATCTGCTCCTCTCTTCACCCGAGTATCCAGAACATACGGCCACAGATCAGCTGATAGGACTACATAGTCGATCATTGATCTGTGGCCTAGGGTGTCTTGGTGCCAGGTGCACTTATGAACACCCTTATGTTCGAACATGGTGTTAGTTATAGACAAACTGTGACAATCACAGAAGTCCAACAACTGAACACTGATCTGGTTCAGATCAGGCAAGCCGTTCCTCCCAATCACACCGCTCCAAGTCACACTGTCATTACCCACATGAGCGTTGAAGTCCCCCGGTGGGACAACAGAGTTTGGGTGTTTTCCAGGACCCGTCCCAAGGACTCTGGAAAGGGTGCGTACTCTGAGCTGCTGTTCTACAACACAAAGGCGCAGAGAAGCAAACCCTTTCATCCACCCGGGAAAACTGCGACATGCCGGCAGAGAGCTGGGGAGCTATGAGTAAGCCCACACCTGCTCTCCACCTCTCACCCGAGCAATGCCAGCAAAGAAGAGAGTCCAACCTCTCTTGAGAAGGTTGGTTGGTTCCAGAGCCCAAGCCGTGCGTTGAGGTGAGCCTGACTATATCCAGCCGGTATCTCTCTACCTCCCACACCAGCTCAGGTTCCTTCCCCACCAGAGAGGTGATGTTTATGTCCCAAAAGCCAGTTTCGTAACCGGGGATCAGGCTGCCAAGGCCTCCACCTTTGACTGCCACCTGATCCACATTGCACTGGACCCCTATGGCTCCTCCTGCAGGTGATGGGTCCACAGGAGGATGGACCCATGTCATTTATGCAGCCTTGGCCCAACCGGGCCCCATTGGTAAAGGTCCACCAGGAGGCCGCCTGCGGGCCCCAACGCCAGGCCTGGCTCCAGGGCGAGGCTCTGGGGACCCTCCGGCCAGAGTAAACAAGTTCCTAGTTTTACTCATCATGATGGGTCTTCGACCGCACTTTGTCTGGTCTCTCACCTAGGACCAATTTGTCTTGGGAGACTCTACCGGGGGCAATTTACCCCGACAACGTAGCTCCAAGGAGCATCGAGGTACTCAAACCCCTCCACCACGTTAAGGTGGCGGCCACGGAGGAGACTTATTGAACTGTCCTCTGTAATACATATTTAAGAAATGGGTCACAGTTTATGCTTTGTTTTGCATCCCAAGCTGTTCTTGACTTTTCTTTTTATCTGTGTTATTGTGTAGGTGAAAAGCTCACTCTGGACTTCCTTTGGTTCAGCACTGGTCCTGAAGTTTCTGCTCTACGCCTCTTGACCTTCTTTACAATTTTTGACTGCCAGGACCTCTCTGATCTGCATGGAACGATTGAAGACTCCCTCCTGGCTGCTCTCTGCCTCATCACCTACATAGTCCTCCAGGTATTTTTATATTTCTCTTCTTTTTTAGTTGTCATTTACGAATAACAACTAAACTCAAGACAGAAAACCGAGATACACAAGTCTCTGCAGAGTATAAAAAATATCTTTAATCTGGAAAAAGTGATATATTTCTACTGCCAACAGTTCCTCTGTAAAAGAGAAACTGTTAACACAAATTATGGATTTTAACACAGTTATAATCTAATTGTGTTCCTCTTTTTAACTTGTTGAGTGTTTTTAAACAGGTTATTATAAACACAACAACATTCTCTGTGCTGTTTCCTTTTTCAAAAAGCTTTGGAAACATCTTCAGTAGCTGATACTTTGTGCATTTTTGGGCTTCATTCTTTAAGCTGCTAAATGAACCAGTTAAGTCCAATATAATTTATAGCTTATATTGTAGCATTTCAGTCAGGATAATGCAATGTGTGGTAGGTAAAGATACTCCTGCTGATTTGTGTAAACAGACAATAAAGGACCAAATGTATTTAGTGGGTATCAAACACACAAGCCAGCTTTTGATTTGGGATTTTGCCTATAACATTATTATTTTTCAGCTCTTTTGTCAACTTGATTTAAAGCTAAACATTTGTTGTTGATGGTCTGTTCTGAGTTGTTTTGTTGTGGCTTAATGGCAGCTTCAGTCACCCAGTGAAT
Source organism: Halichoeres trimaculatus (assembly GCF_033239565.1). NCBI lineage: Eukaryota > Metazoa > Chordata > Actinopteri > Labriformes > Labridae > Halichoeres > Halichoeres trimaculatus. Next base: position 26,985,029 of record NW_027437181.1, read on the forward strand.
GCCCAGTTTAACCACAGACACTGGTCTTTGAACCTCCGGCTCTTACGTCAACAACTGCTCTGATAACCATCCAGGGGGCTTGAATATCTTAAGAGTCATTTCTTGATTCTCATTAACAACCATTGTGTTCTTGTTTTGGTTGCAAATGTTAAACCACAAACATTTCTGCTTTTTGTAATCTTGCTCTAAAGCCTTGTTTTGAAACACTTTGACTCTGTGATCGCTTTTCAAAGTATCTGAAGAAGCAGAGATTTGTGCTTTTAGTTTGTTGGTTGGTCTTGACGTCATGCGATTGAGCTTTTTAACAACAGAGATTAATGTGTCCCATCACAAGGATAAAGGTTCCTGCGTCATTTTACAAAAGCTAAACAGAAATTATTCTGTAGATTCATTTGCCAACTCAATAAATGGTGCTTAAATGGAGCTTTGATGTCTCCTTGACTAAGGTATCTAACCAAAGAAGGTGTTTTAGTTGCATGTTTAAAGGAGGTTAATGCTAAATGTCCCAACATATAAAATATGACAGTGAGCTGTCTTGGGGAATTTACATTTTTGAATTTTGTCTTCAACCTACACCAGTTAAAAAAGGCATGGTGTGTGTCCTCTTGCCTGGTTTGATGTTACTCCAATCTCATTGGTGAGAAAACAAAATTCAGTATCCAACACATAATGCTTAAAGGGACAGTGTATGTTAATGAACATTTCAGGACAGCATCCATGTAAATATGCCAGAGTTAGCCATAAGGCTAATTGTCCTCTGTAGTCCCTGGCAGGTCAGAGCAGAGTTCATAACAATAGAAAAAAAAGAAAAATACCAATAGAAACAATACATCAAATAAAAATAAAGCACAATAAGCTGCCATGAAGTCACCGATTAAAACTGTGAAAAAGCATTTAAAATGCTATTTAAAGACATACAGTGCTTCTCCTGGAGTTGAAACACACAAAAGGTTGCTTCATTTTTTTTCCATTAGAAATGTTATTGTCTCGTTCTTTAACAAAAATTCAATCAACTTGTTTTTTTTTTTTTTTTTTTTACCTTAAATGTCAAATATTGTGTTTGTTGTGCAAAAATGAGTTGTTTTTTAAAGCTAACAACATTTCCGCATTAACTGTTTTTTTTATTAAAATATGTTCTTTGCTTTATCCTTATGCCAGTGTTGTAATGAAATTAACCCATGGTTTTTACCACATGGCCATTAAAATTGAGCTCTTAGCTTTTTTTTCCAACAGGATCTGAACAGTTGAAAATGAATGAACAGCTGTGTTATAACAGTTTCTTTGACCCCAAAAACAGGGGAAAAAAATAAAAGGTGACATTTTAACCAGGCAGTCTGGATGAGAAGGGTTCAAGTAGGCCACATTAGCATTTAAAACACCCTGTTCTCACACAAACAGAGTTGACATTTAATTTCATGATGATCGGCCTCTGCACTGACAGACAGACGGACACACACTCTGGGTCAGTCATTGAAATGGATGAAGGACGAGCAGGCTGACAGGCCGAGGAGCAGCTTGTTACACAGACTGTTTGAGGGGCAGACAATCAAAGTTGTCCAGACAGGCTGACAGACAACAGTAGCTCTTGTTGTCTGATCACTGCTGCATTCACATTCCCTCGTCACTCTTCTATTTAAGCAGCTTCAGGGTTTGTTTGTTTTGTACACACAGCCGGGCAGCCTTGTTTCTGCATTCAGCATTGTTTCTTTGTCTGTTGAATTGTTGCAAAGCAAGCAGACAAAACAAATCGACCCACACACACGATACTCAGGGATGTGATTCAGATGGTCAACCATAAAAAATTGATCCTCACTTTTTTGTTTGTGTGTTTGTGCATTTCAGGTTAACACTTTGTCACAAGAGGATGTGGATGCCTACCTGAGCCAGGCTGTATGTTTGAGATTAAAATCCACTCAGGAGCTTCAACACATCAAGGTCAGTTACACGCACCTGCACACACAAAAACATACACATATGTTGTATTGAAAGTTTAGTCTTAATTTTCATTCACAATCAAATGATCCTCAATCAAAGAAGACACTGATTCTGTCAAAGAAAGTGATCTTTTTTTCTCGTTTTTCACTCTGCGCTCCTGTCCTCACACACCCTCAAATTGTTGTTTCCTGCTGCAAGAAGACAATGTCCTTGCGGTTTACAGTGAACAAGTTGTTGTGTAGTAAACAAATAAAAAATGTTTCCAGTAATAGAAAGTGAGTAGAAAATGTAAAATAAGCAACAGATTGAGTCTCAAGAAAAAATAGGCAAACAAACCATAAAATGCTCCTAAAACTGTGTGTGGACAAACTGCAGATGTTGGACAGACTTTTGCTTCTGGCTCTTGTGAACATCTCAGCTCATTGTATTATTAAAATGACAAGAAGGTAAACTAGGTAAACCGATATGTGATATATGCAAAGTGAAACATTTCAAGCTTTTGTTTTGGTGTAATCATGATGGTTTTTAACATTTCAGGACTCTTGAATATTTCTGTGAATTTTCACGTTCTGGTTCCCACGTGCATGTGTGGCAGCGGCTGTAGTCTTCATTGAGCTCGGTCAATCTGATGTGAGCTCTCACAATCATGAGAGTCAGCTGTGCTGCTCCACACACACATGCTCTCTCCTGCCTTGTTGTAGTCCCATTTATTTTGAGTGCTTAATTACAATACTTGTATCTGGTAATTTGTATTTTTGCTGCTCGTCTGTTTTCTACACAATAATTAGAGCTGGGCGTTGATTTGAATATGCTGACTGGGAGAGGTTCAGAGCTGAAGGGGGGGGGGGTCACTGTTTGAACAGTGTAAGGATTAAGTACACACACAAACACACACACACACACACACACACACAGAAAGGAATTACTCTAGATGTCATTTTGTCATTTTTACAATCAGATGGTGAAGACGTGTGAAAGCTACAGATACAAACACATCACAGCAACGCAAAACTCATCAGAGTTTTTATGTCCCTGTTACTCACCCCAGAAAAAACAAGTTACACATTTCTACGAAACTCAGAGAAAAACAAGATTCAAAACAAAAATGTATACATGAGTGTGTTTAGGAGAAAGGGGTTGGGGGTAGATTTTGGTTTTGTTGCAACATCCTTCCTTAAGGGACTGCGATTGTGGTGTGTGCGTGTGCATGTGTGTGTGTATGAATGGCAGTGAGTGCTGGGCTGGCGACAGCCGCCTGTCTGTCCTGGCTACCACACACCACATAAAGCTATTTACACCAAGCACCCTCCACCCCACTTGACACACACACACACACACACACACACACACACACACATGTGCACGCACAATTGTTCCTCTTCCTTACTCTGTGTGTTCTCATACTCTCTTCTTTTACTCGGCCACTTTCTCTTTCCTGCCCCTCCTCTTGTTGCTCTTTCTCTTGTTTCTCTTGTTTCTCTTGTCTCTCCTCTGTGTGTGTGTTTGTGTGTGTGTATGTGTGTGTGAGAGCCTTAAGGCTTTGTGTATCAGTCCAGTGGTTCATTGTGCTTAGAAGGTGAAGCTGTGTTTGACTGAAAGCAGGTGGCAGGCAGGGATGTGTGTGTGTGTGTGTGTGTGTGTGTGTGTGTGTGTGTGTGTGTGTGTGTGTGTGTGTGTGTGTGTGTGTGTGTGTGTGTGTGTGTGTGTGTGTGTGTGTGTGTGTGTGTGTGTGTGTGTGTGCACGTAATCACCGTTATCAGTCCTATCTGCCATGGGACAGGTGAGAGTAGAAAGAACACACACAGAGGGAACATCTGCCTGCTGTCGTTACCGTTAGCTTGCTCCTTCCTTTTTCATCATCTTCTCCTTTTCTTATTCTCCAGGTTCTTGTTTCTTTCTGCTCTTTGTGTCCAAAACCAACACAACCTCCCACCTGTTTCTGCATTAACTCTATCTGCCCTATCTTCAGCCTTTGTATAAAAGAAAAAAAAGATTTATCTAAGCTTTTTTAAGTGTCTCGTGATCAAGTTAACAGTTGAACTCTAAATTGTAATACCTGAGGGAAAAACAACATCACAACAACACATAATTCTGGATTTCTGATGATCTTAAAGAGAACTTTTTGTTGAGTGAAATGAGTTTATAGACCCAAGTTATTTGCTGGAACTGATCACAGGAAAAAATACATGGTTCTTTGAAACAGCAGCACAAGTTTTGATTTTAACTGTTAAAAGTAAAGGTCATAATGGTTGTGTTTGTCTTGAAGGTTGTGTTTATGTGTTTTGGAAATGTGATGTTCAGGCACTGTGAGTGAGGATGAATCGCCTCCTGACAGAGATGTACAATCAGCCAAACATCTTTTCTTCCTCTCCTCTCAGCTTCCCGTCCTCTGCAGCCGCGCGGTGCAGCTGGGAGCTCTCTACGTCCGTGGACTGGGAAACCTGCTTGGCGCTAACTGTGCCAGTGGCTGTGCGCTGCCCAGTGCTGCCCTGATGCCTTGGCAGAGCTTCGACGGACGTCTGTTCCACTCAAAGTACCTGCTGGCACACGGCGGTGCAGAGAGTAGTGTGCTGCTGGAGAGCAACGTGAGTGGAGAAAGGAATGAGTTTGTATGAGTGGAGGCTGTGAGTGTAAAAACAAACAAACATTTTTATATTTGTTGTTTGATTATGTGTACTGTTTTCTAGGGATGTCCGATCCCAAATCCCTAGTATCGGATCAGGCCAATTTGGGCATTTTTTTAAAGTAACGGTGAAAGGGAACTCCAGCTGATCCTCTCAGCTGATCATTCATGTTAGCCATCATAAAGCTAACCAATGGGTTTGGGATCCAGAGGGTTTTAAAGTCAAAACTAGCTGGACTAAGTTAAATGGACTTAATAAGCTTTAACTATTATTTTTTACAATTCAGTATTGGTAACACACAAAACAAGAAACTGTGATGCTTTACTTTCTTTCTTCTTCAGCAAAGTTCTCTCCAAACCCCAAAAATCGGAATGGGACTCGGTATCGGCCGATAAGCAATATCAAATGATTGGGTACTGGGGGCAAAAAATGCTGATCAGGACATCCCCACTATGTTCACCTTGAGGGAACAACATTATTTCAAGGCGTGTATACAGCAATGTTTTGTTTTCATCTGCCTTTCTCCCCTCTCTCTGTCTCTCTTCAGTCCTCCTGCCTCAAACTGTTTCTTTGCTTGAGAGAAAAAGTCACAGAAATATGCAGGAAGCGCGGCAGAGTCCTTCTGTCCAGACCCAGACCTGTGGAGCAAAGTCCTAAAACCACACCAGGATCCAGATACAGGGAGAGACACTCAGGTGAGATCTGACACACTTTATAGTCAAACACGGCATTTATAACACCAGATTGCCTCTCAGTAAAAGTAAAGTCTTTAATCATCCAAAATGACACAGTTACGGATATAATGAAAATTTACAAGCAGATGCAGAATACTTCATAGCATAATTAAAAAAAAAAAACTTGCCAAGTTTTGCAGTTTCCCTTTTAACATGGTTGGTTACACACACAAAATAATCATTTCGGTAACACTGAACTTTAGAGGTCCGCAAATTTCATCACACTTAGGCAATAATTAGACAAAGTTTTTTCTTATTCCTTTGAAATCAGCACATAACTTCTTTAAAATAATTTCCAAATTTATTGTCACAAGTCACAATTGGGAGGTAACTGTTTTTTTTTCCAGTTTCTTTGAAACTTACTCCAAATTGCAAGATAAGAAGGTGGTGACTAGCAAATAATTTATTTGAAATTGAATCACAACCCACCACAAAATGTTTTTAGGAGTATTCCAACGTTTCTGCTGTTTCCAGAGAAGCAGGTGATAAATAGCTGCTTAGTTCTTGAAAACAGAAGTTAGGTTCATTGTTTCCTCTGATAATTAAATTTGAAATGTTAAGAGAATAATTCAATTGCTCAATAAGCAGTTGATAGTTAGCTATTTGTTATTTGATTTCACCAAGTTCTTTAATACGTAGTTTGTTGATATGCATAATTGAGATCACATGCAAAATGATAAACCTTTATGATTAGGACTATAATGTTTTACATGATACAACTGAAGGCTTCATATGTGATATTCACTAAGAGTGGGGTTGTAAACTGGCCTTATCTGATTGTGATAGACACTGTGAGTACAGGCGCGCTGCAAAACAGAATCTGGTCAGTAGTTATGTGCGAATTTTCACCAAATGCTCATGGAATTTCGGGGGGTAATTTCAAAGAAATAAGAAAAACCTTTGTTTAATCATTACCTAAGTGTGATGAAATTTGCAGACCTCCAAAGTAAAGTGTTATCATCATTTATTAGTTCTACATATGCCTCTGTACAACCTACAAAGATCAGCTACTATCAGCGTAAAAGTACAGAGTTTTTAAATTACTTTTCGTGCCTGTCCCTGCTGTCGTCTGCGATAGATTGATGAGGACATAATAACAGGAAGAAATTTGAGAAAATACTTTCCAGGAATACATGACAAAATCTGTGAAAAAAAAAGATCCAAATTACAGCTTTGTCCTCCAAAAAAGACCACCACACATCAAAGGTCCTGCTGTCAGTTGTTGTAATAAGTCCACGTGTGTTGAGTTGTGTTTTGATCTACAGGTAGTTCAATGTCTTTGTATTTCTTCTCCTTTCTCCTCTTCCTGCACACTCACCCTGCCTGTAAATGTTGTTTCTGTAGTCATTCATGCGAGATAATTACGCTACTGTTTTGTCCAGGAATCTTTGGAAAAACAGTTTTTCACCACCTTGGTTAGCTAAATGCTAGTGAGTGAAAAACATTGTGACCTGAATTAAGAAATGTTTTGTTGTTTCTATGGCACCCTTGTGGTATGATGGTTTAGATTCATACCATGTTGCCACAGTTGCACGTCATATCTGTCTCTCTCTTCATGTTTCCTGTAAACTCTCCAGTGAAAATAAGCAAAAATGCTTCAAAAACAAGTCGGATAAAAGTGATGTTTTGATGTCTATATTATTTTACAGGCTCCAGTCGTTAAGTTTTTACATTTCTAAGCTTTTCTTTGTTTCTAATTACTGCATAAAAGACAGAAGACTGAAAAGGCCTCCAGTGATCTTGGTGGCAAAAACACGCTGCATTCTGATGAAAGAAAGCAGAAATGCATCATTTTAATCTGACAGTTCATCTGTGGTTGTAGTTCTCTGGTGCCCCTCAGAACCACATTACCCAGAGGGCCGTGCTGTAACGAGCTCCATGTGTGCTGCGGCCGTAACGCATACCACTGTGTGTGTGCACGCTTGCATCGGAGACTTGCTTTGTCAGTGCACTAGTAATAGTAGGTTTCTGTTTATAGGCTGGGAGAGCTCTATTTTAAGACACACAACAAGACGATCTGATTACAGACCTCTCTCTTCTGCCTCCCCCTCCCTCCCTCTGCTCCCCTCCCCTCAGCCCGTCTTACTCTTTACCCTTTTGTTTTCCTCATCCAATCTCTGTTTCTTTCTCTTATTCCTCTCTGTTCATCTGCTGTGTGTGGAGCTGTCAGTCTCAGGACACCTCACCAGCTCATTATACACACATGTTCACACATAGTCACTCGCGTCGGTTTGTTTCCATAAATGGTACCGTCTTATTTTGTGCGTTTCACTGCAGTGTGCAGACTGTTGGCCAAAATGAGCTCCCTGCTGGAAAAAGAAACCCTCCTCTGTAGTTGAGAGTCCTGCTCGGTGGTCAGTCTTAGAAGAAACATGAAGCTGTAGTTTCTAATCAACACTGTGACTTTTAAACCTTTCCTCTGTGTGCCGTGTTGGCGCAGAGTCTCTGAAATTGCGCCGAGCTGTCTGCTTTTTGCCCAAGTCAACCCTTGTGGGTCTCTTGAGGATGTTTCTGGTTTTATAGATGGAAGGCTGTTCACTCTCTATACCTCAGTGTTTCATTTCTGCCAGACGCAGACACCAATCATTACTTCAGAACTGTGGGGATGTGGAGTATTGTATGTGTGCGTGAGAGTAGTGGTGGCGCTATGTGGTACGGTCGAGGGCCTGGTTTGGTTTTTGTTTGGAATCAGGCCCGATGTTTAGTCTCCTCAGCAAATATCTCCTCTGGCCTCCTGCCCTCACAATTACACTCTGACAGTGAATCCAGTAAGAACTGCGCTCTCACGTCTCTTCACTTTGTTTCTGTCAGAGAAAATGAAAACAAGCCCACTCTTGGATTGGGTCTCACTTGATGCAAAGTATGTTTCACTCTGGATATGAGTGTAGATGTTATTTTTCTTTAGACCTTTTCGACTGGTAACCCCTGAGCCTCTAAGACTCCAAGTTCAGCCTCTTTGTCATCTCTGTCAGAAACACGTTTTAATTCACCAGAAAGCTTTTATCCAACAGTAGTTTTTGGCGGATAGAAAGCAAGAAGAGTCAAACTAGCCAAGAAAAGAAGTCAACAGCATTGTACTTATTCTTAAAGTAAGCTGTCTTGGCTGCTCAGATTTGATCCATCATTAAAATTCAAGCATTTAATCTGACAGTTTTCAAAGAAATTATAAAAATCAGTCTGCGTTTTCCTTCTGTACACTGTTCTGTTGATTGATCGCTCTCAGACAGAAGAATCACATATATGCATTAATTCAGTCAGAGCATTGCAGCCCGAGTTCTCACTTAGACCAAGAAAGTGGATCACATCAGTCCAGTTCTGAGGTCTTTACACTGGCTCCCTGTTTGTCAGAGGATAGGTTTTAAAAATACTCCTGCTGGTCCTGCTGAACGGAGAAGGACAACACATATCAGTGATCTTCTAATCCAGTATGAACCATTGAGGCCTCTCAGGTCAACAGGTCTGCTTACCGTCCCAAGAGTCAGAACTAAACATGGAGAAGCAGCATTCAGCTTCTATGCTCCAAATATCTGGAACAAACTCCCAAAGAGTTTAAGATCTGCTGAAACTCTCAGCTCCTTTAATTTCAGGTTGAAGACTCACCTTTTTACAGCTGCCTTTTATTAGAATAATTCAACAAACCATTTTCAAATCTTTTGCACAACTCTGCACGGTAACTTTTATGCTTTATCTTATTTTTCTAACCTTCTTTTTGTCATTTAATTTTATTATTAATGTATTTTTTGATTTATAATTGATTTATAATTGTTTTCTGTTAATGTGTTTTGTTGATCTACCAATGTCTTTTTAATCTCTGTAAACAGGGTGTCCGTGGTGTCTTAAAAAGTATTCAAAGTTACTAAATCAACTGTGGGAAAATTAAGGCCCTTAAAAAGTATTAAAAATTCTGAATTGTGCTTTTATGAGGTATTAAGCTTCAAAGGTATTCAAGCTTTGACCCAAAAAATATCCATGAATATTTATTTTCCTCCTTGCAAATGTCGCCTGATTGGGACGTTAAACATTCAGCCGATAAAGTTCTAAAATAGAATAGAAGAGAATAGAGTTACTTTATTGATCCTGAACTGGAAAATTGTTGTGTTAACAGCAGAAATCGATGGAGTCAGTAGAAAAATACAAAAATAAAAAAGAATAAAATAAAAGAAAATACATAAAGACTCTAGTTACAATAAAATACAACAATAAGGATTGTGAGCGGTATAAACAACAGCTATAAATTAACGTCATTTCTAGTTTCATAAAGACAAATGAAATACAACATCAAAGCAAATCACACAATCTCCAGCACATGTCCTAAATTTTAAAAATGATTAAATAATTTCTCATTTTCTTCAGCAGGTTGGCCTTGAATGACTGCTGTTTCTTGTTGTGGGAGTGTGGATAAACCTGCCTTTAGTTTAATTTGTTCTTTCAAGCTTTATTCCTCCTTAGCTTACATCATTTCTGTAAAAATGTAAACTACAACTGTTAAAATGTGGATGCCAACAACAACTGAAAGTTGCGATAAAGTCTTAAAACTTTTTTAAAGGTTTTTGAAAAAGTCTTAAAATGGTATTGAAATCAACCTCAGGATTTTAGCATATACCCTGGTAAAGCACTTTAAATTGCTTTGCTGCCAAAAGGTGCTACGTAAATAAACTTGCCTTGCCTTTATTTTAATCTCTTTGATTTTATTTGTCTTCTTTTGTCGTTTTAACCTCAGTCTTTATCTGGAAAACGCTGACACACAGGCCACATAAATAGACCTTAAAGAAGTTTGATGCTTGTGGCCTGAATGACACATCCACTTATGCACCACATCCTTTCATGACGCTGTTTTTCACACTTTAGTGCTCACAGAGTGGTTATTGGAGAGCAGCCTGACTCAGTCTAGGAGGCTTCATCTCCCTCTGTGCAGAGCCTGAAGCTGCATTCAGTATTTCATTTCAAGCACTCAGTGACTTGACACTAAGAGGGTAGATCATATGAAAAACTTTAGATTTTCTTTCAGTTTACCCTTTTTTGTGAACAGAAGCAGAGATCACAGACTTTCATGAACCAACAATAAACGTTTCATATTGATCTTCTGGTTTATTGATGGATGACAAGTGACAAGTAGATCTGTGAGCGTTCAGCCTAAGGAAACGTTTAAAACTGGAAAGGTTATTCAGACATAATGGGAGTGTTTTTCTGTCATGATATGGCTGTAGTTTCTCCTATTCTGTGGAAAGCCTTGACATAATTGTGGGAAGACTTCAATTCTTTTCTTTTTTTTCTTAGAAGGAATGTAACTTTGGTATCAGTTCTCTGTCCAATAAAGAATGTGTTCATGATTTATAACATGAAAAATTAATGTCTTTCTTTTAGGTGGAGCCTCGGGCAGTGATGGGAGCTGGAGGGAGAGAGGAGAAAACCCCCGAGGTCTACATCATGGAGGAGGATGGAGGGAGAGAGAGGAGACCAGAGGAGGAAGAAGTCATCATGGAAGCAGAGACAGAGCGTGGCAGAGGGGAGGACACAGAGGAGGACACAGAGGAGGAATGAGAGGAGGCCAACATTTTCACCCTCATCAGTTTTATCCAAACTTCCAGGATGGAGGACCCCACGACACGAACCATCATCCCAAACAGTCCAGAGGATGGTCTTACGGCAGCAGAGGGAGATACCAGCTGGCCCCGAGGTAACAAAAAAGTTTCTGATAACATTTTCTTCCTACTGGTACATGAATTTACCATCAGCCACTGACATTGAGAACATCAACAGGAGGAACACGAGGAATCAAACCACTTGGTGCCACTATCCGATTAAGCCTTAAAATGATCCTTTGTCTTTTGCATTCATCAGAGTCATAATGCTTCATCGTCTTTCCTCTCTTCTTGTCCTCTTCAGATGGCCTCAGCCTCCTGGTCCAGGAACCTAACTCCCCCTGACCTGTAGAGGAGAGAAGAGGAGGATCAGGGGAGTTAAGAGGATGGAGGAGATGGTGATGAAAGGCTTGAAGGAGTCACATTTTTCTGAACATACTGATTAGTTAATAATCTGTCAGGAATGTTTCACTGTAAAGACAGTAATCCAGATGCATCACTTTATATCAGGGAGAGCCACCTGTGACTGTGGGGATGAGGCCTCTCCAAACAAACAGAAATGAGCCTCTCCAAACACAGAGAAGTGGATTAATGGCTAATCCTCTGGCCTGATTTTACCTCTTATCTTCACAACTCAAAGAGAAAAGATCTTGAAAGCCATGTGGCTCAAGCACCGTAATCCTCACACGTGTGACCAGTTTGAAGAAGAGGAAGAGTGATGCAGGTATCGAGTATTGACTGAAACAAGGCATCATTAATAAAACTATAAACTACAGCTAAAACCAGGGGTGAGAAAAGATCAGAGGAAGATTGTTTTATTTTTCTTTATTACAACACACATTACGCATTTTGGAGTGCAACATGTCATCTCTTCATCTCTCGTCCTCTGAGCTTTTGGACTAATACTGATTTTTCACAAACATGCTTTACCTAGTGGCCGTCATTTAATCTTTCTCCCTGACTTGACTGTCAGTTACGTTTTCAAATTTAATGCTGGCTGAAACAAAGCAGTCTCTCCTCTGTTTGCTGGTGATACCTGCATGTAGTGAATCCCATGAGCAGCAGGGGAAGATCTTTGGTATGTGAAAATCTCACATGAAATATTTGTATCCTGTTTGCCACAGCTCAGGTATTAGCTCTTAGCTTTGTGCTAACTTCAGGGAACTTTGTTTTCATTTCAGAATGTGAAGGAAATGATCAGACTCTGCTGTCTCCTCTGCTCTTTCCGTCACATGTACATCAGAAGAAGTCATGCTAGAAACACGCTTTAAAGCTGATTCTTTAAACACATCCCTAGAGCTCTTTATATTGATAATATGACATGCAGTAGCAAGTTTTAGACTGATTTATGTGGAAGTGTTATGTCACCACACCACCAAAAGAATCTTCCTCTGATTTTATTTCTCACTCCAAGTCCAGAGTGTCACACAATAAACTCAGAGCAAGAGCCAAAAACAAAGAAGACATTTTCATGCCATGTCTTTTTTTTAAAAAAAAGAGGAATGTACATTATCTGTGGGAAAAATATCTTTGTATTACTCATTTTTATTCTGTCTATTGATAAATTGTCTTAATTCTGAGCCATGTTTAATAAAAAAGCACTTCTTTTAAGTTTCTCACATTTTCATTTTTTAATTCAGGTTTTTGTATTTTTGTATACAAACTTCAATGTCTTCTAAAATCACGGCACGGTTTTCTTGACCTCAAGTTTTTGTGTACTCTTTGCATCTTAGGGTTAGAGGGTTAGGGTTAGGTTCATGTGTTTTAGGGTAAGGGTTAGGGTTAATGTGTTTTAGGGTTAGGGTTAGGGTTAATGTGTTTTAGGGTAAGGGTTAGGGTTGGGGTTCATGTGTTTTAGGGTTAGGGTTAGGGTTCGTGTGCTTTAGGGTTACAGTAAGGGTTAGGGTTCGTGTGTTTTAGGGTTAGGGTTAAGGTTAGGGTTCATGTGTTTTTGGGGTTACAGTTAGGGTTAGGGTTAGAGTTCGTGTGTTTTAGGGTTACAATAAGACTCAGGGTTCGTGGGTTTTGGGGTTAGGGTTAGGGTTCATGTGTTTTAGGGTTACAGTTAGGGTTAGGGTTCATGTGTTTTAGGGTTACAGTTAGGGTAAGGGTTCGTTTGTTTTAGGGTTAGGGTTAGGGTTTGTGGGTTTTAGGGTTAGAGTTAGGGTTAGGGTTAGGGTTTGTGTGTTTAAGGGTTACAGTTAGGGTTAGGGTTCGTGGGTTTTAGGGTTAGGGTTAGGGTTCATGTGTTTTAGGGTTAGAGTTAGGGTTACGGTTTGTGGGTTTTAGGGTTAGGGTTAGGGTTCATGTGTTTTAGGGTTACAGTTAGGGTTAGGGTTCATGTGTTTTAGAGTTACAGTTAGGTTTAGGGTTAGGGTTAGGGTTTGTGTGTTTAAGGGTTAGGGTTAGGATTAGGGTTCGTGTGTTTTAGGGTTAGGGTTAGGGTTAGGGTTCACCTGTCTTAGCATTAGGGTTAGGGTAAGGGTTAGGGTTAGGGTTCGTGTGATTTAGGGTAAGTGTTAGGGTTTGGGTTCATGTGATTTAGGGTAAGGGTAAGGGTTAGGGTTCGTGTGTTTTTTGGGTTAAAGTAAGGGTTAGCCTTCGTGTGTTTTAGGGTTAGGGTTAGGGTTAGGGTTTTGTGATATTTAGGGTTACAGTTAGGGTTAGGGTTCGTTTGTTTTAGGGTTACAGTTAGGCTTAGGGTTTTGTGTGTTTTAGGGTTACAGTAAGGGTTAGGGTTAGGGTTTGTGTGTTTTAGGGTTACAGCCAGGGTCGGGTTGGGGATCGTGTGTTTTAGGGTTACAGTTAGGGTTAGGGTTAGGGTTTGTGTGTTTTAAGGGTTACAGTTAGGGTAAGGGTTCGTGGGTTTTAGGGTTAGGGTTTGTGTGTTTTAGGGTTACAGTTAGGGTTAGGGTTAATGTGTTTTAGGGTCAGGGTTAGGGTTAGGGTTCATGTGTTTTAGGGTGAGAGTAAGGGTTAGGGTTCGTGTGTTTTAGGGTTACAGTTCAGGTTAGGTTTAGGGTTTGTGTGTTTTCGGGTTACAGTTAGGGTTAGGGTTCGTTTGTTTTAAGGTAAAGGTTAGGGTTAGGGTTCATGTGATTTAGGGTAATAGTTAGGGTAAGGGTAGAGTTCATGTGTTTTAGGGTTACAGTTTGGTTTAGGGTTAGGGTTTGTGTGTTTAAGGGTAAGGGTTAGGGTTAGGATTAGGGTTCGTGTGTTTTAGGGTTAGGGTTAGGGTTCACCTGTGTTAGCATTAGGGTTAGGGTAAGGGTTAGGGTTCCTGCGTTCAAGGGTTAGGGTTAGGGTTCGTGTTCCTCAGGGTTAGGGTAAGGGTTAGGGTTCATGTGTTTGAGGGTTAGGGTTTGGGTTAGGGTTCATGTGTTTTAGGGTTAGGGTTAGGGTTCATGTGTTTTAGGGTTAGGGTAAGGGTTACGGTTAGGGTTCATGTGTTAAAGGGCTAGGGTTAGGGTTATGGTTCATGTGTTTTATGGTTACAGTTAGGGTTAGGGTTAGGGTTCGTGCGTTTAAGGATTACAGTTAGGGTTAGGGTTTGAGTGTTTTAGGGTTACAGTTAGGGTTAGGGTTCGTGTGATTTAGGGTTAGGGTTAGGGTTCATGTGTTTTAGGGTTAGGGTTAGGGTTCATGTGTATTAGGGTTACAGTTAGGGTTAGGGTTAGGGTTCATGTGTTTTATGGTTACAGTTAGGGTTAGGGTTCATGTGTTAAAGGGCTAGGGTTAGGGTTATGGTTCATGTGTTTTAGGGTTACAGTTAGGGTTAGGGTAAGGGTTCGTGTGTTTCAGGATTACAGTAAGGGTTAGGGTTTGAGTGTTTTAGGGTTACAGTTAGGGTTAGGGTTCGTGTGATTAAGGGTTAGGGTAAGGGTTCATGTGTTTTAGGGTTAGGGTTAGGGTTCATGTGTATTAGGGTTACAGTAAGGGTAAGGGTTAGGGTTTCATGTGTTTTAGGGTTACAGTTAGGGTTAGGGTTAGGGTTTGTGTGTTTGAGGGTTACAGTTAAGGTAAGGGTTCGTGTGATTTAGGGTTAGGGTTAGGGTTAGGGTTCATGTGTTTCAGGGTTACATTAAGGTTTAGGGTTCATGTGTTTGAGGGTAGTGGTTAGGGTTAGGGTTTTGTGCGTTTTAGGGTTAGGGTTAGGGTTTGTGTGTTTAAGGGTTACAGTTAGGGTTAGGGTTCATGTGTTTTAGGGTTACATTAAGGTTTAGGGTTCATGTGTTTTAGGGTAGTGGTTAGGGTTAGGGTTTTGTGCGTTTTAGGGTTAGGGTTAGGGTTTGTGTGTTTAAGGGTTAGGGTTAGGGTTAGGGTTCGTGTGTTTTAGGGTAAGGGTGAGGGTTCATGTATTTTATTGTTACAGTTAGGGTTAGGGTTAGGGTTAGTGTTCATGTGTTTTAGGGTTAGGGTTAGGATTAGGGTTTATGTGTTTAAGGGCAAGGGTTAGGGTTCGGGTTCATGAGTTTTAGGGTTAGGGTTAGGGTTAGGGTTCATGTGTTTCAGGGTTACAGTTAGGGTTAGGGTTAGGGTTCGTGTGTTTTAGGGTTACAGTGAGGGTAAGGGTTAGGGTTCGTGTGTTAAAGGGTTAGGGTTAGGGTAAGGGTTTGTGTGTTTAAGGGTAAGGGTTAGGGTTAGGTTTAGGGTTCGTGTGTTTTAGGGTTAGGGTTAGGGTTAGGGTTAGGGTTCACCTGTTTTAGCATTAGGGTTAGGGTAAAGGTTAGGGTTCATGTGTTCAAGGGTTAGGGTTAGGGTTCGTGTGTTTAAGGGTTAGGGTAAGGGTTAGGGTTCATGTGTTTGAGGGTTAGGGTAAGGGTTATGGTTAGGGTTCATGTGTTTTAGGGTTAGGGTTAGGATTCATGTGTTTTAGGGTTAGGGTAAGGGTTATGGTTAGGGTTCATGTGTTAAAGGGCTAGGGTTAGGGTTATGGTTCATGTGTTTTAGGGTGACAGTTAGGGTTAGGGTTAGGGTTCGTGTGTTTCAGGATTACAGTTAGGGTTAGGGTTTAAGTGTTTTAGGGTTACAGTTAGGGTTAGGGTTCGTGTGATTTAGGGTTAGGGTTAGGGTGAGGGTTCATGTGTTTTAGGGTTAGGGTTAGGGTTCATGTGTATTAGGGTTACAGTTAGGGTTAGGGTTAGGGTTCGTGTGTTTTAGGGTTACAGTTAGGGTTAGGGTTCATGTGTTTTAGGGTTAGGGTAAGGGTAAGGGTTTCATGTGTTTTAGGGTTACAGTTAGGGTTAGGGTTAGGGTTTGTGTGTTTGAGGGTTACAGTTAAGGTTAGGGTTCGTGTGATTTAGGGTTAGGGTTAGGGTTAGGGTTCATGTGTTTTAGGGTTACATTAAGGTTTAGGGTTCATGTGTTTTAGGGTAGTGGTTAGGGTTAGGGTTTTGTGCTTTTTAGGGTTAGGGTTAGGGTTTGTGTGTTTAAGGGTTACAGTTAGGGTTAGGGTTCATGTGTTTTAGGGTTACAGTTAGGGTTAGGGTTCGTGTGTTTTAGGGTAAGGGTGAGGGTTCATGTATTTTATTGTTACGGTTAGGGTTAGGGTTAGGGTTAGGGTTCATGTGTTTTAGGGTTAGGGTTAGGATTAGGGTTCATGTGTTTAAGGGCTAGGGTTAGGGTTAGGGTTCATGAATTTTAGGGTTAGGGTTAGGGTAAGGGTTCATGTGTTTTAGGGTTACAGTTAGGGTTAGGGTTAGGGTTCGTGTGTTTTAGGGTTACTGTGAGGGTAAGTGTTAGGGTTCGTGTGTTAGAGGGTTTGGGTTAGGGTAAGGGTTTGTGTGTTTTAGGGTTAGGGTTAGGGTAAGGGTTAGTATGATTTAGGGTGACAGTTAGGGTTAGGGTTCGTGTGTTTGAGGGTTAGGGTCAGGTTAGGGTTCATGTGTTTTAGGGTTACAGTTAGGGTTAGGGTTTGGGTTCCTATGTTTTAGGGTTACAGTTAGGGTTAGGGTTTGTGTGTTTTAGGGTTACAGTAAGGGTTAAGGATTCATGTGTTTTATGGTTACAGTTAGGGTTAGGGTTAGGGTTTTGTGTGTTTAAGGGTTACTGTTAGGGTTAGGATTAGGGTTCGTGTGTTTTAGGGTTAGGTTGAGGGTTAGGGTTCATGCCTTTAAGGGTTAGGGTTAGGGTTAGGGTTCGTGTGTTTTAGGGTCAGGGTTAGGGTTAGGGTTCATGTGTTTTAGGGTTACAGCTTGGGTTAGGGTTTATGTGTTTTAGGGTAACAGTTAGGGTTAGGGTTCGTGTGCTTTAGGGTTACAGTAAGGGATAGGGTTTCGTGTGTTTTATGGTTACAGTTAGGGTAAGTGTTAGGGTTTGTTTGTTTAATGGTTACAGTACAGGTTAGGATTTAGGTTCGTGTGTTTTAGGGTTAGGGTACGGGTTAGGGTTAATGTGTTTTAGGGTTACAGTTAGGGTTAGGGTTTGGGTTCCTGTGAATTAGGGTTACAGTTAGGGTTAGGGTTTGTGTGTTTTAGGGTTACAGTAAGGGTAAGGGTTTCATGTGTTTTATGGTTACAGTTAGGGTTAGGGTTAGGGTTTTGTGTGTTTATGGGTTACAGTTAGGGTTAGGATTAGGGTTCGTGTGTTTTAGGGTTAGGGTGAGGGTTAGGGTTCATGCGTTTAAGGGTTAGGGTTAGGGTAAGGGTTCATGTGTTTGAGGGTTACAGTAAGGGTTAGAGTTCATGTGTTTTAGGGTTACAGTTTGGGTTAGGGTTTATGTGTTTTAGGGTTACAGTTAGGGTTAGGGTTCGTGTGCTTTAGGGTTACAGTTAGGGATAGGGTTTCTTGTGTTTTATGGTTACAGTTAGGGTTAGGGTTAGGGTTTGTGTGTTTAAGGGTTACAGTACGGGTTAGGATTTGGGTTCGTGTGTTTTAGGGTTAGGGTTAGGGTTCATGTGTTTTAGGGTTAGGGTTACGGTTAGGGTTAGGGTTGATGTGTTTTAGGGTTAGGGTTAGGGTTAGGGTTCATGTGTTTAAGGGCTAGGGTTAGGGTTAGGGTTCATGTGTTTTAGGGTTAGGGTTAGGGTTAGGGTTCATGTGTTTTAGATTTAGGGTTAGGGTTAGGGTTATGGTTCATGTTTTTTAGGGTTACAGTTAGGGTTAGGGTTTGTGTGTTTTAGGGTCAGGGTTAGGGTTCATGTGTTTTAGGGTTACAGTTAGGGTTAGGGTTCGGGTTCGTGTGTTTTATGGTTACAGTTAGGGTTACGGTTTGTGTGTTTCAGGGTTAGGGTTAGGGTTAGGTTTAGGGTTAGGGTTAGCGTGTTTTCGGGTTAGGGTTGTGTTCGGGTTAGGGTTCGTGTGCTTTAGGGTTACAGTTAGGGTTAGGGTTAAGGTTTGTATATTTCAGGGTTAGGGTTAGGGTTTGTGTGTTCTAGGGTTAGGGTGAGGGTTCGTGTGTTTTAGGGTTAGGGTCAGGGTTCATGTTTTTCAGGGTTTGGGATAGGGTTCGTGTGTTTTAGGGTCACAGGTAGGGTTAGGGTTAGGGTTTGTGTGCTTTAATGTTACAGTTACGGTTATGGTTCGTGTGTTTTAGGGTTAAGGTTACATTTAGGGTTTGTTTGTGTTAGGGTTTGGGATCGGGTACATGTTCTTGTGTTTTAGGGTTAGGGTGTGTGTGTTTCAATGTTAATATTGGGGTTTTATTATCATTCTTGTTTGTGCTTTTTCTCTCTTACACACAGGGTGAGAGAAAAACATTTAGGGAGTTGTTTCATTTCTTTTCTGGCTTCAGTTAAAGGATACAGAGGAAATCCCACAGACCCTGAGCTTCTATTTGTGTGTGAGAGTGAGTTTCTTATCAAATAAGGAAAAAATCATAAACTTCTGTGAAAGATGCCATGTAGAAACCAGAATGACCAGTGAGTGGTTCACTGGAGCAGAGGAAATCCATCAGGGTGAGCCTAGAGCTGGGAGTTAACCAAAGGCATAACAGGTAATACCTTTATTCATAATTGATCCAAATGTTTGTTTTCAAAAGGTTCAACTTTCTCAAAAGTATTACAGAGAAACTTTCGTGGTTAAGTCTACTGCATAAACTCACTTTTTGACAAAGTTTCTATCTCTGAATATGACTACTTTGAGTACACATGGGATGGTGCTGTGTGAGTATGAACAGAGTGTTTCTGTGTGTTTAAAGAGCTCTTCTCCATGAACCGCTCAGATGTTGGAAAAGTTACATGTTTTTGATGCAGCTCCGCGTATTTTAGGGTTATTGGGCTCGGCTTAATGATTATTAGAGTCACATGTAAGAGTCCACTCCCCATCTACTCCCTCAGTCCAGAGGCTGCAGATCAGAGGGAACGACAGTCTGTGTGTGTGTGTGTGTGTGTGTGTGTGTGTGTGTGTGTGTGTGTGTGTGTGTGTGTGTGTGTGTGTGTGTGTGTGTGTGTGTGTGTGTGTGTGAGTGTGTGTGTGTGTGTGTGTTTGGGTTAGTAACTGCGGTGAGTGGGGTGGGTGTATGTGAGGAGGGGTGAGACATGGGTGTGGCACACACACACACACACACACACACACACACACACACACACACACACACACACACACACACACACACACACACACACACACACACACACACTTGGATCTGTTTGCCCCCTCTCCATTCTGTGGTGAAGAGGAAGCAAAAGATGGAGAGGGTTAAAAAGGGAGGAAGAGGGAAAGTAACAGAATGAAACAAAGAAATGAAGGGAATAAATGAGAGAGGAGAGTAACAGTAAGAAGAAGAACCAGAAGAAGGAGAGTAAGAAAAGAGAGAACCGGATAAGAGTGGAGAAAAGAGAAGAGGTTAATTTAAAGGCGTGGAGAAAACAGGAGGGTGAAGGATCAAGAGCAGCTTGTGTCTGTAGTCATGCCTCAACCACAGGAAACCCTGTTGGCTGCCCGACAGATCAGCTTCCTGTGTATGTGTGTGTCTGGTGTGTGTGTGTGTGTGTGTGTGTGTGTGTGTGTGTGTGTGTGTGTGTGTGTGTGTGTGTGGGTCTGGGCAAGGTCGCTCCAGCAGCAACAGTGGAACCCACTCTGGAGGCTTCCTCTTGGGCCTAGACCTTGTCTTTTCTCCATTGCTCATCGTTTAAGACTTAGATTCAGTCTTGAACTTTTTCTACGGCTTCTCTACATGTCATTAAAAACTTTTCATTCAGAGGAGGCAACAATTTGTATCATCTTACCACCAGCAGACCAGGTTTACACCCTGGTGGTGTCCAGTGTCATCCACAATGTGCAGCATCGAAGTGGATCTCATCATGACCACAAACCACCTCAGAAATCTTTACACAGGAAAATATCCACTGGGACTCAGCTGTCAGTCACCTTCCACACTCACCTCAGAACAGGTGTAACATAGTGCTACAGGGGCTGTGGTGTGGCATATACTGGCAACCTCCTTATATTTCAAGTCATGATAAGTTTCTCTTCCTTTTATCCAGGTAAGTTAAACTTCCTGAAAGCTAATGGGCATGGTGCACTCTTGGTGTTTAGACGTGTCGAATCACATTATTAGTAGCAGTAGTCTCGGCGAGTGGGAGCAACTTCACCTGGACCACAGCACAGTTTGTTAACAGCAGCGTGTGCTGTTACAGAGCATAATTATTATTATAACATGGTGTTAAACACATGTTAGAGTCAGTTAACAGGTACCTTCAGATTAAAGTGCTGCTATGTAAGACCTTCTAATTACTGTTTTCACTATCTCACGTGAAAGATGCAATGTATGATTACAGATAAAAAAGACATTTGAATACCAATCGTATGGTAATGACTTTCTTCAAAAACAGGGATTAACACTCAATTATTTTAAATACATCTATGTTCTGTAAACTGTGATAGCAGCCTTACATGTATGCAAGAAAAGGGGACTGTTTGTTTTCGTGTGTGTGTGTGTGTGTGTGTGTGTGTGTGTGTGTGTGTGTGTGTGTGTGTGTGTGTGTGTGTGTGTGTGTGCGTGTGTGTGTGTGTGTGCGTGTGTGTGTGTGTCTGTGCACGGACAAAAAGAATTCAAGCCACAGAAACAGCTCTGTTATTTTGTTGTTTTTGCTCTGATTTAACAGACGCACGCACCAAAGTGACACAGAGGGCCCAAAATAAACAGAGCCATAGTGACCAAATATAACCCTTCTGTATTTACACCAGTGACTATAAATATAAAGTGCCTTCTTTAACTGAAGCCAGAACACAAAGAAAACAACTCCCTGACTGCTCTTTCTCTCACCCTGTGTGTAAGAGGAAAGGCACACATAAGGCTGATGATAAACCCCAATCCTAACGTTAAAACACACAAACGCCAACCCTAACCCTAACCCTAAAACACACGAACCCTAACCCTAAAACACACAAACCCTAATCCTAACCCTAACCCTAAAACAGACGAACCCTAACCCTCCCCCTATCACTAACCCTAAAACACACAAACTCTAACCCTAACCCTAATCCTAAAACAGACCAACCCTAACCCTAATCCTAAAACAGACCAACCCTAACCCTAACCCTAAAACAGATGAACTCTAACCCTAATCGTAAAACACAACAAACCCTAACCCTAAAACACACAAACCCTAACCCTAAAACACACAAACCCTAACCCTAATCCTAAAACAGACCAACCCTAACACCAACCCTCCCCCATCACTAACCCTAAAACACACAAACCCTAACCCTAACCCTAATCCTAAAACAGACCAACCCTAGCCCTAAACCTAACCCTAACCCTAAAACACACAAACCCTAACCCTAACCCTAATCCTAAAACAGACCAACCCCTCGGCCAAAAACACACAAACCCTAACCCTAACCCTAATCCTAAAAAAAAACAACCCTAACCCTAACCCTATAACACACAAACCCCAACCCTAATCCTAAAACAGACCAACCCTAACCCTAACCCTATAACACACAAACCCTAACCCTAACCCTAATCCTAAAACAGACCAACCCTAACCCTAACCCTGAACCACATGAACCCTAACCCTAACCCTGAATCACATGAACCCCTTACTCACTAACTCTCAGTGTTATCACATAGCTTTCTTACCAACCTTATAACTTGTGTACATTTTAGAGCCTATAATTTTTACTTTTACTCCAGTAGACATTTGGATCAGAACTTTAACTTTTACTCAAGCCGCTTCTTCACATAGGTATTTTACTTCTATTCAAGGAAGGAATCCAGGTACTTTTGCCATCTCTGCAACATAATCAAAATTTTTACTTAAGTAAGGTGATGGAGTATTTTCACTTAGTTACTTGACACCTCTGGTCAAGCCTAAGGAAACTGCTTTCATTTCAATACAATTCACTATTATCAATCTGATAGGGTCTGTAGTTAGGTACGTTTAGTTAGCTAACAGCCAGAGAGCATCTTGCTAAACATATTTGAATAGCGTGTGCTGTGTGCAGGGCCAAAAGGAGCAAGTGTTATTCTACAGATCATGAACTGTGTCGTCTTTGGTTCTTGGTAAACAAAAGATTGAGGGATGGATTGGAACTGATTAATTAGGAAAGATAAGAACAGAAAGAGCAGAGGTATGCCTGAACTGTAAAGGAATTTCCATTTTTATTCACTGAGAGGGGGAATTTGCACAGGTTTTGCAAACCGTTTTCTAAAAGTGTAAAATTTCACCGAAAAAACCCAAGTATTTGTTACTTCAGTGTTTATTTGTCAGTTGTATCTTCACATGAGGATTTACTTGTGACACACACACAACTTAGAAGTCATGGCTCCTTGACCTTCACAACATGTTTGAACACAGAGGTGGAGCCTTCTTCTTCATCGCCAGGCTGACATAGACCCCCAGAGACAGATTGTGTGACTCCTCTGAGGGTAAGCAGCTCTTCTTTGCTTCTTCCCTCTTAGTATCAGAAGGAGAAGGAAAAGAGCTGACAAGTGGAAGGTAAAAATAATCTTCCTTTTTTGCCTCATCCCTCTTTTAGTCTGTCATTCCCCCATCGTCATTTCCTCCCTCTATAACCCCCCTCTCCTCTTTGAATGAATGCTCTCTGACCAGTGGAACATATGCTGCTGGTTGTTCAATGCCCTCCCTCCGAGCAGGACCGCGTCCATGAGTGTGTGAGTGTGTGTCTCTGTGTGTAGGTGCATTTGTGTGCAACAGAGAATGTTGTCAGTGTGTATTAGTGTTTGTCCCTGTGTGAATATGTGTGTGTGTGTGTGTGTGTGTGTGTGTGTGTGTGTGTGTTTTCATTGAAACATATGCCTCCTGTTGCACATCGGCCATCTGTTCCTTGAATGGACTGATGGAGTGCTGCTGTTGCCATGGAAATAGGCCATTCAGTCAAATAGCCCATCAAACAACCCCTGGCTGTGTGCGTGTGTGTGTGTGTGTGTGTGTGTGTGTGTGTGTGTGTGTGTGTGTGTGTGTGTGTGTGTGTGTGTGTGTGCACTTGTTGATGTTTAGGAATTAACCAGCAGTGTGGAGGAATTCACACATGTTGATGAAATGAGGTTGACGCTCCTCTTTCCTTCATTCTCCTGTTGGACCAACACAACATTAACACTTAAACACTCACGCAGGAAAACAGTGTGGGATTCAGTGACAAAGGTGCATTTGAGATCCTATTTTTCATTTAAAGTGAAAAATTAAATTAAATAAAAATTAGCTGTATCTAGTCAGATATCTCTTAAAAAAAGGTCTACTCCTCTTTTGTTTGTTTTTTTTCCTGAGTTTATATTCAGTCATAGTGGATTATAAATATGACCAGATCAGGAAATGTAAAGGATGGTAACTTGTAGCGCTTGTCTTCTTTTTCTCCTCTTAGGAGCCTTCCAGCCCAGAACGTCCCATTGTCCTTGCTCTGCCTTTTAGGTGGTGGTGGTGGCTAAGGGTAGGATAGGCAGTGATCACTCTGGGACACCACAGTTGAGGTTTGGGCCTATCCCACTGAACAAAAAACACGAGTGGAAGGAGATGCCCACTTAATAACTGCTGTGATGTACAAGCTTTCACTGCTCTGTCCTCAGGTTTGGGTCCGGAGGACTTGAGGTGTTGGGTAGTGGGTGACTTATCAGGAGAGGCAGTGGTGGGGAGGGTTTCTCCACTGAGCGCTCATCCTTTCTTTAAGGACAAGTTTGTTTTGAGCTCAAGTTTAAAAGGAGCAATGAAACAAGCATACAGTTTTAGAAATTGAAAAATATTTTGACATTTGTTCAAAAAAGATAAAATTCAGACATGAGTTTTGTACTTACTGTAGACACACACACACACACACACACACACACACACACACACACACACACACCCTCAGTCAGACCAATCAGCTGCCCCACCCTCACACACACACGCACCCACACCCTGCCCCACCCAGCTCCATGGTCTGCAGGCCATATGTCAGCCCATCTCCTCTGAAACACCTCTCCTGGGACCCACACCTCTTTTGTACATGTATGTTTGGGCTGTGTGTGTGTGTCCCCATATACTGTGTTTTTGCCATCCTCTGTGACTGTGTCTATCATCTTTCTTGACTCAAAGGGCTTTCCTAGTCTCCCCATTGCTACAAAAAAGAAATGAAAAAATCTAGAGTGCTTTGTGTAAGAGGTAGCATCCATCACACCTGATCTGTTCACCTGCATCTTCTGGATCCTAAAAGAGGAATAACTGAGCAGACAATCCAGATATGCCAACAATGTGAATTTAATCGACTGTAATGGACAAAAATACAATCTGTAAAATTTGATATTCAGTGTGTATAAATGGGGAATATTTTGAGATATTTAGCCTTCAGAAAAGTAACTGTCATAGCAAAACAAGGGTCTTAGAGTTCTTGTTTGTATGCCTCTTTACAGAAACATGGTGGTGTAAGGTGGTGGCCTCCATTAAGATGGAAAATGTTTTTTTCTGAGTTAACAAAACTGTTTATAAATACAGGTGTGTTAACACTTATTTCAACACACTTAAAGGCCCCATGTTATGCAAAAATCACTTTATTAAGTCTTTTAGTGAAATTTGTGGGTCTTTGGCTTTCCTCCCAGTCCACAAAATGTAATATTTGATGACCAAACCTGTACTTAGTAGAGCTTGTGGATGTAAAATCCTGACCTAAAACGAGCTGTTTGGAATTTGGGGATTTACCGACGTCAGCGATTCTCTTTTTTGACCAATCAGGAGCAAGTCTGACCTGATTGGTCCACCGGTGCAGATACCCCCAAACCCCCTCCCCGCCTACTCCCCTCCCTGCTGCTGGAGAGAAATCTCTCACTTCATGGCCGACTGCTTTTCCAACTTTGGACAGTACAACAGAGGGCTAGCGAATAGACTGGTCCTGAATCCAGGCGCATTGCCAACCATCCGCCAACAAACCTCGGACCCTGGAAATGTGAGTATTTTAAATGCTGTGTGCTGTGGAGCAGATGTAAGAGCTTTTCCTCAGTGTCCCCCTGTCTCTGTGTTAGCTTCAGGATGCTAACTTTAGCTGCTGTTAGCCTGTTGTTTTAGCCTGTAATGTTACGGTAAAAGAGCTTCGCTGTTTTCTAAACATTGTGCACTCGGAGCAGCTCAGTGATGTAGAAGAGCGGGGCGGTATCAGCGGTGGCTCATTTACATATGAAGGTCACGCCCACTAAATCAGAGCGTTCTGAACAGAGGGGCTATGAGAGCCTGGAAACAATGCTGCTGTGCTTGATTTATTGGCTTTTTGGACCAAAACATGTTTCTACCATTTCATGAAGACATCAATGATCCATATTAAACTGCAGACAAGGAGCATAATATGAGACCTTTAAGAATACGACATTCCAGTTTCGCTAAGTTTGCACAGCTGAATTTTGCCACACACTGCACTTTTAATCAATTTACCATAAGGGTCAAGGTCTGTCACAGCGTAATTAGTACCTTTGATGAGTGGGTGGCCTTCCAGGACACGTGTGTGTACATGCTCAGTTCACCAGACCACCTACAAATGTTGCCTTCATGATCCAATCCCAGAGTGCTATCAGTATGTTCTGTATTTGTGAAAATGAGTACTTAGTCTTATCTGATCACGGAGTATGTATTTCCATGTTAAAACTGGGTCTGAGTAGGAAGTCTTTATGTGAAGGTATTCCATGCATGTGGATGAAGAGATGGTGACCCAGAGATCATTCCCCATCTGACCCGAGTAGTCCTCTGAATCTTTTACTGAGAGCTTCACTGAGGGTAAAGAGAAGACCATCTGGACGAGCCCTTTAACCTGCTGCCCCCTGAGACCACCTCACGCTGAAGGGATGCCTTTTACTCACAGAAGCGGGATGTGTTTTCCTGTTTTTTTTTATGTCAACAAGATCGTGTTGTACAAGTGAGCTTTTATCTGGCGTTGCAGGCTTATAGAAAAGGAGTAGGCACACATGTAGGGCCTCAAGTACAGTATTAAAAAAGGGGGGATCCCCCTTCAACAAAACAATACGCTTCTTCCTGGAGCGTTGTGGTTGTTAGCAGCTGAGACTCGTTCCATGTTGTGGGGTTTTGTGTTTGAACCCAAATTATGATTCTGGTTTGATGTCAACCACCTAAATTCTTTCCCTTTTTGTCAGTCTCCCACCACTGTCTCCACTATCAGACAATCCCTGAATACTGCGGACTTTTCCAGAAGTCATTCTTGCGTTGTTATTAGTGTTAATGCCAGATGGTGGTTATTGAAAGAATCATGCTATACTTGTCCCACAAGACAATTGTTTCCTGATTTATGAGGCTGAAAGCTCCAAGAAAGAGAAAGTTTGGCCTGTTTCATCCACAACGAAGAACAAAAACAAAACTCAAAAGACATGGTTAACATTAGTGTTTTGACAGTTGTGGGTGTGTTTTCTCAGGAGGACTGTTTGACATAGACATGTAGCTTCATTGGGGAAGATGAGTCCTTAGGCAGCAGAGTATCTAGATAAATTTGTGTCCTGTTTAATCATTCTTCATTTGAACTATTTAAGAATTTAATAAAAGGTGCCTCTGAAAAAAGGGATATGGATCATACATTTTATCTCTCTAATAAGCATACTGTTCACTCACTTTTGGCTATGGCTGCCTTTTGCAGCAGCTCTCTCTTCTTTGTCCATTCCTTGTAATTTTTTTTCATCTCTTTTTTGTAATCTTTGTATTTGGAGTGGATCATTACTTTGTTTGGCTCATTTGTTGGTCATGGACACCAAACTTTTTGTGACTTCAGTGATATTTTTTACTAATTTTTCTCCTGTGTTTGTCTAGAGATCCTACATGTAACCATGGCTGCATTGTTTACATGTGAAATCAGCTGTTAGCAGCCTTTAGCATGTCAATGCTAATTGGTGTAAGGCCTGATGTCTCCCCACAAGGTGAGGAGAAGGAGGTGAGGACAACGTGCTGGTTCTCAGGTGTGAGCTAAGAAGTGACGACATGGACCTGCCCTTCCATCCATTGTTATTGGGAACTAAGAGCTATTTCCAATAAGTTGGACAAGCTAGCTGTGCTAACCCAGCAACAGAGGGAATACCAGAAGGCAGAGTAGCATCATGTTATTCACAGACATGGCTAATGGAGCTAATATCAGAAACCAACACCACATTGAAAGAACTTCACCTGCTGTGAGCAGACAGGATCTAGGAGACAGAGATGGAGCGTGACTGAAGAAGCTCAGTCCTGGACCCTGTGGAGGTGGAGGCTGGCTGAACTGGAGAATGATGGACAAGCTGTCATCATCTATTTTCTTATGGACCTTTTTGCACTTTGTATACACTTTCTTACTTTTGTTTTTTTTTTTATTGCTGCTGTGACTTCAATTCAGTTGTACTTGTCACAATGACAATAAAGTTCTATTCTATTCTATTCTATTCTATTCTATTCTATTCTATTCAAGAACCTGCATCTTTCGTGGCCAACCAATGATTTTTTTCAACTGACATCTTTAACACTAGGACTCGTGTATTTGAATAAAATATGTTTGTAGCTTTAAACTTTTTGCTCTCTTGCAAGTTTTCCTCCAAATAGAATTTAAAAATCATTTTCATAAACCGCCTCGACAGTGCTGTCACTTTTTAATGCCTCCTATTGATGGCTGCCTGTTAAGAGTCTCAGCACATGTTCAGTTTTTTCCCCCAGTTATTTTTCTGGAGCTTCTGCTTCTTGTTTCTCAGCTCTGAAGTGAATTTAGATTTGCTGACAGACGACGATAATGATGATGAACACAATATAGCTCTTTGTATGCGGGGGGTTTAATCTTGTGCAACAACAGTTGAATGATCGAAAATATTCAGCAAACACAGCATTACTGACCACAATATCTACAGCACGTTATGGTTAACCAAGACGTCTCTCTGCATTCTGTATGTGCACATGTAAACTATAGTTAAGTTTTGTCATACATCTGGATCTGTGCCGCAAACTCATAAAACCTCAAACCGCTTTCCAACTCGCTTTATTTCTACTTTTTTTCTCTCTCTCCAGAGTACCATTCTTTCTCTGTTTTCTCATTTACGTCCTACAGTTTTCTCCTTCTTTTTATACAATCACACTCTTTTATTTTCTGTTCACTTCTGTCTTTATTAAACAGCTCCTCTTCAGACATCTGTCCTCCCTCTCTTCAGCTATAAATAAAAGTCTTTAGTTACGGTTTGAACAGAGTTTAAGATTATTTATGTCTCTCGGGGTCAGGAAAGGAATGTTTGTCTGTGTGTACCTGTCCATGTCTCAGTATATTATTGATCTGACGTCCAGGAGAAGCCATGAGGTCCTCAACACATGTTATAACACTCACATGTACAAAGCAAGTACACACATCCTCAGTTTTCTACACTGTTGGTCATCACTTGTACCTGTTACCTTCACCTGTTTCTTTAAGATGAGCAGACTAGAATGTCAAAAGACCAGACACCTGTGAGAAAAAACCTTTTTTATTATTGTAATAACTGTTGCTTGCTCACATCAAACGTGAGATCAAAGATGTTTTGGAAAGCAGTGTTGTTTGATCTTTTGATCCTTTGCATTGCTTTGTGCTGTGAGGTCATTTTGACCCCAGAGGACAACAGATGCTACTAAATTCAATAAAACACCCACAATTCAATCAAATGACCTGAAATTTAGAGTAATCATGAAGAGCACAACACTGAACAAACTCTGTTAATTTCAGACCATTTGATGAGTACAGAAAAACACATTTTGGGGGCAAAAGATTGAATTTGGGGTCAGATTGACCCCAGGACAACAGGAGGGTTAAACAGTAAGCTGCAGTGCGTGCGTGCAGTGTACGTCTAGACTCCGACTCCTTCCATCTGCTGCTACTTTGTGTTCATCCTAATAATGAAAAAAAAAACCACCCATTGTTTTGTCTCTGACAGTGAGACAGCCATGCTCAGTACAGATGTCTGTGGGTTTGTCTCCCACAGCTGTAATCCACAACATAAGAAAGTTTTTACGTGTGGTGAATTTTTCTTTTGGCGACAGTGAGAAAATCACAGAAATGTAAAACTTGATTTGTAATATTTAATTCTGATTTAAGCTTTTTATTTTTTTCACAGCTAATGTAATCCAAAATATGTGTGTGTTTGTGTGTGTGATGTGTAAGTTTGCTTTGACCACTAAGCTAAAACTGTCAGCAGCAACAAAATGTGTGGTGGTTATTGTTTGGTTGGTTGTCAGAATCGATACTTTAACAATGGATTCAAGCCCCACAGGATTCAGTGACGATCATGATCATATGGATTTTGTTTCGATCAGTCTGTTTTGGTGGCATTTGCGATCTCTGGTGATGCACTCCCTCACATTGCCTGAAAAATAGTGTACCTTTTCTTTTCATTGAACACTTTGCTTGCCCACCTCACACACCAGTGTTTAAAAACTGATTTTGACACTGACACTGTGACCCCTGACTTCATGATACCCACCAACCCACCCACTAATGGAAACTTTCCTGTTCCCCTCCTCAGTGGCATTCCTCTGCTAATGCATGAATCATGACACCTGACTACTCTTTCTTCCTCTGCCTCACTCTCATCCACCTCGTCCTCTGTTTCCCTCTCTACGGTTTAACCCTCCACAGATGACTCTGCGTTGGGACTTCCTCTGAAGTGCTGGTGGGTCACATGCATGACGACCAAGTTAACAAGCAGGCAGGTTCGGGAGGTGAGCATGAGGGGTCGGGTTCAAAGATCACGATAACATGGAAATCCCAGAGCTCATTGCAGGGACACTTCCCCTCCTGAGGGAGGATGACTTCAGTGAAGAGCTTTGATCTGCAACCTTTCCACTGAGCTTCTTCAACAGTTGGCAGAGTGCTGTTAATACATATTCAACCACATTCAGTATGCATACTCTCAGCTGATGACTTACTGCCATGCTTAACATCTTCTTTATTGTTTAGGAGTAGCAGCCATACAGACTGGATGCTTGAAAGCATTTCCAGTTTTATCTGAGTGTGTTACATGTGTGACTGCAAATAGCCAAAATTTTCACCCCAACTTTTTTCCTGTTGCCCCCTCTTAAAAGGTTTGTATAAAGTCGTTCAGCTGATGGATAAATGCAGCAGGTAATAGTCAGGAACATTCACAGAGTGTGAGGGGGGGGACTGTTTAAATAAAGCAGTGTTGCTC
This sequence comes from Halichoeres trimaculatus, assembly GCF_033239565.1. Taxonomy (NCBI): domain Eukaryota; kingdom Metazoa; phylum Chordata; class Actinopteri; order Labriformes; family Labridae; genus Halichoeres; species Halichoeres trimaculatus. The sequence goes on from NW_027437181.1 coordinate 27,015,438, forward strand.
TTCTCTGTACTTTACTCGCCTCAGTCAATGGAAGTGTTATATTTAGATGTGGTGTAGTGATTTTAACACAGAAACCATCACTTTTACTGAAGACTCCTCCATCTGGATGCAACAACACACCACAGCGGCATCTTCCTCTGTGTTAATCACTGACATGGCTGTAAATACCAAACTAGAATTTCATTACACTAAAAAACAACTGACGCACAGCCCAGGTTTTCTACCTGGATACATGTTCTTACACTGATTATTTTAGAAAACCGCTTAATATATGGTCCCGTTTTCATTTGTTCTTGAAATGCAACTTGTTAATGCAGTGGTTTATGCCTAGAACAATGTCTATATAAAATCTTTTGAAGTGCAATTGTATGTTATATATTTTTTTGATTCAATTTAATTTCATTTGACTTTATTTGTTTTTATTTACATTTATTTCTCAATAGATAAACTTCCAATGCTGTGTTCATGTCCAGCATGGAAAATTGCCTACTCTTCCACTCCCTCAAAGTCACAAGAATGCATGTGAAACATGGTACTGTTTGATTTTCTGTGAATCAGTCCTTGGTACTACAAATAGAATTTGGCCAGTACCTAGAAAGTACCATCTCTAGCTGCAGGATCTGATGAATGCACCTATACACATACAAACAGGAACACACCAACATCTAGTTGGGGGTAGCAGCCCAGTTAATAAAGCTGATAACTATTCAGCAGGTACATGCCACCTCTTCCTACTCTTTGATAAGCACAGACACTTCCCTTTAGCATGGGACTGACAAACACACACACACACACACACACACACACACACACACACACACACACACACACACACACACACACACACACACACACACACACACACACACACACACACACACACACACACACACACACACACACGTGCGTGTGGACTTGGTCCCAGTGTGTCAGGTTCAGTAAAACAACAAATTAAAAATGGACTGATCTTGGTATTCATAGCATTGAGAGCCAACAGAGCGAATAAGCATTTACAGTAATGATGATGATAACTGTGTTAGAGTCATAATATATGGTACTCCATCTGTTAAAATTAGTCTTAAAACAACAAACAACAAAGCTATGTTGCTTGTCTACATCTCTGAGATGTTTCAGAATGAAAACACAGCCTGAATGAGTGAACGCATGTGAGCATGTCTTCTCTGTTGTAGCGTAGCTTTTGGCTCTATCATATCTCTGTAATTAGAAATGTGTGCAGGGTTACAGTGTATTAAAGAGAGACAGGGAGAAGTTAATGAGAGACAAACATTACAATACACACACACAGAAGAACAAGGCGCTGATCAAGGCACAAGAAAGGAAGAAGAAAAAAATTCTCACAGAAGCTTTAAATAGTACAAATGAGCCCCAGCGGCTCTTTAGCATGTGTCTGTCAAAAGGAACAGGATGTGTGTGTGTGTGTGTGTGTGTGTGAAAGAGAGAGTTTACAGGATCAGGAGCTTCCTCGTGTATCTACTGGGAAAGCGTGGGCTGATTAAGCGGCTTACCAAGCCTCTGTCCTCTTCAAATATGTCCTCATCATCTTCACCACTGTGCAAACAAGCAACTTAAAGGCAAATTGAAGAACATCTCACTCAGGGAAAGTGAATTGTGAAATCAACTTGAGAAAACCTTTAGATCATACAGGACAACACCACACTGCTCCAGGAAAAGCCACACTATGGCTCCCAATACAGTAAAGAGTACGGTTCATGTATTTTTATGAGATCAAGGTGGAAAAGTCATATCAGTGGGTGGGAGGAACAAAGAAAAGTGGAGGCTTCAGGCTTTACACCACCACGGGGCATGTTCGTGAGAAAAAAAGTCACATATCCAGAGGCAGAAATCCACTGTGACAAAATAATGGCTATCTTGAAAGAGGATGCATCATTCCTGTGGTTTCTGACTGATTCTCTACCCTCCAAGCACCAGCTACCATTCAACCAATGAACTCTGAGAGTCAAGTTGAAGATATTTGAAGCTGTTTTGGGGGGAAATTACTCTTTACAGAACAAGCAGTTCCTTTTCTAGTCCATCTATGCGTGTTGTTTATTTCTAGTTTACATTATCAAGGCTTTGAGAAGCAGAAGTTCTTTTCTCTGACAGTGCATTTAGAGCTATGAGCAGCATGCTAAGCAGCAAGATGTGTGTATGTGTGTGTGTGTGTGTGTGTGTGTGTGTGTGTGTGTGTGTGTGTGTGTGTGTGTGTGTGTGTGTGTGTGTGTGTGTATTAGGAGGTAAGTTACAGGATCATCTCCTACTGTCAATGAGGTGTGAACCCAAGACTTCTCACTTCCCCCCTCACCCTACCTTTACAGCCGCCCAGGTGTCAAAGCCCCCACTGAGGTGACACTTATCACTGGTCTGGGAAAGAGCTGCTCTGTGACAACACACACACACACACACACACACACACACACACACACACACACACACACACACACACACACACACACACACACACACACACACACACACAAATACTAGTGGATGATTTTCAACAGGTATTAACAACTATCAGGATCAGATGGAGAAAGAGAAAACGTCCATGAAAGCAGCCCCTGTTCCACTAAATTGGTCGTAACAAGATTTTAGCCAAACTACTATTTGCTGAGTTACATTTTCTGTCTTACAAACTGGCTCAGCATGTTTCAAAACACATACCCCCCCCCCCCCCCCCCCCCCCCACACACACACACACACAGATCCTCTCCTGTGTGAATGATGCATTTATCTAAAGAGGAAAGGAGGAGGGAGAACAGAGTGAGATACACAGCCTAAAAGCAGACAGCAGACAGGTAGTGAGAGATAAATCTGTGATGGTGTGTGTGTGTTACAAGGGAGGCAATTCGGGATGTTGAGTCACCCAGAAAGGGCAGATAACACAGCAGACAGACTTATGAGCTTTAAAGCTCCTGTGAGAAGATTTCACTGTTTTCCCCTCTGACTGAAATCAATACTTCTGTACTTTTCTACAAACACAAACCAGATGACTGAACATAGTTATAGTTATGCTGAAGACCTGAAACAACTGCCAGGGTTAGATAATGTGATTAACAGCATACGACAGGAGCAACCACACAGGAGCTTTAAGATCACAGAATGCTTGACCCAAAATTTATTTTAAGTTCCCCATTTGACAGACCACTTCAGCCAGGCATTAAGCACAAATTTCAGCACATTTGTAGAGGACAGACACCAAATGGTTGCACATGTGACCTTGGGGCAAATTCCTGGACCGACTGGCAGGGGAAGTGGCAAAAAGTGGTATTTGTACCTCCTGTCTGAGTTCTCCTGCTGCTGTGATTGGGAGGTGAATGTTACACCAAAGTTTGAGATCAGGATTTTCTGCTCTTGGAGGGGAGGCTACGGTTGTTGTCCTCTGAACAAAGTGAATCATTTTTTGGATTTAAATAATGAACTTCCCTAAAGCTCAAGAAGGAGTTTACACATTAGGATTTGGTCTTGGTCATGTTCGAGAAAACATTAAGGATTAGACTCACATATTAACACACACAGTAAAAAATAAAGAGGGAAAAGAAAATCAAATTTAGTATTCTGGCTGCCTCTAAACCTAAAGTTGATTGGGAATAGAGATAAGTTGAAGTTGCTGCAGTTGTTTATTTTTTGTCCTTCCATTAATGGCTAAATCTTGATATTCAGGAAATTTCTAATTTGTTGATTGGTGTATTCTTTTGGCAGTCTTCACTTCACCTTTTTTCAATGGGAAAACTTTGCATTACTTGAGTTGCATACAGAAGAAATATAGTTATAACAACATTTACAGTTGCTTTTAAATGACAATGAATCACAAGTTCTGATGATAAATAGTTTTTAACAGTGCAATAATGACTGTGTTTGACCCATTAGTGTGGCAAGCCAATTATAGCCTACTATTTGATTAACAGCAGGCAGAACAGGATATGTTGTGGGGAAAAAATAATAATGTAGCTGTAACACATCAGCTGTATCAAACTGTCACAGACTGATGTTCTTATTGTTCTTGATAGCTGTCAGAAAAAGTTATTCGTATCTCTCCTACAGCACTTAATTTCACTGTTCATTGGAAATAAGACATATCTTCTTTACAAAGATAGACAGAGTGGAAAACGTTGAATAATTCATTCATAGATTCCAGCAAAAGTTGAAAACAATCATGTATTGTTAACAAAACTCAGCAGCAGCAGAAGTATTGTATCTTTAGAGTAAAATGCTGTGGTAGCTCTGCCCTGATGCAGATGTTGTTGTGATGGTGTGCAGTGCTGTGTGGTTGACCCTCTGGCTCCCCCTATAGGCAATACGCACAAAAACAACACCAAAACATATGTGATTAATACTAATGGTAGGTCAAAGCTTGCTGCCCTGAGTTTAATTTTATCACAAGTTATATATCTGAACCAACCTTAAAAAACAAAGGACATCAGTGTTTTCATTAGGTGTAACAAAAAATCTTAGCACTTACAAACCAGTGTTGAACTTATATTGAATCAATTTCAGACAAACAATTGTGGCTAACTAGTAAAAATCTTAATACTTTTTTTTAGCGTTGAATTCTCTGACTGAATGACAGCCCTTTCCCCCCCAACACACATTTTGTTTCTGTTTACCTCTGAAATATAAATCAGACACCCTCATTTGCTGGTGCTGCTGAATAGAGCACCAGCTCTGACTCTGATGAGTCAGAGAAAGTAAAAAACTTTCTGCTGACGCTCATGAAGATAAATGCTGCCCTGCTTTCTTGTTGTTTCTCCCAGCCTGATGACAGACTGTGACTGTATTACAGAGGAAAGATGCTGGTCTGCCAAAGGTTGAAGCTAACATACTAAAATCTAAACCAAATAGAGAAGGCGATGTGATGCATTTCAGGTAAAATAAAAAGAAAACTCTTTGACAAACTGCAACAGAAATTATCTTTAAAAGATGTGAGTTTCAAAAACAATTCAAGTGTTTTTTTTTTCAGTTTCTTTTTTTCCCTTAAACAATCCTTGCCAATATTTGTCTGTTAACAAGATTGGCAGCTCTGCATGCCTTTTTGTCTAGCTGAAATTAAACCGCCACCTATCTGCCTGTAAAATGTGTGTTCCTCTTTAAATGACAGCACCTTGACTTGGCAGGATCCAGTAATAGCACACGGCCACTGCTTGTGGACACCTCATAAGTAATCTAGTCACTTAGTGTGCACTGTAATTGACACTAAGATTGGGTGTGCCATCACTGGTGACATCTCTGAGATAATAGCTGATGTCCTCATAAATGCTTCTTATCCTCAGTGCTGTCCCTGTAATCTGTGAATGAGGGAGGTGACACTCAGACTGCCTCCAGCAGAGATCATGTTTGATCTGGCACTACTCACCATCACAGCCTTCACATGTAAATTGAACTCTGCGTAGTGATGCAAGCACTCATCACACCAACCCAGAGTCTTCATGTGGTAACCATTTGAAAAATATTTAAAACAGGCTTCATTTGAATTCTGCCCTTTGATTTTCACTTAGGCTGATTCTCAGGCAAAAGATCCAAAGAATAGTGTAAAACACAGCAAGTCACAAAACTTAGGCCAGACAGAAAGCAACAAGACATTGATCGTGGCTATTAACCCATACTAAATATGGATAATTAAGTGTTTTCATAATAAAAGCCCCCTTATTCATGCTTAGAGAAAAAATAATATTCAAGGTATGCTCTTGTACACCATTTAATCAAAAATAGCTGGATTAGCTTTGTTGATTACAAAGAATGCATCATATGCAACATTTCTACTGTGTGCATTTCTGAAAGATTAGTTTCATTTATGAAATATTCTCAAACTTATAAGAAAGTGTTTAAAAAGCCTTCCATTAACTGTAAGACAATACTATTGTCTTACAGGTGTTAGTTACTTAGTAACAGCCTATTTTTCCATCCATTGTGTCTTCAAATGAGGACAAGGGGCAAACAAAATTATTTTAGAACTATAAAAATACCTTCTTTCCTCAAAAACAACATGTTTTCAAGAGAAAACTTAATTTTTTGTTTATTTGTCATCAAGATTGTTTACCAAATGAGTCACCTCGGTGTGAGAAAAAACAGGGACAGAGAAATTCTGTGAAAACCAAGTCCAATCCTGCCATCTTGTGCTCACAGGCAAGATGCATAGTATGGTGCTAAAGGAAAACATTGTTTAGAGGACCTTTACTTGGAAATTTAACTTGTACGGATATTTAGTGAAGAGAATATATTTTAAAGTTTGAATGTATTGTAGTGACCTCAATAGGAACAATAAAAGCACACCTACAGGAAAAATTATACTTTTATTTTGAATTAGTCGGGCTTCGTACTTCCTTCTTCCAGTGGTTACCAGAGGAGCACGAACCTCTGATGCTGATCGCGGACGACTTCGCCACGAAGTAAACACAGACGAAACAAAATGAACGCCATGGAGAAGAAGCTCGCAGACTTGATACGTGAACACCCGAATCTATACGATAAGTCACGGCGAGACTACAAAGACAGTCTTAAGGGTCATGTTTCATGGAAGGAAATAGCGGACAACATGGGGAAGTCTGAGGAGGAGGTGAAACTGAAATGGAAAAACCTACGCGACAAGTTCTGTAAAGCGAAGAAGCGAATGGCGAAGAGAAGTTTCCCTGCGCTAACGGACGAGGAGAACCCGGCGGACAGGCCTGTTCCCGCTCTGTACCACCAGCTCGGCTGGCTCAGCGCGTATGTTAAACCAAGAGCAGGAGCTATGAGGGAGACGGACGAGGTTTGTCGTTTATCTGTCTGTCTGTCATTAATCTTTCTAATAATTTTCAATCTCTGCTTTTGATTTGAGCCAGAGAACTCGGCAACAAGGTAGCATATCTTGTTTTTTTAGTAGTGGTTATTCTTGGACCAAATTTAATGGTATTAGGTACCTGAACGTAACTTAAAGGTTCATGTGACGGCTAATATATACAGAGTTTTTAACATTACATAAATACTGTTATGAGCAGTCATATCCTACATATTTCTGTAATGCGAATGAGGGCGTCTTGTCGACGCGTAAACATTGAGGCGAGGGGGTGTTCTGGCAAAATGTGTTACCTTTCCTGGTATGCTTCGACGAGGTAGTGAGCATGCGCAGAGCAGTAATGATTGCTGTAAGGTAAATCCTGAACACTCTTCCCACTGCAATAACTGCATGCTTCCGAAATTAGTCTAATTATCCCTCCCAATGTTTGAAGTACAACTTGTTTCACTTATTTATTTATTTATTTATTTTTAATTGTCTTTCAGTATAAAGTTAGCGAGTGAAATCGTACAGCAGAGTGACCCTGTAAAAATAAATGTTAATATTGAACAAAAAAATTTGAGTGTCAAGATATGCTCCTCATAATCTGTTAATGCAAATGAAGGGTCTGGTGGTTTAATATAGAGTAGTCAACAATTGCACAGATTTTCACCGCGGTAGCATTTAGTCGACACAGGAGCACAACTCGACGGAACATCGGCAACAGCTCTTGTGACATAATCGACAGAGAACTTCCGGGTAGATTTCAAAATAAAAGGTTTTGTCTGTTTTATAAGTATGTAAAGCTAATTTATGATGCACATTTCAGAACAGGACAAGCAGTGGTATTAAAAAAATGTTGAATGATTGATATTATTTCTTCTTTACAAATTCTTCACTCAAGTAAATTTATCAATTTTTAGTTTGCATTGTGTTTTTAGTTAAGGTTATCATTTAATTACTCTTCCTGCAACATTCTTTCTCAAAACTTTTATTGTTTTGATTTTATTTATTTATTTATTTATGACAGCAATCACTCAAAAAATTAAGCTTGCTATGACAGTTGACCTGATCTGTAATACTGTCTACCACACAGGGAGTTGGGAGTAGTGATGACCAGGAGAAGGAGCGAATTAAAGACAAGAAGGAGCAGCAGTGTCCCCTTCCTGTTGTTAGTACAAGCTGTTCTCTGGTGGAGTCCTTTCAAAATAGTCACCAGGAGATGGGGGTTTCTCTGAAGCGTAAGAGGAAAACCACCACAGAGACTGAGATAAGTTCTGCCGATGCTCTCGCCAACCTCAGAGATGAAGATGAATTGTTTCTGCTCAGCCTGCTGCCTTCACTGAAAAGACTCACCATTAAAAAAAGAATGGAGGTGCGGATGAAATTCCAGCAAGTGCTTTATGCGGCAGAGTTTGAGGACTGAAATGCCAGTTAAAAGGAGAGGAACAACTCTTTGAAATTAACATTGTAAATGGATTTTTTAACCAATGCTATCTGTTTATATTTATTTATTACTCACCAGTGCTGTAAAATATCAGTACATAGATTTTTTTAAAATTCAGTGCTATCTGAGTTGTTTTTGTACTATAAGCCTTGTGTCTTGACAACAGAAAAGTGTCTCACTTTGAATATGAGTGGATGGGATGTAAATTAAAAAAAAAGTTTCATTATTTTGCCTAAAGACATTCAAGTTATTGGGTCTGGGACTCTGATAAAAGGTGTGAAAATACCTCTTAAAGCATCAGTGAGGAATTTGTAATTTGTGTTGACTTAAGCCCCCATTTCTGGTCAAGATATACATATAAAATCAACGTAACTAATTTTTAGCCAGGTTTTTTAAAAATAAAAAACAATTGCATTTTTAACAATTGGTCGAATAACATGTGCGTAGTCACAATTACACATCACTCAAAAAATGAGCTTCTTGTGTTTTTTTCCAGTTCTTGCATTGGTAGTTGAAAAATTCCTCAAAAAGTACTTTTTGATGAATTTGTCAACGAGGAAATCAGGAAATGGCATATGCCTCCGATGTTAATTCACAAAAATATTGCCATATATTGAAAAAAACAACAACAACAACAACCAAATATCATTTAATTCTGTAGAGAAAACGGTTCTTTAGATTATTGGAAATTTCAGCGTCTTGGTTCATAAAACTTAACAAAAGAGGGCCTTGCCTTTTATTCCCAAAGTGCTTTTCGGCTCTCAGCAGCGATGGGACTGTTCTATTGCCTGAGCTGCCAAGTCATTCAGCATCACAAAAAATGCACACTAATCAGAAGTCCATTTCTACAAGTCCCTCCCTCACTCTTAGATCTTAGATTTCCAAATAGGGATTGACTGCAAAGAGCATGCTTAGCCTTCCTGTTACAGCTGCTGCAGAATTCACCAATGTTTGTATGGTTTCATTCATTCTAGCAGGATTGTATTATCAATGACTTGTGCTTGTATGGGTGGGGTTGTATGTGTAGGTTCATTGGATTGCCTTTCCATTCCATTCCTCTCCTCCCTCTCCTCTTTCTCTTCTCAGATACAGCCCTTGAAAGCAGCAACCCCCCCTTTTTTATTGTGTTACTCCCAAACCCCTCCCCCTCTTCCATGCTCCTTTACTCTCTTGTCATTGGGCGGCGTGGGGTGATGGTAGTGGTTCCTGTTGGCGATGTCTCCTGAGTGTGTACCGGCTCACTGCTGTTCAGCTACAGAGGCTTATTTTCATTCACAGCATTGCAGCACCTCTAGATTAGAACAAATGATAGATAGATAGATAGATAGATAGATAGATAGATAGATAGATAGATAGATAGATAGATAGATAGATAGATAGATAGATGGATTAGAACAAATGATAGATAGATAGATAGATAGATAGATAGATAGATAGATAGATAGATAGATAGATAGCCTGTTTTTGATGAATATGTGGAAGAGGATACTGTAACTCTTGGACGCTTAGACTGTACATTCCAGGAAGTAGATCATGCACATCTACAGCTCTTTCGATCGAGTCATTGCCTCAGACTCAGCATACTGGACCAGAGGATAGACCTGTCCTTTTCTGGACTGGACCACTAAAGGCTGAGAAGCTCATTCGATTGAATACTCATCCGACTTCTCTTCTGCTTAAGGTGAGATGCAATATTCACACTGTGTTCTGTTGAACGTGTTTACAAAGTGAGCTCATAAGTATAGCAGTGACAACAGCAGCAAATGTTTTTGTGGTAAGTCTCTATTATGTGTGTTCTTTTTTGTGAATGTATCTGTTCTGCTGTCCTTAGTATTTGGCGTTGAATCAGTGCATCAGTATCAGTAGCATAGCATCACAGAGATCCTGCACTATGCTGCATGACAGGATGGATACTATAATGAACCAGCATCACATTTGTATTGGTGGGAATGACTCCAGTGAGCACCATTCACTGGCTGCTGCAGCTGCCTGTCATGCAGTGGGGTGTGTTCCTCCCGTGATGACGGCCATGGTCATATGGTGCAAACATACCACCCTGCATGACAGTGGTCGTCAGTGGTGTGTTTGTTAAGGTGTGGTTCAGAAGTGATGGAAGCATCAGGAGAAACAGGATGGAAGGAAAAGGAGGGACCAAATGGAAAACAGTTTAAAGATAAACTGAAAGTGAGCCCAATTCAAATTTGGGCAGCAGTTTCTGATCAGCATGCACTGTCTCTTTTGTATCTAACCTGGGTGTAAATATTGAAACGACTACACAAATTCATCAACATTTTATTATGGAGAAATAGTTAAAGCGCCAGTAAACCAACCTGCAGAGATTCAAAATGGCTTACTTTCTTTTTACAGAAAGCAAAACTTTCAAAGGAGGAAATAAAAATGCATACAATCACATTGCAAGGAAACAGAGAAAAGCCTGGTAAGAGGAGCAAAAATAAAAAGGTGATGATATGAGAAAAAAGGTAGCAGCCTGGTTAATAAATTCTCTGGATGAATAAGCAGTCATTCAGAAAATTAACCTATATAATACAGTCTATGGAATTAACACAGGCAGTCACCAGTCCGCTCAAGAGTTTACAGATCTGCAAGAAGCTGGTCATATGATCCTGGTCAGCCCTGAGCTATTAGAGAGTGGGAGAGACAGAGAGAGACATTATGGCAATCAGAAGGCGAGAACAGAAAGTCTGACACTAGTGATCCCTGTAATGCAGTTTTCAGAGGCCTCCTTTCTGCTACAGTTTCTCTCGCCGTCTGTAGTACTGGATCTAACATTGATCAGTTAATGTGGGTGTAGGCCTTGATACAATGGTGAGGTGGAGGATAACTGGATGTGCTCACTGGGATCTAGTCTACTGCCCACAGAAAAGGTAAAACTTCTTCCTAATGGTTTTTAAAAGAGGTAATTTTGGTGGTGACTGAACTCCTTACTCATAAAAATCAAGAATTATTCAAGATCTGAAGAAGGAAAATACATTATTCATGACAGTAATGGTCTCAATCTGGGGTTTATGGAGGCAGGTTACAGATAGCTGACAGGGACTAACTTTAGAGTTTATATTAATCTTTTTGCAGCAGCGTAGTGTCAAAATTACTGAATTATTAGATATTTTACATTCATTCAGTTGACTTAAGTTATAAGTGCCAAGTCAAAGGCACTTTTTGGGTGCATTCTGGTAGGCTACTCAGAAACCTGATAGATTTGATTGGGAAGTTTGTGTCTGTTTTGTCTTAGAATTTCCATCTATGCTGTCATTTTTGTCCCCCACACCCCAGCGGGCACCCAGTGCGCCTGGAGACTGTCATCAAACTCGACTGAACTGGAAAGAAGGTCTGTTAATTCTGAGGAATCTGAAGAGACCTGACTGTGTGGCACAACTTCAACAGAAACCAGACCAGAGTGCACCACTTTAAGACTCAGGGAACACCTTGATTTACCTTCTCTATATTTACAACAAACTGTGGGCTGGGGAGAGTTCCACTCACCATGTACTCCCCTCAGAGTCTTCACCGCTGGGGCATCACTCACAGTGAGAGTATGGAGCGACTAGCATACAGCCAAGGTAGGACATGAAAAAACTCTTTTTCTTACAGGTGACGTTTCCTGTCAACTCTGACTGACACCCTCAAACAATGTTCTCGAGAAGACCATAAAGCAGCTCCTACTAACATCACTGCTTTAACTAAACCAATTTCAGAATAAGTTAGACACTTGTGTATAAGATAAGTAAACATTAAAACAAATCATCATGTAAAGAAGGTACCGATCCATAAGATTAACCAGTGAGTACCATAGTCTGACAACTACATACATAGACATAATGTAAGTTAAATTTAAAGTTTCAGATTATACCTGCTTTGATAAACTTGACTTATGCAAGAGAATCAGCAATAAATTAAAATTTTCACTCTAATTAGAAAAGCTCATGATGTTTACTAAGGCAGACATGTTTCATCTACCTCTACCCCCTCATCACTGAAGTTTCCTAGATTTTCTGTCTTGCATTTTTTCCGCTACTGGTTCCACATATTATTTCAAAATATGGCATTAGGCAGGATTTACAAAATATGCATGATTACAAAGTCCACCAGCAAAACCGGACCAGGGTTATTTTACCAAGAAGTCACAAACCAAAAATCTGTACATCTTAGCATTCATATAAAAATAATTTAATTTAATGGTTCAATGTTCTTAAAATTGTAGTTTAAACTAAGTTCACATCCCCCCCATAACAAAAATACAAAAAACAAAACAAAACAAAAACTTAAAGCTTGGAAGAAGGATAATGATGCTTTACCTGAAGAGACCTGACAGCCTCAATGCCTTCCAAAAGTGTGAATGTAACAACCACAAAATGTACTACACAACCAAAACGAAGAACCCAAAAGAAAAAGCACTCAAAGCAAAAATGCAGCAAGTAAAATATAACACTATCTTTACTGCTCTGTTGATGTCAAAGTGGCATTACTACTATTTTCTTTGCAAAAACATTTTAGTTAAACTTCATAAATATAATTTGGTAGTTTATTCGGTAATGAAGTAAATATCTAAAACAATTGTTTAAATATTGTAAATACATGTGTACATTGTTGTACATACACGACTAGTAGTTGTGTAGTTATAGCGTAGTTTATCCTTTAGCCACGAGGGGGCGGCACATCCAACAACATGGCAACCTAAATCATTACGTAGTGCTCCTTTTGTGTGTCTTGTGAGTCTGTTGACACCGCCCCTCCGGAGGGTGCAGCGGGACGGTCAGAAGCCAACTGTCTGTTTGGTCTGCTAGGTGTAAACAAATCTCTGGCCAACCGGGATGTAAATTAAATATTTCTTTAATCATTGTAGCAGCTCTTTGCTGTCACTGCCGCTAACGTTCACCATGTAGACTGACGCCTACGTTATCCAGCACGAGTCCAACACGACGGTTGTTGTTGGATCTACCCGGACCTGTCAGTGCTCTGGTCGTTGGTGACACAGGTATTTTGCGGTTAGGTTGTCATAATGGTCGCCGGTTGAATAGTGCATCCGGCTAACGGTCGCTAACGGTTAGCATCGTACATGAATCCGGTTGTTTTCGCACCGTAATCATTTCAAAGGTACGTGAACATGGCATCGTCCGCAGACCACGACCTGTCTCTGTCTGAGGCGGACAGCACTAAGGATAAGTCTCAGGTGTTTGGCATTTTGAGGCTACAGGAGGAGAAATCTGCTGTTGGAGATAAAGCTAATAGCAGCAATGTTAGAGGTGGAGGTGGTGTAGGAGGAGGAGACGGGCGATGGCAGGCTCCGATCTTCGCTTTGGCCAGGAAAGCATCCGAGACCATCTCAGGGAGCATTCATGTCCTACCAAAAGTGTCGGATCACAGGACGTCTCTGCCCGGCGACTGGACCGTCCAAGGTAGGGTGTTAGCTGCATCAGGGGGCGTTAGGTTCATTCTGGGAGTGGAAGAGTATGTGTAAATGAGGCTCTGGTTCTGCAGACACCCAGTATCTGATAGTTTCAGGGACACATGAGGTAATGTGACCCTCTCTGTGCTTATCAGGCACCCCACACAAACAGATCCCCCTCCTGAAGTGTGCAGGAACAACCAATCACTCAGTCTGTTGCTAAATGGAGCAGATTTAACTGTTTCATCAGATGTGTAGATGTGATAGCTGGTACATCTCTCTCCCCAACATCCAACATTACCTCACTATCCTCTGTGTGTGGCCAATTGATTTTTCATAGATCCGTGCTGCTCATACTTTGATGCTAAATCCTCTTCTGTCAGTGTTAGCAGTGGAACAGCTTCACCCTGAAGCATCACATGCTGCACTGATGCTAATGGGGAAAAAACTCCCAGGGGCTGTTTGAGTCAATATAATAATGTGCTTGTTTGGTTCCTTGATTTTACACCAACTTAGTAACACTGTGGGATGTACAAGTGGGACTTCAACTGTTTGCTACTCTTTCAGTCATTATCCTGGTTCATCATCTATATTTTTGTCTTGTAATTGTAAGAACCACTGTTTTCTATTGTCGTAATCTTCCGCTGCACTGTTTTTTTCTGGATCTTGTCATAATATGTATTCTTCATAGCACAAAAGCTGCTGAAGTATAAAAAATAAGCTCAACAGCTGGATCAGGCTAACAATCTGCAAACTATAATGTAATCACTAGGGCTGAGTATTGGCAAAAACCTAATGATACAATACACATCACGATACTTAGGTCACCATACAATAGTATCACAATATCACTAAGAAAAATTAGAGATTTTTATTTAAATTACACAATATTACTCAAAATTGAAATGACAAATTAAGTCAAAACTATTTGAAAACAACTTCCCTTTTTTATTGTTTTTGAAATAGTGATGCACTTAAGTTTAAAGCATAAAGCGCATCAAGTTTGTCACATAAACTGCTGTGACATTTAACTAATTTTTGCAAAGAAATTATTGGATGAAAGACGTGGTCCATTGGTAAAATTGATAAATGTCAATTGGTGTTACCAATGTTTCTCATAAAGAATCTGACAATGTTCAAAAAAAGTCACTATAAATATGACTTTATTAGTCTACTACACTGTAAAAAAATTGAACTTTAAGTGGTTTTAAACCAAGTAACCCAAAAATAGAGATAAAACTTTGATGTCTTACGGCATACTGACTCGCTCTTTCTAACAAACCCATATTATTAAGTTTAGAAATTTAATATTTCAAATAGACTTTGAGTTTATATTTATTATACGGTCTATTGGCAACATACATCAGAGTAGCTCTGTGCCATCTACCATAGTGGTGGTGTGGTAGACATAATTTACGCCCATCTCGTCTAAAATGTGAATTTTAATTTTACAAAAAAAACCAACCAATATTTAGAGTTGAAATAACAACACTGTTTTGTAAGTCAAAGTATTGCAATATTTTTTCACACCTCTAGTAATCACTGTTTAATTTTATAATGATAACAATGATAGATGATTTGATTTTTCTGTCTTGGTTGAGTTCCCAAACAGCCCTATCAGAAGATGGCCCTGCACGTTCACAGCTATGCTTAGGCTCTGACAGATACACACTCATAAGCTTTAAAGTAGTGCTGCACGATTTGGGGAAAAGGTGTGATTTGCGATTAGGTGGATAATATTGCGATTGTGCTTGCGATTTAATAAAAAAAGTTGTCATGATGAGTCTACAGACTTGCTTGGTCATCATGGAGAAAAACCTGAATTGCATGTGCTGACATTGCGATTGCGATTGCGATAACCTCTTTTGCGATTACGTATTTGCATGTGCTGACATTGCGATTGCGATTGCGATAATCGTGCAGCCCTACTTTAAAGGGTACAAGAAATCAACAAGGAAACTGACACTGTAGATCAGTGTAAAATACACAGTCAGAGGGTTTCTGTTTGTCCTCAGTATCCTCATGGCCCTCCACCTGAGGGCACCCAATATTCATGCAGCTCTCAGAAAACATCTGTTGATTGGTCAGTGTCTCGTGTATGCTCTGTTAAAGCTTCTCTCAATTGCTAGGCAACATCTCGATGTTTTCACCTGACATTGCTCAGTCATGTTCTTGTGTGTGCGACACATTAACTCAGAGGTCCATATGTTGTTGAGGTCCTTATGTTTGAAATGGTGTTACTGGTATTCGTGGTAGCTTTGACACAGTTTTCAAGTGTGACATAAATGGCCAAATATGCATTTCTGCACTTTTTTCCTCAAACATTTCTTAATCATATTAAAAAAATAAATGTCAGGAATGATCCTCTCCTGACAGTATTTTGTACATCTAATCTGGTTTTGGCATTTAAACATACTTCAAGTGAATTTTTTGTGTTTTTTTTTTCTGTTTCTTTCCACAGCCATGCGGGACCCCATGGCCATGGAGAGAGCCAACCTATTGAACATGGCCAAGCTGAGTATTAAAGGACTGATTGAGTCAGCTCTGAGCTTTGGACGAACGCTAGACTCGGACTACCCTCCTCTTCAGCAGTTCTTTGTTGTCATGGAGCACTGCCTCAAACATGGCCTCAGAGGTAGAGGAGTGTATGTGTGTGGGTGCTGTGCTAGTTTGGCTAAATCTGAAATATCTCTTTGTGATCTCTTTCTGAGCTGCACAGTTGCTTTTGTGTATCCTTAAAAAGTGTCAATGCTAGATTTTTATTCCTCAGCTTGTGTCTCTAAGTGATATGTCTTCCTTCTTTCTCGCTGCAGTGAAAAAGTCCTTTCTGGGCTTTAACAAGTCTCTGTGGGGTCCTCTGGAGCTTGTGGAGAAATTGTGTCCAGAAGCTGCAGAAATATCTGCCTCTGTACGAGACCTGCCTGGACTGAAGTGAGACACATTTATGTTCACACACAAAACTTAACCTGACATTATACTGGAGAAACATAGTCCTCTACACAATACTTACACTCATATGAACCTGTAACATGATGATGGGACATGAGCCAGAGCAGTTTCACACCCAAGTGTGATTTACTCTCACTTCACCTTTCCGCTTGATACTGTCTTGTCTCTTCCTCGTCACAATTTCTCTACTTCTTTTTCCATTGTCTCTTTGTTACTGTTAGAGCTGTTATAGGTAGTTCATAAATCATTGAGCTTGAAATGAGCCGTATTGTCAGTTTTAGTTGATATCCTTTAAGAAGAAAGTCAGTTTATACAGAAGTATACATGTTTTTACATATTGAGCCAAATGAGATCAAGTGTTTGTATGATGAGAGAATAACTCATATTTTCATAAAAACTATCATTAATATTCATTAAGTGTCCTCTAGTGGATACAGTGAGCAGGCTGGTGCTCCGTCTGTCTCTCACACATGATTTCCACGTAATGTTTTATACTGTTATTCCATTATCAGACACTGCATAGCAGCAGAGCTTCCAGGAGGGAATAAAGTGAATACTATTCAGGTCTTGTCTGATCCAACAAAATAAGGAACAGTTGATCTGTTTTAAATGGAGAACAGAGTGTTTCCTTTGCTGTTGCTGAGTCAGACCAACGGACATGCTGCAGAGCGGGGTTTTCTCAACACAGACTATGAGTGATTTTTTTTCACCAGAATAAAGTTAGGCATTGAAAAAAGTTTTAGTTTCTGAGTTGAAACATAGGTGAACTGAAACTTTTTTTTCTGTAGCTGAAAAGGGAACAGTGCATTAGTTTAGACCATGTATCACTAATCTACAGTAAACAGGCAGCAACAATGAAAAGAACTAAACTAGGTTGACATAAATAAACAAAACAAAACAAAACTGAAAGGCTCTTAAACACCGTCCCCCAAAACCACCAGCCCCAGACCCTCAAACTGCCTAAGAATGTAATCTTATCACCTCCGTGTTTGTGTGTGTTTCTTTACAGGACTCCATTAGGCAGGGCCAGAGCTTGGTTGCGCCTGGCTCTCATGCAGAAACGGCTCGCTGACTACCTACGACTCCTCATCACCAGAAAAGACCTGCTCAGGTACACACACAGTGTTTTTATACACACACACAGAAAATGCAAAGTATTCAGTAAGTTTGTCCAGAAAAACTTTACTGTCACAATCCCTGATGAGAAAGCTTTCAGACCATCAGAGAGCAAAGTCTTTTTTTCTTCTTACCTAGTAGAAGCTTATTTAATGCATCAATGACTGAAACTGTACAAAACGTTCAAAGAGGAATTCAGAAAAAAATGTCACATCTATAACAAATACCACAAAGCTAAAACCTCACTTAAAATTCACTCCCTGCATGCTGCACCTTGAAGAGTGTTCTGAGGTATTTGAGACATTTTTCTGTCTTTTTCTCAGTGATTTCTATGAAAATTCAGCTCTGATGCTCGAGGAGGAGGGAGCAGTAATTGTTGGTCTGTTGGTGGGCCTGAATGTCATTGATGCTAACTTGTGTGTCAAAGGCGAGGATCTCGACTCTCAGGTAACCACTGCTTGAGACAATGCAGTTACTCTTTGAGATGAAAAAGCATTTGCACCTGAAGTTCAGTGAAGTGAATTAAACATCAGTGAAAATTAAAGGTCAACTTATTTCTGCTGCATGTTCATTGAAAAGAACAAGTTTGAACTTAGGATGAGGAGGCAAAAATACAGATAAGGATTTTCTCCTGTGTGACATTATTCCAACCGAACAGAGACTGTGGTGTCATGTTACTACTTGTGGGTAAAAGGTGTTTCTAAAGTGCAAACAAAGTTTATACCAATACAAATAAAATGAATGTGTGTCTGTTTACATCAAGTTGTTTTGGGAATAGAGATTTAACAGGTATTGATGTGGTCAAAAAGGATACCATGACACATATAGAGACACAAGAATATGTGTGACTACAGGAATTATATGAGCTCAACTTGTTGATCTCTTCTTTCAGGTTGGGGTCATAGACTTCTCCATGTACTTGAAGAATGACATTGATGATTACAGGAGTGAGGAGAGGTACGATCTTGTATTGTCTCATCTCGACTCACCTGGTTTCTTTGGCCTCTAAATCTGATGCAAAGCTGTATCTAATTCTTGTTTCCATGGCAACAGAAATAGCCAAATCGCATCCATCTTGGACCAGAAGAATTATGTAGAGGAGCTGAACCGTCAACTTAAGTAAGGAGTATTTTTTAAAATGTTTTTTTTAAGAAACTGACCCACAGGATTTTCTCCATAACATCCTAGATATTATGTTGCTTTGATACATTTCATTAGCTGCTGCTTTTTCTGTTTATTTCTTTGTCACATTTCCCTTTATGCATGTAAACTGTGTACTATATTAAAAGGGATCTGACCAGATCCAGTCTGTTTTTGAAGAGTACATATATGAGCCATCTGTCCCAACGGACAGACTCATTAATAGTCTGCCACATTTCCTCTCTTTGTTTTTTCTTCTCTTACTTTCTCTTTAAATATACTGAAACTGAAACTGAGAGTAATAACACCTGCAGCTGTCATGTAGCTTACAACCAGCATGTGCATTAGTTAGGAAGGTTAAACCTATAACATAAACTTTGATGTTAAATTAAAGTGTAATATAATTTCTGTCTTTGTGTTTGTACATTTAGCTCCACAGTTCATGGTCTCCAAGGTCGAGTAGACTCTCTGGAGAAGTCCAATTCCAAGCTCATAGAGGAGGTGAAACACACCGTTATTAAAGATCGTCATTACCAGTCATGCATTTTGTTTTGTTATATCTGTAACAATATGATGAAAAACTCTTGATCTACCTTTGTTTTATGAAATGGGGAAGCTACTTGTTTAACTTGTTAGGTAATCATAAAAGTTAATGCTTTCACTTTGTCAGATATGTTGGGCAGAAGTCAAAGTTCTGTCAGCGTCAAACTGTCATTGTGTGTTTGTGTTTGCAGTTAGCCATAGCCAAGAACAACATCATCAAACTACAGGAAGAAAACCAGCAGCTGCGGAGTGAAAACAGTCTTATTCTACTGAAGGCTCAGCAACAATTAGAGGTCTGCGGTCACACATGCACAAACACAATGGATAAACGCTGTTGTGACAAAACGCAGAGGAAACGTTTATCAGTGGATATGCATTGTCTTGTTAAACCTGAAACCTTAACTTCTTATTTTACCCTAAACCTTTTTTTTTCAGCTCTGACTCATACAGCTGACACATGACATGGCTCACCACCTTCCTGTGAATGTTTTTTATTCAGGTAACTCAAGGTGACGTTTCTGTGGAGAGAGACACGTATAGACAGTCTCGTCAGGGCTTGGATGAGATGTACAACGAGGCTCGAAGGCAACTGAAGGAGGAGTGTCAGCTCAGACAGGTTGGACCCATGACCCTCTGTGTGTGTGTGTGTGTGTGTGTGTGTGTGTGTGTGTGTGTGTGTGTGTGTGTGTGTGTGTGTGTGTGTGTGTGTGTGTGTGTGTGTGTGTGTGCGTGCGTGCGTGCGTGCGCGCGCGCGCGCGCGTGCGTGCGTGTGTGTGTGTGTGTGTGTGTGTGTGTGTGTGTGTGTGTGTGTGTGTTTAATCTATACATGGAGATGATATGATTACAAATAATCTACTCGTGGCTTTTTTAGGATGTGGAGAATGAGCTGGTCGTCCAGGTGTCAATGAAACAGGAAATGGAGCTGGCTATGAAACTTCTGGAGAAAGATATTCATGAAAAACAGGTTGGGCAAATATATTTACTGTAGTGACTTCAAAATGAAAAAAGCTGATGTAAAGCTGTTGGGCTTTAAAAAAACCTCTAAAATCTGTTAAGATAAGTTCACATATTATTAAAGGGGCTGTGAGGAGTTTGAAAGTGATCTTGAAAAAATGTCTCCTTTCTAGACAAATGTGTGACTGCAATCCACACTTTAAAATGAGATCATCAGCACCAATATTGCTAATTAGCCTTTACCTCAGGCCGTATCACTCTATAAGACAGGGGCTAAGCTGTTTGTGATAATGTTCATTTCAACCCACATGCTGCAGTTATTCTGCAGTGGTCTGTTCAAACTTGAGAGTCTGTCAATAAAACGAAGAGTGAAGTTACGTTAGCTCTGGTTGGTAGATGACTGTCAGGACATAACTAACCAGGATTTACTAATGTTACACATTATGGACATGTCTCAGAGCACCAGGCTGTCAGCTGCGCTAAATATAGACAGCTACTAAACCACTTACAAAGTGACAGTGTTTACTTGTTGTCACGTTAGCCTACAGATACGTTATAGCCAGTTGCTCCAATGTCTGCTTGATGTCACGTTTCAAACCATTGCACTATGTAACTGTACTGATGAATACCTTACCTCGGTGCCTTTAATCCAGTGAAAAGTTGTCTTGAACAAAGAAAAATTGTTTTGATCCAATTTCCATTTAATTCCATAACAAACACATGTGTCTCTAAAAGTAATTCACGACAGTGTGCAGAGAATCTGGGACACAAGGTGGCGAGGGGGTGCAATTAAAACAGACCCTTCTTATAGCATCTTTAATAGAAAAAGATCAGTTTATGATAATCAGCACAGAATGATGATAACAGTGATTGAAAAAATGATAGTAAAACAACTTGGCCTCTCATCTCTTATCCACACCAAATAAAAATAATGGGTGGCTTTAAATAAATACAGCATCCCCTCCTTTATTCATTGGTCTCCCTATTTACCCCACCAATGTGATCATGTAATAAGCTACATCAGAAACAAACAGGACATACTGTAGAAATTGAAATAAGAGAAGCTAAAATACTTAATAACTGTTTTTTAGAGGTATTTAGATTCAAACAGTTAATAGCTCTTTCAGTCAAGTGTTTGCCCTTCAGACTTCTCATCATTAGAGTGAGGGAAGACAGGGCAACTATCATATGATCATTGTGCACCAGCCTGTACTTTCTCACATGCTTTAATACTTTGCTCACTCCTGTGCTCATCCTTGCAGCAGTCCTCGATACCCTCATGCAAACTCTGCTTCACAAACACCACCAGCAGATATTTGTAGTAAGGCTGTGACATGCAGAGACAGCAGCATCATGGTAGCTTTTTAAGATGCTACAAAACCATCATGTGAATCAGCACCCAGCATCATTAGTGTGACTGTGCAACTTATGACATGCATGGAAAGCAATAACACAGTTTGCCCTGGATGTATTTCAGAGAATATCAGCTAAACATGTGACAAACTGGATCAATAAACATACAGCTGTCTCATGTAAGTGTTAACAGATGAGGATCAGAGCATCTCTGATGTCTTTGTCATCAACAGGACACACTGATTGGATTGAGACACCAGCTGGATGAAGTCAAAGCCATCAATGTAGAAATGTACCAGAAGATGCAGGTAAAAGCACACACATGTGACTTCAGTCAGTCAGTCAGTCAGTGTTGTTTTTATTTAGACTCATAGATTCATTTGTTTGCCAGTCATCTGATGAGGAGATGAAGAAGAAGAACAACATGATCACCCGTCTGGAAGAGAAGACCAATCAGATCACTGCCACCATGAAACAGCTGGAGCAGAGGTGAGATGCACCACCTGTGAAGGCCCAGCACACCTACACGTACACACACACACACACACACACACACACACACACACACACACACACACACACACTGACAAAAACAGAGAATCACTTTTTTAAAATTATCCCTCCAGTCCTACTTTTGGTCAAATTACCCCTGATGACTGTTGGTTTGACATCCCCAAAAAACCATACCATAGCTCTGACTGTGTTAAAACAAATGCAGTCTCTTAACCAACAAATGATCAAATGGCGTGTTGACATTTAACTTTGATTTTTTTCTGGATACAATGATCAAAGATAGACTCAATTTCATTTCCTGGAATTACTCAAATTTTCCACTGTATAAGACTTCTGCATTATCCCCCGTGCTGTTTTGTAGAAGACAACAGAAGATATTTCTAAGAACTCATTTGAAGTATCTTCCTCATCAGTGTTTCAGAATTTCCCTTTAGAAACTGGTTGTGAGGCAGTAGTCATCTGCTTTTACATCTTAACATCATTTAACTTAAAATATTATTCAAAATAAAATAGTTACGCACAAGGGCAAGGAGAAGTTATAGCTACCAGTAATATTGAATGCGTATCATTATTTGTACTAACTGTGTTATAACATGTACAATATTTCTTCAGGGAAACACAAAAATCTTTATTGTTTATGGTATTCCAAATGTTTTCCTTCATGTTATGGTGATCCTGCTTTTTAAGTCTGAATCCTCTTTATTCCATCAGTCATGAAATCTGCCGGTGTATTGATGCCTTTTGATCCCTCCTTACCCCATCTTTATCAGTCAACACTGTCCATCCCGCCCCTCTCCTTCCCTTTGGTTTGAATCTGCTTCATCCTATTTGTGATTGGTTGTGAATGTCTTTTGCTGCTCTGGTGGTTCAGGTAGCCCCAGGTTAAACATGTTATTTTAGTGAGGGTTTTGTGTTGCTGTAGCTGAAAATCTCAAATTTTGTATGTACAAAGAAAAACAGGCTTTGTACTTAAGAGAAAAGACATTGGGGAGGGGGAACTGTCGGCAACTTTCAGGCTTCAGTGTCTGTGTTTTAGTGTTATTCTGTGCACATTTCATTCTAAAAGTTCCAGTTTTTACCTGCGCTGGTTTATTCATCTATCTGTCTTTACATTTATTCTCCCTGCTTCCTTTCCCCACATCTTCTCATGGCTCATACTTAAACTGAGGAGGGAAATACACTCACTTTGAGGAAACCTGATAACAGCATGAATCTGAGAGCCTGAAATAAGATTTACATGTTGTGATGTTTTTTATTTACTCTTACTGCTTTGCTTGTGATAAGTCACTTCAGGTTTTCAGTGCTACCGGGGACACGTAGAATACTGATGTATTGACATTCTTCCTTCCTTCTTTCCTTCCTTCCCTCCTTCTTTCCTCCTTTCTGTTGGTCTTTTTTTTCTACCACCCATCCACCCATCCATCCTTCATTTTGCTCCCTTCAAACCTCATCTTTTCATTTATTTACCCCTGTTTTCTCTCTGCTTCCTTGTGCAGTGATAAGGATCTGCTCAGTCAGACCAGAACACTAGCTATGTCGTTTGTGAAGTGTGCTAGCACAGACACAGAGCACCAATACAAGCTAGTGAAGGATATTTCCTTCTGAGGACAAACACAGACACACGATCACAAGAGACTGTATGTTCCATGGACTAACTTAAAGGAGCATTCCTGTGTTCTTGCACACAATATTCGGATGGTTTTAAGGCTAGAGAGCAGCCACATAATCAGGTGAAATCTGAATGCAGGGTTTAGTTACTGAGAAATGATCATCATCAGCAGAGTGCTGTGAACTTGGAGACCACTCCAACATGTTTCATGAACTTCAGTTAAATTCTCCACTAACTGCTCTGCTGGGTAACAGAAGTGTCCTGTAAATATATTGATTTGCTGCTCAATAGTTACTGAAGAAACATTTAACATAGTCACATGCTACTTTATTTGTTTGTATGCTGATGGTGCGTACAAACATTCAAACATATGCTTCTTAATTCTCTTCCAGTTTTCAGTCAATATGCAGTAACACAGAGAGGATAGCTAATTGTTTGAGCTCTGAGCTGTAATCATAAGATTGTTGCTACTGTCCACTCTAAGTTGTCTTTTCCACTTATTTTAAAATGATGTTTACTCGACAAACGTTTTTTGGGTCATAGAGTGGAAACTAGAAATTTTGTGTCACCCTTGTAAAAAAAACCCAAAACAATTCCATAGTAAGTTCTTGATCAAAAAGATTGCAACACCACTTAAAATACCTGGTAGCCTTATTAGTCCAGTTAGTTTAGAAACTAAAAGTACACATAAATATTAAGAAGGTGGACTCTAATCTTAGCTTTAGCAAGAATTTAAACTTTGAATACACTGGTTGAACAATTCTTTCTTACTCGGCTTCGGAGTTGTGCAAAACTGTGGAATGAAAAGACAAAGAGAAATGTGTGTTAAATAAATATTCTTGGTCTTAAGTTGGAAAAGGACAGGAAAACTACCACACACACTTGTCTTCATAGCTGCCTGTGCTCAACACAGACAGTCAGTGGCAAACGTCTTTAGTCAGAGAGGAGTTTGCTTGTGCAGCCTTCAGCTTTTAATGTGTTGCCAGTTTTGCTCTGCATGTGACGCACCTCCTGACCTGCTTCTGACTGGCTGTGATGACCCTCGCCGCAGCTGAAATCAGCCCTTTGTTCACTCTCTCACCTTTTTAAGTACGTAGTCCACTCTGCAGTGAGCAGTTCAAAGGTTTCTGACATCTCGTCCCTTACATCATCACGCTCAAGTTTTTGTGAAATCGCAGCAAGTAGTGAAGATACTTTAGTCACTGCATTTTTGAACACTACAGTAGACTGATAGAGGGGAAACATACTCTCTTTACTGTGAGAGAGTTGAGATTTCAAACAGTCCTTCTCTCTAATTGCTCTTCAAACTTCTAGAGATTCCCTTTAGTTAAAAATTGTAATGTTGAGTCAGGTTTCAGCAAATACAAACATCTCAGTGGGACCAGCAGCTTCAGTGCACTTCACATTCTTAGTTTCTGTAGAACAGACAAAACAGCCGTAAGTACAAAGACCCAAGAGCCACACAGCTGTAAACCTCTGGAGCTTCAGTAAAAGGAATTTTAATGTGTTGTTGTGTCTCGTCTTGGCATATTTATTAACTTTTGTGATAGATGAGGAGGTAGTTATTCTACTCCTTCTTTCCCCATGCTCATAGTTCTATATCAGCCCTCTGTTTGTAGAAGAATAAACTCTTGTTACCTCTGTTGGAACTCACAACTTCTGTCTTTTACCACCGTGATCAATAAAGTTAGATGTTTGGAAATGGTTGGGTGTGATTGGAGAATTATTATGTGATTAAACTAAGTGATAAAGCTTTTTATCAACAGCTAATAGAAGAAGGGATAACCCTGATTGTCTTAATAAGAGATGGAAAAACTGGATTAAATGTGCCCCCCAAAACACTGGACAATACCTGTAGTATATATTTGTATATTCCCTCTCTATCTTATTTTAACAGCTGCTTCAGGGGCAGTTTTTCTCTTTGTTTTACCACGTGTCTTTATTTTAAATCATCGCCTTTGTGTATCACCCCCCTTTTTCTTTTCTTTCAACCCATAATCTAATTCTCAGTGCGTTGTTTTAAGTTTTACCCTGCCATGCCATCTTTCAACCCATTTTTCTTTTATCCTGAGACATCCCTCCTCCAAACCTCCAACATCCCTTCTTATCTGACACCCATCCTTCCCATCCCCATCCGCCTCTGTTCTTTACCTCCCCCTGCTACCTTCATGCCACCCCCACCCCCCAGTTTTTTCTCTCCATGGTCCTGAGTTTGTCCCTGGTTATAATGGTGCAGATTACAGGAGGCAGAGAGGAACCGCAGAGAGGCTGAGGAGGGAACCAGACGCTTCAAGTTGGACTTTGCCAACAAGGCCGACAGCCTGCAGCGGCAGATCGAGCACAGAGAGAGGCAACTGTAAGTGAATATAATCTAAACATAGACGCACTGGTAGACACAAACATACATGAACACTTCATTAAGAGAGGTATACTTAAAGCTGTGTGAGGGATCATTGGCCAGCTGTCAGACTTGCTTTAAAGTTAGTTTAAAGTCTGTTTATAGGTTTGCTCCACACTCCTCTTGTGAATTGCAAGAAACTGAATTCAAATAAATACACAGACAAACATACAGCCATGTGATCTGATCTTCACTGCTTCACCTTCTTTTGTCTCTATTTGATGTGTTTCTTTGTGTTTGTTTTTCCTGTTTTCATTCTTAAAGCCAGCAGCTGGAGACGGATCTTAAGATAGAGAGGGAATGGAGGCAGACGCTACAAAACGATCTGGACAGAGAGAGAGACGCTGTGTCTCAGCTCAGCACCGAGGCACTGCAAATCAATGGACTGAAAAAGGTACAGATTTCACTTCACTTCTGTTTTTTACCAGACTGTGGTTTAATTTGATCTGATTCCATGCATGGCTTTTGTTTGTGTTTTCTCTGTTTTTATTATTCTTCAGGAGTTCCATCGTCTCCAGGATGAAAACATTCAGCTAAAGAGCATCTGCGAGGACCAAGAACAAGCGCTCGAGGAACTAGGCTCCAAACTTAGCGAGTATGTGGTTTTTTAATATTCATATGAGTTACAGGTAAAGGCTTTTGAGATGACAGAGCATACAGATGTTTAAGTTCCATTAAATCATCAAGAATGTCATTTACATTCATACAGAGTCCTCCTCATACAACAAATGATCTACCTCACTAATTAGTTCAGTGGTTCAGTGTGGTAGTTGGTTTTCATTTCCTTTACTGAGCACGTTTTTGTTTCCTTTCGCCAGATCTAAACTGAAGATTGAAGACATCAAAGAGGCAAACAAAGCTCTACAGGTAAAGTAGTGCTGAGTTACGCTGTGAGACTAAAAAGCTGAAAACGTCAGGTGTCATTGCCACAGGAAAGACTGAGTTGGACTCATGGAACGTGTTGTTTTGCGAAGTTCATCACATCAAGTTTGGGTGTTGTGTTGTTTCAGGGGGGTCAGGTTTGGCTGAAGGACAAGGAGGCTAGTCACTGCAAGCTGTGTGAGAAAGAGTTCTCCATCTCCAGGCGCAAGGTAAGAACCCACATGAAGAGAGTGAAAATAAGCACCATGCTAAAGCCGTGATCTGGATGTCTCACACCGTCTTAGCCATGTTCATTTCAGTTCTCTTCTAATGTCTATTTCCAGCACCACTGTAGGAACTGCGGAGAGATTTTCTGCAACAGCTGCTCAGACAATGAGCTCCCTCTGCCTGCCTCACCCAAACCTGTCCGGGTTTGTGACACCTGCCACGCCCTCCTCCTCCAGAGATGTTCCTCCAATCCAACGTGAGGGAGACCCACACTGCTGTCACGACTTCTTCTAACAATCTCTGACCAGACTCGTACAAACCCCCATACTCCACATCCTGACTCCACCTGGTGTTAGCTGCTAAAAATGGACCATGTGCAACAAACTTAAGCACATTTGACTCTTAGTTTGTTTTGCATGGACAAAATGAGGGGCATCTACATCAATCTGTCCTCACTGTTTGATTTTACTTCTTTATTTAAATGTAAGAAGGCTATAAATTAACTTTAATATGAGCAAACACATCTTAACTTTTTGACAGACAATCTCACTTGTCTGTTATAAAATCATAAGCATCATTACTGCTGGCAGTCACAACTTAACTCAAACAGATTACAGATTACATTTATTCTCAGTAAACATAAATATCCATGACAGTGAAAGAAGAGTGATGTGGAGTGAGTGGATCAAATTTTGCACTGACCATGTGAAGAACGCTCCACAAAAAAACTGCTACATCTCCCAAAACTCAATTTTTACTTGACAAAAAAAGGGGGAATGACACAGTTTTTTACTTTGACTGTGCATTTCATGGTGCCGAGCTCAGCAGGAACAAACAGCTGGACTGTTTGGGAATAAAAGATCATACAGTCTTAAAACATTCAATATCTAAATCCTTGATTTTCACACTGGAATGGAAACCAAAACAGCTTCAAAACAGCTCGCCAAGTGTGACTCAGACTGCATGTGAAGATTAATACATAAAGATTATGTATGAAGGTGAGATCTATGAATACAGCCTATGTTGTGGGTATGTGTGAGACCTGTAGCACACACTGATGCTGATCATAAGGTCATAGAGAGGTTAGTTATAAAAGAAGGAACAGCTTTTCACTGAAACTGCACTGATGGAGAGGAACTACAGCTGCTTGTCTAACACAAACCTTCAGCAGCATGTGATACTGCAGTTCAATATTGTATGCGTCAAACCCGTTTACAGGAAGGTTAGCGAAAAAAATGATGAGATTGTCATATTCAGCTTCAGTACTGTGGCCTTCTAAGTGTTACTGCATCCTCCAGTCAGAGTTAGTTGTTTCCATCAACAACATCAACTCTTTTTTTTAAAATCTACATCATCTGTTCCGACAATGAAAAAGGCCTGCTGGTCAGATCTATACTCCAAACTTTATTCAACAATTTGTCTGAAAACTAATTCCAGGAACGCCCATTGCTCCCAGCAGATTTTATTCTGCTGACACAATGGCTAGACTAGTTCTCCTTTTAAAGAAACTGATTTTTCTGTTTTACAGTGTTTGTGCCATTGGTCCTTGCGTAAATGCAAGTTTTTTTTTTCCTAAATATGCTTCTCATGTTGCCAAAATAAGCCCTACGTATCCACAGAGAGCATTCTGTAGAAAGGAAAGAGAACGTAGCAACACTAGCTTACACTAGCCAAGGAAGCAGCACAGACTAAGAGCACATTTCACTGTTTTTAGAGACATTAATGTGGTGGATGCTGCTGAACGGACCAACCATTGAACCACTAATGACTAATTCACCATGTCTATTTCACAGACTGTGCGAGGTCCAAATCAGAATTTTAGTGTTGCTCATTTTTATTACCACAGCCAAGAAGTATGATTGAACATTTGCCAACCCCTGATGACCTGATGTTTAGATACATTTGAGTATTTGTTTTATGCACATTGATTTTTACTGTCAGAAGTCCAGTATTTACTGAACTTTCACTGTAAGTTTTTTGTAATCTGTGCAGAGGGAGAACCACATTTTACTGCTGCTCGTAACCTCTCAAGAGGTTTTGAAATTTTTTGTAATCAAGATTGACACATGTTTTTTCTTTCCCATGTCAAACTAATGCTGATGACTGATAACTGCACATTCTTCTGACGGGCTCACTGTTGACTGCACATTCTGGTTTTGTAACTTAAAATGTTTACAATCTAAGACTTTTCAACAACTGGAAGTATTCATCCCCACAGAGATGTTTAACAGGCTGTGTGAACTTTGAACAGTGTTTTCTTATTTCAGATATTTAAAATCAGCACGAGTCCATCAGATTATTAGTCAGTTCCACAGGAAAATACTTGTACTGCTGCCTGGCCTGAATTGTTTGTACGACACTCTTACGAACCTCCCAGCGTTCATTGGGATGTGTACAGTGTTGATTGTAGGTTGTAAATACACAACGTTGATTATCACTGTGGCCATTTGGTTCAATCAAACCTGACAGTTCAAGATTCACTCTATCGCCAACAATATGTTGCCTTGACTGTGTAGCAGTTTCTGATTAAATGAAGTTTGAGAGAATCTTTCAGTGTCATTTTGGAAGGAGTAAAAAAATGTTAGTTGTTGCAGCCTTGTTCTTTTTGTTTGTTTTCTATTTAAATCTGGTGAGTTAGTCTTTTTATTTCAGAGTCAGAGAAAACACGAAGGATTAAATATAAAATTTATTCAGCAAAATGTACAACAGCTGCATAAGCTATCTTACAGCTCAAATATAGAGGATTTATTTTACTTCCACTCTTTGAGAGCAGAATTTAATATTCAACTTAGTTTTAAATTCTGCAATGAACTGTGAAAACATTCATAAAAAACACACTGGCTCACATTTATCAAACTTTTCAAAGCAGGGAAGATTATCTGAAACCCAGGTGAATCTGTGCAGCACAAGGTGAGACGATCCAAAATTCTTGTGAAACAAGTTATTAAAGCTACCGGTTCAAACCAGAAAAGATACATTTTTAAAGAAATCTACACTTTCTTATCCTTTCTTCACACTGCTATATCTCCAAAAGAGCATCACTCGCTTCAGCTGTTTAAAGTGCATCCAAAAAAAGTCACTTAACTCGAACACATTCAATTATATCCCATTGATTCAAAGCACTAGAAAAAATGTGTTTGTTTTTTGTCAAATCACAAAATAATTATTTGACTTTCATGTGTACCATGAAGAATTATATACAACACTAGATTGCTGTAAAAATATGAGATGAACAAGATGTTTTTCAGGTGATCCTTCACTTTGTTCTTCATGTGCCATTAGGAATGGTAAATTAGAGCGTGTTCAGATCACATCTGGTGTCTGAGGTGAAGCTTTAGAACAAAAACAATTTAAATAATAAAAACCTCTGGCTTTAGATCAGCTTTCCTGCTTTAAAACTGTAATCAAGTGGCCTAAAGACAAGCAAGACAAACGCCAGGATGGATCAGAAGAGTGGGATGACATCATCAGTATGCACCTCGCAGCCCGCCACTCCGTGAGCTTCCGCCTCCTCCTGAGCTACTGTAGTAAGCACCACCTCCACGACCTGGGAGAGGATGAAAGTTAGCTCTATGTACGAGGGGTTTGAAGGATGTGAGTTTATTACACATCAAAACACAACTCTGTGTTTTCTACTAAAACAACAAACAGGTACAGCTGAGTATTATCACATATCATGAAGTATCATTGATGTCTTTTACAGACCAAAAGAAGCTGTTAAACCTGATCTTTAATAAAAGGGGACTCACTCATTTCAGCTGCTCCGCTGGCTGTTGAGTTCAGAAACAGCTCAATATAGCGATGCTCTGTGGAGAAAATTACTGATTAGATAATTACCCAACATCTAAGTAAAATCGAAAACACCTCAAAAGTTGTCAAAATGGAGGACATACGCATGTGGTTTTTGTCTTTGGACATAGCTGCAACGGCGTCTTCATGAGAGCGAAACTCCACATCTGCTTCCCCTGTTGACTTTCCGTTGGGAGCCACGTCGATGTGGACCCTCAGAGGGTTCAGAGGAGAGAAGAACTACACATACAACAGAAAATAATACAAACAGGCAAAGGTTTACAACGTAGTCAGTACATCTCCTGAACAGCTGTTATTCAGTGAAACAGCTTGTTAGATAGCTGATAGATTAACCTTTCAGGGTCTACAGATTCAATTTTAACAGCTTCAAAAGTTAATTTGTTCTACAAGAGAAAGAATTTAAGTATTTAATATTTGAATGGGTCCTCTTACTTTAGCGACATCTCCCTCTGTGGCGCGGAAAGGTAACCCCCTCATATGGACAAAATGGCCACTGTGGAACCCCGAACACCCATCACTTTGACTACCGTAGCCATGGCCTCCCATCCCTGAGCACAAACACATAAACATATCATCATCAACTTCATACATGATCTCACACATACCACCTCTGATTTTTCTCCATGAAAATCGAACAAAAAGTGAAACTGAAACAAAAGAAATCTACAAACTGAGACAGTCACAATGCACAGCTTGAGTAAACCAGTCCTGATACTGTTGACAAAAATGTAAAGCTCAGTGGCCTCAAACTGTCAGTGATTTGAAAGAAACGCTGCTGGAAATCAAACACTTGCATATAAAAATGTTCAGAAAGATGCTGCTTAACTGATCAGCTCAACATAACCGAGGCTTTCAAACATTAACTCTGAGTGACTTCAGAGCAGGTAGACATTACTGGACTTTACCTCTTCCTCCCCTGTCTCCTCTCACTCGCTCATCAAACATGCCGTTGCCAAAGCAGTAATTGTTGAAACCATTGTAGCTGTCAAAGCCCCCATATCCTGGAGACAGACAAAAACATAAAGCAAGGGAGGTAAGTTCAATCTGGAACCACTGCAGAAACAAACGCATGAAACGGCAAAACATGTTTAAGTCACGACTGCACAAAAACAGACTGGCCTTTTACTGTCTAACTTTCATTTTTTCTTTGAACAGAAGATTAATGAGCCAATATAAAACTGGAAACAGCAAAACAACAAACCAACTGGACCATAGAGAAAGTTCTCAGTTCATCTTGTATACATATTTAAAACACACCTAAAACAGTCATTAACTCCGCATCAAGAAACATAAAGTAAGATTGTTTGAGGATGCTAGAATTTGAAGGGGCTGTGAGGAGCTTCAAAGTGATCCTGAAAAGGTCTAGCATAGTCTAGCATCTTTAATATTGGTGTTTAATAACAGGTGTTTTAACCGTACAGAGTTTCGAGGTCATTTAAAATACACCATGTAGAAATAATGTGTACGTACCTCCTCCATAGCCTCCACCACTTCTCATGGTGTCCATCAGAGCCCCACCACGGCCAGGCCCGCCCCCGAAAAACCCTCCTCTGGGGCCTCCCATCATGGGTCTATCGTAGGGCCCTGGTCTCTGGCCTCCCATCCCCCGCCGGGGCAGCTCATAGTAGGCTCTGATCTCATTTCGACTGCTCTTAAAAATCTCTATGTACCTGTAATATGAGAAGCCCATCAGGTGGAGGGGGCAGAGGAGAGGGTTAAGGTGTAGAAATACCCAAGCTTGAGTTGCATACACTGATATGACTTACACATAAAAAGATAAACACAGAATAGTGTCTAGAATCTAAATGGAGGTTTCTTTACTTGGATTTGAGTGTCTCAACAATGAACAACCTCATCATTAGCTGGGCTAAGGGCTGAAATAAAGAACTTGTACACCAACCTCACCTCATTACATCTTACTAAAAAAAACCATCTTAGATGCTGCATTACTGATTAACTGGTTTAGTCTAACTGGTCTGACCTTTGTTGCACCTTTATACTTAATCCCCTCCTCCACAGCAAATTAACTGTGGGATTATGTCAAATATGTTTTAAGTGCCAAATGATGCTCCAACACTATTAAACAGAACTCCCAGGACTAAGGTAGATAAGTATATGACTGTGTCAATGAATACCTTTACCAACTCAGTAACTAATGCATCCCTTTCCATCCCATAATTCAACATGTCACCATTGTTATGAGTCATAATCCCATGAAATCCCCCCCCATTAGCAGTTATAAATATAAGATTACCCACCCAATTATTTCATCCACTTTTTTATTGTGTTACCATAAATATTCTTGCACACCAACCCATGCTTATCATTCAACAACAACAGAACCCATCCCATTAATACCATAATTACTCTATTATGACCACCCATTAAATTCTAGAATAGATGCCAAACCCAGTCCAGCCCGTCCTCTTCCCGTCTGTCCCACCTGTGCCCTATTCTTTCCTTGTGTTTCCCCAGAGCCTTTTCTGCTATCTCCTTTGAGGCAAACTGCACGAAGGCTTCCCCTGTGCTCCTCCCCTGGTAGTCCACTGGCAGAGTAATCCCATTTGGCACGATTCTCAACCCTTCAACCCAAGCACACATAAATACATAGGTCGGTAGGTAGACTGATAGAATAAATAGAACAACACCCACTTAATCACTGGAGCTTTCAGGATTAATAATATGTCATGATAACACAAAATTAAAATAAGCTGTACTTCTGATATGACTTCTGATATTGTGACCTGAAATGTGTCTAGAGGGAAAAGTTAAACATTAACTGGCCTGGAGTCAGCAGATATATCATTTAGGTGGGAATGTAAAATTGATACACAGACAAATTAGGCCACTGATTTAACTATTTGTTAAAGAGCTGAATGACACACATTCTTAAAAAATAATTGATGGTTAATCTAGATGAAAGCTGCCAATAGGCAGAATCACAGTACTGACCCCAGATCAGTGTCCTGGTTGTACCCTCGGCCAAACCAGCCCAGCCCACCCTATCTCTAATACTCTTTAAAGAGGCCTAAAACTAAAGTCATACAGCACAAACATAGCTTTAATTAACATGTTTGAGAAACACTAACATGAGACATAACTCAACACAGGATAACTATACTACATAAACAAACACACAATGCGCCTCAAAGCCATGACGCACAGACAGGTACACTGACTGTCAAATCAGTACCACTTTGTGATATTATTGATTTATTGTGATTTCATTGTTGGTAAACAATTGCTGACATGTGATGGCATATGCTACAACCCATGTGTTAATTAGTAACAGTTAAAAATGTAGCTGTGGGTAATTAAGATATTTATGGGTCAGTCAAGGTCGAGGTTTCTGATACTAGAGTAGAGGATAGAAAAGGAGCCTGATGATGCTGTAAACCTTTTTTTACACATGCTGATATCAAGTCTTATTTGTGGTTGAACAATTGGAAAAGAAATGTAACAATCAAAAGGTGCTCTTTGTGTATAACTTATCCTCCTCTTTTCCCTTTGAATTCAACAGAGGCCTAAAATATCATGTGGAACTGCACTGCACTGTCAATTTTGACCAAAGGAAGAGTGAATGTTAAAATCATGCATCACAATTCTTTTTTTAACATTTTTCCCTTTTCCTTTCTGCACAGCGAGCATTCAGTAAATTGTTCTTTGGATTATTTAAAGACAAGATACAGCCTGTGAGCACCCTTTCCTAAACTGAAACACAAACTGTCTGATAAAAATTAAGTCAAGATTTACAGCTAATGTCTTACACCAGTACAATCTAATGGAGTAAAAAGCAAGACTTTGAGCATGCAAATACCTGAGAAAAACTGAACAATCTCCTCTTTGCTGCAGCCAAAGGGAAGGCCTCTAAGTCTTAGCATGCAGCCACTGCAGCTGTCATAGTCAGCAGGACCACTGCGTTTCAGCACCCAGTCCATCTCACTGCGGTTTGACTTGAACACTTTTACAGAAACACACACAAGCATGCACGTATCAAAATCTGAAAGGACAATTGTATATCATCACAAATTTCTTACTGCTCACTCACTTTGTAAAATATATTGGCACAGGAAAATAATAAAACAACATGATTTTACTGCATGTGAAACATTCAAGGGATAAAAAATCCTCAGGGGACAAAGTGACAGCCACAGAGTGCACTATGACTTTTTGTATCAGTAATGTGATACTATGCAAACATTATTCATAGACAAACTCTGCACAAAGTAAACACTCACCAGTCTATCAGTCTATTATGGTGGTTTCTGTGTCTTACCCTCTATGTATCTGTGTCCCATGTATTTTCGGTCCTTGGAAAGGGCATTCTTGAAATCTTCTGCTGTTTTCAGTTCAATGAATGCCTCTCCACTGGGGCGGCCTTCTTTCGAGTAGGTAAAACACACTCCATTTACTTTCCCAACGATGTCACAGTCTGTAAATAAGTATGATTCATGAGATTATTTTGAAAGGCTGCCACCCCAGAGACATTTCCTGGCCATTAATGGGTACAGTATACTATATTGCAGGTATATCAGTCTTATAATATTCAAGTGTCAAGCTTTGAAGAACCTTTCGTGTATTCTCACCTGAGAAGAAACTGGCCACCTCCTCCTGCGTGCAGGACCAGGGCAGTCCTCTGATCCGAACCACATAACCCTCATCATTCAGAGACATCCTCACCTCCTCATAGAGTACAACACAGCAGAAACTCATCAAAGCACTGCCTGGACATTTTTTTTTATAAAATACAGACACGCCCAGCTTGTAACCCTTTAACTTCTCTCAACTGAAAGATTCTGCTACACATAAAATGAAACGTTTGTTGGTAGGTATGCTTACACCTGCATACCTGACTAGGATGTACGTATATCATATTCAGATGTTCTAAGAGTATTAATATCAAGACATAGTAAGAAGTTAGTTAGGCTGCAAAAGTCGTGTATTAGCCTTTCATTCAAAGTTGTAAGTCAGGTAATAACATCACAATCAGTTCTGAACTAGTTATTGAAGCACCTACATCTTAACTAACGTTAACGTTCTAACTTCCTTCTTCTTCCTGCTGTGTAAATGACTGTTGTTATGTTATACTTTCAACGGTACAACCAGTTACCCCCACATGAACAAACATATCCTGAAATAAACTGTTTGTTTGGTGGTTAAGTTACTTCTCTGAAGTTCGCCTTGATGCTGGGTTAGCTCATGATGCTAACGTTTCTCTACTTTCAGACAGACGCTACCGTTAGCTTTTGGTAGCATTAGCATTTAGCATGCTAACAGCTAGCTGTAGGACACTGACAGCGGTCAAATGAATCAGACTAACTCGTTCAATCCCCAACGGTCCCACGTTTCCACAGTTTAAACATTTGACATGTTACTGACTCATGACCAACATGTATTTAGCGCTGAGTATATCTCGACAAATGTACCTTACAGTCGCCTCTTGTCCCCGGTCTCCTGCTCCTGTCCCGAGCCTCAGGTGTCACTTCTAGCAAACCAGTCCAGGTATGATGTCGCGAGACTTGGAGTAAATGACGCCTGGATCTTTTATTTATTTGTTTATAGATGTTTTCAACGACACCCAAACACAAGTAAACAGCAACAACCTCTAAACTATTTAAATGCCTCAATATCAATAGAAAGCGTCGTGAAGGTAAAAAATGTTATTTCTGAATTTATGAGCTGTAATGAACATTGCACATTGCATGTGGATTTTGGTTGGTATAGCCTATTACCACAGTGCCCTGCGTCCAAATAATTTTTTTTAGTGATTAACAAATTACTTACGGACAATTTTTTTTTCATTATCGCAGAGAACTGTAATGGCAGAGAAACGTAAATCTGACTTTGCGACTCTTCCCCAAGTCTGTGGTAAGAGGAATCTTGAGCAAAACTGTATTTCAACTATGTTACTAATCAATGTAAAGGTACAGCGAACTATGACCCATACACGATTAATTCATCAACTGCCTTGCTGGAGGAGTAGGTTATTCAACCTAAGTCTATAAAACAATATATGAAGGAAATAAAGTCAGGCACAAAGTGAAGCGTGGATGTCTTTTGATACATGTTGAATATCTGGCAACCCTGATGGTGAAAAAGTCGACACTGAGGGGCGTTTGTTAAACTCTAACGGAGAGGGTGAAGTCCACTGACCGCAGAAGAGGGACTGTCAATCCTCTCTGTCCCTAAAGAGTTTCTGTTTACAGCCTGCTTCCTCTCAACAATCATGGAAATTCCTGTGTTCACAGTAGATGCCTTTACTAATTTACCCTTCAAAGGGAACCCAGCAGCAGTTTGTCCTCTTTTGCACGTGAGTAAAATACTTTATGACGTAGCTACATGCAAGTAATGATAAACACATGTCAAACTGAGTGATCGGCGCTGTGCCTCAGTTACTGAATAACGGTTCTTCAGACGCTTTCAGTCAGCAATAGTTGCCCATGCTCCACATTACTGTGTAATTTACCGTAAAGCATCTTGTAATGGTTTGAGCAACGTGGCATGTCTGAATTTCTGCAGCATAGACTGATACTATGTCAAACTGGTGTTTATTAATATTTGCGTACCTTTCCATCAGGAGCTGACTGAGGACTTATATCAGAAAATAGCAGCAGAGATGAACCTGGCAGAAACAGCTTTCATCACAAGGATAAACCCCACTGACACTTTCACCACAGGTCAGACCATATCCATTGAACTTACCACAATTACATTTTATACATCACTTATTCATTTAAACCAAAAAAACCCTGCAACTTTTGATATCTAAAGGGGGTTTTCCAAAACATTTTTATAACAAACACAACAGAACCTTTGTTGTGACCTTGCAAGAGGTTACAGCAACAGTAAACTGCCTAAGCTGTCATAAATGCCAGATGTTTTTTCCACTAAGCCCCAGAGAAAAGTAGTGGTTATGGGAATAAACTCAAAAGAACAAGCATGTAAGGCATTGCTTAAGAAACTCTGGTTGTGGGTTGCAAAGCTGTAACAGCTGCAAAGCTTTTTGCTGCTAACTGAGGATAGTATGTGTATTCATGTGTGTGCACAAAATGGAAGAAAATATGTCCTCAGCAGTTTAGTAGGTAACAATGTTCAAATCACAAATAAGTCTTGCACTGTTGGGAATAAAGAGAACAATGTAATGCAGTGTGCAGTGATTTTTTTTACACACCACCTGAAAATCTTTAAGTATTTGCATTCAAACAGATCAGTCAATTTAACCATAAAAACTAAAAAAGGTTGAATTAAAGCACTGTAACAAGAAAACT
This sequence comes from Halichoeres trimaculatus, assembly GCF_033239565.1. Taxonomy (NCBI): domain Eukaryota; kingdom Metazoa; phylum Chordata; class Actinopteri; order Labriformes; family Labridae; genus Halichoeres; species Halichoeres trimaculatus. The sequence goes on from NW_027437181.1 coordinate 27,053,800, forward strand.
TAAGCACTGCTGTCATGATTTTTGGGAATTCTCCACTCCTAAAAGGTTAATCACATGCAGTTATCCCAGAAAAAGGTTAGCATGAGAAAGAACATACAGTATAACTCAGTGCCTCTGGATGAATGCGAATAACTCACAGCTAAGAAATTGCCCACTGTAAACATTAATATGACTCGTATATCATTTTTTCAGATGTATTCATACTGTGTAAATGGTAATGATCCTAATTTCTGGAGACATTTTCACGCTACAGGTGTGTATGTGTGTACAAGAACCTGTCTGATAATCCAGTGTGATTAACAGGATCAAGATTTCGTCTGCGATGGTTTACACCGACCAATGAAGTGAATCTGTGTGGACATGCCACTCTGGCCTCTGCAACAGTGCTGTTTCAGTACGAGAGTAAGATAAGTAACAATATGAAAAATGGTCATAAATGGCATTTTATTATTATTTACATGTAAAATTCAGTCAGTGCATTGACTTCAGCAAACTAAGATAAGTCCTTGATATGTGAACACTTAAGTACCTGCCACCCTTTTATCATTTTTATTTGTCATGTCTGATAGAAAACCAGAATCCTGTACTGGTGTTTGAGACCAAGAGTGGAGAACTGACAGTCACAAAGCAGGGAGAACAGTATATCATGGACTTTCCTCTAAACCCACCAACCCAAGAGGTGCAGTATAAAGTCACACAAACACATTGGGATACAGTTGTCTAATAAAAGCTAACTGCCTTGAGATTCTAATTAATTTCAACAGATGAGATCTGCAGGGCTGACAGATATGAAGACATAATCAGACACCCAAATACTTTAAGAGCAATTATTGTAACAGCTTCTTTTTTCTGTTTCCAAATGCTGTTTCCCAGGATCCAAAGGAATTCAGAGACACCATCAAGGTCAGTAAGATTCCCTGAAAGTGAAGTTACAGTTCTGATTCTTATTAATGTGTTGTTTTCTAACACTGACAAATGTGTGAAATATTGCTTCATAAAGTATACAAAGCAGATGCCACAGTATAGGTGTCTAATCATGGCTAATTTGCAACCCTTGTCCCTTGCCTGGCTTCCAGAGTTAGAATGTAAATTATAGTGTTAGATTCAAGATACTTAAGTAATTTAAAACACACTGTAGGATCAGTGTTTGCAAGAATATACAGGATATGATCTCATATTGAAGAGTATGAGAGTGTCGGCAAACTTGCTTCAGCTGTATCTTTACATGTTAATAACCTCAAGTTATGTCAATATCTTATTTTTAGAGTTTAACACTCTCTGTAGTTTAATACTTCACACTGATGGTGAACGATTGATCATATATTCTACATTGTGCTGCCAGACAGTTTCAACTTGCTGCTTCTTTTGCTCTGATCCCATTACTTTGTTTATTCAACAGTTGGCTAGAATATTTTTGGTGTTAGGTTACCATAAATACCTTAAAATAAGTTTAAAGAATAGAAAATTAAAACTTCCTCTCCTCCCTACATACTCTCAGGTGATCCACTGTGATTGTGATGTTGTACTCGTCTATCTCACCGTGTCCCAAACGCTCCACTTTACAGGCTGCAGTTGGAGATCACCCAGTCCAGGACGTCTGTCTGAGTTCCTCCACCAACAAACTGCTGGTTCGACTCGCTGACAGCTGTGACAGGTTACAAAAGCAATCAGTGGACACACAAAGACAAGACTTCACAGCTACATAAAACTACCCACTACCAACCAGCAGTCGTCCCAACAGTCTCTAGTTTATACCTGCTTTTATCCTACCAGGTGGACTACATTTGTGTTTTTGTGTGTGTGTGTGTGTGTGTTCCAGGTCAGTGCTGACCAGTCTCACAGTTGACCCTGCAGCTCTTCTAAGCAGTGAAAGGAGTGGAAGAGTTAAGGGGGTAATCCTTACTATGAAAGGTGAGAGGATCAAAAATATATACTAGCTGTGTTAAAGGGATGTCATGAGATAGCTTCATTGTTTGTCATTAAACAGGACCAAATGAAGACGTTACATATTTACCAGCGACACCTGTTTGTAGCCTGAAAGTTGCAATGCTTAACCTTTTACTGGTTAATTTGTCCACCAAAATGATGATAATATAATCTTTATTTAATTAGAATGTCCTCCTTTATCTGCCAACAGGATCTCCCGACTGTCAACCAGGTTACGATTTCTACTCCAGATACTTTGCTCCATGGAATGGTATCCCCGAGGATCCTGTCACAGGTAGACAACCAATCATACTCTTACACTTTCTCAACATCCACATGAAAAACATGCTGTTTTTGTAATGTGTTTAGTGTTTGATCATATGCTCTAACAATTAGATTCAAACACCATCAACAGCTATCAGTAAAAACACAAACAATGTTGAAAAGTGGTGCTTCTGGTCTAACATCCATGCCCTTTGCAGGTTCCTCTCACACTGTGCTGGGAAGCTACTGGTCTAAGAAACTAGGAAAGAAGAAGCTGCTGGGTAATTAAGCTTAAAGGAAAAAAAATTAGTGACTTTTCAATTGGTTAAAAAACTTGTCAAATCTAGACCGTTTTTTTTTCTTTTATAACCCAGCAATACAACAATTAATCCTACAGAGCTGAAACAGAAAAATGTGATCCTGTGTGTGTGTGTGTGTGTGTGTGTGTAGCTTACCAGTGCTCCAGTCGGGGAGGGGAGCTGGAACTTGAAGTGAGAGACGATGGAAGGATCAACATAGCTGGACAGGCCGTCTTTGTGCTGCAGGGAACAATCAAACTGTAGATGCAAAGACTTCTACTAAGAGAGGAGAGACCAGGGATGATGGGAGAGAGATGATGCCGGTACAAATGATCTCATGTACTGATTTCACAAAAGCTAAGATTACTTAGATACATTTATGTCCTGTCTGATCATACTTATTAAAACACTACTCTTATGAAAACACTGTGAGATGTAATAAAAAATGAACACTCAGTTTTTAATGGAAATATTTATTCACATAAAATAAAAAATAAAATTAGCAAATTAAATACAGAAAAAAGTCAGGATCAAAGTTAATGATGAGGATGTCATGCTTAATTTTGTCACAGCTGATCAATAGAGGTAGTTAAAAGCTACATATAAAATTCCATGTCAAGACATAACAAGTACCAAAAATAATTTGGACTATTTTCAATCCAGTTTGAAAATCATATTTCACAACATCAGCTAGAAGGTTAAACTGGTGTTCTAAACCAAAAAATAAAAAATAATAAAAAAGTGTCTACATCTACTTTTTCTTGTGTGTTGATTACTATTTTACCAAAGATTAGTTGCATCACATCAAATGCTTTGCTGGAGGAGCTCTGCTCGGCGCTATAGGAGGTCTAGATGACAGGCTGGGTCTGTAGGTCACAAAGTTTCATTTTTCCAGAAGACCAGATAGAAATAAATTTACAGCCACTTAAAATTAAAATGACAGCGTCTTGGTTTCATTCAGTGCTTTTGCAGATAGAGGCAATCTCTTTGCTGCTCAACAGCAACTTGAAACACCTCCATGGCTTCACAGACTTCATTCACAAAGAGAGGCTCGGTAAGGCTTTGTGGGCACCCGGGGGGAGCTGGATAATGTGAAGTTAGTGTCAAGGGAAATAAAAACAGACAGAATATATTAACAATGACATGATAAAAGAAGAAAGAAAGGTATGTCATTATTTACCTGCTATCCAACAGATTTGAAGTATCAGGTGTTAAAGTGCAGTAGTAAAACATGTAGGTTACTTTTAGTGTATATTTAAAGGATATCATGTTCTCCTGCTGGAGATGGTTGAGTAGTTTCTCCACAGGAGCGTAGCGTCTCAGCGTTGTGGCAGAGCCCACCATCAGCAGCTTGTGTTTAGCCCTGGTGATTGCAACATTCAGACGACGCCAGTCCTTCAACAGCTCTCCTAACTGTGGAAAAAGAAGCGGGCGACAATCAGGTCAGATTCTCACCTCAGTGTTCATTAGCTGCTTGTTCTTTTAAGCACAGATCTAAGCACAGAGGAGTGAGGAGATAGGTGACTCTGAAAACGTACGTGTCCTTCCTCTACAGTGCTTCTGACAAAGGACAGAACGATCAGACTCTTGTCACGTCCTTGGTATCTGTCCACTGTGTTCACCTCCACACCAGTGAAGGAAGAGGACGTCAGCAGAGAAGAGATGCTTTTCAGCTGTTGTCTGTAGGGGGTGATGACGCCTATATCACTGGCCTTACACCCTGCCTAAAGACAAAAAAGTAAGAGTTATGATAATATGGTGCACTGATTATTTCTCCACTTATTCCCATTTCTGTTTAACACATGAGAGATTCTTATCCCCCAGAGAAGTCAGGTCTTGTGAAATTTTCAAACTGCAATGCATTTAAAAATTTGCTGTACCTTCATTAGCAGTGAAAGCAACTTGTGGATGAGAGCTGCCTCAGTGTGATTGCTTATACCACCTTGCTCAACAGACTCTAATGCCGGCACCTAAAGGAAGCAGAGAGGAACAAGATAAACACATGACCAATACAGCCTTTAGAAAGCACATCTGAACTACAGCATGTCAGTTTAAAAATACACAAGGAAGAGTTAGACTGAATAATAATTATGTGTGTTCAAATGCTTAAGTATAAATATATCTGTCATTTCTATCACACAAAAAAGAAACAACTCAAAGGATGATGCTAATTCTTCCAACCTTTGAGCAATCCAAGAAGCAAACAGGGTTGCTAGGTAACATTGCAGCCTGCACCCAAGCCAGGTCGGGCTGGGGATCAGCCTCAGAGAGTGAACTGAGCTCTGATTGGACAGAGAGCAGAAAGGGCAGATTGAGCAGGGCCTCGGCCGTCCTCTCTGACCCACACTCCAGTCGACCCTCGTACATCAGGGAGTTACTGAGAGACATGATCTGCCTGAAACAGAGCACATGAGGTTTAGTTTCCTCTACAATGAAAGAACAGGACGAGGGTCCAAGCAGCCCGTGATGAAAACAACACTGTGTGTGTGTGTGTGTGTGTGTGTGTGTGTGTGTGTGTGTGAGATTACCTGTTCATTCTGTACTGTACATTCAGCTGAACAACCGCTTCACTGTGGAGCTCTAGTCGCTTAAATAGACTTTCATCCATCCCAAGTGACCTGCAAAGAAACATGACAGTTTGACATTCTACAATGATGCATCAAATAAAGACTGAAGCCACCTTTAGTTGCATGATGACTTTCATATTCACTCTCATTAACTGCTCTAAAAATATTCTTCCAGTATTCAGATGTGATCAACATAAAACTATTTATAAAGATTCATTCACTTTACCTGGCTTCTTGATTTTGCACGATTGGTGGCAGCTGTTGGTGATCCCCCACAAGGACAAATCTCTTGGCGTAGAACAGGGGGCCGACACAGATCGGCTGGCTGATCTGTGACGCTTCATCCACGATGCAGAAATCAAAGCGACGGCGTGTGAAAATGGGATGTTTGATGCCCATACAGGTGGTTCCCACAACCAGCTGGAAAAGACACAGGACAGGAACTCAGCTGTACAAGGTTGCTATTGAAATAAATCTTTATGGGTGACAAGATAGACATCATAATCGCTGAGCTCAGACGTCAAAAAAGTACAATTGAAAATGGATTAATATGAGCTAGGGGCTGCTTCAAAGACAGCTCAAATACCAACTCTTTACCTCTTTGTTGTAAAGCTGCTCCAAATCAGACACGGTGTGGACCCCCTTCTTCCTCAAACTCTCCTCTGTGTAAGGCAGGATGTCAGGATGAACCTGGCAGCAGAGAGCAGAGGAGATGAGAAGACCTCAGAAGAGGCCAAAACTACAAGAGCTTTAATTTTTTTTGGTGGGCTGATGTTTGAAAAAGTTTTTTGCTGACTTTACACATTTATATAGGTATGCCTCTGGAAACGTTTGCTGTGACATGTCTTTGACAAGTTTGTACTTCATGCTATTAAGGAAGAGGGATGCACCTATCTGATCCTGGTATCGCTTTGTCAAAGACTTAAAAAAGTGTGTATGTATTACATTATGAAAACCAGTGGGTCTGCACAGTATTGCTATTCATTTGCATTTTAGCAGTTTGGAAGTATTTCACGCTTACTTTGCCGACACCTCTGATGGCAACTTGGAATATGCCCAAGTTTAATTCTTCACTTACAAAACTTAGGGTGCCAAAACATAGTTCTCAGTCTTATCCTCGTATTGAGAAATAAAGGCAGTTAAAATAATACAGAGTTTGCACATAATGTCACAGCAGCTGGAAGTCGCTGCGGTTACGCCCACTGAGTGGCAGAAAGAGGGAGTTGGAGGCAGCGTTGGCTTAAATACTGTCTAAACTCTGAAAAAAAAAAATGGGGAAGCACTGTTGCGGGACTGATTGAATGAACATGTTTGAAAAGCAATCAGGGCTATCTTTTGACAGGCTACTAAAAGACAAAGAGAAGAGAAACTGATGGATCACTGCAATTTACAGAAACAATCCAGGCAACAAAAGCTGGATTTGGGGTTCCCATTTTGTGTCAGTTAACGCTAATTTATGATGTTTTTTGGGTTAAATCATTCCTTATATTACGAAATCTCTAAATGTTAGCATTTTGTATTCATCATATTTTTCATAACTGAGACATTTTTTGTCTTTGTGTGAACGTTGAAAATTGTGCTTGACATGATTAAACTAACTTAAACTGAGGCTAACCCATTTTTCCAAGTAAAGGGGAACTCAGGCACGAGCAGCTCTAGCTGTGTTGTACAAAGTATTTGATATTAACTTAACTTAAATACCGTCGCGGAGACTAAACGTTCATTAATTATACAGTCTATGTTAAATACCAAAAGTACAAACAGATAATAAGTATATTCGCTCGGGTCAATCCATGGTAAACTGTAAATTGAATCATATAGGTACAGTGGGGTTTGTTTTGCCACTTAGTCTGACTGAAGTGGGCGTGTCCCAGCAGATACCAAAGTCCAGAAAACACAATATTGGTATCAGAACTTAAAAAGTTGGGTCGATGCATCCTTTTTAAGGAACTAAAGAGTTGTTCTTTTAATTTAAAATGATTTATAGCAAACCTTCTGCCCCTGCCCGAGACGCAGGAATCCCACCCGAAACCTTTTCAGCTTCAGCAGGATGTTGTCGACAGCGGAGTGTGTGTAGCTGGTCAGCAGCACACTGAACCCACAGGCGTGGAGGATTCGAACCTGAAAGAAAAGGAAAGGACAAAAGAGCAGAAAAGAATTTGAGAAACCTGGAAGGTGACGGATAAAGGAGTAGAAAGGAAAGGTGATACTAATAACAACAATACATTTTATTTAAAAGTGCCTTTCATAACACTCAAGGTCACTTTAAAAGTAATAAAAAAAGTTAAGAAGAAACAACACAATAAGAATAAATAAAAACAACAAACACAGTAACATCAAGTTCAGTGTCAGTTACCAGGGTACAGATGGTTGTGGTTTTTCCTGTGCCTGGCATGCCAACAATCAGTGTATAGTCCTGAGATAACAGCACCTTCTTCATGGCCTGTTTCTGTGGTTTGTTGAGGCCTACAAACACACAACACATGAAGTGATCAAACAGGAGTTCACCCTCAAGTGTACACAGAATAAAGGGCTGAGAAGTTTCCTGTATTGAACATAAAGTATAAAACAACTCCAGTAACCATGACTTATAGTACGTCACATCATCAAGTCATGTCTCAAATCATTAAATTTTCACCAGCGGCAGCAACAGAAAGCAGAAAATAACATTTGGAACAAAAATAAAAAAAGAGAATATTACATCTGAGCTGAGTAGTTTAGTTACCTTTGAGGATGTTTGCCACGGTGTCTTTGGCTTCTCTTGGCAGAACAGAGCTGAGGTTGGAAATAAACTTTGGGGGACGCAGGTCAATAATCAGCTCTCTCAGCCGATCACTGAACACACACACACACACATGACCAGACATAAAACTTTTTAGTGTTCAATAGGGCTTTAAATGATGAGTGTGTTTAACAATACTTGATGGTCTTTTTTACTTTACCTGTCCTGGTCGTTTTCCATCAGTCTGGAGATATTGGTGAGAGGACTACTGAAGCCCATCGCACCTTCATTACCATCCAGTCGAAACAACACACCACTGAACTTTGTCAGATTTCTGTAAAAACACAAAAACAGAGCAGCTGACACCTGCACAGCAGTTAGTTAAAGAAAATGAGGCGCCTGATGATGCATGGGCTTTTTTACTAACCTGTCCAAAGTGCAGCTGACCAGCGTCCTGCTGACTTCACACAGAAATCCTGTTGCCAAACCAACGAAACGACCCTCCTGGTCACTCACAACAATGCGATCCCCACTGGATAAACCACTATTAGTCATATTCTTCTGTTGGACTGCACCGCTCCGCTGGAAATGATGGAGGAAAACCCCTTCAGACTGCACAGTGACCGCACCGCTGAGCAGCAAGTTTCCAACACAGCTCCCACTCTTTTCACTAGAAACACAGGACACAGAATAAGAATTAAAGGGTGAAACACATCATGAGTTAATCTGAGTGCAGGTTACACACCTCTCCTCTGCCGTCTGAAGCCACACACGCTTCCGTCCGTTCTTCACCTCCATGGTCCCTGCCTCCAGGCAGCAGAGAAGCAGCCAGTGAGAAAAGTAGCTGATATGTGGTGGGGTCAAGTGGCCTGTCTCCTGGGTCAGGAACTCACGGACAACATCCTCAGTATCATCTGCAGAGCTGCCATCCACTGCTCTGAAGGAAAAAGAGGATAGATGACAAGGAGTAAAGAGAGGCAACAAAAGACAGGACGGAGCGAGACAAAGAGGGAAAGACAAAGAGGAGACACCTGATAGTTGTGGTTTGGTTTAAAAGACTGTACCTTTCATACAAAGCACAGTTCTTCTTCTGCGGACAGTACTGGCAGGTCTGCCTGTTTGTCAGGATGTCAGGGAGTCTAGATAGACGGCTTGGCTTCACTTCTTTCTCCACACAGTTGTGAATGTGATGAACTAAAGTGTTTCTCAGCTTCAGCAGCTCTGTGTTTATGGGAGTTCAGATGGAAGACAGAGAGAGGACAGTTTTTGGTTTTAATGCCCCATCACCAGGATATTTAATTCTGTTCACTGTTTGAGAGTGCAATAAGTCAACAAGTTCTCAAGTAAGTATATTATCATATTGTGTTGCTCAAATAAAAATATAACAAGATGTAACAATAATTAATCATAAAACTTTTTTCTGTTCGGGGTTAAATGGATGTGGGCTAGCTGTACCTCTGCGGTCCATGTGGCTGGCCACGACTGGGTGCATGTTGCCCGTTTTGAGGTAGAGAAGAAAGCCAGCTTCAGAGTTGTACCTTTCTGAACTCATCAGAGTGTAGAGAATCACCTGTAAACAGGGGAACAGATTTATGCTGAAGTCCTGAGACTGGTAGTGTGAGCCTCTATCAGTGTAAACCCAACCTGCATACTTCAACACACGGTGGCCCACCCACCTGGCTGCGATGCTCTATTGAGTTGGACTCCTTCCCTGTTTTCAGCTCCAGGGGGACAATCCTCTCCTCCGGGGTCCTGTGTGTACCGTTTCGTGGTCTTTGGACTCGAACCTGTGCTGTTACATCAATTTTCCCTTTCAGACCAAATCTGGGCGACCAAACGTTCTCCTCGATGTCTGCCAGCTCACTTACAGTGACAGCAGTGGCTGAGCCCTGATCCTTGCTCTGAGCTCTGCCGCTGGTAGGACTGAGCAGATTAAGACAGAAACATAACATCATTTAGACCCGTTATATTAAAACTGGGATCGAAAAAAAAGCACCACTTCTTTCATATTTTTACAGACAGTATGTGTGTGTACATTTTGATGTTGATTGCTTTCGGTGTTTCAGAGCTGAGGTAGTCTTTTGCCCAGTGCTCCAGTGAAGGCAGATAACCCAACAGCTCCTGCTTCATCTCTTCCTGGCATACACCCAAACTGTACCTGAAGGATCAGGAAAAAAAACACAAACACATAACTAAACAAGGTCAAAGTATCTGCACAGAGACAGCAGAAAGCGATAGACCACATTTTAAAACGTGTCAAAGCAGTCCCGACAGAAGTGCTTTGTTCAGAGCAACATTACTGCGTCTAACTCTGATCAGATATAATCCAGCCACTCACATGTCTCCTAGGTACTGAGGACTGTGCAGGGCCTGATCAGCCAGTTTAGATAGAGTCTCCAGAGAAAAATCTTTAGCTGTGGCTGCTCTTTGGAAAACTTCATGGACCATGGTGCCGTTCAGCATTTGTTTGGAGCCGCCGTCAAAACCCTGCATCGAGGCGTGAAGTAAAACCAGAGGAAAGTTAAGAGGAGTGTAACTGAATGTATCACCATCAGACTACAGAATCCTTTACAAACCACTTTGAACAACAAAAGGACAGGGACCAGAGCTCTATAAATGATGCTTGCTATGAAGAACAGTGTTAAGACATGTTGAGAGCAACGCAAGCCTCTTAGCAGAGAAGATGAACGTGCAACAAACATTTGTATGAATAACTCAATAACCAAACAATAAAAACAGCAGGTTGTGATCTTAGCTGTGTCAGCAAAGCTTTTCACCTTGAACATGTCTCCCAATACTGCTCGCCTCATGCAGCGAATGGAGTTGGAAATGGTGGTTCCTGAGATGAGGCTATCAGGTAGTAAAACCAGGAAGCCATGCTCCCTGTCCACTAACCAGGATCCTCCGTCAGAGTGGCCCTCCAGGTGCACCACATCCCCACAACAGACAGGCGTCATCTCCCTACAGACAGAGTCATTTTATTATCATGCAATGAACAGACACACACAAATGCATCATGAAGATCTGTTCATAAAGAGACACATTCTAATTTTCAGTGGTTACACCGACACATGAATCACAAATGAAATATAGCACTAAAGCAGGTAACAAGCTTTCCTTGATTGTGAGAGCATTTGCTCCAAACTTTTTACAACTTTTTACAACATTTTACATCCCTTACTCTTTATCTCTCTTTACTAGCTTCCGGGTTGCTTACAAAGAGATGTGCACCAGGAAAGACAGGATTGTAGTAGACAGCATTACCATCCATCTTTCAGCAGACATGTCTCAGTCGGATGTAGAGATCTAGAGCATGAGATGGTCAGTGTTTTGCTGCCCGGTCTCTCCTCAACATCCAAAACCCAGTAGCGATTGTTGAAGCCTCCGGACAGGATGATGTGTTCAGGTACCTTACTGTTCAACAGGGAGATTAAACACAAAGATCTTGGTACCAAAAATTAAACCACATACATCAAGATAAAACCTTTCCCAAAGTTAACTCCTCAATACCACATTAATTCTAGTGTGTGGTTGTGTTCTGGACAAAAATGTTAATTTCTACAATAAAGAAAGAAAAGGAAGCTAGTCAGCTAACACAATCACAGGACTCTCCAGTTTGGAGTGTTTGTGTGTTCCTTACAGGGGCTTTTTGGGTTTATCCTCTGTGGCAGGTCTTTCATTAGGATCCATCTGGTCCGTAAACCAGCTCTCATCAAATTCATCTGTGTCAGGACATCCCGACATCACTCCTGCTTGTTCAAAATGGAAAGAGAAACCAAACAAAATATAAGCAGGTGATAAAAACCATGAACAGAATGTGATTGGATGGATTTGATACTTCAACATCTGGGAGTTTAATAACACTTAAGCTGGGTCAAATCTTGTTGCTTCTTGCAGATTTTATAACTCCTAAAAAGCGTGTTTATTTTCAGTCAGACTCATAAAGGCAGGATGACAAAAATGTGCCAACTTTTTTTGTTTTAGACAAAATAGAGATGTATTTTATCTCTTCAGAGGCATGCTGTACGTTTGATGTGTTTAAGTCATTACTACAATTTACAAAACATCCACTGTACCTCCAGCTGGCTGCTGATCTGATGGGGGCACTTGGTTACTGCCTCTGTTTGATGTTATTGCAGCTTCTGTGTTTTCAGGGCCCATCTCCTCCTGCTTGCTGTTGAGGTCTGCCTCTGCACCCTTCACAATTCTCCTTGTTGTATTTGTGATGGTGGGTGCCCCTGCTTGAAGGGTAGGAGTGTGTTGATTTTTACTTGCTTTTGCCTCTGCCGCCTTCTGCTCTGTTATCACAGTGAAACAAGAATCTTTCTTGTTTTTATCTTTTTGCTCTTGATGTTTTCTCTGATGAGCGTCTGACTGGTCAGTAGACAAAAGAGGTGTCTTCAAAGAGCCAATGATAGGCCTTGTTGCATTCAGCTTATTACCAATTGGACTGAGTGCACTGATTTGGGCTGGTAAATTGGCAGTTCTTGGTCTCTTTGCATTAAGAGGCTCTTGAGGAGGGCTGAAAAGTCTCTTTTGGGAGCCAGAAAACCCCCCGTCCCTTTTGACTTGTTCACTCTCCTCAGTCTTTACTCTCAGCACACTCTGCCCTTTGGAGCGAGGACTACGACAGATGGGGGACAGCTGGCCGAGCTTCTCCATACCAGTCCTTTCTTTGCTGGGCAAGGAGTCCAGTTGACTTGTATCACTGGATGAAGAAGAGGAAAAAGCAGGTCTGATCTGGCTGTTTGGGGTCTCAGGCACGGAGAGGAGGAGATCTGGTGAAGAGGGTGGGAGGTTTTCGAGGTCTCTGTGGATGCTCCTTTTTGAGGGGGATTGAAGTCTGAGTGTTGTTGTTTGATCATTTTTGATCTGAGGTTCAGTCTTGTTGAGTGCAGTGCCAGCATAGCATAGTTTTGTGGAGGATGTCAAGTCCTAAAAGGAACACAGAGAAACAAGCAGTAAGATACAAGTGGTAAACTGAAAATTCATGAGAAATGCAGAACATAGAAGAGATATACAAAAATGAGCTGCAGGCATAAAAATAAGCAGAAAAAAAGGAGCACACAACAGAATAAAACAGGAAAAATGACACAAAATGTACCTTGTGGTGGGTTTGAGAAGAAAAGAAAGACAAGATGTTTTTCTGTGCAGCTGGAGCCTGATAGAAAATACAAAGCAAACATTTAAATACATATTCCTGCCGCAGTTTGTTCATTCTGTTTTTACATTAGCGTTCTGAAAACACTTGGCTATTCATCTCCATTCATCTATTTATCATACAGCCTGAGCTGGATTTTGAGATATCAATTCATGTCATTAAGTGTTTTGTTTTCTGCCATTTTCCCCTATGATCCAACGTTGCTGTCTTGAGTGAAGCAAACATGGCTGTGCTGAGGGGATCAGTGAGGTAAACACCTGAAGACACACACAGAGCTGACAATAATAAGATGAAAAGCGTCACAGTTAGCATTACTCGGCGTAGCAAAAGGCTGATACGATACTTTAACAACCTCATAAGTTCAGTCGTTCATTAATGACTTACAACCTGGAGGACTCACATTGGTTTTCTTCAGCTTGGTTCTGTTCATGATGAGACGGTTCGATAATGTGACAGGTGTTAGCATTTAGCAGCGTCTGGTACTTCAGTCCGACGGTTCGTTTTAACGGACAGACACTGACGTTAACGGCTCATTTATCACAGTCGATCGAATCTGCGTCTCTAAACCGGGAGACATCACAGATACAGCATTAGCTACAGGCGAGTTTAAAGAAATACGATTAAAAACATGTTTTCAGTGGAAGTTTAGGACCCCTGGTGTTGCACTGAAGATGCTCCGAATTTTTCCGCGCAAATTGAGTTTCGCGCAACGGAAGTGACACAATTTTACTTCCGCTTAGTTTTTTTTTTTTTTTTTTTTTTTTTTTTAACATAAGCCATTGACGGAAACAAATCTTATAGAGCATAGAGAGTAATAATCACAGCAGAAGTCAAATTAATACATCAGAAATAAGTTTGAAGGTTGATTTTGTTGTGCATCGCAACATGCAAAAGAACAACAAAAAAAAAAGACCAACAAGAAAAACGGCTTAAGAAATGATAAATATTTTTTTAACATCTCGAGAAACTATTTGTGTTTAAGTAAACATTATTGGTTTGTATTGGCATTTTGCCTAAACACATATACCAGTAACAGGTTGTAAACGCATGCAAAAAATAGTCATGAATTGAGTTGAAGTCATTAAACTATCCTAAAAATACAAATTGTAAAATAATACTTATAATACACATCTGCCTTTTAACATTGAGTGCATTTTTAAGAAATATAAAATCAGAAAATTTGATCACTTTTTTTTTAAATGATTGATTAGTACACTTAAGTGAGGTTTCTTAAAATCTTCAAACAGGCCACCACTGACTTCAGGTCTTGACTAGTTGTATTTTCATTAAGTATCTTATCTCCTGTGACTTCCAGTTCTGCTAACAAAACAAAGGTCAGCAGGGGTTGGGGTTGTTGTCCAGTTTTTCCTGAGGTATATATATATATATATATATATATATATATATATATATATATATATATATATATATATATATATATATATATATATATATATATTGGCCAAGCTCAAATAAAAATTGTCCTGAAGATAGCCTTCATAACTACAACATAAGCAAAAACATAAATACTCCCAATGAAGAGTAGTTCTTTTAAAAAACAAAACCTCAACATTTACATCTTCCTGTTTTCTTAAGTTGCTCAGAGCTTAGAGAGGTTGATGGGGTAGGAAAGATGACTTAAAAACTTTGTTATGTTGTGTGGAGGACATTTATTCATATCAAAGAACATTTATCATTTGTGAGCATTGAGACAGCAATGACAGACTGATTATGTTTTCAAAAGAGGTAGAAATGCCCCCTTGCTTTATTTTTCTTTTAAAATTCATAGCTACAAATAAGTGTAATTTGATCAACATAAAACATTACATGAAAAAAATATCATGAATAGAAGAATGATGAAACAGAATCTATACCTCGGACCAAACAACAAAAGCTATGCATGTCCTGCTGCATGAGTTTTCATATGACTGGTCAAATGAGAATTACGGATGAATCTTTTCCCACATGAGGCACAGCTAAAAGGCTTCTCTCCTGAATGAGTCTTCATATGGCGTGTCAGATTAGACTGAGCAGTGAATTTCATATTGCACACAGTACAAACGTAAGGTTTTTCACCTGTGTGAATCATATGGTGCTTAATGAGATCTGCCTTTTCTCTGAATCTTTTACCACAGTAAGTGCAGCTGTGAGGTTTTTCTCCCGTGTGGATTCGGATGTGGGCATTCATGTTCCCGACCTGAGAGAAACCTCTGCCACAGAAGCGGCATGTGTATGGTTTCTGTCCATAGTGAGAGTTCATATGAGTCTGCAGATACGAGCGCTGGATGAAGTGTTTGCCACAAAGACTGCAGCTGTACGGTTTCTCTCCTGTGTGTGTCTTCATGTGGCGAGTCAGGACGGATTTAATCCTGAAGGTCTTGTTGCATGTGCTGCAGGTGTACATCCTGTCTGATGTCTTACCATCTTGCAGTTGTTTATCTCCATTACCTCCAGTATCTCCACAGTCTCTCCATTCACTCTCACAAACTCCACTCGCCTGGCAGTCAGTGGTTGTCTGTGACACATCACGGCCATCTCTACCGTGCTCAGATTTTAACTGTTCACTTGAGCTGAAACAGTTTCCCTTCATTTGAAAGTCTTGGTTTTGGTGTGAGGTCTGTCTTCCATCATTTCCACTTTGTGGCACATATATTATATTGAGCAAGTCTTTAATGTCAGATGACTCCTTGTTTTCTCCCTCCTCAGCAGCCCACAGTTCATCCTCGTGTTCTTCTTTTATGTTTCCAGGTTCCAGGCCTTCCTCAACTGGCTCAGACGGGGTGTCATGCTCCTGGAGACAAAGCTGCAGGGGGGCTAAGGATACAACACATGAGAAAAGAGATGCAGGCTTTAGTTTAATCAAAAGAAATCTAGGTATATATTATCAAAAATATAGCTGACAAAATGTCAGACCCCTCTGCTAAAGATTAGACTAAAAGAACTTCACTTACCACTCTGAATGCTCTTTGACGCTACATAGTCAACATATTAAAATATGGTGTGCTACATTATAATGGCATGTGTAGTAGCCTTTAAGATTTTTCAATATGACAGAGTTTTCCTGACCTCTCCATTCAGCAAATTTTAAAAAGGCACCAAGAAAGAAACTACTGTCTGGTACATGTTCAAAGTGACAGCCATTTTGCATCCCCTCCCCCATGTAGGGATGCAAAATGGCTACTTTGTATCTCTTTGTCGGGCTCTGCGTCGATAAAGTTGACAGAAATTACAAAAGCCCCAGTGCGTATTATTATAACGATAAATAAAACAAAGAATCAAGGTCCCAGGTTACAGGGTAGTGTTGAGGTCAAAAGTAATGTGAATGGTGTTACCTTTCTCCCTACACAGCCCTCGCTGTTGTTCCTGCTGCTGCTTTGAACGAAACACCGTCTCCTCATATTCCTTCAGAGTTTTCTCGAAGATGTTGAATATTTCTTCAGCAGCAGCCGTCAGTCGCTCCCTGACCAAGGCTTTAAGTTCATCTGTTTTGAACATTTCCGCCGGTGAAAGACAATCCCCACTGCAGTTATCTACGGACCGGTGTTGTGTCAGAAGTTGATTTATGCCAGACACTGACTTCCGGTCCACGGGAGCGCGCACAGCCGTGAGAGTGGAATAGCGCAACTTCTGAGTTGGCCCCCCACCCAACGCAAAACTCAATAAAAAATAGTCTCAATCGTTTGTGCTACGTTAGTGCTGATTTGTGGAAAAAATTATCGTTTATGCTGCTTTGGTTTTTAAGATATAACAAGTTTATTATAAGGGAATGAGTCCCATTGTACAATGGGACTCAATGGAGAGTGGCATGGCTGTCCGTAATAGGGCTGTGCTTAGAATGACCTTAATAATATTTTTTAATATATTTTTAAAATATATACATATTTATAGGAAAACCGTGCCGCTCTCCATTAAGTCCCATTGTACAATGGGACTCATTCCCTTATAATAAACTTCTTAAAAACTATCTTAAAAACCAATGCAGCACAAACGATATTTTTTTTTGCACAAACCAGCACTAACGTAGCACAAACGACTGAGACTATGTTTGTTCAGTTTGAACAATGTCGGGGGGCTGAGTGAACTTAGAATGACCTTAATAATATTTTTTAATATCTTAAAGCAGCACAAACTATAATTTTTTCTGCAATTTTCTCTATCTTTATTATGTCTATGATCCCAGCGAGTAAACCTTCTTCAGGTTCAGGGTTCAGGACACTTACCTCAAAATGACTTTAGTTTTTTTGGGGAAATTTAAAATTTCTATATAAATAATACTTTTATTTCTACTGAATTAGAAATAATGGAAATATAAATGGTTTTAAATAAAAAAAAAAAGAAAATCCCCTTTACTGTTTACTTTAGTATTTTGTTCCATTGCTTGATAATACTTCTTCGTTGTTAGTGATATTCAGGGACAGATTCAATTTCCTCAAATCAAAAACACCTCTAAAGAAACAAGCGAGCGATATCAAAAAGCAAATTCGCTTTTTAGAATCAGACATGGCAACGCAGGCTGTGCAAAAAAACTGAAGCACACGGTGGACTCAGTCCTGCTGAAAAATTGAGTTTTGCTGTCGCCTACTGGTCATTAAAGTAAACGCTGAAACATGAGGAGAAGAATGGACAGTATGATATGACTTGAATGCCATTGTAGCAGTGTTCATATCTTATAGTTTAAACTTTCAGACTTCTTTGAAGGCTACAGTTTGCTTTAATATCTAAAATACAAAAAAAATGTCAGCTTACTTGCTGAATTCAACTACGCCAGCTTTGCAGTCTGTATCTGAACCAGGAGATGGTAGCAGATATCAGATTAAAAAGTTTGAAGAATGCTTTGAATCCCGTACAGGAACTCTTTTCTGCTCAAACTACGTAATGGCTCAGGGCATTTTATCGGACACTTTTCATTGCTTTTCTACGGTGGCCGGTGGGCGTCAGATGAAAGCCACAACACAAATGCAAACGCCACATCACGACAGAAGTATTGCCACAACGTAAGTTAAAAGACATATCTTCCAAATGGACACAGAAAAGTTGTGAGAGTAAGTAAATGATTAACTTCATCCATAAAAACTCTAGCTTCATAGGGGTGTCACCTAGTGATACTCTTCATAGTACTTATATTTCTTTATTCACGTTAGCATAAGAGCTATATTTATCATACCTTAACTTATCAAACAAAACAATCATTATCTTACTCTCACAACTTTTTTGTGTCCATTAAGAAAACTCCCACTGTAACTGTACTTGTGTTGTGTTGTGGCTTTTGCATTCGTTTTTGTGGCATTTGTTTTGTGGCTTTTGTATTGGCGTTATGGTGTGTGCATTAGTGCTGTTGCTTTATCGTCTGACAGCAGTATTTTTCTGTTGTAATTTTATTTATTTTATTTTATATTTGTTTCACCTTTTGCAACTTAGATTATTAGATCCTTCAGAATGGAGGATTCAAAAGAATGAAAAAAATCTTACCTGACACTTCACATTCATTCCGTTAGATATTTGTTCATTAGTTCTTTTTAACTTGTACAAAATGCTGCATGCTTTGACCAGATCTACTAAAAGAGATCAAATTAGCCTTGACTCCTATTTATGCTGTCGTTGTGGCAACAGCAGTTGTGGCAGATGGTTTTTTGACATACAGTATATCTGCTTTCGCTCAAGGTATCTGCCTGTTAAATGGACAATTTCTTTGGTGCTTTTACTAGCTAAATGCTGCCATTGGCTGTACTCATTGTGATTTAATGTTAGAGCCCCGTAAATAATATATTGTATTAAAAAAAGTTTGCAGCGAACACGCTGTTTTCGTAAAGTTTCTTGAGGTTTACAAATTAAAATTTTTAAAATTTTTGCTATATGAATGAAGATTGACTGATTGGTTTCACTTCTCAAATCTTGAACCTTTAATGAGTGCACTTCAAAGCCTCTTTAGGCCACTCTTCAATGGTGTGGTTTGATGCCCCCTGTGGACAAGCTTTGCATCTTATCCCTTTGATTGTTTTCCCTGTGCGTGATGTTATAAGAAGAAAATTGCATCCTATTGTGTTTCAGAAGCTCAGTTTATAACTCATCATGAATCTCTATACTGTTATCACTGTGGGGTTTTGTATTGAGCATTGTTTTGTTCAAATGTTTGTTGCTGCTATATCATCTCTCCGCCAGGTGGTGGTGCTGCTCTTTGTGGGAATCATAGATCAGCTTCTGGCACTACTTTCTTCAATTCCAACATGTTTGTAGTGAGAGCAAACATTTTGGATTTTGGGTTTTTTTTTTTGTAAATATCGTAATAAGTATATCTTGTGTTGTCTTGTCTAATGTGTTTTTTTTTTTTTTTTTTTATCAAGGTATTTGGGGTTGGTTATGAAAAATTCTATGTTGTTGTTTCTGCTGTCCCTTAAGTTTTGCTAATCAATCTTAGGTGTGTAAACAAATTGGAACTTTTAGACAGTTGATTTTCTTTTTGGACACCTAGGATTGATTTTTTTGTTTTCTGTTTAGACACACCATAGACAGAGAAAATAGAAAAACAAAACAAAACGAACAAAAGTACAAAAAAGACCATCAACATTGTTGCTAGGCTTTGTAGTATTTAAACTTACAGAAAATTTCCATAATTTCCCCTCCGTGGCTGCCACCTTATCTTGGTGGAGGGGTTTGAGTGCCTCGATGATATGAGCTTTGTTGTTGGGGGCAATTGCCCCTCGTAGGGTCTCCCAAGGCAAACTGGTCCTAGGTAAGGGGCCAGACAAAGTACGGTCAAAGACCCTATATAATGAGTGATGCCAGGATTCAGTTCACCCTGGCCGGAGGGTCACCAGAGCCTCACCCTGGAGCCAGGCCTTGGGTTTGGGCCTGCAGGCGAGCACCTTGTGGCTGGGCCTTCACCCATGGGGCCTGGTCAGGCCAAACCCGAATAGGTGACATGGGTCCATCCTCTTGTGGACCTACCACCTGGAGGAGGAGCCATAGGGGTTCAGTGCTTTGTGGATTGGGTGGCAGACAAAGGTGGAGTCCTTGGTGGCCTTATCCCTGGTTAGGGAAACTGGCTTTTGGGACATGGAACATCACCTCTCTAGTGGGGAAGGAGCCTAAGCTGGTGCTGGAGGTCGAGAGATAACGGGTAGATATAGTCAGGCTCACCTCAACGCGCAGCTTAGGCTCTGGAACCAACCAACCTTCTCGAGAGAGATTGGACTCTCTTCTTTGCTGGTACTGCTTGGGTGAGAGGCGGAGAGCAGGTGTGGGCTTACTCATAGCTCCCAAGCTCTCTGCTGGTGTGTTGCAGTTTTCCCCGGTGGACGAAAGGGTTGCTTCTCTGCGCTTTCAGGTTGAAGAATGGGTCCTGACTGTTGTTTGTGCTTACACACTGATTAGCAGCTCAGCGTACCCACCCTTCCTGGAGTCTTTGGGAATGTTCTGGAAATTGCCCCGACTGGAGAGGCCATGGAAATAGATTTTCAGTCAGCCCTGAAGAAATTCTGGCAAACTGTCCGGAGGCTCAGGAGGGAAAAGCGGCCATTTGTCCACACTGTTGACAGTGGGGATGGGGAGCTGCTGACTTCAACCAAGAGTATAGTCGAGTGGTGGAAGGAATACTTTGAGAATCTCCTCAATTCCACCAACATGGATTCCGTTGAGGAAGCAGAGCCAGAGGACGTGGGGATGGGTCCGCCCATCACTGTGGCTGATGTCGCTGAGACAGTTCAACAACTCTGCAGCGGCAAAGCCCCAGGGGTGGACGAGATCCATCCCAAGTTCCTCAAGGCTTTAGATGTTGTAGGACTGTCTTGGCTGACACGTCTCTGCAATACTGCATGGACATCAGAGATGGTGCCTCTGGATTAGCAGACTGGGATGGTCGTTCCCCTTTTTAAAAAGAGGGACCAGAGGTGTGTTCCAACTACAGGGGATCACACTCCTCAGCCTCCCTGGTAAGGCCTACTCCAGGGTGCATAAGAAGAGAGTCTGAAAGTTGGCTGAACCCTGGATTCAAGAGGAACAATGTGGTTTTCGTCTTGCCTGTGGAACACTGGACCAGCTCTATACTCTTGCAAGGGGGAATAGAGGGGGCACAGGAGTTTGCCCAACCAGTCCGCATGTGCTTTGGGGACGTGGAAAAGACTTTTAACTGGGCCCCCCAAGGCATCCTGTGGGGATACTTTGGGAATACGGAGTTGATGGTCTGTTGTTACGGGCGACTCAGTCTCTGTATTTTCGGAGTGAGAGCTTGGTCCATATTGCCAACAGCAAGTCAAACTCGTTCCCAGTCAGGGTTGGACTCCGCCAGGGCTGGCCTTTGTCACCATTTCTGTTCATTACTTTTATGGACAGGATTTCTAGGCATGGTTAGGTGGCAGAGGGAGTCAGGTTTGGGGTCTCAGGATCCCATCTCTGATTTTTGCAGATGTTGTGGTCTAATTGGCCTCATCGAATGCTAACTTCCCGCTCACGCTGGGATGGTTTGCATGGTGGGAAATGAGATGAGATGAGATGAGAGATACGTTTTGAACAGTATGTTTGAGAGATTGATGTTTAAAGTAAAATTGAATTTTGTAATAATTTTAACTGTAGGGTGGGGAGCAGCCACCACTCACATCCTCTATTCCAAAAAGTTGTGTTCATTGTCCCACCTATAAATCATTTCTTAATCTTAGCAAGACACTCTCTTTTTTTTTTCCCATCTAATAAATATCTTTAATGGTTTTAGAATTTGTTTTTTCTGTGGGTGCATCTACCTGTAACCATTTTCAAATGATTGCTTTTTTAGCAGGGATAATAGATATATTCAAGAGGTGTTTGGTGTCTCCTGTTGGACTGTTGATTTTCATCTATTTGGTCATCCAAACAGATAAGTGGGCAGGAGAGGGTCACTTTTTATGTTGTGCTCTGGTTTCCCCTTGGTGGGATGTGACACCTACCCTACAGCAGCACTTTCAGCCGTCAGTAATAACTACGTATAGAAACTGTTCATCTTGTCACAAATGGTCTTGTTCATTGTTGCAGCCCATAAAAAGGCATCACAATCAATTTCAGTGTGTTTCATAAGCAGCTAAAAAACACCTCACTAGAGCTCTGATGCAACAGTTATTTTCTGTGAAATGTGGCTCATCCCTGAGTGTCTCTGTCGGGCTTTTGAAAAATACCAGAAGTACCATTCATGGTATTGTTAGTTTAGACGTGAGGATTAAAGTCCACTGTGTCAGTATAGTCAGACAATAACATACCAGAGAGGGGCCCACACACACACACACACACACACACACACACACACACACACACACACACACACACACACACACACACACACCACACACACACACACACACACACACACACACACACACACACACACACACACACACCACACACACACACACACACACACACACACACACACACAGCCCAGGCTGGTCATCATGTAAACTTTACATACCGATGTGACAGATACTTTCATCCCAGCTTGTCCTGCATAGACCTCACACCTGTATGTGTGTGTGTGTGTGTGTGTGTGTGTGTGTGTGTGTGTGTGTGTGTGTGTGTGTGTGTGTGTGTGTGTGTGTGTGTGTGTGTGTGTGTGTGTGTGTGTGTGCGTGTGTGTGTGTCATGTGAGCACTAACATTTAAACACCTCTAACCCCTATGGGAATATGAGAATGAGGGATTGGGCTGTGGCTGATGCAAAGGGGTAAAAAGAGTAAAATACATCTTCCATCTGTGGTGTAATAACAGGTTGTACTCGTGAGCGCTCATGAGCACATCCTGTTTACACTTGTCTTTGAGCCGGTTTAACATATACACTTGCCAAAGAGGAGGTAATAAGTCAGAGGTGCATCCTATAGTTAATGTCTGTTGCTGTCTGGAAAATAGATTTATCTGCAGTATTTCTGCTTCTGGCTAAATGAATTAGCATTTTGAAATAAAGTAGGTCTACAAGAGTAATTACTCTTAATTTGATTAAACATACCAGATTGCTCTGGCTCTGTAAACAGCTGCTAACAAGACGCTGTGATATAACTTGTCACTAGGGCAGTTTGGTGTTTTTTTCAGGGCAGGAACATGAGAATCATGCTTCTCCAACACTTCAGTACACTTCAGTGTTAACATCCTCGTGCCATTGATAGCATTTCAAGTGTTTACGCTTCCTCACTGCTCACTGGAGGGAGTCATCAGAGATGCTCTGGGCTAGTTTATTATTAGATGTTATCCCGGAGTGCCATTCATATCTGAGCTCTGTCACTTATTTTCTGTCTGGTAGAAGCTGACACACTCCTGGGATGTTATGCTGTCCTGGGTGTGTCTTTTAAGATTCTGGATATTTGTCATCATTTTGCCATCAGTTTGTTGCCATTTTGAGATTGTAACACCAAAGTCTTATCTTATGAGGCTTAAAGGTCCTGTTCAGAAAGACAAACTTGTTTTTGTTCATTACTTACTTGCTACTACATTTAGATCCTGTTGCTCTTGCATTTCACTTAAAAAAAAAAAAATCTCTTAAAAAAAAAGGCAGCGTCTTTCAGTGAAGCATTATTTCTGGATTGGCTTTTTGTGGGTGCATTAAGTGGTTATAAAAAAGAGGAGCACTTTACTTTAGACTAATTTAATCAGCTGACGTGATTTGAAATAAGATCTCAAAACCAGGAAATGTATTTCTAGAAATTTGGCACTTTCTTTTAGTTTGTTCCAATTACAGGGATGCTCTCAAAGAGGTTAACATTAGCACATTTGCTGTGATCTGATTCTGTTTTTTTTTTTTTTTTTTTTTTTTAAAAAGGTATTTTTCTCACCCTGCGGTTTTTATCACTGAAATCTGTGCAGCAGCCCTTTAAGCAGTGCTTTTTATAATAACATACTGGTGTTTACGTCAGTGACTGATGCCTAGGTGACCAAACTGACAACATTGTGGCAGAGAAAAAAACATGCTCTCTCCCATGGAAACGTAATGATACATTTGTTTGCGTCTCGTCTGTCTTCAGAGCAGCAAAATAAGCTAACTATTCCCTAATGGATAATTCATCATAAAGATAAGAATGAAATGGTTCCTGTCCATCCCATTTAAGGCTCTTATAATACTGTGCACTGCAGTTTGTCCCATCTATCGTTTCGTTTTTCATTATAATTAATGACAAATTGACAACATTTTCTAAGAAGGAAATTGGTTGGCCTCAGTCCTGAGAAGACTTTTGGAAAATTAAAACATCAATTTGTCAAAATTACAGATTTATATCTTTGTTAATTTTTTCTTATGATTATTATTTTTAATCCTGAGTCAAAAGTCAAACAGGTCACAGTCACAGCCACAGTTTGTATATGCAGAATATGCAAACAAAGAAAACATAAAAAAAAGAGATCACATTCTGATCCTGTCAGCCCTCTCACACACTTGTTTGTTGAGCCATTAGCAAACACGTCACAAAGTTTCTTGAATACCTCACTAAACTGGCCTCTTGATCTCTACACAGTAATAACCAGGCTTTTTTTATTATGCACAGTCATGCTCAGATAATTAAGCACTTGATGCTCAAGAATATCAGAGAGTCTGATCTCTATTTCCACAGGGTAAAACACTCTCGGCCTTTCGCCACTGTAAATCAAAGTTAAGACTTCACTGAAGTTAGAATTGAAAATAAAAGTGGAAGTTAATTTTTGCTTTTCATGCAAACACTTAGTGTCAACCACTAACTCTAAAGCCACAACTCTAAATTTAACACCAGTCCCATCTCATAAACTATATCTCTGAACCTTCAGTGCAAGTTTTCAGACACATGCATGATGTATTTCCAATTCTCTCTTTGATCCAAGGAGTTATGATATCCAACAGTCTTGTTGCCCTTCCCAGCTCTTTATTTTTATTAGTCTGACTTTGACACAGTTTCACACTGCATTACGTTATGCAAATGCTGCATCACACTCTGGCAGCAGACTCTGATGCTGGTCTGCCTTTCACCAAGGAAAGGATCTTCACTGTTTTGGGGAGGAGGAAGGTGGAGATGAAAAGAGGAGATTCAAAGTGGTGTGAAGTGGAAACACAGCGTGGGAGTGAGGCTGTGCTTTCAGCTGATTGCATCTTGTTTAACCTCTGACATAAATCTCTCCTCCTGGGCTGCAGAATGACACACTCCGGCCAAGCAGTCCATGCGTTGGCATGGGAACACTTGAAGGCTCTTGATGGATGGCTCACCATCTCACCAAAAGGACAGTAGAGTCAGCTCTTGTCTTTGTAATATGTTAATGTATTTTTGGTGTTAAGTTTTGTACAGACAATAGTTTCTTGGGCTGAGCACCGAGTTTGCTGTCTTGAAACATTTGCCTCTGTTTGATGTCATCACTCATGATAAGAAGAGCTCAGACCAGGATGGGTATCACAAACCGGTTCCTCTTAGGAATTGATAGGAAATGGTTCAATCCATCAATTTTTTTTAGCCTTTATGCTTAACAAATCCATTTTCAATTCTTTATATTACATCAGAGCTGCTGGACCTACGTTGACTATTAAGTCAGTCCAGTTTTTTTTTAGCAGGTAAATAACAGTTTCCCAAGAAAACACTGGTTCAGGATTTTCTGCTTTAAGTTTTACTGATGAACTGAACACATAAAGACATGTATATTATTGGCTCACACCAGATTCCCATGCAACACAATCAACATGTTATACATCTCCTAACGGACCAAAAGCATTTATAAAAAAAAAAAACAGGGCTATCTTGATGCTAACAGGAAGATTATATGAGAAATTGCATGGATATGCTAGCAGTTAGAATATAAACAGCATAAAACTTTGGTTTTACCAATAGAATTTCAACTTCCATCACAGAAACATATCACAGTTACTGTCTGTAAACAATACTGAAAACCCTTAAATCCAGGATACATATATTTCAGTCAATAGCATAGGAAAACACTACATCAGCATCATGTGACGTGCAATTTGAACTTATTTTTATCTGTTTACATCCAGAGATATCCAGACCCAGTGACAAATTTTCTATTCATTTACTTATAAACTCAATAAAATGTTGTTGACACAGAAAACCTGTAGAGCCTAGTTTTAGTACAGAGAAAATTCACAGAGGGAATTGATGAGGGAATCGATAAAGAATTGGTTTGATAATCAGAATCAATGAGGGCACGGTCATAATACAGAATGACCAATAGGAGTGTTTAGTTTGACTCTGCTGTTGGGCAGAGCTATTACTGTGAGACAAAGTTCATCTTTCTGCAGAATGATTTAAAACTAGTATGAATGGTTCTACTCATAATTGTATGAAAAGGTTTTAACCAACAGAGATTGTTTTTTGATTAAAACAGCTCTAATATAACTGCTTCACCGGTTCAAATATTTGGTGGTGCTCAGTCTCCGTTAGCAAACATTCAAATGGTCCAGCAATTAATCATTTTACGTCCTGGGCAGCCTAAAATTTAATTTCAGCGTTTGTTGTCTTTTTGTTGGTATGCATGTACTTATTTATTTTGTTTTAGATGTACTCTAAAAGTCTTTGAAAATAAGGGCATGTCCTGGATCACTCCTGGAAATGGAAACAAAGTATAATGAATGGAAAAAAAGCAAAAAGGAAAGCAAAGGAAAGTCACCACTTATTAGATAAATGGCTGGGATATGGGAAACTGTCGGGCAGACTTTGAGTGACTCATCATGGTTGTGGAAGTTTCACAAACCCACCACTATAAAATAGATACACAAATAAGATAACCACAGCTTTTTGGTGGCATAGAAGGAACACTTGCACTCCAGTTTGCTGGAGCTGGTGCATGAAGCGATCTCTGAACTATTTGTTATCAATACCTGAGTGAAAGAGGTAAGTTTCACCCTTGGATCAGGAGAGGAGCTTTTAGTGCACCCCATGCTGTTGAAAACTGTTAGCCAGTCTGTGTGTGTGTGTGTGTGTGTGTGTGTGTGTGTGTGTGTGTGTGTGTGTGTGTGTGTGTGTGTGTGTGTGTGTGTGTAAAAGTAAATACATCTTTATGCATTGAGGTTTTTATTTCAGAAGCCTATTCTCTGGAACAAAACCTCCACCTACTTTTATTTACGTCTGCAGATACAAAATACTGAGACTTTAGACATAATGGAGACATTGTGGAAATAAATACCCATTTGAAGACAATAAAAACTATTTCCCCCTTTTAAAAATGATATTAGAAAGACTTAAAGCCAGAATGAAACTGTCATACCCTCCTGATGTAATGTGTCTTTATATATGGCAGGACCATCTCTACCCTTCTTACATTAAAACCTAACCATAATTTAGAGCACATGTTTTACGGCTGTATCTGTTTCTGTTGGAGCCTTTTCCTCTTTTTCTTCTCCAGCTCTGCACAGGTGGACTCACTGATTGGCAATTTAGTACACCTGGCTCTGGGTGTTCCAAAACCCAAGAGCTGCCAGCACAATTTTGGAGATGTTTGGAGAAGAACTACTCATTTCGGCCACTCAGTCAGGGATTTAATTTTTTTGTGTACAGAGTTTTTAAATTGTTTTTTTTTTTGTTTGCATTTATTGGGTTAAATTGTTGTCAGCTTTGCACTGTCACTATCAAAGCCATCACTGGCTCAACTCCTAGTTATGATTTATTTATTCTGTCTCCTTTTCCCCATGTATCCTGTCTCTTGTCAGCTGTGGTCCTGGAAATACATGAAAAACAATCAATCAGTATCAGTGCTATCGCATCCACACAACAATTATTGTTAAACTTTCTGGTGAACAGAGTTAAAGTTCAATAGTATCAGTGTACACCGATTCCTGCCGACACTCGTCTCATGTCACTTTAATCTGCAAGCGAACAACAGAAAATGACCCAGAAGCTGCTGTATAAAAAGTTGCACAATGGACAGTGTTAGACGCAGATTTAAGTATTTATAAACATCTGTATGTGATCTCCAGCCTTTAAAGGCCAAATATGGATGGAAGGATGTCACACATCATTAGGTTTACTGCACCCTGACAGTCAGGACAACTTATAAAATCTGAAGGGACAAAATACAAGTCCTCGTATTGGTCTGTGTTTCCTTCAGCAATTAGGTGGAGATTGATGAAAACATTGTATCTAAGGGCGTGGTCACACTGGCCATCCAAACTGTGCCATGCTTGAGCACGAATCTCCCCCGGTTGACATGACAAACAGGCATTACATCACTATCTCAAATTTCTTCTAATTTTATTTTGAAGTAACGAGTAATGAAAATGACCAGAGGAAATGTATCAGAGTAAAAGTACACATTTTATTAAGGAAATGTAGTGGATTAAAAGTTGTCAGACACAAAAGTAACGAAGTAAAGTACAAATATGTAAAAAATTTACTTAAGTACAGTAACAAAGTATTTGTACTTCGTTACATTACAACACTGTGTCATTGTGAAGCATCTGTGTTCATGAAGTGCGATCTCATCAGTCAGCACAATGAGACACAGACAACACTGATACCACTGTAGAGACTTTTGGACTTATGTTAAGTTGTTTTCGCCCGATACAGCTCTCTAACACCCCAGCTTTGTTTAAAATGATTGTCAAGGGATGTGCTCGTGGTGATCATACGTCAAGGATCACACTCGCTGTCCATGTGCTTGGGCTTGTGCATGAAGTAAACCATGCTGAAGCCCACCCCTCTGAAGCGTGCCGAAGCAGAGAAGTGAATCGTGCTCAAGCATGGCACAGTTGCGGTCACACTGGTCATTCAAAACGTGCTTTAGGGCTGAAGCATGCTTCAGCACGGGACGGTTTGCCAGTGTGACAGCGTCCTAACTCCTGATCCTTTTCTAAAGACAGAACTTTTCAACTGTCATTTGTGTTTCCTGAATGAGTCCATGGCCATGTCCACACGAGGCCGGGTATTTTCAAAAACAAGAGACCCCCCTTGTTTGTTTTTAAAAATACTTTCGCCCACACGCAGCAGGTGAATCTGCTGATAAGTTTGGCTTGAATCACGCCAAAACTATAATGTGCAGTGTTTTCCTGACGTAAAACCTGTGCCAGCCAATCAGAATGAGCCCCCGCCGTTCAGCTGTGACATTTGAGAACCAAAAGCTCTTTTTGCCGGCGTCTACAAGAAACCGTGAAACCGGAGTTTTCTAAAATCTTCACTTTGGCCGCAGTTTTTGGAAAGCAGCGTTTTTAGTGGCGTGAGCTGCGGTTTTGTGTGGACTACAGGTGTAAACATTTAAAAAATATATGCGGTTTCCCAAATACCCGGATACGTGTGGACATGGCCCATTACAAGTTGGGATCTGGCTGGATGTTAATCTGTCTTTAGGTCAAACATCTGAAATCTAACAAAACCTCAGCTTGGTTCTCTTGATAGGAACAAGTTAAAGGAACAACCAACACTTGTTGTTGTTCAGGATGAGATGACGATATGTGGAGACACTGTACATTCGAGTGACATCCTCTGTATTGAAGCCATTACATAAGTCAGTGTAGTCAGTGCTTTATCACAGCCGGCAGATATCGAACTCGTCAGTGTGATTTTCATCTGTTGAGCTTCCATCATGAGTGAAGAAAACATAATCTGTTTGTTTATGAAGCATTGATTGGTGAACTCTCTTTTTTGTTTTACTGCACTCCTTTCTATAAGCATCTTAAGCCACAAAACCAGATCCCCAAACTGTGTCTCTCTAAAAATACCAAGGTTTTAACCAGAAATTGCCTTCAAGTAATGCTGCGACCATTATGTGGAATAAAATTCAAACTAAAACTGAACTGTCCCCCATGGTGTGTGAGGAGAAGCACGGCGTCAGTGAACATATATTTATTTGTTTTGAAATGTTGTAAAGATGTGCCATTCTAACAGATGTACATGTAACTGACATGCCTGTTATTTACTGTTTGATTAATGATGTTGTAGGTCACTGGAAGTTGATCTCTCTGCTGAAATAAAGGATAATTTCAAAAAGTCTGTGGGATCAACCTCCCCACAAACACATGAAGAAAAGGATAAAGAGAAAAGGAAAAAAAGAATGCACAGGGCTTTTTAAGCCAATTTAAAAAGTGTACTGCACTCCTCATAATGGGTGAGTAGGAAGTGCGAATACCTGCCAGTTTTCTAATGGAAATTCTGTGTGAAGTCAGGGTGAGCCAATGTGTGACCCAGCAGGTAACAGTTTGGACAAGTCACCTCAAGCATACATGTAGGAAATGTCCTCATGCACTCAGCTCCCCTCACCTCAACTGAGCAAAGTGTTTGAAGCAATGAGAGCCTGACACGAACAGTCTGTCACTGTGAGCTCGATGTGTGAAAGGCGTTTCTGGAAAATGTCAGGACCTTCATGTCTTGAAATCACCTCGATTGTGTTACGAGGGTTTTATCACTCCTTCAGATGATTCCTCTGCTCCATGAGTTTAGTTTTCTCTGAATAATGCTTTATAGACACAGCCCAAAAATAGAGGTTAAGGCCCCTTGGGGATCAAAAAACAGTGATAGAGGGTTAGTTAGTAAGTTGCTAGGTGCCGCCCTGTTGGCTATGGCTGCCTTTTGCAGCAGCTCTTTCTTTTTGTCATTACATATTGTGTTCAAGAATTTTATTACAAATTGCGGCAGATTATTACATAATGAAGTGAAAATTTATTACATTGTTACATATTGGAGTGTTATTGGATAATTTGGCATTACAAGCCTTCCAAAATAAAAACGTGTTATTATTGCATATTTCACTCATTATTGTAAATAAAAAATATATAAAGAGATTTTTTTTCCAGTCTGTTTTTCCTATTTTTTTGTTACCACAAAAACACACTACTGAAGTGACTTAACAACAATATCAGTGGTGGCAGATTAATGTAGGAAACACAGCAATATGTCCACATAGGTAGACAAATTATCTACTGATCAGGTAAATTTGAAAAATCTTATTTTTTTCATTTTCTTATTATTTAATGTGTTTTTTGGATTGGCCTTTTTGGCGTATTCCCGCAGTATGGTTACTTTTGTGTCTGCCATCTCTATTTTGAGGGTTGCCAGCTGAAAATTTGGGGTACATCTGTGTGTTCATGGGTACATGATTTAAAACCTTTTTTTTCTTATTACCTTTGATCACTGTGGCTACAACTACTTGAGGTAAAGTTCACTGGTGTTATAAAAAGCAGCAGGGATGTTTCATTGAGCATTAAATTTGGGATGATTCTGACTCAAGCTTTTTTTAATCTGTACAGACAGAGCAGTGAATCCTGACCTCTGTGATCATGTTTAACATTTTTAATTGAATCAACATACTACCATTTATTTCTGGAACTAATAAGGTTTGATCATTTTTTTCCACAGCCTGATGCCAATCTTAACTTTTTATATATTCGTGAAAACTGGTCCCAAATTTGTCTGCAGAAGTCACCATCATCTTTTCCACATTTTTTTTCATGTTGTATTTTAAGCTTCTCTCCTTGAGCTACAACCTGTCTGCCTAAGAGTGTGGGCGCATACCATGCACAATAACTGGCATATGAAAAGTTGAGCTTCACCCGAGGACCTTTGTTGCGTGTCAGACTGTGCTCTTTTTTTTGTCAACACAAATGCCAAGAAAAGTGATAGAAGCACAGCAGACATTTTATATGTTTCTGGAAAGGTCATCGTCACTAAGCCGTCACATGACTCAAAAAGTTTGGTACATGTTGGGAAATATGGCTCTCTGGCCTCAGATTGTAAGAAATAGGTTATGAATAATACATTTACTGCTCTATGAATGGAAAATGTCTTATTATGCTGAGTTCCTCTTTGTGTTGTTGTGATGCCCCTTGTATGAAATGTTAATATTTTTTAAACCAATTTTTTCAGGTACTTTGGATATTAAAAACAAAGTTTGCATGTTTTTGACAAATAACATACATTAACAGATTTTGTGCTGACAAAGTAACCTAACATAAAATCTCACAGATCCCTCTTTATATCTCACATAGTCTGTCCTGGTTTCAGTACTGTCTCGACCTCCTCTGTTTCGACCATCATGACACCAAAATCTGGAGAAACAGAGGCTCTAAAAGGCATTTGATGTCTGTATGCATGCCTGCAGAAGCTGATATGTGTGTGCCTGTCCTTCTGTCTCTGTGCCTGTGTGTGTGTTAAAGCACTTCTGTTGTTAACACAGTAACCTGAGGGAATCTGACCAATCACTTCTGTGGATGGAAAGAGAGAAGCAAAAGGTATTTAAGTGTCATCCAGGAAGACAAATCAGTGTCAGACCATCTTTAGTCTTAACCTGTGGGATAAAAAATTATGAAACATTTCTGATGAAAATATCCCCATCTATATTTTTTATTTTAACACCTTTAATTCTCCTTTTGTCATTGCCTTATTTCTTTCTCCTCTATGTATCTCTTGTATCAGCGGGTGTCTTCTCATTGTTTGTTCTTCTCTTGTAAGCTCTAACAAACAAAACCCACCACATCAAGCCTCTGCAATGTAGAACATTGTTATCCAAACTGAATCAAACACTTAATTATTTAATCATCATCTATTCATTTGAGGGTCTTCAATGTCACAGAAATCTAAGATTGTCCTGATTTGTAATCTCTGATGAAATTAAAACATCTTAAGTAATCATTTATAATCAAACATGTGCATACACTGCAATAGCAAACACAGTTTTTGATAAAACGTACCCACCATCCTGACCACTCAGTCAATCAACTAAAACACCATAACACACTCAAAACCCCCTTTACGTTTGATGCACTGCAGCACAATGTACTGAAATCAAACATGACAACACTACACCCAGGAGGCCCTTCAGTAAGATCTCTGTGACTGCCACTGAAGAGAAGCTCTTAATGCTCTCAGTCAGTGAAGAAAACACAAAACAAATTGTTGCAGCACATCATCACGTCATAGACATCCTCGATAAAGCTTTTATTAAATCTTAAGACCACAGAGTCCATCGATTTTCATTATCACCAACAACAGCGGCAGTGAGTTCTTATGATCTGTTCACAAAGACATCAAGATGCATTTCTTTGTTTTTTTCTTTGTTCATGGGAAAAGAATTGCATAATATACCATAAAACTTAGTTGGATTGGCGTGTGTATACGGTTTCTGGTCTTTCTGCGGCCAACCTTATGCAGATTCTGGATGAACAGCAACTTTTAGCACTTCTGCATAGGCTTCATTTTTCTAAACCAGATGGTACCCCTGGTCTAGAGATACCTCAAGAATCAACCAAGTCCTACTTGCTAATATCACAAGAGGGGTGACTGCTGTCTTGATTATTATTTCTAGCCAGCCAACGGGTTTATGACGTTGTCCGATACCAATAAAGCAAAAAAAGTCAATAAATGCTCGTGTTAGCTGTTGTCTACATGGATTGTATATAGAGTAGACAGCGTGGCTCCGCCATTTACCATTGTACGGTTTTGAGCCAAAATACCCCTGTCACAGGTGCAGCCATTGTAGCAGTTGTGCAGCCAGAGTCTGCGCAGTAGAGATGATGAGGGATTCTGGGAGAATCTGAGTGGAGGGGGGGGGACAAAAATAATATAAATATATTTTTTCGAGAGTTTAATCACTTCTTGACTCTACCTCCCGACATATTTTACAATCCCTGAAAAAGAACACGAGAATGGCAGCTGTCAATCATCGTTAAATGTTACGTAAAGCCTAGTTTTTAACCTCGTATAACTAATAAAATGAAATTTTTCCGAAAAAAGAGGACTTGAATACAAGACAGCCAAATGACATCTTCAAATCACCACAACAATGGGATGTGAGAAACATTTTTACGAGGTGAATTGATTTTTTAAAGTTTGTCCACAGCTCATCTGGAATGGCTAGAAAGCCGGATTTTTTAATCTATACTGGAGCCAGCCACCAGGGGGAGCAGTTTTTGTGGCGACCTCACTTCAAGCCGAGCAAGCGGACGTCCATTTTTTTTACAGTCTATGGTTGTCATCAATGACTAACTGGTCACTCAGTTCTTAGCTCATATTACTGACTGCTAAGTAATATTACTGCTAGCTAGCTAACAGTGCCATGCTAATTTAAGACCAAGTGTTAGTTTTTTTTTCCCTGAGAGGTTGACCTTTGATGAATCCATTAGTTTTAAAATTATGAGTCATGTAAAATCATGTTGGTCTGAGAATAAAGCTCCTCATACTACAAGTGAGACTGGAGTTTTTACCCTTTTAGACTTATTTTTCCTGTCTGTACACCTTGAAAGCAGTTTACTTTTCTGTAGCGAGAAACACTAAACTAACAACAGAGTCATTTAACTTTCCAAAGTCATACATGTCTGCTTTAAATAACAAAAATATCTGTTGTCATGTAGATTATACCAACCTGAGAGATATCTGAGGTTCAATTGTTTTCATGATGGGAGATGTGTGACATCATTTCAACAGCTCCACCTGAGCATATTAAGTCACATGATGACACCAAGGCAGCATCTTAGCCTTGAATGGCTCCATGTTTTTATTTGGCTAATATCTTATTCTAATATCAGCAGAGACACTGTTTATTGTAATATTATCTGTTCTCCAACAGATAACTTTCAGCCATCTAACTTGTAAATAGGTGAAGTCTTTCAGTGCTTTCTTCTTCATTGTCAATTGTGGATTAAGGTGGTATGAATTAATTATAACTGATGCATCCATTAAAATGTCATCATATCTCATTATACAGATTACAACAATGAGCACAGCATGGGGAGGCTGAGCAAACACACAACATCCCACTTGGGAATGACCAGACTCATCCTGTCGATGTGAGACTAAACAATGGGGCAAAGCAGAGGAGACAGAGAAGCCCTCAAGCTCATATTGTGTCACTCTGTTGTAGTTTGGTTAACCTGTTTCGTTAATGTCTCTTCCTTTCAGCTTTGCGTATGTTTTAGCATCCTTCAGTGGTTTGAGCATGGGTAACCTCTTTTGATCCTTTTCTAACTGGTGAATGTAATGAATAAATTAAGAAAGAATTGACCAATGAGAGTCAAGTATTTCACACTGCTAGGTGATAAGTGAGAAGTCATTAACGTCACAACATTTCCCACTCAAAATAGGCTTCTTTATATTTTTATTCTAATTTTCTAAAATCATATTTGTTGGGACTGCTACTACTGGCAGTGGATCCTTGTAGGTGTGTGTGAGGCTTTTGGAGGCGATTCTGAATCTTCTATGGAGTTGTTGTGTGTCCGACAATGAACTCTTGTCATTATTTGAAGTCAGCACTGCAAAAACTTGAATCTTAGCAAATGTTTGTCTTATTTTTAACAAAAATAGCCAGTGGTTCCCATTCACTAACAGGCTTGTAGAGTACAAAAACCTACCAGTGGAATAATAAAAATTAGCTATTTAAAATTTTAGACTTGCCAGGTGAACAGGTAAGTTTAATAAATCAATTTTTACGGAATAATCCAGTATATTGGGCTGCCGGCCTTGGAGCAGCCTCACCAGGGATGGAGAGCCTCAAGGACTTCTAGACAGAAGTTATTAAAGGAGAGGAGGGTGTTTTAGGGTGTCATTCATCAAACCGTACCTAGCCTTAAACTTTGACCAGCAAAGGAGGTCATATGCCTCCTGCCTCTGCAAGCATTTTCTTCTCTGCTGCAGCTTCACAGTAATCAACTGCTGTATTTATTTATTTATTTATTTTTTCCATCTTTAGGGTCTCTGTCACACATCTTACCTTGTAATCATTCTACTGCTTTACAGTCACTGCACAAACCAATGTGTAGCTGAAAATGGGGCCCACTTTATCAAACAAATTGTGTGATAAAACCTGTGTGATGAAACTATAACAGAATGCTACACAATGCAATTCATCGTTACCTCCTCCTTCCCCTCAGGCAGAACAAAACAAAACACACCACTGAAATCAGCTTCAAAGTGTGAAATGATATTATCTTATAAAACTGAACTGTGAGTACTGTTATCATAGCAATAAGGGACTGTAAAAAAAACATTTAAGCTATGAAAAGCTGCACTGTGCACTGAAGCCGTGACTAACACTAATCTCATCAGTAAACAGAAATTTCAGGGACATAGCACAGTGCATCCTATTAGTGGTTTAATGTACTAAGTCTTACAGTGTGTGTGTCGTCAATGTGTTCATGTTTTGAGAAAAACCAAGGCTTGTAAGAGCTTTTGAGTGCAGTGAAACACTCATCTGGAAAATTTAGACCACATTGAATAAAAGTGGCTGTCAAAGTATTTCACACTGACCCAGCAGGAGATTTTACTGTAATAAATGGACTTCACTATTTAGTGCCCTTGTGGTGTACAGACCAATCAAAATGCTTTATACTACATGCCATTCATCCCATTAAAACACACACACACACACATTCCAACACCAATAGCAAGGCTGACAGCAGCAATTTAGGGCTCAGTATCCTGCTCAAGGACTTTCAGTAGCAGAGTGGAAACGCTGATCTTCAGATAAGTAGACGATCTGCTGTTTCTTCAAAGCCATAACTGTGCTTCAACAGCAGACCAGAGGTCAAAAATGCACAGCAACAAAACACAAAACAATGACAGCTGAAGAAAGGCTTCCTATTACGGCTGTAACTGATAAAATCTGAGTGCTACAGCGATGGATGCATAGGATAGTTGCAGTATGGCAGTCAATCAGTGGACTGCTCCATAACTTTGTTTCAGACTAAAACATCTGGAAGTAAATTGATCACTATATAAAACTTGCAAACCCTCATGTTTGAAATTCTACCTGTGCGACTTAAATGCAAAATGCAAAACAACACACACACGAGAAAGTGACATCCTATGGTTGACAGAAACGTCCTCATAAAAAGTGTAAAAAACCTTCAATCCCCCAGAAAGCCATGAGACTGGGTCCAAAAGTGAGTTCAGTTGCATAGCTTCATTAACCCATACAACAATAGGTCAGCTCATTTTTCATATTGAACTGCCTGATTATAAGAAGAAGTAAAAACTGCAACGATTTCTAAAATGATATAATTTTGTGTGTGCTGGCTTTGAGTGAAAGGTTGGAGACTGCCGTGTGCATACTTGTGTTAACGGCTGTTTTGGTGAACAAAATTAGCATTTGTCAGCAATGGGATGAACAGCCCCTCCCTCAGAGTGTCTCATACCAAGATTTGCTAGTGGGTTTCTGTTTATGGCAGTCAGGATAGTTGTTGGCTTTTTGCTGTGGAGCAGATTGTTGACTGTAGAGATAACAAGGCCTGTTATTTTAGGCAATTCAACTGTGCTGGTCATCTGCTGCTCCCTCTCCCTGAGGAGCTGTGGATAAACAGGCACTGTCAGCTTGGTTTCCAATGCTTTCTAGCTATGTAGTCAAAACAACTCTGGGCAACAATCAGTAATGTGCCAATGAATCACCACAGGCTGGAAAGCTTTCATTACTCAGCATGTACAGAACCAGCATGGCGATGGCTGCAATGCCTGAGCTTGATGCTTAAAAATAGCCATGAACAAACCCAATCAGGATGACACTTTTAATACGTCAGCTAGATTTGGTGCTATTTCTTTTATCTAGATGGTTTTGGTTAAATTCCTCTGTAACTTTCAAAATACTGTAAAATCCATGATAACATCTCTGCTCCAGCACCATTATCAGGTCACTGTCCCACTATTATTTGTTTACTCTGATGTTATGAAACGTCTGGGAATGTTTAAAAAATAAATACCTGCAACCTGAGCTGCAGATATTGGGCACGGTGAAGATAGGAACCAGCTTAACAACTACGGATAGAGAAGACTGCTGGTGTGAAGGAGGTGATCTTTGTTCAAGAGCCTTCCCTTAACAGAGACAGAGACCTCAGGCATCACTTATCTTCAATTCTGTATCCAAGCAGGTAAATGCAATACCAGAGAAGTGACCCCATTGACTCTTGGGGACTAGGTCAACGACTGCCCAGGATGACCTCAGACTATTATGACTTCAGTCAATGATTGCTAATGCACCCATTGGACTCACTGATAGACTGGTGGCCTTTAGAGGCTTGGGTTATTCTATCTCCATCCATAAGTCCGTTCAAGAGTGGAGAAGCCTTTCAGAGGACAGGGAAAGAGTCTTCAAGAACTGCACCAGTCCAGTTTACTTCATGGATAAAGCTTGGAATTGCCATGACCTGGGCCCTTGAGCATGTCCACTCATTGCACAAATGGGATCGTTTGTCAGAATGTACCGTCATAGAACCGCCCATGTGGCTGTAGTGTCAGGCAGGTGCAGGACTTCATATGTACAAAGAACTTTCTGGAAAATCCCAATCCAACAAATTCATATTGCGCATGTGTATTCTACATAAACAGCGATACACATGGCAAACAGTTATGGTGTCACTGGGAGGAGAAACAGAAAAACAAAATACAGCAGAAGAAAGGACACTTTATTTGAAGCATACAGACTGACAGAACAACTGTTCTCTTTGCATATTTTGACATAAATGTTAACACATAAGCATGATATCCACCGTCTTGAAAAACAGCCAGGTACAGTGGTTCTGCTGTTAGTGCCTGTAACGGTGGGGTCTATGGCCTTTAAATCAAATGCTCTTTCAGGGAGTTGGCCTTCCTCATGCATCCAGCTAACCTATCTATTTCTACTGTTCTTACAAATGGTCTGTTTTCATCTCTAATGGCTGCACATGCATACGTGCCCTTGATGGCTAACAGTCACAGAAATGTTAACAGCATAATGTTTGAATTATTTTCTGTTTGAACTTGTATGTTTGTGTGCATCTCTTTGCCCATAGTTAACACAACTCTTTGGTTAACTTGTGAATTTCCTGTTTACAGAAGACTATTATTTTTTATTGACAAAGATAATTGCAAACATTTCCCAAGGCCACTCTTAAGAACTTTATCAGTGCCTGTTCAATGCACAGCTTAATTACCTTTGATGACACTCTATATAAAAAAGATAGAAACATGAATTAATAGTTCTCAAGGACAAATTGTCTTGTTAAAAAAACGTTTATTTTGGATTGTTTGGCCAGAATAGTTCCAATATTTACCTTCTTCAGCAGACACTTCACTTTCCAAGCTCACTGACTCACACCTTTACAGATTAAAAGCAAATATTGAGAATGTTAGTCTGTTACCTCTCTCTTTTTATATTTTGGGATTCATCAGAAAAATTCTTGAATCCAGTCTCACAAACAGCTAATTTTAACTCTCATGTCATCATGACAACTTCAATTACTGCATAGACCCAAAGAAACTGTTATACTGTAGCTGAGTGCTGACTGCATGTCTGCCATCATAATGGAAAAACAGTTGTTTCCACAGTGTTTTAATTAACCTGTGATAATAGCTGATTACATCTTTGTTGTGTGTCATTTACAAGATGTTGGATTCGTTGTTACTTTCCTATCTTAATTTATTCTTCTTGTTGGTTTATTGAATGGTGTTGTCAACGTTAAATGTCAGCATCAAATCTTGCAGATTACCAGACTAATAAATGAGTCTCTCATTATTTTGATTGTCATGTGATTATTTGGTTGATGCATTCTGAACAGTGTATGTGTCTGCCTATCTGCTCTGAGAGACATACAAGGCTCAACACATTTACAAGACCCCCAACCACTGTAAGTTGTCTGCTATCACTGCCCTTAACAAACGGTATATTACTGATAGCCAAAATGTTTATATATATTTATTGAAAGAAGAAAGAAAGAAAAAAAACACAGTTATTTTTTGACTCCCAAACTACAGTCATTGGCATCCCTGAACAGATTTTTTTGAGGTAAATGTTTTTCTTGATTAATTTCTGACTTCTCAGAACATTGCAGAGTTTAAATACTCTAGTTCTATCTGCTTCTGTCCCCTTAAACCCCTTAAACTGGCTGCTGTTGCCCCCATAAAAAAAGGACTCAACTCGGATGACCCAAGCAATATCTGTCCCATCTCCAATCTACCTTTTCTGTCTAAAGTACTGGAACGTGCTGTTGCTTCACAACTCAAAACCCACCTCTCCTCCAATAACCTGTGTGAACCATTTCAATCCAGTTTCAGATCCAAACACAGCACCGAAACAACCCTTCTTAAATTTTTCAGTGACCTCCTCCTCTCTGCAGACTCTGGACACCTTAGTATTTTTGTCCTCCTCGATCTCACTGCAGCCTTCAACACCATAAGTCACACCATCCTGCTCTCTCATCTACAATCAACTTTGCACATCACTGGCACAGCACTCTCAGACAGGTACCAGTTCATCCATATCAACAATTGTACCTCCTCCACAGCTCCCTTGACCCATGGTGTCCCCCAGGGCTCAGTGCTTGGTCCCCTCCTCTTTATTCTCTACATCCTCCCTATATTGGTGAAATAATCCGTCGTCAAGGTCTCCACTTCCACTGCTACGCTGATGACATCCAACTTTACATCTCCACCAATTCCATCACTGCTCCAACCCTTTCCACCTTGACCAACTGTCTGACAGAAATTAAATCCTGGACGCAAGCTAACTACCTCCAACTCAATTGGGATAAATCCGACCTCTTGATCATTGGCCCCAAATCCATACATTTATCATTTCCAGACTTGATAACTGCAATAGCATTTTCTACGGCCTCCCTTCAAAACAACTCAACAAACTGCAATACATCCAAAATTCTGCCGCCCGCCTGCTCACACACACCTACTCTCGAGACCACATCACCCCTGGCTCCCCATCAAATATGGAATTCATTTTAAAATCCCCCCCAAGAACCTCCGATCAGCTGGAGCCCATCTCCTCTCCCTACCACCTCACACCAAGCACCGAACCTTGGGAGACCAAGCTTTTTCTGTAACTGGCCCCACTCTCTGGAGTGCTTACCACTACACATCCGTAACTGTCCGGACCTCCCCACCTTTAAAACACTAACTAAAACCCACCTTTTCTAAAAAAGCTTTTAATCTATGATTTTCTTGAATGCACTTTATTTCTCTGCTCTGCTTCTTTTCATTCTTGTTTTATTACTGTGTGTTGCTTTATATGCTGTTTTTATCCATTGTAAAGTGTCTTTGAGTGTCTAAAAAAGGGCTTTTATAAACAAAATGTATTATTACTACCTGAATTTAGTTCAAACTTCTTCTCTTCTGTTCAGAATGGTAAGGGGTAGGGATCTCACTGGGAAAAAAAGTCAGATTTAAAACGCTTCATGATGATTTTCTCTTTTTCTGACAGGCGGACCGGTAAATTTGTTCGGCACTGTACATTTTGTAACTTTTCTTTCTCTGATGTTGCAGAAGATGACTAGAATTAAACTTTAACAGTGATCACAATAAGTAAACAGATGATGATTGAAGCCATAGCAAAGATGAAGACACTCCTTATTGTTTGAAACATGCTTGTGATGATGCACACACCTGTGTTGGAGCCTGTTATAATGCTGAGCAAAGGTGTGGCATCATGAGCTCGTTATGCTCGGCTCTGTGTGAATAAACCATGGAGCAGTAAAGACCCACCTTTTCCTCAGTGTGTCTGATGTTGTCCATATAACTAATTAGGTCAGTTTGTTACTGTGAGCAGAGCTAAATGTCAGCATCAGACCAGACAATGAGCCATCCACCACCCTGATAAATGACCAGCAGCCTCCCATATTGGACACTGTGGGTGAGTCATTAAATGTCTGGTCTGGGTTTGTATTGTTGGTAGATTGGCAGCCAGAGTAAAGGTCAAATGCACTTTTATGAAGTGTAAATGTTTCAAAAATGCCATTTTCCCCTGTAAGGCTTATAATTTAGATCCTTAAGTTCCCTTTGTTACAGCTGTGGATAAAAGTGCTGAAAAGTAAATGGCTGCAAGAGAGTTGAAAAGAGTTGGAGGACACGGGCTGAAAGAAGCGTCTGTGATGAAACCAGAAGATGTGGGCTTTATTCAAAGGTGTGTGAAATAATAAAATTACTCCCAAAACACTCAAAAACAAGCAAGCACAAGGCCTTCCCAAGAGAGAGTGCCTTGAAACATGTCTTCCACAAAAAGTGGTTTCTAGACGTGGACAATGAGTCCTTTTGAGAGGCAAGAAAGCGCGCTGAAGTGCCCTGTTTGCTAGATAAAACATGAGACAGTGCCATCTCTGGTTGCAACTCTACGCTTTTAGGATGCAAAAATGCTTAGCTGCCCTCGAAATCATGCAGAACTTAGTGCCCTTTTTATTGGGGAAAGGGCGCTGTATGCCCCCCTTTTGCCCCTTGCCTTTATAAACTTTATGCAAGTAACTTCATTAAATTACCCTCTGTATTTTGTTTTAGCAGAAGCAGCTTGTAAAAGAGTGTGCTTTGTAAAAGCCCAGTGAAGGCCGGGCAGAGTGAGACAGAGCAGGGGTAGAAACACAGGCAGCTAAAACATCAAACTTAAACAAAACAAGTTAACAGATTTATAGCAGACTAGTGACAGCCTCAGATATGACATATCATCTGCAAAACTTTTTCATTTGTTGATCACTGAGTGAATGTAAAGAATAATCAAATACATATGTAACAGTAATCCAGTTGTATGGAAAAAAATACTTTAAAAAAATCACATCAGAAAATTATGAAATTATTAAATCATTCAAATGAAAAGGTTAGAGAATATGAAGTAACCAGTTTTGTATTGTGTCTTTGGGAGTGACTTTCCTCGAAAAATAAAAATAAAGTCTCACTGCCCTGACATGTTTCATTATCAGGGAGTGAATACTCTCTTTCAAAGCAATATTTTGGGTTTGTTTAATATGATTTTGAACCATCTCAGTCCAATAAAAGTAAACTGCTCTCCATGCTGCCTGAGTCTGGCACACCAGCAGACGATTGGACCAATGTCGACTGAAAAGTTTTCTGTTCAGACCTGTCCACAGCTTCATGTTTCAGGTTCCTGTTAAAAGTTTTGATTGGTTATAAAAGTCATCAACAGCACGCTGCAAAACCCGATTTGTTTACACCCTGCTTCAGCAGTTAGGGATTCAGACACATGGCAGAAATGACAATAAGATTTTATATGTAACCCAGGCATGAAGAGGAAAAAGGTCTGCAGTTAGTGACAAAAGAAGTGTCTTTGTCAACAATTTGGGTGCCTTAACCAAGAATAATTAAGCAGCTTTGAGTTTAACTTGATTTATTGGAGGCCATTTGAAAACTTCATTGAATCCTTCAATAAATCTGACATGTATTCTGCAACACAAAACATTTAAAACAAAACCTCTCCAACACGCTCATACTTGTCCAAGTAGAACAATTAATAATTTGATTTATGTGTTGGTTGCCTTTAATTTGGTCTTTTTAATATGTGTAAACTTTATTACTGAAACATAAATTTGACTTTGGGAAATTAATTGGTGAGTGCAGAAGTTTGTGATTATAACCTGACGTCAAGCGATAAGATAATAAAAAAAAGGTTTCTGAGTCAACAGTGAAAGAGAAGTAAGAGCTCCTCTCTTTGTATCTCATCACAGTGCAGGTACTGAAAGTATGTGGCTCTGCCCTGCCTTTTCTTTTTCCTTTTCATGGCTGACAGAGTTTCTCTGTTTGCTCTGTGCGCAGTATTTGGCTCATTGTGATGTGTAGCCATTCACTCCGCCGGCTCTGATTTGATTTGATTCGATCGACATTGTCAACCATCACAGTTTCTCAATTCAACAATCAAGTAGTTATACGAGGACCATTAACTTCATACACGCAGTCCATCAGTTGAGGCTGACTGGGTCCCTGCAGGGGTGTGTGTGTGCGTGTGTGTGTGTGTGTGTGTGTGTGTGTGTGTGTGTGTGTGTGTGTGTGTGTGTGTGTGTGTGTGTGTGTGTGTGTGTGTGTGTGTGTGTGTAAGAAGTAGGCTTGGTGGGTCCAAATGTCCCAAGAAGAGCAGAAAACACAGCTTGTGTGCCAGCTCTGGTTTCTTTAGTTTGGCTAAAGTTTGACAGTGATGATAAATAACACTGCAGGAGCTGCACCAGTCAGCCATTGGGAAGGAAGCCTGCAACCCATCTCCAGACACATGCACATGCACACATGCACGCATGCACGCACGCACGCACGCACGCACGCACGCACACACGCACGCACGCACGCACGCACGCACGCAGACACATTCAGTCTTTCTCTCTCCCCCTTGTTTTCTTCCTGAAAATATGTGAAGGGTCCACTAGGTTTCCAACACTACAAACACTTCCACACTTGTCCACTATAAGACCAGTTTATTTAAGGCAGGGGTCCCCAAACTTTTTCCTGTCAGGGCCAAACAACTTTTCTCTTCTCTGATGTGGGCCAGGGTCAGTTTGTAAAAAAAAGTGTGACAATCGCAGAGGTGCCCAAACGTAAATATTTATTGTTTCCCAGAAAGCCACACATAACCAAATATGAAATATTAACTTTCTTGTAGACATCACTATTTGCAGCTCTCTCATTAACTTCACTGTGAAAAACAGAAAACGTGCGGCTAAGAAACCAAACTAAGTGATACAACACCTACCAGCACAAAACATTTTACTACCAGTATGATTGTGTATCAGGATTTTTTTTTT
The DNA here is from genome assembly GCF_033239565.1 of Halichoeres trimaculatus. Classification (NCBI taxonomy): domain Eukaryota; kingdom Metazoa; phylum Chordata; class Actinopteri; order Labriformes; family Labridae; genus Halichoeres; species Halichoeres trimaculatus. The sequence continues at coordinate 27,098,116 of NW_027437181.1, forward strand.
TAATGGAGGGGTTTCAGATAGGGCACAAACTTCAAAAGCATGAAAGAGAAAGTTATGTTCTATGCATGTGTAAGTCTTGATCGCGTGGCCAGACTGAACAAAAAAGAAAAGTCATAATTTGCCCCTGGTATTGTTCAGGGGGCCGGGCAAAATGTGGAGGCGGGCCGTGTCTGGCCCCCGGGCCATGGTTTGGGGACCACTGATTTAAGGTGTTTAAAGAGAGGGTATTAAGCTTCCCATTTATCTCCTAACTGTTTTTTTCCCATGTTGGAAGAGCCAGGCCTTGAACACCAAGATCTGCCCCTGACAAGCCTTCAGAGGGCTGACCAATCCAAAGGAAGGGGGGTTTGTTGATCGAGAAGCCTTAAAGAGACAGCAGCTGAGATGAAGCCTTCAGCTGTAAAATCATGTAAACCAACCACTGTGGTACCAGAGGACAGTTTAAATCCTATACTACCTCTTTGAGATGTGCTGTCTTCTTCTTTCTTCAGTCACTTTTCATAAGATAGTGATTCATCATTGCATATCAAACTGGGGTCAGACCTATGTTCCCACATTTCAAGGATATTTCAAAATTAGGTCTTGGCCCTACATTTCAATTTAGCCCTATACAATGAATGCACTTTTCTTTTGATCATCATCAGCAGAAATCGTCACTAGCACAATCATGTCATGTTTCAGCTGAAGCAGAGGTCATAGATGCAGACTTCATTTTCTTAAGTCAGCCAAACAAAACGCAGTTTTGAGAAATATCTTTAAAATGTGGGAACTCTGGGGACATAGGGAAAAATGAAAAAAAAAAAAAAAAATCTTAATATAGGAACAATGGGCTGAGGAAACAAAGGCACGCTACCGTTAAACTTTTCTCTTATTTAGGACTTATTACACAAGACAAGATCTATAACAACACGTAAAGATTTAAACTTGGATGTTACAGCCACTGCAGGGGGAGTAAAGCAAGGGGACTGAAGTTGAGATCTTAACTTGTTAACTTGTCTTAACAAGTTGGTGAGATCATGTATTCTAGCCCTGAGCAGCCAGCTCACAGGAGGTGGGTTTCTCCTTCTCCCGCAGAGTGCTGTTCATACAATTATAATAAAAGCATTGTTTCCCTGTAGGATTTCTCTTTGTAAATGAATAGATGGCATCATTAAAATCAGTGACCTCTGGTGATAACCTCTGCCAGACAGAGCACTCCCCTTTGCTTGCTGTACATCTGTGTGCTTGTGTGGGTCAGCTGAACAGCTGAGAGCTGAAAGTCACGGGAGAGACAGTAGACAGGAGAGACAGAAAGGCGATAAAATATGTCTGAAAGGTCAGTGACAGTCCACTCTGAGGATGCAGAGACTGAAGCTTTCCAAATTTGGAGAAATAATCACTCAGAGAAACAAGAGTTGATTCAAATGGATTAAGAAAAACATGACAATAGTGTATTTTCTTTTAATGCTGTAAAATTCATCCTCTAAAAGGTTTTAATATAATGCCATTTTGTGTTTCAATCAGCAGCTTGGGCAGGTTTTACATGACACATGCTCATGGACAAGAACAACAAGTACAGCAAAAGTGACAAAATTTGACACACGAACACTTTGTACAGACCTACAGACAAACAGTGCATGGTTTCTACATATAGAGGCAGTGAGTTGACAGTGTTGACGGTATTGACAGGAAGCATGGATCCAGGTGACAAAAGATAATAATCTTATTGAGGCACAGTGGGTGTTTGAGTCCTCGGGTTATTGCACATGGATTGCTCCTGACACTGTGTGACTTTCTGAACGTAAATCAGAGCGACAGCTGACAAAACAAGCTGTTCTTGTGTCTTGTCTTTGTACAGTGCCCGCTGGAGGAGATGTGTTGGAACAATTTTCAGGGTTGAGGGGTCTGCAGTGATGTCACTCACACATTTCCCAACCCTGGACCCCAGCAGCTCCAAATCAGGCAGTGAGAGCGTTTACAGTTCAGTCAGACAACTCACGTTTGGATTGTTTTAATTTAGCAGCAAATATATTTTTGTTTGGCGTCCAGGCTCCGGCCTCATCCCTCCTCACCAATAAGTTTACAAAGCAAGGTTGAGGAGTGATGAACAAAACATACTGAACACCCCCCCTTACAGGCTCACCCCATTTAGACCACCTTAAAGCTATGGTCTACGATTTGGAAGCTTGGTAATTATTAATAACTCTGTTTATGAGGCTGTTGTGGTCTGATGGTCCAATCTAAGCAATATGAAAGGCAAAAAGAAAAAAAAAATCCATTCAGAATATCAGCTGCAAAATGGCATAATAAATGACCAATCCGAGCCGCTGTTCCCCTCATATTGGGTTTGTGTGTGAGTCCATCCAATCCTCTGTCTCCCCTGCTCTGCACTGTCCTGCCCATGGTCCTGCCTCGTCCTTCCCCACTACCCCTCTCACGTCAGCTAGCTGCTCAGCTACTGAAGCGTCATGAAGCCAGTGAAGACCAAAAGCTGTTACCGTAGCGAAGGGAAGAAAACGAAAAAGTTTTAAGGAAAAGGCTGAAGCAAGGAAGAATTATGAGCGATACAGGTGCTAACGGAGACTGAATATTGGAGAAATGTACGACCAGTGAAAAAAAGCTGCAGAGGGATTGTTTTGTTTACCATAGTGGGAGATGTCAGCTGAATAACTCTGGTTGGTCTGTGCCTAAACTGGCTAATGACTGAACGCTGCTGGTCGGAACGGGTCGGCTCTGTCAATAGATTTTAGTATAAGTTAGCCACACATCTTTTGCATTGTAAACTGAACTGGTGAAGACACGCTGAGAAAGGTAAAGCCTCACCCACAGTCCGCTCTGCTCTGATCAGGTGGCAGTGGCAACGCCAGACCCGCTTCACCCCTCTAATTTATGGTTTTGATCGCAGTGAAAAAAATCTGCGTTTACATGGAAACGCCGAGGGACTGAAAATGCTGTCGTAGGCATGCCAGGCCTGCAGATGGTGCTATAACTGTCTTGTCCAGAAGCAGCTCCGGGGAGCTCTCCACTGAAGTAGAGTTGAGCCGATCATCTGGTGTATTGGGGAATACTAAGTTAAAAAGTGGAGCAACACATGCACATTTGTTGAAAGACAGTCAGCAGATACAGCAGATTCAGCAGCACAAGCACGACACAGTAGTTTGTGATGATCGTAACAACGGTACTATAGTCCTGTTGTATGCGCTCATGATAGGCGGAGTGTGATGTCAGCGTTTCCACTGAATTCTCCGGCTTACTGTCTACATGGCAACGGTGTCGGTGTCAGAAAAATCCCACATGGACTGTTTTCAAAAGCTTACATTTCTGGTCAGCTAAAACGCAGTTTCCGTGTAAATGTGAGGCTAAAACACAACAAAACTTTTGCGTTTCACCCTAAAACCATTGCTGTATCAACAGCCCCTCAGCTTCAACATTCTGAGTTGTTCTTTATCCTAGCTTTGCTGCTTAAATTTTCTGCCGTCCGGCTTCTTGCTCTGTCGGAGGGGGCGTGTTGTTAGGAGGCGAGGTAGGGCGATACAAGCCGGAGGGGGGGGCTGCGTTTTTCAAATGTGTCTCATCAGCCAAACTGGGTTTCAGATCGTAGACAATCTCTTTAATGTATGATCAGCAAAAACCATTTGTGTGAATAGTCAGTATGTGACAAACATCATCTTTATAACCTGTTATCCGTCTTTTTCAAACCTTCACCTTATCCTCACACTGCAGAAGAAAAGCACTGTATTTGATAGATAGTTTCTGTAGCTGATAACTCAATCAGCTATGATGTTGAAAATGAATCCATAAAAAAAGCGTAACTGTAAAGGCTGACCTCGCTGAGAATGAGAGCAGAAAACCAAACAGGTTATTTTAAGCTGTTAGCTGATGGGGCAAAGCAACACGACCACTCCTTACAGACCATTCACGACAGCTTCTTCTCCACATGATGATCATGTCGGAGAATACTTATCTCCTCCTTGATGGTAATGGGCGTAAAATATTCAAAAGCACACAGCAGCAGGAAGTCTGCAACACAGCAGGAGAAAGAGAAGGAAAAAGACCATGCAACAAATACACAGCAAAATACTCTTCACACAGGCTCCTCTTGAGTGTGAGGATGAAGAAGTTAAACAGGGAAACTACAAAGTGCAACTGGAAACTAGAGGGTGGAGGATGCTCATGTGTGAGAGGTTAATACACAGAATAATTATAACTCCTTAATCCAGCAGCTGATGTTATATCTGTGAAAACCTGGATGGCAGCCTATGAAACAACTTAAACCAACTGTGAACAGACACAATACTTCATGTGCTGGGATTTATTTTTGAGTTGTTGACCTATGCAATTCAACGTGATGCTGCCTATTTTTTTATTTACTTTGTAAAAGCTAAGCTATAACAAGAAGCTTCCCCTGGTCTGAGGTGGTGAGATATTCAGCGCAGTAGAGGGTTTCAAAGTGGGGACAGCTGTTACATAACTTTTTTTTTTTGTATGTCCAGAGTAAAACTGTTAACTGTCAATGCAGCTGACATTTTAGAGCATCTTTTTTACACCAGGGTTTGATGGACACTAATCTAGTTTAACTATAAAATATAATAATAAACCCCATGCCTTGATAAGACAGGAATGTAACTTGTAATTTTCTTTTTTTTGTATTAAAACCCTGAAAATATTTGCTCATTATTCTTGTAAACTATAGACACAGCTGCACACTCAGAGTGAAGTCTGCCCCAGAAAAACACACAGTATGACACTGTATCAGCCATTATTTATTTACCAGCCCACCCCATCCTTCATGCCCCCCAACAGGAGGATCTATTCAGTGCTGGAGCCAACACAAAGAGCAACAGAAGTCATCAAACTGCAGAAATCATTTTATTCTCCACCCTAAACAAGACAAAACAAACCACTAAATGTGCTTTTTCCAACTGAATGACTTCATGATGATCCTAACCATCACAGACAGATGATGTTACTCCAAGAAAGTGCACACAGTGCTCGGCAAACATACCAGAAGTAAGCTGAACATCCTGGCAATTTACAATGCATATGTATCTATGTGTTACTTATTCCCATTTGGATTCAAAGGTCCCATATTCTGCTCCTTATCTGCAGTTTAATATGGATTATTGATATCTTCATGAAATGGTAGTAACATGTTTTGGTCCAAAAAGCCAATAAATCAAGCACAGCAGCATTGTTTCCAGGCTCTCATAGCCCCTCTGTTCAGAACGCTCTGATTTAGTGGGCGTGACCTTCATATGTAAATGAGCCACAGCTGATACCGCCCCGCTCTTCAGCGTCACTGAGAGCGGCGCCATGAGCTCCGAATGAACAATGTTTACAAAACAGTGAAGCTCATTTATAGTAGCATGACAGGCTAAAACAACAGGCTAACCGCAGCTAAAGTTAGCATCCTGAAGCTAACACAGAGACAGGGGGGACACTGAGGAAGAGCTCCTACATCTGCTCCACAGCACACAGCATTTAAAATACTCACATTTCCAGGGACCGAGGTTTGTTGGTGGATGGTTGGTAATGCGCCTGGATTCAGGACCAGTCTATTAGCTAGCCCTCTGTTGTTCTGTCCAAAGTTGGAAAAGCAGTCGGCTGTGAAGTGACTAGCACACACATGCACAGTTTTACTGAGCGTAGCTGGCACATTTCCTTGATAAAATAACTCTAGCCACGTAGGGCTCTAATTTCGTAGATGAGGCGCAAGCGCAAGCAAGGTTGTGCATGGAAATATGTGGCTGTTAACAAATCTCTCCAGCAGTGGGGAGAGGAGTGGGCGGGGAGGGGATTCGGGGGTATCTGCTCCAGTGGATCAATCAGGTCAGACTTGCTCCTGATTGGTCAAAAAAAGGGAATCGCTGTCGTCGGCAAATCCCCAAAATCCAAACAGCTTGTTTTAGGTCAGGATTTTACATTCACAAGCACTACTAAGTACAGGTTTTGTCATTAAATATCACATTTTGTGGGCTGGGAGGAAAGCCAAAGACCCACAAATTTCACTTAAAGACTTAATAAAGTGATTTTTGCATAATATGGGACCTTTAAAAATGTGATGTAAAGGCACCTTCACAGTAAACTAGTAATGATGTTACATGAAGGTCAGTATTCAAAGAAAACCTTTATTCATGTTGTAATCTTCAAAAAACACAAATGTTCTTTGGTATCCCAATGTCACAAAGTGGCAAATCTTTACAACAACACACAACACTAAAACATAATAACAAAACCTGACTGCGCTGAGCTCATTTAAAACAGATTTAGTTCAAAAACACAAAGCAAAATAAAAACTGCAAGAAGAGTTCTTCTTTTATCATCAAGGTTTCTCTGATAAACTGAGCTGACCAGTGAGGCAGCCACATGTGTAATGTTGATCAGCCTCAGCAGTGCTTGAACTCATCAACATTAGTACTTCTGCTTTAATGAAGAAGAAAACTCAAATGGCCTGTTTTTAAAAATCTTCATTTTAAACCCATCACATCATAGAAATTAGACCTTTCCCTCCAGTGTCATTAAACCAGGAGAAAGCCGTCACATGTTGAATGTGATGCACTCCCTGCAAGTTCAGACCAGTGGAAATGTATAACAGATCCTTTTTCTGTGGGAAAATGAGATTCTGTGTGATGGTAGCCAAACAGTGATGCCTGTAAACCCTAAACCAGGTTATTCTACGTCCATAACTTCACCTTCGACCCACCAGTCAAAACTTCACAAACCTGCTTAAAGAATACTTCCTGATATACTTTCATTTCTCTGCAGCCGTAAACATCAGCTGAACTAATTCAGCCTGACATTTGGCCTGAGTGTTCAGAGCAAACACAGCAAATATGTTAATCCTCTGCAGTTCATCTGTGTATTTATGCAAGAGGCAACAACTGGAAAAACTTCATCTTGAAATGCTGACAGACATGTTGGGGCAGTGGCAACAGCATGAACTTAAATAAAAATCATTAGGAATGTAAAGTCACACAATGGCACGCAGGCAGGGGCATTAAAATATAAAATAACCGAAAATACAAAAGAATAAGCTTGTTTTATTTTGCGTCAGGCTTGAACTTCACTTCCATCCTAACAAGGCTCACTAGGACATCAATTTCATTTTTATGACTACTTCTCTAAAAATGAAATGGATAAAACTCAAAAACCACACTAAGTGGAACTTTTTGAGACAGCTTCAAACACTATGAAAGCTAATTTGATAAATCTTTGTGGAATCATGTCTCCACAAAATTAGATTTTTGATGGATTTAGACTAAATCTGCTGTGAGGTAAATTTGAATGCAGCTTTGATTGGGTTATGAGTCAACATTTTACAAAGTGTCGAGAGAAAACCAATCAGGCCACAAGACATTTACTGAATTATCCGACTGCACAGAAGACCAAAACTTTTTAGAAGTTGAGACACACTTTCAAAGACACATTGCATCTTCATCAGACGAGTTCTTTGCTCATGTTGATGTAATATCTCATTCAGATGAGACTTTCTTACAGATTAATTTTCCGTTGCAAATTAGAGGCACATACACAACTTTCCCAGGACCGAGTCGCTGTGATTACCAATTACCCTGAGATCTCAGCTTGTTATGTTGGCCACACTGCATTATAACTCATGTTGTGAATCAACATAAAGCTGAAAACCCGGCTAATAAGCAGACTCTCTCACCCTGCACGGCTAGACCTGCTTTGCATTTTCTAATTATAACAGGAAAATGACAGAAGATGAACAGATGAGCAGTTGATTTGGGTTTAAATTAAGCTTTGATGAGCAAAATGTGAGTAATAAATCTGGGAATTACAGACAGCGCTTGTGTATTCTGGTCTCATCATGGAGGTGAAAGTACTAGTGGTCACAGAGGAATGCGCCGAGTGAATCTACACAGGCTCAATTTTTTTTAAATAAAGCAATATTTGGAGTTTTACACACAATAAAGGTAAAAGTGTCCTGTTTTCAGATGACAGAACAGGTCTTATAAAGTTTTTTAACTGGTGCTAAATGGTAGACAAAGAGGTCAAACCTTTGACTTGTGTCACAACCTTTCTTCAAACCAGGGTTGAGCAGAGTTGTGTTGGTTTGTGTGTTTATCCCTGAGAGAGTCTGAGGCACATTACAGCTAAAAGCACGTCTAAAGGAGCTCTTATTTCCCACTCATGCATTAGTACACTGTGTGTTAACACAGCCATTAATAATTAATTACACAGTGGACCCTGCAAACCGTTCTGTCTTTGATACAATCAGGACGTAAAATGGAAAAAAAACACAACAGTCAAACATCCATCTGTGCTTCATTTACATAAAAAAAAAAAAAATCCTTTCCCGTATGATAAAGTAAAAAGGACCCCCCCACCCCTCCTTTGGAAAGAAAGACAAAACCCCTTCAGTTCAAAAACTGGCGCCCACAGCAGCTGCAGCAGTATCTGGGTTGACTGCTGTAATTCAACCAACTGTGAGTTTTGGTCAGAGTTCGTTGGTTGTGTGTTCATCAGTCGATCTCTGGCATGCACATGAACCATTTGGCCATGCGGCCCTGCTTCTTGGCTTGTTGTGTGCTCGAGCTCAGTAGTCCATCTGTGTAGTGACCACACTCACTGATGGCATCTTCAACGCGCGTAATGTACAGCCAGCTGATTATTACTCCAAAGAACTGAAAAAAAAGAAAGAGAGAAGGGAACTGATGTCAAATAAAAGAAATATACCCCCTCTTGGGTTCTGACGTCTGTTCTGTCTGCCATTAACACACACACACACACACACACACACACACACACACACACACACACACACACACACACACACACACACACACACACAGACACACACACACACACAGACAGAAAATGGTGAGGGGTATTAAGGAAACACATTTTTCAACATGACAGATAATATAAATCCAATAATCCACACCTGTCAGTGTCTATGGGTGTGTTTGGGTCAGATGTACAGAATATGTTTAAATGAGATGTAAAATGGCAGGTGTCCATTGTGCCCACATGCTCTAATGGATCTGATGAAAATATCTGGAACTGAAGGCACAGTGACAGATATAACGGTGATGTGAATGCCTGAAGGTCGAAGTATTCTCCAGATTATGTTTACCTGATGCAGAAAACACGGGTAAGGTGTCTCCAAACATAATTTGAAGGGAATGGATGTATCATAACTCAGCCTGCTCCCTTTAGATGTACAGCACGATGAAAAGCGAGGCCTTTTATCAAAATTGTTGCTCATTTTATCACAGCTGATGCAGTTTTCAGACGTATGTGTCAGGAAGCAATTTACAACTCCCACAGTCACCTGGATTACTCAAAAAAAAACCCACTTGCATTTCTATTTGCTGCTGATATTCAGAACCTCACTGAGATACATTAGATTCCTGTCAGCTGTGAGTCTTTTAGCAAAGGATAAGATGACTACAGGAGTCACAGAGGGAAAACACCCCAAACCCTCTGAGTGCTGATATACATTCACCAGTCACTTTATTAGGCATACCTGTCCAACTGCTCGTTAACACAAGTTTCTAATCAGCCAATCACATGGCAGCAACTCAGTGCATTTAGTCATGAAGACATGGTCAAGATGATCTGCTGCAGTTCAAACCGAGCATCAGAATGGGGAAGAAAGGTGATTTAAGTGACTTTGAATGTGGCATGGTTGTTGGTGCCAGACAGGCTGGTCTGAGTATTTCAGAAACTGCTGATCTACTGGGATTTTAACCAACAACCATCTCTAGGGTTTACAGAGAATGATCCCAAAAAGAGAAAATATCCAGTGAGCAGCAGTTCTGTGGGCCAAAATGCCTTGTTGATGCCAGAGGTCAGAGGAGAATGGACAGACTGGTTTGAGCTGATAGAAAGGCAACAGTAACTCAAATAACCACTGGTTACAACCGAGGTCTGCAGAAGAGCATCTCTGAACGCACAACACGTCCAACCTTGAGGCAGATGGGCTACAGCAGCAGAAGACCACACCGGGTGACCCACCTGTCAGCTAAGAACAGGAAACTGTGGCTACAATTCACACAGCAACACCAAAACTGGACAATAGAAGATTGGAAAAACGTTGCCTGGTCTGATGAGTCTGGATTTCTGCTCCACATTCAGATGGTAGGGTCAGAAATTGGCGTCAACAACATGACAGCATGGATCCATCCTGTCTTTAACCCCTTAGTACCACCTGAGCCTGGCTTAAAGTCCACAGCCTACCTGAGTATTGTTGCTGACCATGTCCATCCCTTTATGAGCACAGTGTACCCATCTTCTGATGGCTACTTCCAGCAGGATAACGCTCCATGTCATAAAGCTGGAATCATCTCAGACTGGTTTCTTCAACATGACAATGAGTTCGCTGTACTCAAATGTCCTCCACAGTCCCCAGATCTCAATCCAATAGAGCATCTTTGGGATGTGGTGGAACAGGAGATTCTCATCATGGATGATCAGCCACAAATCTGCAGCAACTGTGTGATGCTGTCATGTCAACATGGACCAAACTCTCTGAGGAATGTTTCCAGAACCTTGTTGAATCTATGCCACCAAGGTTTACAGCAGTTCTTAAGGCAAAAGGGGGTCCAACCCGGTACTAGCAAGGTGTACCTTAAAGTGGCCAGTGAGTGCAAGTTCAGTGTAAGACAAAAACATCTGTGTATGAGAGTGTGTGTATGTGTGTGTGTGTGTGTGTGTGTGTGTGTGTTAACCTGAGGCAGTAGGATCCCCAGTAGCAGTCCAGCCAGAATCTTATAGTTGTCTGTCAACCAAATGAAGAAAGCATCGGTGCAGCCTCTGATGTGGATGGTTTCAATCAAAGCCAAACGCTGTGAGGCACAAATCACTCGTTTAAAGAGGTGGTCAAGAAATACACATTTGAAAATGAAAAATTCATCAGCTCAATGAGATCAAACATGTGGGATCATCTCTGAGGACATACCTCTTTCTCTAACACCTGGTATCCACACAGAGTGTTGGCCACTTCGTTAGGCTGCAGTGAGAGACAGAGAGACAGAGGGTGAGACATGTCAAAGTTAAAAATATAAACATTACAATACAACCGAATTGACAAGCCCATCAAGCTTATCATTACAGAATAACACTGAGGTTTTGAACACTCCACATTTAAGTTTTGTAAAGTATTCATCTATGAATAATCAAAAACAAACTTTAGCACAAAAATATTCCAACACTTTGCTTTAAGACTTTAGTGTCATATTCTGATTAATGAAGAACTCTGTTGACATATTTCATTCAAATTCTTGCTTGTGTTGTACATCACTTTGGACAAAAGCATCTGCTAAATGAAAACATAGAACTGTTAATACTAACTGGCAAAGGTGATGCTTGAGGCAACCTGAACGCTTCACACATTCATAAAGATGCAATGAATGTACAGCACGTCTCAAATTCTGTCTGAGATTTCACCCCTCCTTTTGACGGTCTTATAAATGTTACCTTCTGATAGCCGTTGTAGTTTATTTGGAAAACTTAAGATTGGTGATTAATGGCAGAGCAGCATCAGCAGCAAATAGAAGGTGAGATGAGAAGACGTAGAAACACTGCCAACATTAGCAAGGGGATGATAAAATACACAAAGAGTTAAGGAGACAGGTGAAAAGAAATAAAATAAGAGGGAGATCGTTAACTTTAATGTTTTGACCCGAGAATGAAAATGTTCTGTTTAATTTTCATCTGATCCATGAATTAGCTCGTTTGAGTACTGTTGAGGTGGAAGCACAATTAACAGAATTAACAATTAACGCCCTGTTGGCTATGGCTGCCTTTTGCAGCAGCTCTCTCTTCTTTGTTCGTTTCTTGTAATTTTTTCATCTCTTTTTCGTAATATTTGTATTTGGAGCGGATCATTTCTTTGTATGGCTCATTTGTTGGTCATGGACACCAAACTTTCTGTGGCTTCAGTGATATTTTTACTACTTTGTCTCCTGTGTTTGTCTGGAAATCCTACATGTAACTATGGCTGCATTGTTTACATGTGAACTCAGCTGTTAGCAGCCTGTAGCATGTCAATGCTAACTGGTGCAAGGCCTGATGTCTTCCCACAAGGTGAGGAGAAGGAGGTGAGGACGACGTGCTGGTTCTCAGGTGTGAGCTAAGAAGTGACAACATGGACCTGTCCTTCCATCCATCATTATTGGGAACATAAGATCTATCTCCAATGAGACGGACAAGCTAGCTGTGCTAACCCAGCAACAGAGGGAATACCAGAGGGCAGAGTAGCAACATGCTATTCACAGACATGGCTAACGGAGCTAACATCAGACACCAACACCATGTTGGAAGAGCTTCACCTGCTGTGAGCAGACAGGATCCAGGAGACAGAGACTGAACAGACTGCTGAAGAAGCTCAGTCCTGGACCCTGTGGAGGTGGAGGCTGGCTAAACTGGACAATGATGGACAAGCTGTCACCATCTATTTTCTTATGGACCTTTTTGCACTTTCTATACACTTTCTTACTTTTGTTTTCTTGCTGCCGTGACTTCAATTTCGTTGTATTTGTTACAATTACATTAAAGTTCTATTCGATTCTGTAAATAAATAATTTTCAATCAGTGGAATCACCCTGAAGCATCACCCTGATAATATTATATTTGGCCTGACCGCCAGCTAACCATATGTTATCCCCTTATTATAAACTGATAAGACAAACATATCTGACTGTGTCACCCCGAGTGACTCACATTAATGAAGGACTCATTTTAAAGCAGGAAAAAAAGGCGCTTTAGAAATGACAGCGAACATTGAATACAGGAGCAGCAGTGAGTTACATGAGTTCAGAGATGTTCCTCAAACTGTTTTCTGTTCACTAGAAAACATTCTGCTTTTGTCTTTTCCCTGAAAACTCTGCAGAGTGTAGGTGTTTAAATAAAAGAGAAGTGTATGTTTTTTGTGTGGGAGAAAATCACCAAAGTGTGTTTGGCACAGAAAGGCTTAATCACCATTACATTGGCACAGGGGTGCATTTTAAACCTAATTGTACATCATTATAGCCATTACCATAATGACATGCACACTGAGACTCAAAGAGCTGTTATAAAAACATACTGTGTGCTGCCTGGATTTATGTAACATTTCCTTTATCCAAGCTCTTTGCATTATCTTACACAAGCTGATCATCAAACACCTTCACACACACACGACAGACATAATGAGCATCATCATCATCTGAATCAACTTCAGGTGCTTTTCTCAACAGTGGGTGATTCTGGCAGGGGTTCAAACAGCACCTGCTCAGGTAGCAAGTGCTTTTGTAACTAGAGGAAATAATTAAACCACATACAACATTTATCATCACAGGGGAAACTGGTTTGATGAAGACTGCTGCATTAGTTTGCCCATACATCTTCATAGCAATGTCAGACAGCAGCCACAGTTTGACGTGAAAAAGATTTTTTGAAATATTCACAAAGTTACGCGAGTGTTTTCAGGTAAATCCATGGTACAGTTGGGAAACGCTTGAAGCATCTAATGTAGCTAATGTATGAGCCACTTTTTTTTTTTTCCTTTTTCAGTTGTTGTGGTGCTGAGGCAAATACACAGAGAAGAGAACTTCTCAATAACTCATGGCACTGAAGTCCAAAACAATTTTAAGCATGAGAACACCTGCTCCAAATCAAGGAAAACCAACTGTCTGATTCTCAATGTTGTTCTTGTAATACAATTCTTGAACGCCATATGTAATAAGTTGTAACATATTGCAACACTAATTACAAAATGCAGATTCCCACGTGTAATAAGAACTTATTACATAATGCAGCAAAGTCTATTACATATTGTGTTCAAGAATTTTATAACAAAATGCAGCAGATTATTACAAAATGCAGCGTTATTACATAATAAAGTGAAAATTTAGTGGGCATATTTGCAGACTTTGAGTGAGGAAATTAACCACAGTTCAAAGCAATGTGTCATGAAACCATAGACACACAAGGGTACGTATCATATCATTCGTTCATTCCATATCTGTTATAGAATCCAAAAATCTGGAAACAGATAACGACTTGTTAATTCATTACTCGTTTTCAAATCAAAAACCGGAAAACAAATGACAGCCTATTTTTCACTGTTTTGCTTTTGTTTTGAAATTGGTTTTGTAATTTTTGGTTTGTATCATTTTCGATTTGTTGTGGCCTGGAAGTTGTTGACTTTTTTCTCAGGGAGGCCAGTCTTTAACAGGGGAGATCCTGAAACCTGTTCATAGAGATAGAGAAGGCGATATACAGTGAGTGACACATAAATAGACCACTATGGCCGCACTAGAACAATACGCCGATGTTATTAAGCAGTTGTTCGAAGCTGGTAAGACCCACACAGGCATTTCGGAGATGTTGCAGGACATGGGTGTCTGGAGATGCTCTGCAATGATTGTCAGACGTTTCTGCATTTAATTTTATTAGTATTTTTTTCATTTAGTTATACTGAAAGTACAATTAACAATAGACACATAGTTACAGCCAGAGGCTAAGATACAGCAATACCCATCCAAGATGTACAAAGACATACACTTAACAAAAGAATAGAAAGAAAAGTTAAAAAAGAAAAAAAAAAGAAAAAAGAATGGACTAATAATTATATTAGTCCAGAACCGTGCTAGTTACCAGAGTGAGGATATGAGCAGTAATGTGTATTGAGTCAACAAATTTTAAAGTATTTGTTCATAATAGATGTTGTTTTAGATTTAACACGTCCTCAGGCAGAAACGTCATGTAACTGATGCCTCCTAAGTGTGATACGGCTTCCCCTCTTTAAAAAGCACGTACACGTCCGCCATCCTTGACAGAAACGTTAACTAATAATAACTGTAAAACATTAGCTATCGTGCTGCTCAATTCACCCATCAATGGAATCACCCAGTAGAGACTAACTGACCTTCTTGAGAAAAAAAAAAGAAAAAAAAAAGGTCAACAACTCCCGGGTCACAACACATCGATATTTGTCACAAACCGAAAACGAATAGAAAAAAAATCTCATGATATTTCCATTCTCTCATAATTTTTTAAGTTTCAAAACAAAATCAAAACAGCGAAAAATAGGCCGTTATTTGTTTTCAGATTTTTGATTTGAAAATGAGAAACAAAATAAGTTGTTATCTGTTTTTTGATTTTTGGATTCTAAAACGGATATAGAATAAATAAATGATGAACTGATAGTTCAGGAGTGCCAAAGTGCCATCCCATTACCACTTGTACCATTTTGAGCCCTCACTGCCTCTGTCAGTGCTTCACTTTCCAGGTGACGTCAATTAAGTTCTTCAGGGCTCAGGGTTTAAAGATGACCTTGAGATTCAGCTACTGATTGATCAAACCGGGTGCCCTTCACACATGTAATGATTTCCACTACAGAGTCACGTCTGTTTTTTATGTTGTGTTGCCTGAGTGCCTGAAGGTCATGTCCGTCAAGGGTCATTCATCATTCTTGCCCTTTTTATACAGGGTTCTCCAGTTCCCCTGAATCTTAACTCACCCAATCTCCCTCAGGGTGTTAAGCCTCCTTTTTCCTCCTTCTTGACAGAGGTGACAATTAAATCAGATACATACGCAGTATGTATCTCAGTATTTATGGTCAGAGTGTGGTTTGTTGAATTGGTTGAACTAAAAGGATCAGAGAACATCCTGTGTGTCCGAGGGCACTCCTGCATTTTTTTTCAAAGTCAAACCTCTTTGTGGTATGAATAAGACATTTTACAGTACGTCTTTGTGTGAAGCAGTTAACAAGACCTGTGCATAACCAATGCAAAATGAAGTACTGACTAATATATAAACTTTAACAGAGCTTCACTAATTATGCCAGCCATTAACAAGCAATCCATCAAAACTGTGATCATTTCAGGTACAGTGTAGTGCTCACAGTGGTTATAACGCAGATATGGATATACAGTGGGGGATATAAGTATTGAATGCTTCAACTTTTTTCTCATTTTATTTATTTCCAAAGCTGCAATTCAAATGAAATTTCTACCAGGCATTGGTATTAACTCAAATAATCCACACGTGAAAAGAAATCACAACGTTCAGGTCCATAAATAATGATTATGTGGAATTAAGTACGATAACACAGGAAAAAAAGTATTGAACACACCATGGAAAGGCTGTACACTTTGGCAAGGAAATGCACCATACCACCTGAAATCTGTCAGTAATTATTACTTGAACTTCCAATTAGTGCAAACCAACATCAGCTGGGCTAGAGTAAATTGATGGTCCAATAAAAAAGGTCGTTTTTTCACCAAGCAGTTAAATACCACACACCTCATGATGGTTAAAGGCAAAGAGCTCCCTGAAGACATTCACAACCTGATTGTTGCTCAGCATCAGAATGGAACTTGTCACAGACTTATATCAAAGCACCTGAATATTCCAGTCAGCACCGTTGGGGCCATTATTCACAAGTGGAAGAAGCACCACCTTACCATCAACAGGCCACGCACAGGAGCTCCTTGCAAGATTCCTGACCAGGGAGTCAGAAAGATAGTCATAAGAGTACTCAACGAGCCAAGGACCACCCTGAAAGTGCTCCAGGAAGACTTGGAGGCAGCAGGCACAATTGTTACAGAGAAAACAATAGGCAATGCACTCCACTTCCATAGCCTCTATGGACACTCAGCCCACAAGACTCCATTCCTCAAGAAAAGACATGTTGAAGCTCCTTTAAAGTTTGCTAAACAGCATCATGACAAGCCTGTAGAATACTGGGAGAATGTTGTCAAGTCAGATGAGACCAAAATTGAACTTTTGGGCTGTCATACTACACACCATGTTTGGAGGAGAAATGACACTGCACATCACCCAAAAAACACTAAACCAACAGTGAAGTTTGGAGGTGGAAGCATCGTGGCATGGGGTTGTTTCTCATCTCATGGTTTTGGCAAACTTCAAATAATTGACGGAGCAATGAATGGAGCCATGTATGGGGAAATTCTTGATATGAATCTGCTGCCATCCACCAGGATGATGAAGATGGTGGCTGGACCTTCCAGCAGGACAACGATCCAAAGCACATGACAAAGTTGACTCTCAAATGGTTTCAAAAAAAGAAAATCAATTTGTCAGAATGGCCTAGTCAATCACCTGACTTCAATCCAGCTGAACATTTGTGGAAAGAACTAAAGAAAAGGGTTCGCCAGAGGGCACCAAGGAATATTCCAGATTTAAAGACAATCTGTGCAGAGGAATGGGCCAAAATCACACCTGAGCAGTGTGAGCGATTAGTAAAAAAACATACAAGAAGCATCTGGAAGCTGTCATTGCAAACAAAGGCTTCTCCATTAAGTATTAGATGAGTCTCAGTTAGAGTGTTCAACACTTTTTCCTGTGTTATCGTACTTAATTCCACATAATCATTATTTATGGACCTGAACATTGTGGTTTCTTTTCATAAGTGGATTATTTGAGTTAATACCAATGCTTGGTAGGAATTTTGTTTGAAGTGAATCTTTGGAAATAAATGTGATGAGAAAAAAGTTGACGCGTTCAGTACTTATTTCCCCCACTGTAATATGAGGAGAGGTGGGAGTTAAAATGGGAAACTATGATCAACAACCAGAGCATGCAGGTGTATAACCTCAGTAGCAGGTGGTTGTGGCACTACCAGTGATGTTGAAACCTACCTTAGTGGTGATGCAGCAGGTATAGGGGACGCCACAGGCCAAAGGACCGGGTGCTGAACAGTTGTGGTACATGTTGACTCCCCAGTCTTTATACTCCTGACCTCCACAGCACTTAAACTGCCAGGGAGGAGAAAGACGGATGAGTGGAGAAAAGTGCTGAATTATGACTGAAAAGGACAGACAGAAAAACAAGATAAGAAAAAGATAAGAGCCAATATTTTGAGTCAAGGGTAAGAAAAGGAGGGGCAGGTTAAGAGACTAGAGATAAAAAAAGAAAAACAAACAACATGAATTTGCTGCTGCTCAGGTGTTATGTCAGTAATACTTTGGGATAAAATCAAGCATTACTCTCAATGAATTGCATGTCATTTTGGCCCATCTGTCTTTTTAACTCTGCCAAACTCAGTGAACAGGTGGTTTTTAGACTGGCTATGTCTGAAGTCAATATTATGAAATCAAAATATGATAAAATACTTTACAGCAATGCCCAATTACACTTTGATATTTTCTTGTTAAACTCTTCTTTGTCTTTTGACCATAATGTGCATTATAACACCGCAGCCGGCCCACTGAAGTGTTTCCCTTTGAGTCAATAACACATTCAGCCCAAAATAACAAAGAAATACCTGCAAACCTTTAGCTGATGCCTCTCAGACATAAAATAATGCAACACCCACCAATTACCTTTTATTGCACTCTATTTCAGCCATTACTGCCAAACCCTGGAGAGCGAGAAACCCCGTAACTTCTCAGGAAAACAAATGAGCTTTGATACGCTTTCTAACAGAAGGTAATTATTATTGGTTTTGGCTTAGAGCTTCAGATTCACATTGATTAGACAGTTTGAAACATGAACTTTATTTTTGTTCAGATTAACTGCTCCTGCTTCGCAGGAATTGAAGACTTTAATGCTTTGCAAATACTATGTGACAAATTGGATCTAATGTCCATCAAAAACAAATCCATCAAGATCTTTTAGGTGAAGAAAATGGCTTTGAGAGAAAACCCTCACAGAATAAGTAAAGAGCAACACTAACTATATTTGCAGTCATTTGCTGCAACAAATATAAGTGTATAAGAGGAAGAAAGAGCACAAAAGGTCAGACGCCGAGAGACGGTAAGAAAAGACGAGACGGGAGATAAAGACAGAAGATGAATATATGAATAGATATGAGGTCGATCTTCGCAGAACAGCGTGATCTGTATGACAGCATCGTGACAGAGTGCCAGGAAGTTACACCATATGCTTCTTGGTGATATTCCACAGAGTGTTGTTTTTGTGCTCTGTGCCACCACTTAAGAGTTCAACGATGATTAAGTAATTATGACAAGAAAAATACCAGTGAATTTCAAAAAGACTACAACTTCAGATAAACTCTGTGTGTGCAACTTTTAATGACATCCAACAATCCGGCAGTAAACACTATTTCTGAGAAAGGTGAAAAGATTTTTAATGCTCACTTGATCAACCTGCACGACAGATCAATCAGAACAGCTTTCATTACCTGTGACCTGGAAAAATCTTTAACGCTAGAACGGCTCTGAAGAAAGTTTATTGAATTCCTTGTTGGAGCGCAGATGGCCAAGTGTTCGAGGTCATGCTTCATAAAGTTCACCCTTACAGCCTGGGTTCAGATTCAGCCTGTGGCCACTCTCACCTTGTTTCCTGCTCAATCCACTGTCCTCTTCCACCCCATCAAAGGCATTAAAGCCCACAAAAATTACTTACAAAAGACAGGCAGCAGAAAAAAACACAAAGTTACAGACTGAAATACAAAGAGAGACAAAGTACAATTTCATTTCAGATTTAAAAGCAGTCGAGGACACCAGCTCCTTGAGCTTTAAGTCATTCTCAACAGACTCCAGGCAGAGGGTGCACATTACCCAAAAGCTCTTTTTCCAATTTCTGTCCAGTTGTAAAGCGAGATACAAAATCTGATACTGCTGTTTTTACAGACGAATCTTTCTCTACCATTTTTACTTCTTGTTTACCATGCGTGAGAGGTCAAGTGTGAGAATCAACCATAAAGTCAGTTGAGCCTATCCATGTAATATATCCGCAGATATGGCTGTTGCTGTGGTTGACTGATGCAGAGGCTATTTAGTGTCTGAATGGTCAGCTGACTGCTAAAGGTTTAGGCAATAAGAGTTCAGTCAGTTCAGAGTAAGAATGAAGCAGTGGCACAGACATGTGTGGTGGGGATAAAATATCAAACACCAACAAACATTCACTGCTCAAAAAAAATAAAGGGAACACTGAAATAACACATCCTAGATCTGATTGAATGAAATATTTTATATTAAATACTTTGTTATTTCCAAAGCTGAATGTGCTGACAACAAAATCACACACAAATTATCAACGGATATTAAATGTGTTAACCCATGGAGGTCTAGATTTGGAGGCACACTCAAAATGAAAGTGGAAAAACACACTACAGGCTGATCCAACTTTGATGCAATGTCCTTAAAGTCAAAATGAGGCTCAGTAGTGTGTCTGGCCTCCATGTGCCTGTATGACCTCCCTACAACACCTGGGCGTGCTCCTGATAAGGTGGCGTATGGTCTCCTGGGGGATCTCCTCCCAGACCTGGACTAAAGCATCCACCAACTCCTGGACAGTCTGTGTTGCAGCGTGGCCTTGGTGGACGGAGTGAGACATGATGTCCCAGATGTGCTCAGCTGGATTCAGGTCTAGAGAACAGGCGGGCCGGTCCATAGCATCAATGGCTTTGTCTTGCAGGATCTGCTGACATACTCCAGCCACATCAACTCTAGCATTGTCTTGCATTAGGAAGGACCCAGGGCCAACGCACAAAGGGTCTGAGATCTCATCTCAGTACCTAATGGCAGTCAGGCTACCTCTGGAGAGCACATGGAGGGCTGTGCGCCCCCCAGAGAAATGCCACCCCACACCATTACTGACCCACTGTCAAACCGGTCATGTTGGAGGATGTTGCAGGCAGCAGAACGTTCTCCACGGCGTCTCCAAACTCTGTCACGTCTGTCACATGTGCTCAGTGTGAACTCGCTTTCATCTATGAACAGCACAGGGTGCCAGTGGCGAATTTGCCAATCTTGGTGTTCTCTGGCAAATGCCAAACATCCTGCACGGTGCTGGACCCTAAGCACAACCCCCACCTGTAGACATCGGGCTCTCATACCACCCTCATGGGGTCTGTGCCTGACAAAAGCAGGTCGAGGACTTTTATTTGGAGTACATAACACCAGAGACAGACAGTGGCTCTGGTCTAAGGGACATCCTCAGGTTGGCATGTTATAACGTGTCATATGTCTTATCACCCTGAGTAAAAATAGATTCATGCTAGGGCTGAACAATTTATCGTTTTCAGATCGAAATCGCAATTTTAGACAATGCAATTTTGAGATTGCCAAAGCAGCAATTTTTTGCAGGGCTCCTGACTGACTCAGGATCTGTTGTGTCAAGTATTATACACATTCTGTTTTACAAATTTGTAGACAATCTATATGTTAAAAGTGCTGGTAAGCAGGTCAACAACACAAAGCCTCTGTTTAGGAGTAGAAGTTGATGAAAACAGATTATTTATCATCACAATTAATGATTAAAAAATCGTGAATTGCAATATCTGCCAGAAAAATTAGATCTTTTCCTAAAATCATTCAGCCCTACATGTGAATATCCCAAAGCTTGATTTGAAGAAAACCGTGAATCGAATTGAAATCACAATATCTGCCAGAAAAATCGCAATTCAATCTTTTCTTAAAATCGTTCAGCCCATAATTCATGCATTCATAAACTTATAAAATAGAGAATGTGACCAAACTGGAACTTCTGAGAGTTGCAAATGCTGTTGCTTTAAAAAGGGATTATTGGACGACAATGAGCACAACATACTTAATGTTTCCCATGAACATGTTGTCCTTAAAATGAATTAACACTGTTCCATAAAAAAGCACTCTGAAGCTGTCTCCCACCTACAAGTCATCAGACCATCTAGCAGTGCAGCATTTATGTGAATAATAAATATAAAAGTCAAGATCATAATGTATATTAACTCAGATTTGTTTCATTATCAAATACAAATCAGTGATAAGAGTTGTTTTACATTGTTGAAGCCCACATTTGTTTAAACACAGTAGAATAAATCTCTAATCAGCTCACTCAGCAGTTTGAATGCTAATCAGTCATGTTTTTATCCAATCAGTAATTAGGAATCCACCTGATCGCTCTCTTTAAAGTCTGCGCCACCCTGTCATCACATAATATGTGGTCTTGGCTCAAAACTGCCTGGTGTAAAATTCAGCTGCCCAGAACTGATTAAAGTACATAAAACCTGACAGTTTCATCGACTATGGTCTCCTTGTAATATCTGTTCTCTTCTGAACTTTTGACTTGTCTTCACTGCAGATGCTGTAAAGAAAGTATCATCACATTTTGAGAGTGTTAACAGCTTCTCAAGTCGTCAAATAGAGATGCTTTGTCCTACACGCCTGAATGAGACAGACCAGCTGAAGACTAGTGGAGGTTAAGCTGTCACTGCTGAGTCCATGATGTGTTTCCTTCAGTCATTCATATCCTAATCCTGTCACATAGGTTTGTCTAGCTGCATGCACATGAGATGCCAAAGAAGTGTGACAAAGCTCTGATCTGACTACATGTTGGTGTTCCATCTATGTTCCTGCTACCTGTAGTGTTAGGATGCATTCACGTGTATTTCTAACTACAACCCTACAGGTGCTTCATTTTCCAGGAAGTTCTCAAGACCCATTACCCATTATCCACTATCAAGTGAGTTCTCAAGTGTCTTTCATTTCTTTTGCTAAGTAACTAGAGTGACAGCATGTTTGTTGCGTCACAGACCACTTAATGTCAACATCATTTAACAATAGATTGGCTCCTAAAGGCTTCTTCTAATGGTCAGTGTGACACAGCAGGGACCAATGTGAACGATGCTGCTTCATTTAAAAAGATTTCTTTTCAGTGGAAAAAGGAAAATAATTCTCTCTGCAGAAAATACCTGCAGCATTCACAGGCATTCATTAACTGCACTGATCGAAAAACTCTCCATCTTTTCCTGCAGACACTTCCCCCTTACTTTCATCTTCTGCCTGTTTCTCTTGATGCTGCCTCTGACAAGACTCATGTCTCACATATTCCCTGGGTCCAGGGTCTGAAAACCACAGCAGGAGAGCTGTGTTTTCTCTGCCTACCTTCTCTGTTTTGTACTACGTGCTTTGGACTGTGACTGTCTTTTTTAGGTGAAGCAGTGCCTGATGAGTGAATGCTGCAGGATGGTGCACGCTATGTTTTCAGAGTGCACAAGTACACAGCCTCTTTGTGATGTAAGAGAGATGACAATATGATGTGCATTTAAATAACATCCACTGTGTGCTAATGGATGACACCAGCTGGATGAAGAGCCTGAAGTTCAGTCTGAACTATGGCTGAATTTTTCACTGGAGCCAGGTCATCTCCTGATGGACGACCAAATGGAATTTGTAGAGCTGTGTTATTTTAATGACAGGCAGTCTCCCCACACTGAGAAAAAATGGGAGAAGTACAGTTTTATGTTTTCAAAAGTATACTGAATTAGTGCTTCAAATCATTATAACTGATTAATTTGAGAACAGATTCAGATAAACCTTGAGTTAATTCCTAATCAACTTATACTACATTGAAATGTATTTTACTTTACAGACACCCTGTAAAGTGTCTGTAAAGTTTCCTTACAATTTGCAAAACAAATGAACAGGCAAATATGCAGACATTGTTGCAAACAGAGAAGTAGATATTGTAGTTTTTTTTTTGTTTTTTTTACTATTTTTGTAGAAGTATGCTGAAAGGCTTGTTATAAACAATCAATGTTTTCTTCAGATGTTCTTGGTTGTTCTTGGCTTATCCAACATTTTTTTTTGTCTCCATAAATTTCTTGTGCCATGCAAAAATTGATGCATGAGATGGTGGATCTCTTCTATACTTAATTCTTAGTTTGTTTGTTTTTTAAGCTGAGCCTGCATGTCTGATTTTTGTTTCAATGAACCATGACACATATTGTGCCTTTACTTGGGGAGTAGCCATTTTTAGGGGTTCATTTGACAGTTCCTCTTTTATTAAGATACCTGAAATGCTTAAATGCAATGTGATTACAAACTTAAATAACTTCTTAATACATGAAACAAATCTTATTCGGATATCCTATCAAATGCCTTTGTAATGCATTTTTACCTCAACCAAGGAGGTTATGTTTTTGGGAGAGTTTGTCTGTTTGTCTGTGACAACATAACTCAAAACTAATGAACGGATCTTGTGAAATTTTCAGGAAATGTTCAAAACAGGATAAGGAAGAAGTGATTACATTTTGGAGGTGATCCAGATCACCGTCTGGACCCAGGACTTTTTTAAAGGATTCTTACCATTGTGGGATAGGGACATTTTCACCATATGTGTGTATAACTCCACCATAAATGGTCAGATTGCTTTGCAAAACAATACAAAACAAAGTCACCATAATTTCTGACAGATGTAAAAGTACGATCCAGATCCTGGAAATATTCTGGATACTAAGATCTGGAATATGAAACATGTACTGGGTCATCATAATTTTCAACACTGTCAGGTAACAAATTATTGTACAAACCTGCAACTAACACCAAATTGTAGCAGACAGTCTGCTGAAGGGGAGTATAACATTAAAGTAGGACTAAAGTGTTAGCGACAATCACAATATGCTTGGTGGAGGTCTGCGCTCTCTGAGTGCTTTTCTTACACTTTACAGACACCCTGTATGCTGAAAACTGACATCAAAGATACTTATTTCTTGCATGACTTACATGTATCTACACATATTTTGACACTGTTTATGACACCTCTGTAACACACATTATTCAGTGTTAAGACATCTTTTTATAATGACACAAAGTGAGATGAAGTACATTTATGTAACTTGATAAACAGCCACTTCAAGCATTTTGCTTATTTAAAAATGTCTGAAACACTCACACTCTGTGAAACACCTATGAAAGGTGGTTTATCATAAATCTGTAAAGTAATGTCCAGTGGGTGTACCCATGTAGTTCAACAAGTACAGGGTTTCTTCTTTCTCTATCGCTCATAGAAAATACTGTCATAAAAGCTTCTTCCCTTAATAAATCACTCTTACTGTGCGTTCACACCAAAAGAGGCAAAAGAGGCAAAAGCAGCAAGCACGCTGGAAGTTAATCCATTTTACATGAGAGCCCGGCGTCCTGAGCAGCCAAAGTGTCCTAATTGGCTAAAGCGGCTAAAGCAGCACCAGATGAGAATTTGAGCCTCAGCCAACTTTATGGTAATTAGCTATGATGCAGTTTAGCGGCAAACAGTGGCAACCAATCAGAGTAGAGATGTTGTTCGACTGAGTGGGCCCCTAAAAGAACAATGCATGTAACTTTGGTAGTTCCTTCATGGATACCGAAAAGCTCATAAATTGTGTTCAGGCTCATCCTATACTTTTTAATGCCCGCCCTTTTTGGCTACCGAGACCAACAACAAAAAAACGTTGCCTGGGATCTTGTCGCGGAGGTGGTAAGTTGTTTTGTTCCAAAAAAATGTGCAGTAATAGCAGAAAATAGCGAAGTGAAGTGTAGTCTGTGGCAAAGACGTAGCCTAGAAAGCAAGCATTTCTTGCTTCATATGAAGGAGATGACACCAGGGCTCCAGACTAACTCCCAGCAACAATCTGAGGTTTACTCCAAGGGGCACAGGTTACTTTTATTATCAAACAGTCTCCAGCTGGATCCTTCCGTGGATGGCTTCGTACCAGACTGTGCGCCAGGATCTGAACGGATGCCACTAACCTGGTTTTCATTTGCTGAGCTTGTGACTGATTAGATGGTGATTTTACATTATGTTCATGCTATGCTTTGAACTGAAGTTGAACAACAGCAAGCAGCTGCTGCTGTGAAGAAGTCCGCTGTGTGGCTCCTTTAAATGATTTTACTTTGGCGTCAGTCACGTGACGAGCGGCCAAGGGGGCAAAAATATATTTTGCCCCCTTGGCCGCTGTCCTCTTCTCGGGCGTGCTTGCCTCTTTTGCCTCTTTTGGTGTGAACGCACAGTTAAGCTGGTCTAAGTTTTCGATATATCTTACAAATTTCAGTTGTCAAAGATTTTCTGCTGACAGATCAATGTTCAATTTCAGAAAAGCAAAAACTATGCACACAAAACGTAGACAGCGTACTAATTCACAAAACAAGAATAACTCCTTCTCAGTGATGCAGTGTTGGATGAAAGGGATGTTTCTGAGGGAGGGACCACTAAAGATCCACAGCTACCACAACAAGCAATCTTTAGTACAACATAATGATGGACTGATCCTGCAAAGTTAAGCCGGCTCCTTCTGATGGATGGACACACTTTATAGACTAAATGGATCAATACTGGTTCCTCCAGCTGTAGCTGATGAAGCCAAGTGCCGATAACAGACCGAGGGAGTGACTGATCTGTTCAGAGGTGATGACTATGAATTTCAAACAACTTTAATAACAGCACTTAACAGTTAGTTTATTCATGTCTGACCTTTTCCTCTGGTCCAATACTCCCAGTAGGTTTGATTTAATATGTAAAATGTTTAAAGTGTAGCTGTAAAAAGTGTGCTGTTTTATCCATAATGCTGTTGTGTATTTCATTCATTATATGCTGCTAATTAAGATGGCTCAGTAGCACACACACATTCTTTCTTTACAAATAGATAAGAGCTTGTTCTCAGCGCTCACAAACACCTCACTTCAAGACTCCGTTTTAATGGAAACATTGATAAAAGGTTGTTTTTTCTTTGCCTTTTTCATCACTTACCTCTGTTTGTCTAAAAAACACTTAGAAACTTATGTAACTGATACTTCCATGATGTCAGTGGAGTTTGTAACTCATTAAAGCAAAAAAAAAAAAAGACAACCGCATTTGTCAGAGAAGTCAATGACGGTTTCTAAATCTCTCCCAGAAAAACTCAATCTGCAAACCGCATATGTAAAATGTGTTTGGTTTATTTATGTGTTTTGGTGTTTTTCTACTGGCCGTTATTACTTTTTATATATATTATTTATCATATTTCTTCATGCCCACTGGAGTTATTGCTGTATCCATTTTAATGTGAAGCACTTCAAGTGAACTTCTATTTAAATGTGCTGTAAAAAAAGGAAAAGAAAAAAGTTTTTTCCTTGCCTCACCTTAATGGCTTTGTGATGAATCCAGAATGAACTTATAAATATGTATGATCGCCTCTGTGTCAAACGACCACCCCGCTCAGAGGAAATGAAGCCGCTGTACAGCTGACTGAATGGCTTTGTTGTGTCCTGTTGTGCTTCTCCATCGCCTGATGAGCCCCAAAATCCTGATGAAATTTTTGTGACCATGCGGAGTGCTGACACCGGGCTGGGGATTGAGTAGTGCTGCTTTTATGAGTGCGCAAAGTTGTCTAAATTTCCTCTGATGACAGAAAAGCAAACACTACGATTACTTTTTTTTCATTAACCATGCAGTGTTAACATAAGCATAAAAAGTCCCTCAGCAGCTTGTCTCGTGTAAAAGACTTGGGAAGCCATTTCTAGTGTAAATGTCACATTTCCATTAGAAGAATGGCGTAGAGATAGAGGTCAGCGTGGAATGAAGTTAACGGAGGAAATGAAATAACCTGCCGCTTGTTCATTCATTTGTGTTGTGATCCCTGTATGAGATTTTTCTCATTTCCTGTTGTTGCTAATGTTAAACAATTTAGAGTAACATCATTTCACTGCCAGAACAAAGAGCACTGCAGTAGGATGTAATAGAGGACGTGCAATTCCTGCATGAAGTAAAGTTGCTGGTCAAATTGAAAATTTATGGGTGATAGTGATTTGTATTTGTGATCAGATTGACTCAAGTGATGATCTCTCTGTGAGAGGGTGGGTCTCCTCGTCAGTCTGAAACAAAGAATGAACAAAACTTGATCTCTTAAGTGTCTTATTTGGTTTATTGTACAATTATGTGATGTGTGAGAGGAGGTAGATTTCAGCATTTTGAGGCATTAAGGGCTGATTGAATTTTTATATTTTAATCACCCTAAAAAAACCTGAGTGAGACTCTAAGTAACTGTTTTTTGTTTCTCTGACCTTTTTATCACCAGAGAAATGCAGGAGAAAAAGTTGACTGGCAATAAAAAACCTTCAATGACCCTAAAGTGTTCAAACCTTAATCTTTTTTCTACCTTAAGTCCATTTATTAGCAGGTCCCCTCCTCTTGAAAACAGTGTCAAAGTCAGTGTTCTCTGGTGAGCACCAGCTGAGTGAAATCCTTCATTTAGATCAATGATACAATTAAAAAATGCACTGAAAGACACATGGAGAAGTCAGGAACACTGATCAATCCACAACCTGTAGGGAAAATACAATAATCATGTACATCAGACAGATGTGTGGCTGAACAACAAAAAAAGAGAAAGAGGAATTGAGATGTTTTTTTTTTTACCTTTGGTGACAGATTGAAAAAAACTCTGATTCAAAGATGTGCTGCTCTATTTTTACAAAAAATTAACTTCACACAACTTAAATTGTGATGCGTGAAGGTGCTTTTGAACAGACATGGGCAGGTTTTTATTTATCATTTGCTGTTTTGATTTACCATCTAAAGTGGATGATACCAAACTTCACCAATCTTTATTTTTCTGGTATTTTTGCTTTTCTGTTAATAGACAGCTGACACAAAGACAACGCAAGGCAAAGGGCTGAGGCTGAGAGTCAAACCACTGCTGTTGCTTTATCCTCAGTATATGGGGTGCACAACTGTCTGGCCCCACCTCTGCCCTAGTCTATGCTTTAGACCAAGGGTCTGCAACCTTTACTTTGATAGGAGCCATTTTTCCTCTGGATTAAAGTCATCTGGCACCCCAAATCTACTTTATTTTTACAAGCGGGACTGTAAAGTTTATAAAATTATTAACAGTTTAAATCTAGTCTGAATAATTATCTCTACCAGTATTTTTTTTTTTGGAACTTACGCTAGAGTATATAAGACTTCATGGTTTTTTTTAAATACATTTTAAATAAATTTCAAAAATAATTTAAAATGTTATAAATTTACAAAAGTTTTAGAAAAAATGAATATTTCAAAAATTTGCTATGAATAAAAAAAAATTGAAAACATTTTAAAATTAAAAAAAAAATTCTAATATTGTGTAAGCACTACTGACAGTATTTTTTAACATGGTGTGGTTTTGCAGTATTTTGATCTAGAACATGAAGACAAAGTTATATGTAGGCTGTATCTGGTTAAACTTGATCTGAACAATGTGTAACGAGCTCAGGCATGTGAAGAGTAATCTGGAGGACAGATTGCTGGTGGTGCTAGCTCTGCTACTGTTAGCCATGCACTGCAAACCAAGCTGGTTAACCTGTGCTTACTTACAGGATGTGACTTTTTGCTCTGCTCTGTTACCTGAATTGTGTTTAACTGTGCTTTGTTAATTTAATAAGTGACCATTATCAGACAAGCATGAAGCAGGTAACATTGTGTGCCTGATCAATTCACATCAGTGACCTGCTATTTTGGTTTTATGGTTTAAGTAGCTAAAACAACAAGAAGAACTGGACTTAGATTTCATTTGAAGTGTTATTTAAAAATAGTTTTATGGTAGGATTTTACAAACTGAACATGTTTACGACTTGTATTCCAATAACTAACAGCAATTTAGTGTAAGAACAATCATAGGACAATAAAAATACTTCACTAAAAGGATTGACACTGCACATTGACAACACATGGACACACACACATGGACACACACACATGGACACACACACACACACACACACACACACACACACACACACACACACACACACACACACACACTCCGAATCAGCATGCAGCCACCAGCCAACACACCACAAAGGAATTCACCGTTTCTGCAGTGGCAGACTGAGGCATCATTGGCTCAGACACATGACCATGGCTCATTCAGGCTCATTCAGGCTCATTCAGGCTATTGTGCTCACACACACACATAAATCCACAAAGTCCATTTAGGTGAGAATACAGCTCCAATCCCCCTTTTTTCCTTTTGGCCATGAAAACACTTAAATCTCTCTTATAGCCAACATGTGGGCCATCTAGCAGCTCCTTTCCATGACAGGAGAAATTTACAGTAGGAGCTTCACTCGGCTGAACTGTTTGTTGTTTTTAGAGCTGACACATTACAGGTTAAACATTAGGACACCTGCTGTCAAAACAAACTGTCCTTTTCTGAGACTCCAGATAAAAAAAAAATCTTAAATGAAAATGTGTTTGGCTCAAATAAGACAGTGATGAAGGCCTAAATCTTCCACCATCAGCTTTTTGGACTCTTGGGACAGAGAAAAATCAGCAGTTATCACATGACTGTCGTCTTGTTTGGGGAAATCTGTTATGGACTCATGTTCACTGTGTTTTGGCCTTTTTTTAAATCACAACAGAAATGTGTTTTCTGCTAAATGCTGCTGTCATTTAGGTTTTGTACAACAGGTCTTTGGAGGTTTTTCTGGAAAAAGGTTTGGTTTATTTGGTGGACAATTTGTGATGCTTTCACTGTGGGGTCAAAATGAAAACCACAGACAGACGAGGTAGTGTGAACAAGAATTATGTCATGTTATTAATAATTAATAGATAATTACCAATTACTACAGTATATTTTTTTAAATCTTTGCTTTAGTCCATACTGTGAGTATGTGCAGTTAGTTGAACAAGGGTAGCTCCAGTAGCTGTGCAATGTTCACCAGGGGCCAGCTAGTCAAAGGTAATCCAATTAGATTTGGTTATCGGACTGGTTTAAGTACTGAAAATGGGTTGTTCAAAAGGGAAAGAAGGATTTCAAAATCAGGTTGGATCATGTAATCCAATCCTAGTTTTAATCTGGATCAAACCTTCAGTTTGTGTTGTTCAAAACTTTTCTGTAAGATCTGGATCACTTTGATCCAGGAATACAGGATTTTCCTGATCGCAACAGGGGAGGTAGGATTTAGAGGTGGATGTCAGCAAGAAAATGTAATAAAACTTCAAAATTGGTCAAATAATACAACAATTTTTTACAATTTAGTGTTGATTCTTATATTTATATTTTGCACTTGACTTGTTGAACCATTACAGTGATGAAGCAGATAAAGTTAACTTAGGCTACCAATGAAGCTTTTCAGTATAGTGAAGTAAAAACAAAGAGAAACTGAAAGAGTAGAAGCACAGACACTCCTGGCAGAGGAACAAATCAAGCTGACCAAACTGCAGCAAACCAAAGAAATACTTCAGATCCACCTTCTAAAAGCAGAGATTAAAAATGCAGGACTCTCCTTCACAACCCCAACCTTTATTTATTTTGCAAACTATTGAACATTAAGCCTCTTTTTTTTTACATTTCAGACGTTCTCAAAATATCCATTTTGTATTATTTTAATGTATATTCGTTATTCACCTGTTGTGGCTCAGATGAGGGGTCATAAAAGAATTTAAAATGGAAGTGGATGTTTATGTCATTTTATGTTTTTTCTCAAAATAAAACACCTACAATGACCCCATGTTGGCTCTTCTTCCTGCTGTTCTTCACAGAGCTGGTAGCCCACATTATGATATGTTGTCTCATTTAAAGCACTGGTAATCCGGATTTGGTAATCTTGAAAACTGTGTATCCGGATCTTAGTGATCCAATCCAATGTTGCTTTGAAAAACCAGCATAAAAACTGAGACGGATAATCTGATCCTGGATAGCAAGAAATGGGATGATTTTGATCTGGATTAAATTATTTGATCAACTGGCCCCAGCTGATTTCTGTGTTTGCTTTGACTAAGTGAAGCTTTTGCCACAGAGAAGCTGTAGTAGGTCAAGTAGCTGTTAACAGTGAAGTTATTTGATAGACAGCGAAGCTGGCACAAGCTTTAAGAGCTGAGAGGCGCCTTTAACTACTATATGATACATCATTATGTATATAACAACAAGAGCTGATTTCATAAAGAGGAAATATCTCATCAGGAGAACTTCAGAGTGACTTTTGTAACAGGGGTCTAAAAAGAAAACCAGTGATACTAAAACTATCACCGCATTTCCTACTTTGTGGATAACATATGCCAGTATTAACAAAGGACGCCAAAGAAACGGACATGAATGGAGCTTGTGATATAACACATCAAAAAACCAACAAGCCCCTTAATGACGGGAACTGTGCTCCATCTGCAGAGCCTCCCCATTACTGCCTTCTTAATTCACATTAATTATTGTACTTTGGAGCCTTCAAGCATCCAAAATGTGATCAAAAAACAAAAAACAGTCCTGCTCCACAGTCCCCCGTCCCCCTGTCCCTCTGCAAACGCCTCAATAGTTCATCAGCGGAGTTTTCTGCTGCGTCTTAATTTCAATGCCTGATCAGTCTGCTGCTCACAGACACTGTTCCCCATGTGCTGGCTAGAAGTTAGTAATGAGATCTTCAGCTCGCGGCTGTGTGTGGCAGCATGATGGATTCTGGGAGCAGGTGCACAGCGATGGCTCTGCACAGCTTTTGATTAAGTTGGATGCAACTTACAGCTTACTGTTGATGCCAGCTCTCTAAATCAAACCCTGACTTCGTCTTGTCATGATAAAAAGAGGGTTTTTTTGCCCTGCATCGAAGCAGAGCATGTTTAACACAGGCATTGTCATCATATTATTTGTAAACAATGATGTTTAAAATGACAAACATGGGGGTGACATGACCTTACCTTCACTTGTACAAAGTCCATGATGTTTTTGAAGTCCAAGTCATCGTAGTAGTTTTTGATACCTCGTCGGATGTTTCTGTTGAATAAGTCCACCGTCTGTACGCACACAAAAGGAACAGTTGTTAGAGTGGTAATGGAGGTCATGTGACCACATTTGTTTTGCTTCCATCACCCAGCTGACAAAAAGTCAACATGTAAGAGATGAAGCTGAGATGAAGTGAGTTTCTAGTGAGTCAAGGTGACCAATCCACTGAACTGGAATAGTCAAATGTGACAGCTTGATGGCTCACATCTGTCAGCCACAATCTGGAGCATCAGGGTCACATGAGGTCTGATATTCAATCCATTTGGCAAATTATGATATGCAGCTGAGATATCTAACCATATTCATGGTAATCATGATTTAAATGTTGTTATTAAGGGAATTAATCACCAAGTCTACCCAGACCACTGATGGTGATTCATAAGTCTCATTGCCCAGAGGTCCTGTTTTCAGTCTGCTAATAAGAAAGATCAGGGAGATATTGATGTCTTTTAGGTATTACTGATGATCCTTTACACCAGAAAAAGTCTGTCAACTGGTGAATAAACAAAGCACACAACTCAGAACAAGAGGGACAGCAAGTGGAAACCGTCTGGCAGTGAAAGGAAAAACAGCATTTCTTCAAACAACCGTCTTAGAGAAAGAAATAAAACTGTGGAAGGTGTTACCATGAATTTAAGGCAATGACAGAAGTGAAAGTTTTTACCACACAAATAAAGAACTGGCTGATGTTGAAGAACTAACTGTAAACTAACTGTAAAGTTTAAAATCAAAGGTCGTATTTCAGACACCTATATGTGTGCCATTTCATTAATAAAGAAAGAAAGAAAGAAAGAAAGAAAGAAAGAAAGAAAGAAAGAAAGAAAGAAAGAAAGAAAGAAAGAAAGAAAGACCATCTGACCAGTGTGTAGCACAAGTGTCCAACCTTAAAAAGAGCTCCATCTAAAGTAAAAGATGCTCCAACTGGTAAAATAAAATCAAGAGTTTTATAGTTTAAAGCTCATATTAGGTTTTTGTCACAGCTGACATTTATACTTCTTTATGAGCTACAAAAGCAAATCAAACTACCACAGACAAACTGATTATTCTGACAGTGCCAACTGTTTTTTGTGCCTGACCACTGTGTCTGCTTCAGGCTTAATAAACCTGCACCAACACACTGAAAGAGCTTTTGTTTTTCTCTGTCTTTCTAGAGCAGCATGATATTTTTTATTAGAAAACATCACTTTTATGTACAAAAGACAAAATTAGCAAAGAAATAAGACAATTTCTAAAGTTGCCACCAAGAAACACAAGTTCCTCACAAGTAGTTTTCACAAAGATGATATTTTTCCAAACTGTGAACCAAAATTTATTTTATGAGAGATACAACGGAGACGGTACACTCATAGCTCTGAGAATTAACCTCTATGTGGAGAATAAACATATACACATGTAATGTGATTGTGCTTCTACATGACAGAACACTGAACAACTGGTGGAGGTCTGTGCTTCAGAGCGCCCTTTACTCTTCATATGAAGCGGGAGTTTCAGGTCTCTGATCTCTTTATTCTATTCTGTAGTTCATCTCTTTTTATCAAAAGTAATAAAAGGTTTAGACTTTTGCCCCTACAAGAATAATCAAGATTGAAGAGTCT
This sequence comes from Halichoeres trimaculatus, assembly GCF_033239565.1. Taxonomy (NCBI): domain Eukaryota; kingdom Metazoa; phylum Chordata; class Actinopteri; order Labriformes; family Labridae; genus Halichoeres; species Halichoeres trimaculatus. The sequence goes on from NW_027437181.1 coordinate 27,132,097, forward strand.
GAGTCTTTCTTTTCTTTCTCCTTCCTCCATATGATGTCTTCACATTGACTCTCCAGAGCCATTACAAACCACATTAAACCACATTAAACTACATCACAATGAGCAGGTGCAGACTGTGAGTCCACTGATGTGCTCCCCTCTCACACAAACTACACTTAACTTTTATTAGAAAACTCTATAAGGCCTTATCCAATTAAACATGGTGGTCATAGAAGTGAAATGCTGAAGACAAATGCATCTTTTATAAAAATCCACTTATATGGATTAATATGAACACATCTCTGCATGCATGTATCAGTCACTTTTTAATCTCAATGTAAATGAGCCGACATTCGAATAATGCTTGAACATATTAGAAGCCGCCTCTTTAATTAGTTTAAATTAAAGCTTCCTTTCATGCCTTGAAATGTAAGGGCAATAATTTATCCAACAATCAGATATTAGCATTAAGATTTTATCAGGGAGGAGAGAGAGACCATCAAAGCTGGACTCCCCAAAGAGCCTCTGTGAGATATTAATAAATGAAAACTGATGTTATACATATTTCATTGATGGGCTATCATAATGATATGCATATCCCTCCATTACCATAAACCATGACAACAGAAGCAGCAATCCGTCATTTTGCCTCTTAAATAAAAACATCTGTGGTGGGTTTTATTCTGGGTGAGGTCTGTGTGATAAATAAACAAAGCAAAAGGTTCCCTCATTGGCTCCAATGTTAAAATGCTCATTTTAAAGCAGAAACAAACATGCTCAACAGCATGGTGCAAAAATGTCTTTTGGGTGTGTAGCTTATTCATTTATTCATACACACCACAGAGGGTTTTACATTTTTATAGCACACCCGTGAAGATCATACCAAGGTAAGAGTTATACATAAATTTGTATAATTGGCTCATTTGACTAAAGGATGATTGGGTTGAAGCTGTTTTTAGGAGGCTAAAAGGCTACCTATACTGATGAGCCTCTCTTTAATCATGTTGTGCTGTAAGACCTCAAACCTGTTGACTCCTGGGCTGGCTCAGTTCATAATGTCAGTTTGTTGGTGTATTCAAGCTAAATACTATCTGGTTTCAACACAATTTGTATTATTTTGAAAGTCACTGGGCGTTAGGGGTGGGTTATATAGCTCCAAAATGGTATAACGATATTTTAAAGAAATTTGGGATAGTAATGACGATATGGAGGGAAAAAAAGCCAACGACTTCTTATAAGTGGTTGCTGCTTCTGAATAACAGCATTTTTATCGCACACACACCGTATGGAAGTCGCTTTTCCAATCATTTACTACTACTACACAAGCTTGAAATGTAAACATCGTAAGTGGGTCAGGTCCAGAGGAAATCTGACGTTTTGTAGGAGGAAAAGTTAATCTTGCAGGTGAAAAACTTCATAATTCTAATCTATACAATACAACACATTCTTTCTATTAGGACACCAACAGAAAGGAGAGGGACTGAAGGTGCTGAAGCTTGGGGAGGGCCAGATGAGCTTAACATGCTAATTAATTACCATTAAAGTACGTTGTCATGGGTGGGATTCCTGCAGGAACATGTGATACTCCTGTGATCTTACAATCTTGGGTATCCAGCTGCTATGGGCGCTGCCCTGCACTGCACTGCCCATAGCTGCGCTGTGCTGCGCTCCAGAGACGCATCCAGTATGAACTGGCTTGTGCCCAAAATCCATGGAACTGCGCGGCGCTCACGCTGTATGTGTGAGGTAGGGGTAAGGCTGATATCGGGTTTAGACCTTCGGCTCGAACACATGTCCTTAGTGAAGGCAAAAAAAATCCACCGATACTGATATAGCTTTCATGTCCTCCTCACGTGTCTCCATACCTGGTTGTATTCGGTTGTGTGTTTCAGCTTTAGGTGGTGGAACGTGTTTACACCCTTCGCAGTAATAGTTGTGCACATCTTGCATTAAATGTGTTTTGCTGCATGTCTAATCTTTGGTCAGCCAAACCACCTCCACATCACTGATGTAGCTCCTCTTTTAGCCACTAAATCCTCATGTGAGGACTAAATTGTTGCTGCTGTGCTACTTTCGCTCTTGGACATTACTGTTTTGTACACAGCAGGGAGCGTCACACGTCATTGGGTTTCTGCACTGTAAACATGTGAAATGACAAATTTATATCCTAAAAATAATTATACCCGTATTATGGTAGACGGTAAGATATGGCACACCCCTACTGGGCATATTTAGGTGGTGTCTGTGCCCAACCTCCCGTCCCGCTTGATCTGCTTTTGGTAAATTGATGTATCACAGTTCCAGCAGCCAGCAAAATTAGGAAACCTGTGTATCTGCTGCGACCTGCCAGAGCAGGGATGCAGCCAGACGGCAGCACATCTTATCCAGTGCAAGTTGACGCATTGACTGGTGCCAGGATGGAGAGTAGCTGGACCAGAGATGCCCCTGGTGTATTTGGGCCATAAGACTTCCACCATAGCTCCCACAAACTTTGAGTTTCGAGACATTTATCCAGAAATCATCAGGTGACATCACAGAGGCTACACTCAAAGGCTGGGCACCTCAACGCCTCATGCAACCTCAGGTGCTCAACAGTCTTCATGTAAATGAGAAAAACTGGATTAAAAAAACCTGGAATAGGAAACACAGTCAGTAATGGAAAAACTTCAGGTGACAACAACGAGACCTGTCAGGTAATCATTCTTCACTCCCTCTGCTACTTCTCATTCTTTCCTTCATTTTGTCCCTTGCAAAGAGTTGCTCATCATGATAACTGCCCTGGGAAAAGGCTCGTCCAGTGAAGTCTGATTTAAAAACACAGATTCATGCTGTTCGGGTGCACAGAAATAACACAGGATTTAATTGGAGGAAAGGGAATTAGATTAGGAACTGAAGACAGAGATTTCAAGCAAGACAACATGAGACGCTGAGACAGGATGAGAGGTATCAGAGGGGAGTCATTAGAGGTGACAAAGAGGGGGAGAATGTAGCTAGACGGGTCGAAGAAGCAAGAACATTTCATCTGCAAGACTTTCACATAAAAACGGGTTGATTAGACGGAGAATCTCATGTAATTTCAGTCTGGTGCATTTGAGGTCTGCATTTAATGAGCATACTTCATCAACACATTAACTTGCCAAGCTTTGTTCATCATTACAATACGACATTTGGAGACAGTCGATTTTGATGACAATCAGAATGACATTAATAGTCTTTAATTACACTCTGACTCTTGTTGCGCTATTTTTTAAGTGTCATGTCATGCAGTTAGCACTTAATTTATTCTTCTTGCTGACATTATTCCAAACTTGTTTATACATTTAGAAGATACACAAACTGATGATATGTGTGTCTCGCTCAGTTGACTCCAGCTTAAAGCTTTGATTACAATCTGCTTTCCCGCTGCTAAAAGAGGCAACACTCCACTTCAGACAGCTTTACCCGTCCACCTGCTTATTGCTCACCTGGTTGCGAAATACGAGGGCCAAAATTCCTCCAAGCAGCTCCAAGATTAGACCCACAGCCAGGGTGTACATGAACTGTGAGCAGAAAAGAGAGGAAAAGCCTTTTTATTCTCATATGATAATCAATGAATTATTACACATTTATCTTTAGAGTACTGTTTCTGAGTTTGAAGTCATTACTGCCAGTGAGGTGACCTTTACTGTCAGGATGAATACTGTCTTCACATGTCCGCACATAGAATGCATGAATAATGTCTGTATGCATTCCACTCTCCTGAATATGCTGTATTAACTGTATATCACACATAGAGACATTCCTCAGGCGGCCATGTGCTTTGCTCAAGATCATGTGAACATACAACTAGCTAAAACTGCAGACGTTTGGTTCTGCATTAGTTAAACTGTGAGTGTGAATATTTCTTCACCTGTTTTTTTTCTTGAGGGAAGTATATGATGAAAAATACCAGAAAAGCAACTCTTGTACAGTTATTCTCCAATGAAAAACCTTTTCAAGTTAGGAGAGGTCCCGTTATGATGCAAACATATTACACCTAGAGCTCAACACCCTGAATATGAGGGTGGTATCTCACTGCTTCTTTGATCCAAACAAATTAATAGATATGCCAATAAACTAGCCATAAAACAGATTTATCTATTTGAGTAAATACCTGTTTGAGTATTTGATTGGTGCATTCATTATACAACAAAAACAATAACAGAAGTGCTGTGTACACAGTATCCGTGAGTTATCTTTCATTTTTTTCATTACAGTGTTAGAAAAGAAGATTTCTTGTTACAAAAACACAAATATTAACACAGTCAATCATCATAGATACTGAGATAATTAGAAAATAAAGAGTGAAAGCTAACACTGTTTGTAAAGTGGCTCATTATTCATAACAAAGTTTAATGAGATATTGAAAGTCAGCTACCAGGCATCAGAGCAATCACTTTGTGTTACATTTTTTAAAAAAAGGTGAATTATATGGCTCTTGGCACATTACTCACCACTTTCAGCAGGGTTAGATTATCTCGTAGTGAAGCCAAGACCCCAATGAATGAAACTATAAACATGACAATTCCTAAAACGATGAGGACTACGGCTGGGGCTAAGAACACTCCCTCCAGAGTCTTGTAGCGCTGTCTCTCCACCTCAGCGTAGATGCCGATGCCCAGGATGAAGCCTCCTATCAGCTGGGAGCAAAAGAAAAACAGTGGGTTAGTCATCAACTTGAGGTTTATGTAATTAATGTTATTACAACTTCAGCAATTACAATCTCAAATATTAAAAGAAGACAATGTCACTCAAGGGACAACAGGTTCTTCAGTCATCCAGGCACAACTGGCAACAAGTCATGTTTGAAGAATACACACAGACAGACTGTGATCAAACTAAGTAATCTTAAATCACTTAATCCATTAGAATAGCAAAGCAGAATCTAATAATGAAGTTATGTATCATCCTCTATCACACTTTCTCAGCCCATCCAGTCACAGTGGGTAGATGTTTACCATGATTAAAAGGGTTTCTGCCTCTTTAAATAAAGTTTCTCCTTGCCACTGTTGATAGATGTTGCCAAAGGCTCATTTTTCTTTTCGTACACTGTCCTGAGATAACTTTGATTATGGCTGAGCGCCAGAAAAATAAGAAAATAAACATCCTAAACAAATTGACTGTATGGCCTAGCGGTGAGCTAGGCCATACAGCCATGACATACAGCCATACTGTTGGCCTGAGTTTTAATCCAATTCAAGTGCAAGTCACTCCCCACTCTCACCCTATTCCTGCTTTATTCACTGTCCTGTCCTCTGATTAGTGACTTTTAGTGAAGCAATAAAATAGATACAACACATTTTTATCTTATGGCTTTATCAGCATGTACTTATTGGAGTATTAGTGTAAAAAAATCTTTCTTTTCTGTCCAAAATTCTGTTGCAAATAATTCAGGTCATGTTTATAGTTAATCATGGGAACATTCAAACTGCAGACTGTGTAACAGTGTCTTTATTTTATTTAAAGACACTCATATTATTTATAAATGACTGTTTTTAGCCATGTGTGTTCGTTTGTTTTTGTTTAAGACAGGTAATGTCCGTACTAGAAGTGCTCCAAACTGAACATTTAAAATTTCTCCATGTTTGCATTGTAACTGTAGGCAAATAAGCATGCAAATTATAACTTTTACCTTGAAGCACAGCTGTACATCAGCATAAGCCTCAGAGAGCCAGCCTTTGAACCAGTTTGTGGAACAAAACCAGAAACTTGAATTTTTAATGCTCAATGGTAACCAGCTAATACAGGTATTTTTTTTGTTCTTTAGATGTCTGTCATGTTGGTCATGTAGCCCAAACACATTAGATTCCTGTGTCACTCCTTCATGCCCTGCCACCAGGCTTAGCAGAGAGAATACAGCCACAACATGACATGAGAAGCATCAAGGAATATCCATGTGCAGTCTCCTAAACTCTCCCAAGCTGAATCCTGCCCTGCTTCTTTCAACTGCATAGATTGCATTATGGGAAACAGTATGCCAGGTAGACTGGTCAGTTGCATACTGAGAAATTTTCCTGGATCAGTAGGACATCCAGGGATTTGTAGTATACCGTAAATTTTGCAAGCTTTTGCATACTACCTACTACAGACTGAATTTCAGGCAAAATAGTCGGCACTGCTAGTGTAGTAGGTGGTTTGGAAAACAGTCTATAAGTTCAAACTGGAGTACTGTTTATGCCCCATCTGCACAAGAAGGTGTTTTTGTGTCTTAAACCTTTGAATTTCATTCGAAGTCATTTTTTAAAAAGTGTTCAGAAATTGTTCTGCTCAACTTATCTCTGTCATTTTCCAAAGAGAAACTTGTTTTCAGATGTAGTTTTTTTTTTTTTAATCACAGCTAAATTCTCCATGGACCAAATCTGACCTTAACAGACTGAGCTCCCTCAGCAATGCCCTGCCTGTAGGGATCTCTGTGGTGTGAAACTTCTGCTCTCAAAACCACACAGTCTCATTAGAGTCTAATTATATTCTCTATCTTTGCCAGACTGGAGTGGACAGCAGCAGTTGATAACTCAGAGTTATTCATTTTAATAACAGACTCCTTTAATTGGCTTCACTTTGGGAACAGTGATCTACCAGGGACAATCAGCAAACACACACCCCAGCAGTCTCTTCTAGACAGGATAGTCACGATCCAGACAGTAAGATAAGTGATTTTTTTCTATTCTCCATGCTTCAGATTAGAAACATACAAAATTAAAGGTCACCAGCAAATAATCAGTCTGATGACTTAAGACACAACTGGTTCAGAGTTAAAAGACATCTTATTTCCTATAAATGACTGATAATATTAACAAAACTAGAGTGGAAGCTGCTAGTCACATATTATCATCTGTTTGCTTCATTTTCATTATCTGAGAAAACAAGGTAGTGTCTCTGAGGACTGAACTTTTCAGAAAAATACAAAAGCACAACTCAAATATTTGTTATGAAACTGTACTGAATTTTCACATAAAATATTTCCTGGTCACAAACACAGCCAGACTCCTAAAGTTTGAAGCCAGTTTGTCAATGGGTTGTTACAGAAGTCTGCTTTATTATCTTTCTATATGAGAGAAAATGTCACCATGTGGACATACAGTCACTGCAAAACATCTCACAGCTCCTCAATATTGATCCCAATTCCCAAGAACATATCACATCAAGGCTTGTTTACAGGGAAATTATCATTGTTAATTTCCTTTCTCAAAAGGTCAGTGTAGTTAGATTATAATTAATATTTTCAATTAAGAGCATCTGGAGGATCTAATAATTGTTTCACACCTAGCCCACCAACAGAGGAAACACTAATTGACACAAGAGCTTAATTTGACAGTCAACATTTATTTGAAGGCTCAGTGTTTGTGCCCTTAACCCATGCAACAGTTACAGTGTCACATTAACATACATCACAGCTGCATCTGCATAGGGTCTCAAAGAAGCTAACTCTTAGATCAGTGTCTGTATCCTTCTGCTGTCTGTTACTAGGCTGACAGTTTGACATCGCTGACATAGAATGTAGTTGATTGATTGGCCGAAGAGGAGCCTGTCTGCTGCAAAATAGCAAAAGATGAAGACAGTAGGACAGGACAGCATGGAACAGAAGTTTAGACGAGCGCTGGCAACTTTAAAAACCGAAAAGGAGAAAACTAAGAACAAGCTCTTTCAGCTCTTTATGCCCAGACAGAAATGAGGAGGAAAGGCAGAAGACATACTCCAATATGCAAAGCATTACATTTCCCTGCAATCAGTGGATTTTACAAGCCTTAAAGACAATGCATAATTACTACCCATTTTATTAGTGATGAGTGGAATATGCACTCTTATGAGCTACAAGCAGGCTTCATGCACCAGACTTAAACCCCTGCTCACATGGCAGAAGGTTTTTTTTTTTTTAATTTATTTTACCTTTTTTAACTTTTGTCAAAAATGGACAATAAACTTCATGATAATTGTCCTAATACTGTTCCCTCAAATACAATCAGCAATATATCATTAACATCCAGAGAGAGGGTGAGAAAGAAAAGGAAGCAGAATATATATCAGATAGTCTAACATGTAATGAGACCTGAGATGTGAATCTTCTTCTTTTATTCTTTAAGTACTGTGTTTTAATTTTACACCTGTAAATTCACTTGACAGAACAAAACCTATATCATATCAGTGAAACGAAGCCAATGTGCAGTAATAAAATACAACAGACTGTAAACAAAATGGACGTCATCTTGCTCAGATCAAAGTGAGGCTGCCACAAAAACTGCTCCCCCTGGTGGCTGGATGCAGTATAGGTAAAAAAAATTCCAGCTCTCCAGTCATTCCAGATGGGCTGTGGCCAAACTTACAATATTAATACACTTCGTAGAAATGTTTCTCACGCCCGATTGTTGTGGTGATTTGAAGATATTATTTGGCTGTCTTGTATTCAAGTTTTTTTTTTTTTAAGTTTCATTTTTTAGTAGCTATAAGAGGTTAGAAACAAGGTTTTATGTCATGTTTAACAATGACTGACAGCTGCCGTTCTCGTTTTTCTTTTTTCTGGGACTGTAAAATATGTTGGGAGGTAGAGTCAAGAAGTGATTAAACTCTCGAAATAAAAAAAATATTGTTACATTTGTCACCTGGCTCCACTCAGATTCTCCCAGAATCCCTCATTGTCTCTACTGCGCAGACTCTGGCTGCACAACTGCTTCAATGGCTGTGCCTGTGATGGGGGTATTTTGGCTTTAAAACCATACAATGATAAATGGTGGAGCCACGCTGTCCACTCTGTAAACAGTCTTTGTAAAATACACAAATTTGTCTCTCTGCCTTTTGGAGGGGGGTACTTTGTATTCCACAGTTAGTCAGATATTGTTTCTTTGAATTGATGATAGCCGCAGTCATCTGGTAATTCCTACCTCTGTCAGACAGTAGGAATGGGAAATGATTTTAAAAATGCTTATATGATTGTTAACTTGTTAAAAGTAGGTTGTAATACCAACCAATAAAATTGCTTCTTGCTCACATTGCATAACATAACGAATTGCTTTAAATAGCTAAAAAAGAAAACTGTGGATGGAAACACAGGTGTCGTTCTGAGATTTTACCATAAAAAAATTAAACTGTACGCTGCTCTGTCATAAAAAACAGATGCATAAATGTCAAGAAAGAAGCTGCTGGTTACTAGCAGCACCTCATACCAGTGCTGTTAGTGCTACTACCACACAAATGGATTATTAAGTGGACAGAGTTAGTAGTTTTAATGTCTTCATCTGCAGCATTCACAGTAAAGTGTTGCCATGCGAGTTTCTATTATCTCTTCTCCACCTTTCAAACTGCCAGAGCGATGGACCAACAGTAAACAGACTTAAAGACCTAAATTACTGTGATTTTATGCTTCTCAACAAACATACATCAAAGCATGTTGCATTAAATCTGGGTTCTAGTCTCTTATTGATTGATACTCTGTTTGTGGGGTCGGTGACTACAGAATAAAATTTTGGCTTGAAATGTCAATCCCTACCAGGCAGCCTGCTGTTTTATTTCAACTATTTACCCCCAAAAAACGCCCTCTGATGGATGATAAAAGACCCATCCACCAGCAGCAAAACTGTCCGTTGTAACACACAGTGATCCTGAAGCATCTACAATGTGTGGATCTTTCATTCAGTCCTTCTAAAGTGATTCATTAACAGGACTGTAGTCATAAACTTGAGTCATAGTTAAAGCTGGCAGTATTAATACTGTGTGACAACCCCATTTTGATCCTGAAAGAGGCCTCCAGGCTGAAAAGTGCATAGAATAATGAAACTCCATTAACTCAAAGGTTTTCCTGTTAACTTAGCAAATGGACCAAATTAGTCTTTACAATGACGTCCATGCAAATCTAAAATTAAAAAAAGCCTCTGACTCAGATGTATTCCAGCCAGATGGCATGTGTGCAAATCTTGTGATATGATCGGGCAGACGAAGGACGATCTATTTACAGCGACTTTTTGATCCTTTATGCATCCAGGGAGGTTAGAGTGAGTCTGTTTACTTGTAACCTGTCTTACCTGAACAGTAACAAATCTTCATCTGAAGGCTGCTGAAACAGAAGATCAGTCTGGGCTCCAAACACTCCAGAGCTAAAAACACTTTCTTTGTCTGAGAGCTGTGGTTCGTTACCACTCAGGTTTTATTTTTACTGCCAAGGCTTTTTCTAATACAAGTTATGATAGCACTCTACACTCCACGGTAATTGCTGAGCTCTCTGAGCACAGACAATGCTACAAATAGGATGGAAACAAGCAGACAAGTTGGAGAAAGAATTATTTGTGTGATTGCAGTCTACAGCTGAAGTGAACACTTTGTAGTCCATAAGTCTTAAAAGTCTTAGTGTGCTAATAATGACCTTTTCTAATTGGCACTGGACACAAATCTGCACTGCAAGAACTCAGTAACAGATGGTGAGTATGTTTTCTTAACCAGTAGATTCAATAGCAAAAGAAAGGAAAGGAAATTTATTCAATGTGAATTTAGGTTTGTCTGGATCTCACAAACTCACAAATATGTATTTTAATTCAACGCATTCACACACACACAAACCACAGCATGTTGCCAATGTAAACACCTCATCCTTTGATGTGTGATGCTGGTAACTGCTTGCTGCCCTCATCTTTCTTCAGCCTGTCCAAATGAAGACAGACTTTGTCGGAGAGGAAGAGGAAAAGGAAGAGTAGGTTCAAACACTGTTTATGATCCACCAGGATTTCTCCACAGGCGAGCCTCTGCCTGTGCTGTGTGTCTCTCTGCTCACTTGTCCACTGCACTCAGAGGGGTTTAATGACAATATGGGGAACTTTAGGTGTCTCCATAATGAGCCATGACAATCTTGACAATGGTTCTTGCAAAGAAAATCACTAATGTAGCTGTGGTAATAAAGCAGCACAGGCAGAGCCATGCTGTGTTTTATTGCACTTGGCCACAGATAGCTTAGTGACAATTTCAGGGTCCTAGGTCAGGGATAAATGGTATTACATAACCCATTACACACAACTCCAGAGTCCTATTAATGTGCTGGACAAGCTGCTGAGAGTGAAACAGTGCTGCGCCGAAGCTCAAACCAAGCTTCAGCAGATGGGAACAGAGCTTTGAATGTTTTCTCATTAATTAACTAAATTAGCTGAGTTTTTCCTCCCTGAATCAGTCATCAGCTGATCATATATCAATGCACTCTAAAGAGGAGCATGACCGCGTTACATCCACAAGGATTGGCCATTATTAAATTTCAAAGCAGCAAATCAAGTCTGCATGTATTGCACTGTATGAGTTATCAAAGATACATGACTTTGGGAGGAAACAGAGACAACAGACAAGAATGAGGAGCATCACAGGTTATCTCTGCTCTCCAACAAGGCATTATGAAGACTTTGTCGTGCCAGTCTCTACCAAGGTTATAATAGTTAGCTAAAACAAAACTAAAATTTTAAATACATTGCAGTTAACTCAAACTAATAAAAACTAGAAAAAAAAACATAGTAAGTAAACTAAAACTGTATCTTGTGTTCACAAAACTAACTGAAACGGAGTGGAGCAATGAATTAGAGCATCTGTAAAATTTTAATTGCATGTGAGTCTGACTTTAACTGTATTTGAGTCTGCCTTTTGTTACAAAGTCCAAGTTTCTAATTATTAAAGCTCATATCATATTGTTTTATATAATTTATGTTTATATTTTTTTATATTAAGTTTATATTATTTTCTTGTGTTTAAGGCAGCAGCCAACAGTTCAGTATCAGCATTGACTGAGCAGTGAGCACTGTGTTGGGCTTGAAAATCAACAGCATTACAAAATATTTACTTTGACCTTTTTAAATCCTGCACCTGGTTAATAAGGTAAGAAAAAACTAAACTAAAACTAAACTAAAACTAAGCCTTGTTGCAAAAATCAAAACTAAATAAAAACTAGAATGCCTGCTATAAAACTAATTAAAACTTATCTGTAATGGAAAAAAATGTCAAAACTAACTCATACTAAACTATAATGACAAATCCAAAACTATTATAACCTTGGTCTCTACTTAACTTTTGCATTTTGCTCGGCAAAGCCAGGATGGCACAGAGGAAGCCAACAGCAAATTTGGCAAAAAACTTCAACAACTCGTAATGTCTGCAAAGCAAACGTTCCAATACAAGACAACTAACACAATCAGGTAACGTGCTAACTAAGTTCAACCAAAGCAGGAGGCAAATTAAAACAAAACAATTGCTTTTTGAGGAATGTGAGAAACTTCCATGTGATAATTTGAAAACATCAGAAGAAAGTTCTCGTAGGGGTGGGAGAAGAAATCGAAATGTGATACATCGTGATTTTTTGTTTGACAATATCAAAATTGGGATTCTTTGTCAAAAAATTGATTTTTTTCTTTTCAAATTCAAATTCTTCATTTCAGTACTTGTTTTTAAAGTGGATTGGAAAAAAAGTAACAAATTTTATCCAGCAGAGGGTGAAATGTGTCTCTCTAAATCATGTGATGTGCATTTTATGGGAAAATATGGCACCTGATTTAGTCTGTAGACACATCATCATCATCATCATTTAATTTTTTCCCATGGTTTGGTGTTAAAAATGCCAACCAAAAAATCGTAAATATTGAAGAATCGTGATAGAATCAAATCATGAGAATAGCATATCGTCCCTGTTCTGGTACTTTGATTCAATTTTTTTGACCCAGTGACCTCAACGATGGAATATGAGTAAATCTGCAGCCACTGAGATCCAAATAAAACCTATTCTTTTTCTGAGGTGTCCCTGACTGAACTCCACAAGAATGCATCTGAATGCGAGTTAGAAGAATTGCAAGATGTCACAGCAAAAGGCTTCACTTCAGATCTGCTCTGAATTTGGCCCACTGTCATATTTAATAGTGAACTGGTTAGACATGAGTCACACAATAAACTGTGGAGTGCCACAAGCTACAAATGTTACACAGATCTCACAACAAACACAACAGTAACTTGTTTTCAGTGCCAGTAAGGAGATGTGTAACAGGGGTTTACTCCTGCTGAAACAAGAGCGGTCATTGGGGCTAAAAAAGATCTTTTAACTTGGTAACACTGGTGATGTCTACATCATAGTATTTAAGAGCCCAAGAAAAATTCTGAAACTGACAAAAAAATCTCTATGAAATTGTAGTCCAAGAGCATACTTGACCAAAATGGTTGCAACTTCGACCATAAATCCTGTGATGCAATATAAAAAAAGAAACAGAACAACATGTGGAACATGGGAGCATGCATCTTAGGTTGCATAAACAGTCAGCTTGTTTCTCAAGAAGCACTTAAGCAAGCCGGAGACAGACTGTGGAGCAAAAACACCCAGTTTAAAGTTATTTATCCATTTATTTTATTTTGGTGTCCAAATATTGCCTTACACAGAAATGATCCTCGTAAAGAGTGTTGCAAGATTTTGATTCACTGGTCATAACAAAACCTAGGTACAGGTCTCAGACTGGGGTAAGGTAATAGTATGATACTAGTTAATGTGGAAAGTAAAGAACTACATCTAAAAATCATGTACCTCCAACACAATATCTGTTTTTTAAATTGGCACCACACACAGCCCCAAAATACAGAGCATTAACAACAGCTCGTGAGTTAAAAAGACAAAGACTTGTGACTAAAAAGGAAGTGTTGTGTTTGTGTCCTAGTTTGTGTCTGTATGAGCTCAGGTTAAGTCATTTGTGCTCAGTCAGCCTTCACAGGGTCGATTCTCACAGAAACTCAGACAGCAGACCGAAGTGAAACCAAGCCATGGGATCAATCAGCTTGGAGTTGGGTTCTCATTCAATGAGGTTCTCTGCACAGAGCAAAGTAATTACAGTGATTTGGTTTAAAAGAATTAGACGGAGGAGGAAACATCTTTCTTGATGTTTATCAATGAGAAATTGCTCTTAGCCTCTAATCATATCCCTGTTTCACTTTGAGTTGGCACAAGAAACACCAGGATCACTCAGGAGTATTTTCTCAGGAGTCATTATTTCGGGATCCTTTTTATGCTTCGTTTTGGTTTCAGTTCCCGTACGTAAAATGTATTAATCATTCAGCAGAAAAACGGACGAGGTCACTGTCTTTGAATGACTCACATCATTTCCTGCTGAACAGGAAAAAACAAATGTTCAACAACTGTACATTGTTCTGCCAACACATGCTATTCCACTTGGCTGTTTGCTGCTCGAGCAGCTGTTCTCTTCTGATACTCAGGACACTGGATCAGCGTGAGAGCAGGTTTTCACTTTTTCAATCCAGCAGAAAAATGTATTAGGTATAGATATTAAAGAGATATTAAAGAATAATTATGTTCTTGTGGGTGGTTTTCTTACAGATGCAAAAAGGTCAATTTTGACTTTGTCAGGTTTGACTTCTCAACAGCACTGACATCTGAACTTGGGCAATAAAGAAAACACGGCCATCTAAGGTCAGCCCTTGTTTGTATCCCTGATTATAGTAAACAGGGAAAATACAGCTAATTATAACACGCAGCCAACAATTTATAACCTTTAATCACGCCCACACCTGTCTGCATTGAATACTCCACCAGACAAACCGCCCAGCGCTGTGTGAACCTTGGCTGCTGTCAACATTTCCTGTAGGATACCACAGTGTGAACTCAGCTGTCCTATGTCTCTGACCCTGAGAGAAACCATGTTCTTCAGTGACAGTGTGTGTCTATGGAGAAATGTCTCTTTGGCATGACTGAATCAACACATATATAACATCAAGATATAACATCTTAATCTGTTTCACCTCCCTTGTGGAGGAAGCTTTCATTCTGCATTTTTAAACACTTTAATGACTCCTCCATGGCTCTTTGCCTCACCATCTTGCTCCCTCCTGCTATCGCTATGAATAAACACTTTACAAATGTCTGTCAGACGAAACAAATAATTGATTGTTAAGTATGTGTTGTGTCAATCAGCCATCTGTCTGCACAAATGTTCAATCTGTCACGCTGTCTGTGAAAAAGCAGCTGCAGAGTTTGGCTTTGTTGCACAAAAAGCAGAGATAATGAAAGCCATCAGAGTATCTTGTTTCCTGGGAGTCAAAGTTCTTTTTGAAAACGTCTGCTGAAATACGTATGATGACTTTAAGGTAATGCCTTTAAAAGATCAACAGATGCAGCTGTATTTTAACTTTTGTGGTATTTCAATCTTGTATAGTCAAACCACAACAATTTAATAAAAATCAAAATACCGGCCATGAAAAAAATCTGCCATATTTTTACCTGGTTGTGTTTAATGCTTGATTTTCATTGGTTAAACCCCACATCACAGGCGTTCTGCATCCTGATCCTGCACATCAAATCAAATTTATCCACAAAAAGAAGTTCATCTCTGCTTCCTTGACACTCTGACAAAAAGGTTTGATTCCATCAACAATTTGGATTTAATAGCTCTTTATAATGTATAGGAATGGACGAACGCACACACACTTTTAGATTCAATGGTTGACTAGTCACTGGCAAAGAAAAGATGAAGGGAAACTGTGAAGACATAAAGAGCTGAATGAATATTGCACAAATTATGGAGGCTTCACAAAGCAAACAAAGCAGATGTCAGTACAAGCTTTGGCTGTGTGCAAGACAAGTTGAGTAAAAAGGAAAATGTCAACAGACTTTTAAATTCATGAAGCAACAGTTTAAAATGCAAATAGAATTACCCCATTTACTGTGACTTAAAAGGGTTTTTTATCGTTTAAAATAGGAAGCCAGCTAACATTAATACAACTAGGCTGGAGTGTGATCAATATTTTGTATCAGTTGTTCATTTCTCTGGTTTATAACTATGAAATAAGCTAAATAATGTTTTATTACACAGCTTATCATCAAAATGTAAACCTGAAGCGCTGTTAATGTCTGTCTGCTGTGTTGTGGTGAACTAATAAACTGTCGTCATTTAACCACTTATCTCTTGATCAGCAACTTACATGACCTGCGTACCCTGAGGGATTCTTCCTTGCTAGTGTTTTACTGACAGCTAAATTACTTCTTCAGATCCATCCTTTCTAAAAATAAACATACAAGTATTAGAATATAAGTAAATATTACTGTTAAAACGTCTGAATAAAGTTGTATTAAAATAGTATAATGTTGCATTTTCAGCACATGGTGTCTCCTTAATACTCCCAGGCTTGACTTTGAGACTGTTAACCAACCAATCAGGAATGGTATAAGCCTTAAAATAAAGGAACAAATCATACTCCACAACGAAATACTAAATTGGGTAAGGCTCTGTATACATTTAATAGATAATTGAGAAATGCACTGACCACTCTTTCCTCACTTAATTCTGGCACGCAGACAATATACACATTTGTCTTTAACTTTACAGTACAATACAATTTACTGGACCAACTGTGTCATTCTGAGCATTCAGAGCTGTCTAAAGACATGTTGCTGTGTCTAATGCAGTGACCACACATGACTGACAACGTGGATGAAACTGACCACAGAAGGACGCAATAAATGACGCACAAACAGCTCGTTAGATGAAAAAAAAAGCCTGACACTGTTCCTCTTTGATGCCTGTCTTTCTTTCCTCCTTCAGCTACGTTTCTCTGTTTACCTTGCATAGATATTCCAGGTAGGAGTGGGGTAAAGGTAGACAGGGAGGGTGTGGTCACATCGTAGTACCACAGACCTATCAAAGTCTGCAGAAAATACCATGCCACAGGTACAACACCTGTCGCCAAAAAACAAAACAAAACATGGATTTCAAATATCCAATAGCTGTGGCGAAAAAAGACCAACTTGAGTTGATGTTTCTGAGTTTCTTCCACATGACTGGATGATTACTTTCTTGAAAAGGATCCAAACTGAAACTCCACAGTTGAAACACACCCTGCCAACCCCCCTCGAGACAGACGGAGCTTCTTGTAAGCGCGCGCTCTTCTCTAACAAGCAATACTTGAGACGTACTCACCCACCAGATGATGGCATAAGCGAACAGCGTGAATTTGAGGACAAAGTAGGAGAATCTGTGGCAGTATCTGATATCTCCGTCGTTGGCCATCGTGTCTGACAGAGGACAGCTGGCTCCAGCGGCTCCCTGCGCTGCTGTTTACAACACACTTCCGCGTTGTCGGCGTCACCACACCTGGGAGCGCACGTGAGCAGGATGGAGGGATGTATTGATTGATGTTTGGGAGGTTTACGAGCTTAAGAAAGCTGAAGACAGTGTGGTTTTTCGCTGAGTTATTTTTTTCTTCTTCTCTTTTTGAGGAAAAGATTGATGTACGAGATATAAAACTCGATTGATTCGTCTGCCAAACCACAGATTTATCCCTACGCCTTGCACTTCTTTTTATCCAGGAATTATTGGCACTTCCTCACCTGAGACCGTATCCAACAAGTTCTTACTATCATTGGCTTACTATCATTGGCTTATAAATTCACTTCCAAGAGAGGTTTTGGCTAAAAATAGACTTAAATAGTGCTCTCAGAGCATAAGCCAAAAGCTGACGTCATGCCTCTAATTTACGAGTAATTTTTACATTAACAAAATTAAAGATCAGCCTCCAGCAAGCCTCTGAGAAAAGCTCAATTTTCTCTAATCTAAGACAGAGCTGATATTTTACTTTTAGCATATGATATCCTTCTTGAGATATCCCACCCAGAACAATTCATTATCAATTCATCTGGCTGTGTTACCAATCACCTGGCTGTGTCAAATACTTGAGTCTAAAAGGGCAAAACATCCAAACAGTGCAGATCATTCTGTAATGCAAGAGTAGCACCAGTGACAAGGAACCAGATCAAACTAATCATGTCAAATCAATATGTGAAGAAAGAGGATTCTGGCAGATTTATTGATTTAGGATCTGCCTGTTGACAAAGTGGCAAAAACAAGAACTTTGGCAAACATAGAGTATGGGCTTTGGCAGTGTCGTAGGACTGGCTGAGTGAGAAGGAAATGTCAACAGAAAAGGGGCACGACCAGCCATCGAGTATGAGAGACTATTTTCTTGGCTAGGCCATTGCCTGGATACTGTACATTGAGTGGGTCATTGTATGAAATAGAACCTTGACAGGCTGAGACAAAAACCATAACCAAACGCAGAGAGACTCTCTCACATTACTCTGACTCATTCTTAAACAATCACAGCTCTTCTTTCTGAACAATGATGTTTGCAGTGTCTTTAGACTTGCATAGCAATGAAGCAGACAACACATCGTGGATTACATATGGACCAAAATATTTTACTTTGCCCCCTAGTGGTGACGAATGACCAAGAGGCCGCACAGAGTGGATAGTTACTTGTGTTTGCAAGAGAGCAAATCAAGGCAGGCTGTGGGTGTCATCTGTATGATACCCCATAAATATGTCGGACAGTTGCTGAAACATTGACCTTAACATCTGCTTTAGTTTGACACCTGATGTTTTTGTTACACCCTCATACATTAAGCACAACATACAGTGTGGTAAGTAAAATGTTTCCTCAAATCAATCAGTTTAAGACTCAAAAATACATTAATGCTGTAAAAATAGGCATGAATTTATACATGGTTGTCTCAACATGATAAAAAAAATGTCCTATAGTGTGAAACTGCCCCTATAAGACTGCGCAGGATTCAAAGGCACCGTATTGATGCATCATTTGGTC
This sequence comes from Halichoeres trimaculatus, assembly GCF_033239565.1. Lineage (NCBI taxonomy): Eukaryota > Metazoa > Chordata > Actinopteri > Labriformes > Labridae > Halichoeres > Halichoeres trimaculatus. Next base: position 27,150,694 of record NW_027437181.1, read on the forward strand.
TGGATAACAGTTATCAGGAGTTCAGCCACTTGAATCAGAGAGACGGAGCTGTTTGAGAGGTTTTTCCATCAAGAGGAACAGTGTCTATCACAGTTATTTTGGGCATCACTGATTTTTCACCACCTCCACCTGTCTTTATCTTCAAGTAAAGGCCCCCCTCTGGGCTTGAAGAATGCAGGTATATGAAATATCAGAAGCAGTTTCTTTTAATGTCTTATTTTAATTGAGCATCAAGAGCTATTTAATCTGATGAACTTTTTCCTGAGAGTGATTGAGTTTGATTGTGAGGGATGATTTTCTGAACAAGATACACAGACTTTACAGCAGTGTGGTATCTGTTGTTGAGTGTGGCTAAACTGTGAGGATAAATGAGAGAAAAGAGAACAGGGGGAAGGAGGAGGAGAATGTAAACAATATATGTCCTCTGGGTGAATTGTTGCATCTTATGCCAAAACTTTGGACAACACACAGTGTGGGTGCATCGCGCCATTTGTCTTTGTCTTTGTGCTGGTCCAGGATCGACTGGCTGTACTTCATCCCTTCCTCATCAGAGATAATTACCTTTGTTTCTACATCGCCTCAGGCTCACTCACTCAAAGAAACACATACATCAAATATAGATCAGTAAAAATGTCTCACCCCCTGTCCACATTCACCTTTCCACACATGCTTCATCAGGCCCTTATTGCCAGAGGGATTTGTGAGCATGGTAAAGTACACACAAGGTGGATACTGTACACAAACACCAGATTCCTACCGCTATCTATTCTTTACTGTGCAAACATGGGAAAACACTCATACAGTAGAACACATACAACGTGTTACTCCGGGAGGGAGGAGAGATCAGAAAGCACAACTGTGAGGGAAGACAGCAAATAATGTGATAACAGCATCTACAAAAAGCACAGGAAGTGTAAGAGAAATAAGGCAGGGAACCAAAACACTGAAGGCTCAGAATCAGTCACCTGTTGTAGAAAAGGAAACAATTTCATTGTATAGACGGTGTCCATTGAAGCGCTAACTTAATGCACTGAGAGTGAGTGAAAAAGGTTCAATAGTGATTTATCTGTGTCTGTCCAAATAGATACAGGTGGATACAAAACATGTATCTATTAAAAAAGAGGAAATACAAAGATTTTCACTTGGCATGTAAACTTTTCACTGAAATTCATAAATATTGAATGAATATTTTACTAATGATGAAACAAAAAAATGCATTCATCAGCTCACATCTATTGACAGAGGAACAAAACTTAGGACAGAAGGAACAAAACTGAAAGAGCGATTTCTCAAAAGCTTGTTAAGATAATTTGCAAATTGTGAATAAGGTTAACATTTTAACAACCAAAGAAATGTAAAATGTTGTCAGTGTATGGGGAAGTTTAAACAAAACATGCCCACTAAAAACTAAAAACACTTAACTCTCTGAATAATTTGACCATACCCCCTGCAATAAAGTCTGACCTCTTCAGTGAAGCTATTCATTTATTCATGCTCATCACCAGTAACTTCTTTGTGAGAATGTTTGTGTAAAAGATTTCTCAAGAAAAAGAGATTTGCATCTTTAGCAATCCACTCTTTTCTGTTGTTTCTATGACTTCAAGACATTATGTTTTTATTGTACTGCAGTGTTATATCTTATTTGTGCCCATCGTCTTCACCTTGTTAAAAATGAAGTGTCTGTCACACTCTTGAAAACGCTGTTGCCTGCTTTTCTTGCCTTATTCGGAGCATCTCAACTTTTATTAGAATACATTTTGAAGTTGTGATATCAACTCCTCTGTCACACAAGATAAAAGATAAGATTTTTTTTAAACACATCAGAAGAATCACTGGAGTTTCCATTTAATGTCAGCAAGTTCCGCAAATATTGTAATATTGCCTTTCAACAGATACCTGAGTGGTTAGTCAAATAAAAGTGGATGCAAAAGTATAAATGACCCAAATAGCTTACCATAGTTAGCTTTAATTTGGAGGTCTCTTCTTTAACCAAACCATCCTCTTTGTTTCCTGTAAGTGATAGGACAAAGTTTGATACTTTTAAGATAATTTCATGCCCACTTAACAATGTGTAACTTTTCTTGTTACAACAGTTATATACCATAGGCTGTATAAAACATGGACGTAGCCTCCACAATGTCACCCGTCTGTTCCTGATACCGTGAAATGAAGCCAATCTGCAGACGCAGCCACAATGGTTATGACACCGGCTTTGACTTTCTTTTCCAACATCTACAGGGCGCCCAATAGTCATACGACCTGACCTGTGTCTCCAATTGGACAATCAAACAATCCTAATAACTTCTTAAACGCCGAGTTAGAAAAAAACACTCACAGTACAGTGTGTGCTGATAGGGAAATCAGTGTTTTAGACCCAAGTAGTTTTTTGAACCAGGCTGTAAATATGCTTTTAAATGCCGTAAAAGTCTGTTTTTATGGCTGGGTGTGTACCATAGGTGTGTATGTGACTTCCGGTCTTTCTGCAGCCAGCCTCAAGCGGATTCTCGATGAACAGCAACCCTTCTGCACAGGCTCCATTTTACTAACCAGATGTTGCCCTTTGTTTCATTCACAAACTTCTGTTGTTATACGCTGAAGGTTTCATGTTTTAACATAAATACATATGTTGTTAAACTAATGCTTGAATGGGGATCAGAAAACTGAAGAATATGGCTCCCTTTTACAAATTGATTAAATGCTACTTCATGCTTTGTGTAAGACATGGCAAGTTTGAGCTGTTTTTGAGCACTGTGAATGATACAATAAGTATACCACTACTTAAGAAGGGTTTTGAAACAAAAAGAAAGAATCAGTTTGTCTCCCCGGAGGTGATTTCATTTTTCATCATGTTGTAGTAACTTTTAGGTTATTGCATTGCAATGTGGACAGCACTCCATTTGGAGGTTGTTATTTGGTTGGAAAAAAATAAAAGTCAAAGTCATACACATAAATAATCTTGGTTGCTGTTAGCAAAGAGGCTCAAAGCTCACCTCTTTACCTCACATCACCTCAAAACATTATGTTTTTGTTGTACTGCAGTGTTATAAATGGAGTGTCTGTCACACTCTTGAAAACGCCATTGCCTGTTTTTCTTGCCTTATTCGTAGCATTTCAACTTTTATTAGAATACATTTTGAAGTTGTGATATCAACTCCTCTGTCACACAAGATAAAAGATACAATTTTTTTTTTAAACACATCATAAGAATCACTGGAGTTTCCATTAAATCTCGGCAAGTTCCGCAAATATTGTAATATTGCCTTGCAACAGATACCTGAGTGGTTAGTCAAATAAAGGTAGACACAAAAGTATAAATGACCCAAATAGCTTACCATAGTTAGCTTTAATTTGGCGGTCTCTTTAAAAAAAAACAAAAAAAAAACATCCTCTTTGTTTCCTTTAAGTGATGATACAAAGTTTTGTACTTTCTGTCAATGGGCTTCCAAACTCCCCTTTAGAAACAGATGGGTGATGTCACAAAGACAAGGTCCATATATTGTACATGATATGTTTTCAAAGCCTTGGTTGGAAAATATGTGAACATCCATGAGTTTTTATCTCACAGACCAAATCTGATGATTTAGGATTCTTTGAGGGTTCTATTCCATCAGTAAACATGCAATAGTTTCCAAAAGACCAGAAAAGAGGCTTGAGTTTAAAATCACCAGAATGAATTGCATCTTGCATTTGTGATAGTAGAGTGATTTTATTACCTTGACTCAAAAGTTAAATATGTAATAACCTCCATGCAGCTCTACTTTGAATGTCTGCAGATATAGTGCATCTCTTCTCACCTCAGGTTGCACCTTTCCCTGATGTGGTCTCAGTTTTACTCAAACGCTGCTCGTCTTATGCTGATTTAACACACGCCCTTCATTAATGCCACTTAACTCAGATTTAAACTTTCGTTGTATCATAACGCAGAGGTTTTTTCTGGAAAGACATTAACATTTATTCACTGATTACTACAGGAAATGGGAGAGGGTGAGAGATATTTGTGTCTAATTTTCTGATCCCACTGATTTCCATCTTTCCTTCCATCAGTCTCCTGCAGAAGTTGGCGCAGCTTCACGCGCATCGTCTCGTGCAGGCTTGACTGTTTGTGAGTCTCTGCCACGTAACGTAACCGCTGACATACACATTCCAGGAGTGCGGGAAAGAGTGAGAGCGCCTTGAATGTGTGGGACGGAAAGAAAGCGAGAGGGGGAGATAGAGCGCACGGAGATGTCTTGAGAGTCTGATGGATTACTGGATGGACCTGGTTATCCGATGCGCAGGAGTATGATTTCTGGACATTATTATCGATGGATCATACAAACTATTGCGAAAACTGACAACTTATCTGCATAATCAGAGAGGTAAGTGGGAGGAAAGTAAAACCTGGAGGGGATGTTGCATTATTTGTTGAAAAACATCCTTTCTTGGCGCTTTTCGAATGCATTACCTACCCATTTACGCTTAAGGCTGCTGCGCTCACTGCAGCCAATTAAAGATAACGTTATGTCTCTGACCTTAATGCATGCTGACCTTTTTTTTTCATGAGCCGTAGTTTTTTTCCATAAATTTTCAATCAAACTTGAAAACAAAGCTCTTGTTGATGGCCAAGAAAATAATAGCCTGTGTTAAAACTCTCAAAAGCTGCTGTTAGCTGACCAAGACAGCACCGTATGGAAGTCACATTGAAACTAGTATAAAGCAGTAGTGTTATCTAATGAGATGCTGATGGTACTTAGCAATCCATTGTTTTATCCAACTACTAATGGGAAATCTAAATCTAAAATGAAATTATTTTTTTTCCTCAGGTTTAAAGGGAATTGTATGAAGAATTCTTTAAAAAAAATCACAATCAAGACTGCTCCTCGAAAAGAGAAGCTGAAGATTGCTGGAGCTTATTCTACATCTTTTCATAGAAATCATGTTTTTGGTGACTGAAAGTATCTCTGTCGTCCGAATGAAGAAGATTACATTCTGAAGTTAAAACGATGTTGTATCAAAACATATTAAAACACCAACCCGCCTTTTACAGTGAACCTAAATCTCATGAGAGGAGCATTTCTTCACCTTAGAATAACCGCCAGTCCCTCGTTACGCATGGCGCATTACGCACAAGCACTCAAACCCATATTTCTGTCATCAGGTTAACACGGAGGAGAGGATGGACGTGGGAAATCTTGTTCAACACGTTGAACGAGACATGGAAGCCACATTGTGGCCCCTATCAGAGACCACCGGCTGGCCCGACGACGGAAACGAGACGTATGGGAATCAGTTCCAGCAGCCAGACTGGCAGGTGGGAGAGCAGCGGGATGAGAGACGAGACTGGTTTGAGTCTGAGCCAGATCTTCTCTACCCAGGGAACAGCTAGAGGAGACTCTGATGGGAAATTGAGACAATAAGAAATGAGAATCGCAATATTTGATTAAAGGGACAATAAAAGCCACTGAAAATGAAAACAAACAAATTTTGCATTCAATGATACTAGAGCCACTGTTATACTGATCCAAACGATATTTGTAAACTGGGATCAGTATAACAGTGGCAGTCAGATGAGCAGAAAGTGTAGAAAGTAATGAAGTTACACCAGGATCAATATTCCTTCTTCCTTGTTTCCTTTTTTTTCTATCAAATCGAAGTAAACTTGATCCCTGATCAATTAATAGGCTAAAGCAAGTTTATAAATCAGGTCCTCAGGGAAAATAATAATAATAAACTCATTTCACTCATTTCACTCATTTCACTCATTTCTCCTCTCCTCTCCTCTCCTCTCCTCTCCTCTCCTCTCCTCTCAGGTGGCTCTCTGGGCTATAGCGTACTCTCTCATTATCCTGGTTTCCATCACTGGGAATGTCACAGTGATCTGGATCATCCTTGCTCACAGACGCATGAGGACTGTAACCAACTACCTCATCGTCAACCTGGCCTTCTCAGACGTCTCAATGGCAACTTTCAACACGCTCGTCAACTTTGTGTATGCACTTCACAACGACTGGTACTTTGGTCTGGGATACTGCAGGTTTCAGAACTTCTTCCCCATCACAGCCATGTTTTCATCCATATACTCCATGGCTGCCATCGCAGTGGACAGGTAGGAAAGCTGATTCTTGCATTTCAATAGCATAATAGTATAACTGACAATCTCATCCAAGCAATCATGGAAATAATGTTCAAAAAATGAACACATAGGGGGAACTCCCATCATTGTCTCCAGTATACAATTTTAAAGGGATTTTCAACTCTTAACAAAAGGTTGTTTTGGTAGTTTTCAGCAACAGAGCTCTAATTAACAACATGCTATATTCATGGACTGTCTCACCTACATTTATGTTCTGTCTTGATTTAGGTTTATCAAATAAGTAAACAGTTATGTTTGTAGTATAGGCACCCAAATACAGACGGGTACATGCAGGCTGGTGCAGGTCATTGTGGCTTCGATGACTCGCTGACTGGCAGGTTGGTGAGAAGACTGATGGCAAGAGAAGCAAGAAAGAGAAAGAGAGTACACGCACAGGAAAAGTCAAAAAGGCAGAACAGAAAGTTAGAAGGACAGAGGAACCATAAGGAACTGGTACAAAGAACTTATGAAGGGGAGTTCAGGACACATTCTTGGACCGCTGAAAGGACGCCTAGTGGAGAGATGCAGGATTGCAGGGAGACTTGAGGGAGATGAATTTGACTTTTGAGGAGGACTGAAAACACTAGCTTTATGTAATTTCCTTCTTTGCTCGATCCCAGATTCTGTTTGCCTGAAGGAGTTTTTGGCTGTGAGGAGTTCATGGGAACAGTCTCTTGGTTTTAGCAGTTGCTTCTGCTTGAACTGTGAAAACCTCTTGATGAAGGAGAAATGGGTCAGACACAGAGAGATACAGACGCTTGTAATGCTTACAGGAGCTTGAAGGATTAACCAGTTCTGAGCTTAACATGTAAAATTTTAAGCTAAGAACCTGCAACAGATATTGTTTTGATGAGATAATTTGATGACTTTTGTCATTTATGTTATTGTATTCAACTGAACATGATTGACAGATTTTGTGTCAGGGGGAAAATGCAATCACAGTCTTACCAAATGCATCAGCGTCTTAAGTTACGACTTGAAAAAAAAACAAACACATTACATCATACATTTTTCACTCACAAAATAAACATTGTAAACTACAGATAGCATTTGTTCTGCACTGATGTCTACGAATGTACTGGTAACCAAAGGTGCACCTGCACTGCAGCAGTTCCCCAGGAGAAGGATTTATTGGAGCATTTCATTACTCCCACATATGTGGGCATGACATGTGATATGTGGTTCACTCGGTCTCGGGACACTTGCCGTGATGAATGAGCTGTAGACCTACAGTACATATGGATCAAAGAAATTGCTCCTTTTCATTTATTTCCAATTTGTCAAACCATCACTTTCTTTGTACAGCTGTATCTGCAACAGCCAGCAGAAAACCATTGATTACATGCAACCCAGATAATCTTTGAAATATAATCTGCACTCATAAAGGTGTAGGATTTCCATGCATAAAACAGATTTACGAGCCTCTCTGGATGTGTTCGATGTGACGAGGCTCGTGAAAAGAAGAAATTCAATCAATTGGCATCTTTATTAACTCCTCTTTAGCTGTTTTTAAAATGTTTTTTTCACTGCTTCTCATTTATTCTCTACAGAGTGTAATTTGAGACCAGAACTAAAACAGAATCGTTGGTGTTCTGCGTCACAGTCATTACTCACAAGAGAAATGATAAGGGGGATGATGTCATACAAATGTGTTCACCTGAATACGAAAATGAATGATTTATAGTGTAGATGAATTGATGAATATTATGGCGGCATTAATGAGTGATGGAATGATTCATTATTAAAGATGGAAACAGTTGTCATCGGTATTAGGCATCAACATCTTATCTTTATGAACAGCTTCTTCATGCCAGACATCTTGGGGAAGAATGCAGGGGCATTTTCAAACATTTGCAAATGTAGAGGGGTAGGTGAATTTTTTTATGTGCCCCCAAATCAAACTCCCATATGCCACCCCTACAGAATACTTTAGTTAAAGTTACTTTTAAAGTAACAGATTTCTTGTCCTTATTAAATATATTCAAAAGCAAGACAGACAAAGTCAGAGGATCTTGACACCAACATTTCTTAAAGAGGAGGTATTGGAATTTGTTTTTTCTCTCGTTATTCTGTCCCTCTGATGCACTCCTAGTAGCTTGTCACAATTTAAATCTCTATAAACAATATTGTTGGAGCCATAATATAGTTTTCTGTTTGTTTCATTTTTTGTTTCATTTTTTGTTCCTTTTTTTGAAGGCAAACCTTCAGTATTTGCTGTTTTTCGTTTCATCAGTAGGTGGTGCTTAAAATCCAGCAAAAAAAGTATTATTATAAGCTCAGGTGAGTGAGCCAGGTGTGTGTGGGAGGGCGAGTTCATTTATGTTGAACCGAAATGTTTCATTTTGGATTGATGGACTTGCTACACACACCTCAAAGTCAAATGTATTCATCTTATTGGAAGACTCTACAAATACATTTTTCTCACTCTGGTGTTTCACGCTATATAAGCCTCTATCTGAAACACTTTGTTTAAGATGCTGTCTCTTTAAGCCTCCACAAACCCCCTTCCCCCTGATTGGCCAGCCCTCTGAAGGCCTGTCAGAGGCTGAGCTTAGGGAAGACCTTGTTTGAGGCTCACCCCTTCAACGTATCATGAACCAGTTACAAGATACTTATGCAATGACCTCGTCACCTCATCAAGGGGTTGCACGACAACGGTTTTAGGGTGAAACGCAAAACTTTTGTTGCGTTTCAGCCTCGCGTTTACACGGAAACAGCGTTTCAGCTGACCTAAAACGCAACCTTTTGAAAACGGCCTCCAGAGTGGGATTTTTCTGAAACACTCCCGACATCGTCGCCGTGTAAACATTAAGCCGGCGTTTTCAGAGGAAACGCTGACGTCGCACTCTGCGTTACGCCCCCATACAACAGGACAACAGTACCGATGTTACAATCATCGCGAACTACCATGTTGTGCTTGTGCTGCTCAATCTGCTGAATCTGCTGACTATCAACAAAATGTGCATCCGCACTTTTTAACTTTGTATTCCCCAATACACCAGATGATCGGCTCAACTCTACTTCAGTGGAGTTCTCCCAAAAGCTGCTTCAGGACAAGACAGTTATAGCACCACCTACAGGCTTGGCATGCTAACTACAGCGTTTTCAGTCCATCAGCATTCTCCCTTGTAAACACAGATTTTTTTCCGCTGCGTTTTAGCGTTTTCAGATGAAACGTTATCATGTAAACGGGGCCCAAGTCTGATGAAGGTCTTGTGTATTCTAAGAATGGACTTTTTCCAGTAGTTTAAAGTCAGATTCTGAGATTTCTTCACACCCACTGTGGACATCCATCATTGTTAATGTATATTCAAGTTTAAATATGGTAAAGCATAATACCTCTTTTTAAAGTCTCCTTTGTCATTTTTTTAATGCCTAGAAGTCTGGGTAGATGTCATACCAGATGACAGATAGTGTACATAAGATACAGCCTTTATTATATTGTTTCTTCACAGCTAGTGTTCACAAAAAGAACGGCTTTTCTGTGAGAGAAAGTGAAATGTGTCTGAAATCAACTTGTTTGTTGTAAAGATGGGTTAAATTGTTGTTTGGGTTATGGGTTGTCTTGTGCTGTGTTCTTGAAGTCTTAATTGTTCAAACTCTCACTGTTGGTTCCTCTGATCTTATGTTTGCCATGCTTTCTGCCCTTTGTAAAGCCTTGTTTGTGAAGGTGGCATATCATTTAAATCATTACTAACATTAGCAAAGGGATGAGGTGGACATCCTTGCCCACAGGGGTACCAAACTCTTAACATGATGGGGGCCAAGGCATGATGGGTTCTTACTGTATTATGTTATCACAACATACAATATGAGACTTGCAATACAGAAATAAAAATGCACACAGCAGCTTGGGTACACCTGTTATATCACAGAGTAGTAATACCATATGATGTACTCTGACTGCAGGTCTCTGTCTCATTATTCAGCAGTTTGCTCATAATTAAGGGTTCCAGTTAGGAGACCAGGTCAGTTACTGAGGCAAAACTCTTTACATAAACGCTCCGCTCTGAATCAGACATCAAGTGGACAGAATCAATATCATCGTTTCATCAACATTTACCTCAGAGTCAAACATCAGCAGCATCAGTGCTCAGCTTTCAGGAGAAAAAGAGCTAATTGATTTAAAGCTGACAGAGCTCTCATTCATCATTATTAGACTGAATTACAGGACATTTAGATTATGAGGATTAACAGCTTGGAAATAACATGTCCAGGTTGTTGGAAGGAAAGGAAAGGGAAGGAAACAGGATGTTAATTACATTTACCACCTCAGACTAACAAGATGCTTCATCTCAGTCACCCTGACAGATGATATATGAGCCTAAATGTTCCTGCCAAAGATAAATGATCACTTCTCCCTCTCTGAGAGAGGCTGTGTGGAACTGAACACATGACAGACTTCACTCACTGAAGAGCTTTAGAGATATTCTTGTCAAAGTTAGAGCTTTGATGAAAAAGTGGGTAAATATTCAGACTAAAAGAGGGATTAACAGTACTGAAACCAAATTCCTCTCTATGCAAAAGGAAAATTAGCATCAATAATCTCCAGAGTTACAACAGAGTCCTCGTGGACCGTGTCTGTTTTGGGCTCTAATGAACCTCTGTTTTCTTTCTCTAGGTACATGGCGATCATCCACCCTCTGAAGCCCCGCCTGTCCTCCTACTCTACAAAGGTTATGATAGCTGTCATTTGGATTGTAGCGATTTTACTGGCTTTTCCTCAGTGCTACTACAGCGTGACCAGGTTTTATTACCCACGAACTGTGTGCATGGTGGACTGGCCTGATGACTATGGAGGGACACATCAGCTCAGGTGAATCCACAGCAGCAATAAAAACACAGATTAGGAGACTGATGGTGACATTTACAGAAGCCTGAAAATCATGTAATCATTGCTCATCATGCTTATATCCACAAATGTGTGGTACAGATACTAATTACCACAGACAGACAGAGCATGACATTTACAAGGTAGATTTACATTATGAACATAATATTGATTTTCCCCACAGTACACATATGCACAAACATCCACACAAACTTAAGGTGCACAAAAGGTCGAGGTCTGTGCGACTGATTACTTCACTCACAGGGGGATTCGAAATCTGTCTGTGCACATGAAGTAATTATAACATCCACATTCCTTAAGAGCCACTTATACGTCAAGGGTACAATCAGCATGCAGCTGCTTTTTAATAAAAGAGAATAGTGTTGAAAAGTGTATTTCATTAGTTTTATTTAAGTGAAAATCATATTATATAACAGATTCAGAACACACAGTGTGAAATATTTCCTAAACCTTTAAATGGTCTCTTGGTCTTGTTCATTATATTACACAATTTTGGGACAGGCTGCTGACTGTTTTCCAGAATACAATCATTGATAGTTGACCGTTGAAAAGTGAGTGGTGGAAAAAAGGGTGAAAGGAAGAAAGTGAGCAAGCAACAGGGAGAACTGCATCCATGAGAAGACTGTGAAGTGAAACGCATTCAATGAAGGAGTCAGAGCATTAGGAGCCACCTCGCACAGGAATTTGGCTACAAATGCCCCAACTCATGTCAAGAACACCTGAACCAGAGACATCAGAGGCGTTTCCATAATCAGTGATGGTTTGGAGTGCCATGTCATCTGCTGGTGTTGGTCAGCTGTGTTTTTCTGAAGTCAGTACAGCAGTTTGGAAGTACCGTTGAAGCCCTTCATGCTTCTTTCTGCTGATACGTCCTATGGAGAAGCTGGTTTCGTTTTCCAGCAGGACTTGGATCCTGCCCACACTGCTAAATGAACCCAAATCCATTTGCCATGATATCACTGTGCTTGACTGGCCAGTACTCACCAGACCTGAACCCCAGAGAGAATCTGAGCGGTGTGATGAAGATAAGAGACACCAGATCCAGTGATTCAATGAGTTGAAGGCAGCAACCAGAGCTTTAGTACCAGCTCAGCAGAGCCACAGGCTAATTACTCCCATTTCAAACCACACTGATGCAGCTATAGCCCCACTGAGGACTGAGTGCATTCAAATGAAACTACTTTTCAGAGGGCAAACATTTTGGTCATAACAGTCCTTTTTTGTTATTCTTATAAAATATGGCCCAAAACTATCTTGTGGTAAAACTCAAGTGTGTGAATTTTGGGTTTTCATTAACTTAAAGCCATAACCACACAACTAATAGAGATAAATGCTTAAAATATTTTACTCTGTGTGTACTGAATCTAACTTATATCATTTATGTGTTTCACTTTTTGATTAGAATAGCTGACATAAATTCACTTTTCCATTATGTTCTAAAAGATTATGATGCAACTGTTTATAGTTGTTTCTAATGCTATCTAAACTGATTTATATATCTATGACATTGTAAGTGCACATTTTCATAAAAGTTAATGCTTGTTATTTGGCTTTTCATGTCCTCTTACATCACTTAATCAGTTGCTATGTCTGGGAACGGTTTGGTTTATTTGAAAAGTAAGTTTAGTTGGCAGAAGATATTGGTAAGTCTGACGAATGTCTCTCATTAGTTTCTCTTTCTTCTCCCCTCTAGTTACCAGTATGCACTGATTTTGCTGAGCTACTTGCTCCCTCTGCTGGTGATGCTGGTGACTTACAGTTTGGTTGGCCGCTTGTTGTGGGGCGCACACATCCCTGGAGAGGCGACAGACCACTATCACAGCCAGATTACAGCTAAGAGAAAGGTCACATGCATTTGTCTTTCACCGTTTCAGCTCTTATCACCTCACACTGTGTCATTTGAATTTTTTCTCTTCTCATTTTCTGTCTCAAAGTAGAGTTTTTAAGTTATTTTCTGGGTTTTTTTATGCCTTTATTCAGAGAGGACAGGACAGATGTGGCAGGACATAGGGTGAGAGTAAGGAGTGACGTTTGGCTAGCCTCATGTAGCATGTGACCAACCTCTTGGTTATACCTGTGCCTCTTAAAGGTGCCTCTTATGCTCCTTTTCTGCAGTTTAATATGGATCATTGATGTCTTCATGAAATGGTAGTAACATGTTTTGGTCCAAAAAGTCAATAAATCAAGCACAGCAGCATTGTTTCCAGGCTCTCATAGCCCCTCTGTTCAGAACACTCTGATTTAGTGGGCGTGACCTTCATATGTAAATGAGCCACCGCTGATACCGCCCCGCTCTTCAGCGTCACTGAGAGCAGCGGCACGAGCTCCGAATGCACAATGTTTAGAAAACAGCGAAGCTCGTTTACCGTAACATTATAGGTTAAAACAACAGGCTAACAGCAGCTACAGTTAGCATCCTGAAGCTAGCACAGAGACAGGGGCGACACTGAGGAAAAGCTCTTACATCTGCTCCACAGCACACAGCATTTAAAATACTCACATTTCCAGGGTCTGAGGTTTGTTGGTGGATGGTTGGTAATGTGCCTGGATTCAGGACCAGTCTATTTGCTAGCCCTCTGTTGTACTGTCCAAAGTTTGAAAAGCAGTCAGCCATGAAGTGACTAGCACACACATGCACAGTTTTACTGAGTGTAGCTAGAACATTTCCTTGATAAATGAACTCTAGCCACTTAGTCTTGTCTTCAGAGATGGGAAGCTTGTGTATGGATCTATGTGGCTGTTTACAGCCAAAAACAGAGCAGTGATGTCTCTTCAACTTTGGCATTCTCCCCCATTCCCAGCTGCTGGAGAGAAATCTCTCCAGCAGCGGGGAGGGGAGTGGGTGGGGAGGGCGTTCAGGGGTATCTGCTTCGGTGGACCAACAGATGTCAGACTTGCTCCTGATAAGTCAAAAAAGGGAATTGCTGACATTGGCAGATCCCCAAAATCCAAACAGCTCATTTTAGGTCAGGATTAAATATTCACACTACTACTAAGTACACTACACTACTAAGTACATGTTTTGTCATTAAATATCACATTTTATGGGCAGGGGGGAAAGCCAAAAACCCACAAATTTCACTAAAAGACTTAATAAAGGGATTATTGCATAACATGGGACCTTTAATGGTTTACACGGAAAAAAAATTGAAATCTTGCTAAGTGTTTTTGTCTTATTTTCAGTAAAAATGTCTTTTCAGACTATATATGGGCCACATTCACTTGACCAGTTCAGAAAAGTGTCTTATTTTAGACAAAAATGAGGTCTGAATTGCTTGTAAAGAGTAAGAAAAACCTCTGTTAGAAAAATGCAATCGTATTATTCAAGTCTTGACAAGCACATTCTCTTACCCTAATGGCAGATTTTTTTACTAGTTCAAAAAAAATTCAGACCTCATTTTTGTATTTAAATAACTTAAAATAAGACACTTTCTGGACTGGTCAAGTGAATGTGGCTCATATTTAGTCTAAAAAGACATTTTCACTGAAAAAGGACAAAAACACTGGGTAAGATTTCAGTTTTTTGCAGTGTATTTTTTAACCTTGTGTCCTCTTTCTCAGGTGGTGAAGATGATGGTGGTTGTTGTGGTGACCTTCGCCCTTTGCTGGCTGCCGTATCACATCTACTTCATTCTGGGGTCATTTAACCTGGACATTTATAAAAAGCACTACATTCAACAGGTCAGCAGCTGCATCTCTGACCATTACTGATGGTCTGGGTCTGATTTATTTTTTTAATTTCTCATCATGTTTCCTTATCCTCTCAGGTGTATCTGGCTGTATTCTGGTTAGCAATGAGCTCAACCATGTATAATCCCATCATTTACTGCTGTCTCAACCAAAGGTAAAAAACATTATGATTATTATCACTGTATAAAGTATCACTCAGAGTTTTCTGTGCAATAATTCAGGGCAGGATAAATTATTTGCCCTCTGTGCAGGTTTCGTGCTGGTTTCCGTCACGCCTTTTCTTGGTGTCCCTTCATCCAAGTGTCAGAGGAGGACAAGATGGAGTTGCAGTACACACACACCTTCAGAGTCACCATGACACGCAGTCATCGCAATGACAATACATACACACACGCCTCCATCAAAACAAACAACCCGTTTGACACGAATGCCGAGTACAATGCTGAAAGAGATGTTTGCATACAGCTTAAAAAGCAGACATCAAACAGCACAAATAACACGTTTGCTGTGAGGAGGCCGGACCACACGAGAACCTCTCCCAGTAAACTGATGGATTACAGCCACTGACTCATGAGGTAACGTGAGGCTGCAACAGAGCTCTCAACTGAAGGACTGGATCTGATGGGGAGAGAGAAAACGCTGCTGACTACAAAACAAATCAGAGTTTTATCACAGTAAAAATACCAGAAGAGATTCATGCAACTTGGCTTATTAGAAATTTCAAAGTTTTTAAGTGACAAATGATTGTGACCTTGGATTTCATGGATGTTTTCTGTCAGTGCCAAAGTGAGTAAAGGAGTTTGTACAGTTAGAAACAGAAAACATCACGCCTTCATACTGCACACGGGAGGCTTATCTCAACAGTATTACAGTTTGTGATTTTATTCCTCCTCTTCCCTGCACACCCTCTTCTACCTTTGTCACTGGTTTCTTTCTGCTGCTTTGGGGAAAAGCTGTGAACTGTGGACAGTGGATTGTGTGACTTGGGCACGGATGAGCAGTCCACTGGCATCAGCATCAAGCCTTAATGTTGTTGTGTATGAGTGTTTACCTGTTTTACTGCCTTAGACATGAGATATCTAAAAGAACAGTGTTGTTTTTCATGTTTAACTCGGTTTCTGTGTTTCAGCAGGTTTCTTTAGTCACCGTTATTTATTATAGCTCAGTTAAGTGATGATAGTGTTTCATCCTAAAACATCTGAGAGATTCTGTAACCAGGTTGTACTGAACTGTGGAGCTGTCGTATTACAATTCATTTTCATTTCAGTTATTTTTTATTAGGTGTAAGAGCATTTTCTATGGATTTAAATGTGTTCACGTTCCACATGTGAAATGTGTTTGCTTTAATCTGGAGCTAACTTCACCCCTGGGCTACATTTAAAAACCACAAATGCTGAGAACACAAAACTAAACTGATCAAACCAGCACATGTACAATTTAAAGACTTATGGTCCTGCATCCCTTGTAACATATTCATGACTGTGACACCACTGCCAGTCACCTGACGTCATAAAGTGAGGGTATAATGATTCAATCATGCGTCAATCCTGTGTCACTGCTCAGTGTCAACAGTTTCAGCCACATCTTTTTTTCTAATTAAATACTGCTTCAGCTTTGATATCAACTGTTGTATATTTTGAAATGAAAATTAGTCCTGAATTTTCTGGATGTATGTGCAGCTGCACAGGACCGTTTCCTGAACGTTTGGCCATATGGCGATTCATTTTTACAGTACATTGTGTCCGTGTTAAATCCTGTTTGAAAAACAAAGTGCTGCTAAAAAAAGACTGACATAAAATGTAACACTTCTCTATAAGTATAATTAATGTAAATACTTGATTTTTGTGATTGTGGCACATGATGTTACTGCAAACTTTAGTTTGATTTTAAAATACAGTGAAATTGTGAAACATGTTAGATATTTGTTTACAGAAAAACAGATTTGTTTGTGAATGAAAATATGTTCAATAAACATGACAGTATGTACCTCTCTCTCCCTGTGTGTGTGTGTGTGTGTCTAATGGTGCTTGATTTGTTTTAACTGCTAGAGGCAGATCCTCATACACACTTTGAAAAAAAACTGTGAACACACATCACTGATCAGGCTTCAAGAAAAAGAGGTGAAAACATAAAATGGACTGTTTTTCCTTTATTTAGTGACAGTTGATTGACAGTGTTGGACAGACAGGTTCTGAGGTTATATTAGGAGAGGAAGAGATTTAAGAGTCAATGACTGTGTTTTCAAACCAAACTCGGGTAGATTTACGACCTGTTGGAGAGGCTGACCTTTTTTCTTTTGGCAGTTCAAGTAAAAGTGGACACAGAAACTCGGTTTGTCTATGGCTGTTGGTAATTAACTGATGAATGGCATTATGTTCAGGTTGGATTGGGGCTCACTTCTCCCCAAAAAGCAAGATTTTTACTGTAAATACAACACAGGTAATAAAATATAAAGCAGCATCTCATAAATCCATCAATAACCCGTCTGGACCATAAAGAGAAACACAGCTCACTGCTTTGAGTCTACTTTATTCTCAAAAGACTTGGCCCTATGGTGAAACAGAAACACATGTGAAAGAGTCCATCGGTCTTTCAATAAGCATCAGTGGTAGTTACAATACAAATATTTAAGAACAGAGAAAAATAAATATTTGACTTTGACGAGTAAGCAGTACAGTAGTTTATATCAGCACTCCCACAGTGAGTGCAGAAAGGTTTCAGCTCTTTTCTTTTTGACTTCAACAGTTCTGTTTGGTTCATCCACTCACATCCATGTTAGCACCATCGTACATGGCTTTTTTAAGTAGCTGGTTGGGCTCAATGTGTAGAGTCACCAGAGCGTCTAAGGACAACAAAAAGCTGACAGCTGTGCTAACTACCAACCGCAGGATCTGCACACATCAAAGTAAAAACAGTTCTTTGGATAGATTTTACAGTAGAGTACATTAGAGTAGATAAGACCGCTGTTATAAATAAAACCAAATGTACAGATTCAGCAAGCATGTGGCATGGCGTTCCCTGTAGATCAAGCATGGAAGACGTCCCATCCTCACTACTTCTCTGCCCTAACGTGTGCTTTGTTAAAAACTCCACCACAGGACAGACCATAGGGACTCTGAAGACAGCTCATTTGCAACAGTAACATTTCAACATTTCCCAATACAAAAATAAAATAAATAGCAATAATTCATTTATCACTTTTTATATCTTGGTTGGATATTAAAATTTAAAAGCAAAAATATTCCCTTTTATCTTATTACACATTTATAAACCACCTCCTATCTCATCTTTATGTTTAGTGGTGCATACACACTTTGAGGACTTTGGTCTCTAGTCAGTACTTTAGTTCCTGTATCAACTGAGCGTGTTGGAAGAATGAATATTGTTCTGCTCTTTCTCATTTTCATTTCAACTGTGAACCTGGTATGCTGCAACAGACTGCAGTTATCTGAGGAATCCTCCAGATGGCGTCAAAAAACAGCTCATGGAAGCATTACAAGAGTGTGTGCTACTTTTCTACCCTGTTACGTATTTACAGGAGCTAAACGTGTGCCTAGAACTTACTGAATTTTATCCCAGGACTCATAAACCTTGAACAAGTTTCTGTGTATTGTTACATCAGCTAACTGAACAAATGTTAGCAACAATACAGCACCTGTCTGCTAACACAGCAGAAAAATCTACCTGAACCAAAGCATCTCCTGGAGTGCAATGCTTAGACTTGACTTGAGAGGTTTAGGGTGAGGGGAGGAAGAACAAAGAGGGGAGGAGACAGCAGGTGGACAGAGGAGGAAAGAAAGGAAGGAAAGGAAGAGAAAACAGAGACAAAAGGAATCATCTTCTATTTGCTGTTTCGCTCCTCTCTTAGCCGGCAGCCCACAGCAGTGATGAGTGCTGCTCCTTTCCCACTGCCATCCTCCGACAGCAGGAAGTTGACATCGCACTGAGGAGCCAGTTCTTTTACTGTCTGGTGCATGACCCCCGAGAAACTAGGCAGAGAGGAAAGGTTTGGTGGATTGTTAAACAGTGAAATAATGACAAAAAAGTAGCTAAAAGAGCAAGGCTGGATGAGATTTTGAGATTTGCTTCTACAAATTTAGTGAAATGAGAATCTAGTACAAGTTCACCAAATTCAACAGCATGATCTGAACATTATTCAGAAAGGGGGTAAGATGGCTTTAGGATATGAAGAGCAATCCCTGAATCAATGTGTTATTTACAGAGCTTTTAAGCTTAGTAAAAATTTCCTTTATAGGCCATCACTTTAAGCTGCACACCACACACAGGATACAGGCCTCAAGCAGGCAGCCCACAATCGAGCCAACCTGAAGCTCCTTTCCTGCATTTTCACTCCCTATTCTCTCTCTCCTGGTCCCCTGCTCTGGGAGTCCTGACCACTCTGGACAAAAGCCTGAAAACCCCCAAAATTAAACTCCAAACATCTCTTGCATGGGGTGACAAATTACACATGACATTTCTCATGAGATCAGCCTGCTTAAGTTATGCTCTTTTTCTGCTATCAGCTTGTTCTGATGAAGCTGAAAACATCATTTGTTTCTGTGAAATCTCCATTTAAGTCATTTTAAGGTTCCGAGTGTCCACCCATTAAAACAGATTAGCATGACATTCAGTGAGTGTTGTGAAGTTTTTTGTTTCTGCAGTTATTCAATCTTTAGTTTTTGTTACAGTCTGTTATAGTATTTTTGCTTCTCGGTCAAGTTTTTAGTTCAACCCATTCATCCAGTTTGAATAACTTGGTATCAATTCATAACCAGTTACTCACAGATTGACGTGTGAGAAAACCAGTGGTGACTGGCTCTGCAAGAGTCCCTAAGGGACAAAACAGGCTAACTTGACAAAATGTAAAGAAGCAAACAGGGTCACTTGTTTGGGGAGAGCCTCGGGCTGTTGTAGCTCAACATTGTTTTGAACCTGTTAAGCTTGCCTTGGTTTGCTTTAGATCGTCTTCAGAATTTCTGTTTCACCCCGGGGATGACACCAAAGTAAACTTATCATGTAGAAAAGGAAAGTGTTGTTCAACTCACTGTGGATGCAGTTTGTAGAGAGTCCCGTCAACCCCTACAGTGATGTTCAAATGGTCCAGTCCTCTGTTCTCTCTGATCTTCTCGACCACAGCTGCCATCCCTGCCCCACACATCTGAGCTGCACGATGTGACACGGCTCCACAAACCTGTGGAATAATGAAAGATTTATCAGTATTGCAACACTTAAAAGACTGGCGATGCAACAGTTTGCTCAGCCAGATTGTGAGATATCTCTTCACAAACTCTGAGTATGGCACAACATTTTTGTTACTGTTAACTTTGTAGGGTCACATATTTCTTACCTCTTTCACAATAAAACCCTGATTATTATTCTGCAAGTCACGTACTGAAGTTTTAACTTTATGCACTCCAAAAAGTAATTCCAAGAAGAACTGCTACCCGAAGAAACTCAATAATCTGCTCAACAGTAAGAGGGTGAATCCCTTGATCAGCAATATTTTGTCTTCAGAGAAAAAAACAGCCTTCAGTTTAATACAACAGCTCATAGGATCTTGAACCATAGAATCAAAGACAATCACGTTCTGAGTCAAAACCTCTCGAGCAGTTTCCTGAAGTCTACTCTCTGCTGTTAATGTGCTGTCAAAGATGCTCTCTGCCTCATATTAATATGAGCTGATGTTTTGATACTGAGCAATTTGGAAGATATGTATGATAAAGTTCAGCCCTCCTTACCTCTTTTACTATGATACTGTCATCACAGGTGCTGTCCAGCCCTAAATGTTGCAGGATGGATCTCACCTGCAGCAGAGCCAGCCTGTCACTAAAATATGAAGAGATCAAAAATTAGGCAAGGGTAGAGAGGAAAAACATTCAAGGGGTACAACCTTTTGGCACTGTTGTTTTCAATTTCACAAATGTCACCATCCATTTTTATTTTTTACCTTTCTATCTGAGAGAGGAACTTTGTCTCAAAGATGCCTCTGGTCTTCAGTGTTTCAGAAATCTGTCCTCTGAACAGGAATCCTCTTTTGGTCAAGTCTATTAGGATGTTCCTCACAATCTCGCCAAGGTACATGCCGCTGCACATTTTCTCATATCTAGAGAAACACACAAGCACGAAATGCAACAGGATCAACAAACATGTGGATCTACACCCACTGAGATTCATTAAGATCTGAATCCAGGGAGGCAAGTGTTAACATGCTAACAGCTGTTTCTGACTTTAAGAATGTGGCTGTAATAACTGTGTGTGCGTGTGTGTGAGGTTTTTTTTAATACCTTTGTTTGCCTGGATTGAGGGAGAAATCGTCCACAGCACGGTCATACTCTGTTCTTATGTCGTCAAGGCATCCATTGTCTCCAAACGCTCCCCACTCCATGTTGACACACATCTGTCCTTCATCTCCCTCGATCATCTCAACGTTCCTCATCTCCTCCATATAACACGCGTTACTGCCGGTTCCTGCCATTACAAAGACACATTAGATGAGCAGGAAAAGGAAGGAATTCAAATTGAGTACATATCCAAAAGGGAGACAAACCAGCAATGAGTCCAATCTGACAGGTGGGCTCTTCATAGGCACAGGTCATCATGGTTCCCACTGTGTCGTTCACGATGGCCACAACATCCAGATCAAATTCCTGGAGGAAACATTAACTATGCTGTAGTGTCACAATCTAAATGACTCATCCACTGTGCAAGAATTGAATCTAATATCCTACCTCTCTCCTCTTAATTGCATCCCTCAACAGCCCCACCACATCTTCTCCTTCACAGTCTGTTGCCTTGAAGCCTTTTGTCCAGGTCACCAGGATGCCCTGTGCACAAACACACATGTGAAACATGTATGTCATGGTTTGCTCAGTGCACATTTTCTTAACACTTTTTAGAAGCTAAACAATCAGTGGTCTCTTTTAGCAGAATCAGCAGATTAATTTTAGCAATGTAGCAGATTTAAGATACAGAGTTCAGGTAGTGTGTCAGCGAGGAAGAGCTGTGCACTCACAGCGTCCAGGCTGGTCTGCATGCACGGGAATGAGAAGGTGAAGCCCAAAGGAAGACGAGTGTTCTTCATCCCCATGTAGTCCAGGAAGTCACTGATACACTGCACGATGTGATCAAACAGCTGAGGGGAAAGAAAGAGTTTATCAATCACAAACATTTAGAACATTTTGTTTTTTGGGCTTTCAGATGTTGTTTCTATTTTACAGTTCTAAGAGTTAATTACTTGGCAAAATTAAAGAAACGTAGAGAGGGGAAAAAAACATCTGCAAAGTTAAAATAAACAATGGTGTTCACTCCTCTCTGGCTTCCCTGGCCCATTATTTCAGGAGGTGAAGAGACAGAGAGTGTGGGTGAGGAGGTCAGATAGGTCACAGACAGGTCAAGCTTCAGCTGGAGCACAAGAGCTAAGTTCAAATCTGTGTTTCAAAGGCGTTCATCTCGATGCTAATTCTACCCTACCTCTATTTCTGACTTTCACTAACCACCGACCTCCTTCCCCGCTTCTCTCTGATCTACTTATCTCTGAGCCAACAAGGATCACACCCCTGACCTCCCACAGCACCTTACTACCCTAATCTCCACACTGCCAACACAGTAACAAGAGGTTGAGTTCAAAGTTTAGCACTCGTGAGTTTTCTGTATCACTCTGGATTAAAGAGTTAAAGACTGGTGGATCTCACCTCCTCTCCTGTGCCCTGCATCACTTCTAGAGGAATAGCGTAGATCTTGTTGTGCATCTCCACTGTTCTCCTCTTGCCAGAGCGAATCTTTACTAACAGAACTCTGAAGTTTGTTCCTCCTAGATCCAAAGCTAGGAAATCACCATTCTCTGGACAAAAAGGGAGGCAGACAAACATGAGATGTGTCACACACACACCCAGGATACACAGAAAATACTCAGTTCAAAGGGACAAGATCAACAATTTAAAATGTAATACCCTGTTATCAACTGCTGTTTGCCTGCTAAAGAAAGTTCCCTCCCTGAAACAATATTCACATTGCAAATATTCCCCCACTACTAACAATGCAGTTTTAAGATGAGGCTATACAGGTTTTGTAAATAATCCTGCATAACAAATTATCATGAAGGGACCAACAACGTTCTGTGATTATGGTTATTATTGGCTGAGAGCTTTGTCACCGAGAGGTGCCAGCTTAATAAGCTGCTTAACAGCTGAGTAATGATATCATGATCTCACTCGTAACAGCACACATGTGAAGTCCCAGGCTTCAGCAAGCATATGTGAGTTGTGTCTGAGTGTGTTTGTGTGTGTGAAAGTCTGTGTCACCTGTGCCATCAGGGGTGCTCTGTACGTAGGTTGGCAGCATTTTAACTGTAGCAGATTCATTGGTGCTCTTTGAGAGGCCGTTTTGGATTTCTATCCTCATTCTGTTCTTAACCTGAAGGAAAGTCATAAATTTAATGAAACATCCTCACAGTACTGGATCTCTGTTATACTGCTATTGATGGTAGTTGTATTTAATAAGAAGAGAAATCGATGTGCTAAAAATAAGCATGCAAAACAATCCCACTGTCCCCACCTCAAGCAGTTGTTCTTTTGTCAGTCTGAATTCAGAGAGCGTTTCAGCAATCTGTTTGGATTGTTCAGCCAGTCTGTAAGCCACTGCTGTCACCATGGCTGCTCCTTTTCCACTGCCACTCTCTGATAAGAGGAACCGAACATCAGTGTCCGGGACCAAACGACGGACTGTCTTATGCAGACGACGAGCATATCTGAAACACATTTGAAGGTTTGAGAGTGCTGTTTTAATAAGATAACACAGTCACAGACAGTCAACACATCACATATTTATTGAGCCAACTTTGGACGCCCAGCAGCAGTTCTCTGATACTCTAGTGTCACGTCTGAAGCATTGACATAGAGATTAACAGAAGTAGAATATAACAGGCCTTTTAATCTGACTTTCCTCACTTACTGTGGATGCATCTTGTAAAGCGATCCATCGATGCCCACAGTGGTTCGCAGTCGTGCCACTCCTTTGTTCTCCTTCAGTCTAATTAAAATGCCCGCCAGTGCAGCAGCGATCAGGTTGGCAGAGCGGAAAGACACAATGGTACAAACCTGAAGAAGCAAAGAAGAAGAGAAACTCATCAAGCAGTGAATCCAAACTTTTATTGATCTAAAGATGGACAGAGGGAATACACAGGGAACCGATGATTTATTGCAACCTCAGAGCTCAAAAATGCTTAAAAATACAGTTTACATTTCCTCGTTATGCTGGTAATGGCAGCAAATCAATAACTGCCATAACAATGATACATACATGTTGAACAGCGATGCAGTCTTCAGTTGAGGGCTCCACGCCAAGTTTGACTAGAATTTCTCTAGCTTTGTTTAATCCCTCCTTACTCCTGAACAGGAAAAACGCACAGAGAAAACAGGACTATGATACAGAGCATGATGCAACTTCATTTAACACAACTGCTTTATGAACTGTGAATAACTGGGATCTGAAAGCAGTGAGACTCACTTCTCTATGGCTGAGATGTGTTTGGTCTCAAACTTCCCCTTAGTAAGCAGCTCCGGGGTGATCCTGCCCTCAAACAGCAGACCCTCTCTGGCCATCTTAACCAGAATGAGACGAACGAGCTCCCCCATGTACATACCACTGACCATCTTCTCAAACCTGAGACACAAGAAGAAAACACAATGAAAATCTGGAGGGAAAAAAAACTTAAATACTGTAAAATCTTCCATAGTACTACTTCCAGTAACAGGTCTTTGATATTTAGGATTAAGTTTTAAACATCTGAGGGTTTCCTGCTGGTTTTCAGTTTGGAAAAAGTATCTGATGTGTTTGTGCACCTCATGGTCATGCTTCAGGCATCCAACATTTTTAGAAACAAGCTCTTCCCCCCATGTGGAAAAACAAGAACAGAGCGCCAGCAATGAGTTTTGACATCTTCCTGCCAGAACAGTTTTTTTTCTGGCAACTTTAAACCGCAAACACGCAGTAAAACTCTAAATGAGATGAATTCCTCCAAAGATAAAACAGGGCATTTGAAAACAGGTTTGCACTATCAGTCAGTTACTTCTTAAAAAAGGCTTTTGTGATTGTCATCTTTTGTTACATCCCAAAGTTCAGATGATTTTAACCTTTCTTCTATATGAGAACATCCTATAAAATCAGGATTTTGTGTCCCTCATAGACACAAAAGAAGAAGAGATGGTTTAGATTATACAGGAGCAGAAAATGTATTTGTCTCAGTCTGACATACAGCTGTTTGCCGGGGTTTAGAGAGCCTCGATCTATCTCTCTGTCAAACTCTGTCCTGATGTCCTCCAGCCTGCCGTCATCTCCAAAAGCTCCCCACTCAGTGTTGACACACATCCTGCCCTCATCTCCCTCCACCAGGTCGATGTGGCGCAGCTCCTCCATGTAGCACGCATTAGTGCCTGTGCCTGAACACAGAGAAAACATCACAATTTAATTCAACATGTAAAAACTTAGTAATAATTTTTCATCAGCCATTTGAAAGTACTGAGTGGTGGTACCTATGATAATGCCAACTTCACAGCGCTGGTCGTCAAAACCACAAGTCATCATTGTTCCCACAGTGTCATTCACTACGGCCATGATGTCAGCGTCATAGTCCTGAAAAAAAAAAGAAACTTTTTAAGTACTTTATGTTTTTTCAGTGATCTATTGAATGAAACAAAATGCCCAGGATTTACAATTTGCTGACTGTGAACCAGTATAAAGTGAGTCTAAATGAACAGGAGACAACACTCACTCCTCTTTTCTTTATAGCTTTATTGAGCAGCTTAACAACATCCATTCCCTCCACTCCACTGGCCTTGAAACGCTTTGTCCATGTGATCAGAAAGCCCTGGAGACAAAAAAGGAAACATTGAATCTAGGCTTGATAGAGAAGTCTCTATAATAACTTCAGTTACTCTTTTTGTTAGTAGATTGGAAACAATGAGCTGTTTTAATTCAGGATCAGTGCTCACTCAAGAAGTCAACTACACAGAAACTTTAACAGCAAAAGAATCTCTGGTTGTGAATGTTTGATTAAGTTTTACCTCATCTAGTTTGGTCTGCTGGCAGGGGAAGGAGAAGGTGAATCCCACTGGAAGCTTCTTGTCTTTGATGTTTTGTTTTTCCATGAAGTCCCCGAGACACTCAGCCACATGTTCAAACAGCTGGAACAGAGGAGAAAAGAGAGAGGTTGTCTCAGGTTATGCTACAGGCACTGGTGTGTGCATCAGTGTCTGTATTTCTGTGTAAGCACCAACCCTGGTTCCAGTGCCATGAATGATGTCTTCTGGTGTGTCATAGATCTGACTCTCCATCTGAACCGTCTGTTTCTTCTCATGGCTCACTTTGACTCGCAGAATCCTGAAGTTACTGCCTCCCAAATCCAATGCAATAAAATCTCCCTTCTCTATAAAGACAGCACGGAGAGAAAAGAAAGGGAAGGACGGGGAAAGAAAATTAGGAAATGCTGAAAAATTCAGTAAACTCTACAGTGATTTAAAGGTCCCATATTATGCAAAAATCACTTTAAGTCCTTTAGTGAAATTTGTGGGTCCTTGGCTTTCCTCCCAGCCCACAAAATGTGATATTTAAGGACAAAACCTGTACTTAGTAGTGCTTGTGAATGTAAAATCCTGACCTAAAACAAGCTGTTTGGATTTGGGGGATTTGCCGACGTCAGCAATTCCCTTTTTTGACCAATCAGGAGCAAGTCTGACCTGATTGGTCCAACAGAGCAGATACCCCGACACCCCCTCCCCGCTAGTTGAAGAGCCATCACTGCTTTGTTTTTGGCTGTAAACAGCAACATAGTTTCATACACAAGCTTCCCATCTCAGAAGAAGACAAGACTAAGTGGCTAGAGTTCATTTATCAAGGAAATGTGCCAGCCACACTCAGTAAAACTCTGCATGTGTGTGCTAGTCACTTCACGGCCGACTGCTTTTCCATATTTGGACAGCACAACAGAGGGCTAGTGAATAGACTGGTCCTGAATCCAGGCGCATTACTAACCATCCGCCAACAAACCTCAGACCCTGGAAATGTGAGTATTTTAAATGCTGTGTGCTGTGAAGCAGATCTAAGAGCTTTTCCCCAGT
The DNA here is from genome assembly GCF_033239565.1 of Halichoeres trimaculatus. Classification (NCBI taxonomy): domain Eukaryota; kingdom Metazoa; phylum Chordata; class Actinopteri; order Labriformes; family Labridae; genus Halichoeres; species Halichoeres trimaculatus. Next base: position 27,177,461 of record NW_027437181.1, read on the forward strand.
GTCCCCCTGTCTCTGTGTTAGCTTCAGGATGCTAACTTTAGCTGCGGTTAGTCTGTTGTTTTAGCCTGTAATGTTACAGTAAATGAGCTTCGCTGTTTTTTCTCAACATTGTGCACTTGGAGCTCGTGGCACCGCTCTCAGTGACGTGGAAGAGCTGTGACTCATTTACATATGAAGGTCACGCCCAATAAATCAGACTGTTCTGAACAGAGGGGCTATGAGAGCCTGGAAACAATGCTGCTGTGCTTGATTTATTGGCTTTTTGGACCAAAACATGTTACTACCATTTCATGAAGACATCAATGATCCATATTAAACTGCAGAAAAGGAGCAAAATATAGGACCTTTAAAATCCCATTTTGTGCAGTATTTATCTAAAAGAAGATATACATCTTTATTAAAAACATTTCCAGGTATTTTTTAAGCTAATGCTGCAGACTCATTATGGCCATTGATGTATGCATTTCTTTTATCAAACTGCTAAGTCTATTTGTGAGTATGTGTTTGCTGGTGTACTGTTGATGGGTTTTTTCTATATCCTTTTTTATGACTTGAATTTCCTGTTTTCGTGGGCAGTTATTGATTCATGATTCCACAAACTCACCACAAGCATAATGGCAGCCATTCCACCAAGTAAAGAGCTTATCCAGAACTCACTCTCTGAATACATCAAAGTGTTAGTAAGAGGAATTGTTCTCTATATATGGAGAGGTCAGGACATGTCAAAATGTCCTCAGAATTGTCAGCAAGTATTTTGTCTCACATGGTCTCCATGGGTGAGTATAATTGTGTTTAGTGCACAGTGTGCTCAGTGGCTGTTCCTGATATCTGTGAGCTGTGATGAGTGTTACTTCCTTTTTTCACCGGTTAATCACTTTTTAATCTGTTATCCAAATTGATTTAGCACAAACAAATCCAACTGACTCTTTGACTCAAGTCCTTATTTAGAAAACGCCAACAAGATGTACTTAACTTTGAAAAGTTCTTGGTGTTGATTAAGCCCTCTGATTAGTAGCTTTATGAAGAGTTTTTATAAACACTCTTCTACAGTGGTTGACAATGGCAGTAGTGGAAATGTGGACATTCCTAATTGTCTTTTTTTCCTAACAAGAGTTTTTATTCAAGACATATTTCAGCTTAACTCACAGGTTGGTTTTCAGGAGGGATTGCTGGGTCAGGTCATCAGTGCTGATATCTTATCAGAAAGGAATGTAAGTGAAACAAACAACGAGTGAAAAAATTCTTTTTTTTTTTCAGCCCAAGTCTTTTGAAATGTTTTTTTTTTTATTCTTCTGCCAAGTTCGTGGGAAGGAAAGCAAAGAGCTAAGGACATAAACTTTAATTTAGTTACGTCTTATCTGTTCACCTCTAACAATAAGTAACTGTAATTAGAGATTATGACAAGGGCCTCTTTAAGTCTCTGCCAAACAAGCTACTGTGTGGTAAATCAAATAAACAAAAACCACAGGTAGCTCTGATCACTGGCTTCTGTCGTCTGCATGCAGCTCTTCACTTACTCAAGGAGGTCACAGACTTCAATTTTTAGATCATTTTCGATTATTGTGCATTTCTTTAAACAATACTGAAATATAAGAAAAACTTTAAAGCTGACTTGCAACACGAGCCAGTCAGGATCAGAATGTCACACAACCTGTTGCATGATGGTAGAGTGTGACAAGTAAACAAGTTTAAGACCCAGAGGGGGACACTTGCAAATAAACATCAGCAACAGAAGTTTGATTTATGAAGGTTTTAAAAATAAACAGTAACTTAACTCTGTGTGAGTGTAAGGTGATCTCTCTGAACCTTGAAGTCTTCATGAGAAATGGTATGTGATGCATCATTTGCATTTATGAAACAAAAATAACAAAATACCTCTTTATATATAATATATGTCAAATTACCAGGACATTTTGGAGCCACTTTTATATCCATCTCTAAACATGGAGGCAGGGTAAAGATTATATGTGTTTGTTTATGTCAGGGGGAACAGCTTTCTGACTCTCTGACAGATTTCAGCTGGCCTGTGCTTACACGTAGAGAAGAGTGAAATGTTAAAAAGAAACATTTTTACTTCTATTAATCTGTTTAACTTAATAAAATCTATCTCTTACTTCAACTGGAATGACATTCTCATGAAAAAGTACTTGCTGTACGAGATAAGAACAAACTCAGACTCACATCAGACCCAAGACAAGGGCAGAACAACGCCAGCCCAACCCCTTCCAGTACAGTGAGGTAATGAAAAGGGATGGGAATGGTGTTAAAAGGATTCTGTGGGTTGACTCGCTGAGAGGAAATTAACTTTTCTCAACTGGTTTCACTTTAGTAATAAGTGGGACCAATCAAAGAGTAAGGACTTTTCTGTATTATAGAATTACCCATTAGAAGTGTTTTAACTTGAAAGATCTTTCTTGTAGAGTTACAACTTGGACTGACTCATCAACAGGAAGGGCTTCTGCTAATGAGCTCACTGCACACGCTATGGTGGTTTGTTAATGTTAGAGGTATTTGTGAAAACATCTGAAATATATTTTCAATGGAAAAGTATTCCCACCTGTCACTTCTTTCAGACTGCTCTTTGGTTCTACTTGATCCAGCTTTATTTACACTTAGTGTTAGGAAAGGTACTAACCTGAGCCATCAGGGATCGATCGCACAAATGTGGGCAGCATCTTCAGTGCAGCAGTGGGGTTAGTATCCCTACCCAACCCTTTGACCAGCTCTCTACGAAACCGCTGTGTGATGTCCTGTAACGTCTCATCAGAGAAACGCATGGAGTACAGGTACTTATCAATCTGAGGACAGAGAGAAAAGAAGAAATCATTTTCATTATCTTAAAACTGGACAGAATTTTACACATCACAATTCTTTGGTTGGAGAGATTCAAAAACATATGGCACAGTACATGACTTCATACTGTGATTATGATCTTATTCCATTTCAAAAACTTAAAGTCAAGAGGAGATTACAATGTTTAAAGAAAGACATGACAAATTCAGCTTGTAAAACCATTTTCCTCATCCAACTAAAAAAAACCTTTAATGGTTATGTCTCCATCCTTACTTTAACAATGCCTCACAACTTCATCACCACAATAGGCTCCTGCTTTTTATCATGTTATAAATAAAAGGCTTGATTGGATTTACATGTAATGCTTGACCAATTATTAGAAACAAACAAAAATAACATCTAAATTCAGATTTATCCTGTATCCCATTATAAACAAGAAGGAACACAGACGTGCATCACTATTACACTGACAATATGTGATTAAATATCATTTTTAAGTTAAAGTTACTGAGGTTTCCCCGACTTGTACAAGACATTCGCTTTATTTTCTGTATCGCTTTATTTTCTGAGCAGTGAGCTCATTAGCAGAAGCCCTTCCTGGTGACACAGAGCATGACTAACTCCTCATTCCCTGTTTTAATGATCCAAGAGGACAACTTTGAGTCACTTCCTGCAATGTAACTGAAGTAATCCTTGGGATGGTCGGTTAAGGTGCGTTTACTGCCTTGCATAACATAAGTCAACGTCACTTTACGGTCATGATTTGATTAAATTTATCGTACGGTGGTCAAACTGTACATACAGTTTGTAATAAAAGCATTCCTCAGCAGGTGACTCACTAAACGAGCAGGAATGCTTACTCACGCCACCCTGTTATCAAGCTAATAGGGTGTTCATTTAGATTTAATAAGGGTAAAGTGTCTGATAAATAAAGAACATGGCTTGGTCACTATATACATACAAATAAAGATACTGGTGCATTCAGGACAGTAAATCTAGATCTCGGTATCAGGGTAGCGTGAGAGGTTAAAAAGGACATGCTAGCTAAAACTTACTGTCTGCTCTCCATCATATTTTTCACAGTTGGTCGTCTGTGCTTGTAACACGTTACGTCCCCTGAATCCAAAGTAACTTAAAAAAGCAGTAATTCGGTCATTCTTGAGAGCTTTTTCTTCATTAAACTTATTTCCATTCTTTTCAGTATTTTCAGCCATCATACGAGCAATGCCTGCCGCTTAATTAACGCTAATTAAATCAGGGCAGCTGGCAGTTACATGGAGCTTCATCTGATTGGCCGAATGAGGCGCGTGCATGGGGCCAGGTCCATGCTGATTGGTCAGATGTAAACACGGAAACGTTTGACTGCATGGACTTGTAAATATTTAGGCACAGGAGAAGTGAAGCTTTACGGACAAATGACTGTAGAATTGAATTTATGACTTATTACTTATTACTGGTTTTAAGGTTTAGTCAGATTGCTGCCTTTGTTACCATCTGTGAAATGCAAAACAGTCACTAAGTTGTAGGAAATATTGCTAATATTTTTAACAAGTGGTCGGCAGATTTGTTATTTAGAAAATGTACCTAAAAAAAAAAGTAAAGGATTAAATGTCCCTTTGTTGTTTCCATCCCTCTATTATCTTTTTTATGGTTCTAATCTAATTTTTCTTTCATTATTAGCTCACAAGCAGTCTTTTTGTGAGTATGTTGTGAACTTTCACCCAATGCAAATGGTATTTCTTGAACAACCCTAGCTAGGTGGAAGCATTATTAAGCATGTCTGGACATGCCGTATATTTTGAGCAGTTGGTAGAAACCGCCAGCTGTTTGAGGCGCAAGAGACTCCGAACATACCTGTCTTTTAGAACAGGATGTTGAACAACCCTGGTAAAATCAGCATTTGCATCACTTTCAACTGATGAAGCAAAGACCCACTTTAATCATGGGTGATGCCCCAGGGGCAGACACCCAACTTGTGCCGACTGTCATGTTCAAGATGACAGTAGGGGGATTAACTCTTCCAGTTGCTGATGGGACCCTTAAATGGATTACCTCCAGGTGGTTTCATAATAAAGACTAGCAGGGCATGTAAGATATGTTTGGAATACTCACAAGGTCACCTAAGTTCACATGCTCAGATGATGAAATGATCACACATACATGCAGGACACACACACACACACACACACACACACACACACACACACACACACACACACACACACACACACACACACACACACACACACACACAAGGACAAATACAACAATGCTTGTGTTTACTGAGATGTCCAAGCAACAGTTTATCAGAATGACTAGTCATTGTAAAAGACATCAAATAAGAATGCTTGTGACTTCCTGCTGTAGGAGTCACACATTAACTGTATTTCCCATAAAGTTCCGGTCATTTGAGACAAAGTTCAGGAAAGTATTTGTTCGGGTGTGAGTGTACTTATAGGAGTTTACATATGTTGGTCACAAATGTGGATATCAAGGGAGTAACTTGGAAGAGTTCTTGGGCCGGTTTTAAAACATGTAGACCTTCACTTTATCGCACGCGACACCACGTGAGGTGTCCAATGGTATGCAAACATTGAAACGACATAGATTGTTGATTAAAAAACACTTTCATGAAGGGGAAAATATGTTTATCCTAAAGGATTTCTTTCAGCCGGAGTAAGCAGTGAATTTGGCATCCATCATATATTAAAAGGGATCTAGGAAGAATGTTAAACATCTTCAATCTTCTATTTGTAAACAGGGTAAGTGTAGATATTGGAGTGACATACATTAGAAGAACCAGTCCAGATGTTTGCTATTTTGCAGGTGTGACATTCCCTATGTTCTCTCTAAATCTGGCATCTCCCTATGGTCTGACAGCTCATTAGCACAAGATCGTTTATACTAAAACCAACCGCTGAGGTAAAGTAACCTGTCAGCTGCCTGGATATATGTATTTGTTCTGTCAATGTCAGAATTGTAACGGTCAAATTTTCTGGGTTCGGTCACATAAAGAGACATGTAAATACAGTGACACAAAATAACAATGTAAAATAAGTGTGACCCAGGGTATCAGTCTATCATCTCTCTGAATGAAAAATTAGTCAAGCCAAAAACACTGAAGAACAAATATCTACTGCTTCAGTTGCAGCCAATTGTACTTCATGAGGAAAGCTAATTCAAAAAATCAACAGATGCTGGATAACAAACACATACAGATTCCTGGCTTTACTATTAAAATCTCTGCAGCTTTTTACTGAAACATTTCCACTACTTTTTGGCAAAAGAATAGACTCTGTGTTTAAGTTCAGTGTCTATAAAGCCACAGTGGAACAAATGAATCCATGTGATGTGAAATGGCTGAGTGCTGGTGGTTTCATCGAGAATCAATAAGTCAGTCTGTAGCTCTGTACAGTTTGTGCATCACTGTTTTAGTTCACTGATGGATCAGCTCATCTAACAGACAATTCTGAGGAGCTGACTGTTGACGAGGCCACACATGAGCAGGAGACAATGAGTGAAGAGGATCATGTCTCAGATAATACTCAAAAGAACAATGTAGTTCTAACTCCTGTATTTTTACCTTGTCTACCTTATCTGATCACACAACACCAACATAACACACCAGGATCCCTGGCTGAACTGTTGGTTCATGTGTTGGATAAAAATGCAGACATGTATTATTCTACTACAGATTGGATAAACTCCAAAAATCTCCCCATCTTTAATCACAATATTTAACAAGCACATTGCTTAATCATGAAGTTTGTCTTGAAGTAATATGAGCTCTTTGATAATAAGATGATATAGCTAATAGAACTTAATGATTTAGAGTTCAATATGTGCTGTAATATTCTCACTTACATGTTTAATCTTTTTAAACTAATCTTAAGTAATCTCATTGATTAAATACTCTGATGACGTGTTTGTCAAGTAAGGGTCATGTGCAGTTCTTAGGTGTAAACAAATCCATTCAGGACTGGAACTTCAACACATGGTTTTAACTAAGCTGCCAACACTTACTGCTCATGCCAACTGCTACACACTGCTGCAGCCTGCCAGGCCTGCTTATCCCTGCTACTTTACTGCTCACCACTGTGATAATCCTCCAATCACTTTGCCTCTTCTGGTTCTGGTTGTAATCAATGAGTATGGTGTATAAAACTTTACAGGGGACAATACAAAATTAACGGAGTAACATAAAACGCTTTACTCATCATCTTAGCTAGGACACATGTAGAAAGACATGGGTACACCTATGCTCCTTAAAGCCAGCCAAGCAAGGCCACACCAAAGTTGGTCTGGACAGTAGTAGCCCATAAGCAGGGACGTTTTGAAAGGGGGAGGGGTATGATAGAGGCTCCTAGGCTGGTTTTGGACCCTGATACTTGCAGTGGAAACACCCTGTTCTTCAATAGTTCCCTTCTCCTTTAAGTCTGTGCAGTAAAAATGTCACCTGTCCTTGTTTAAAGTCACCACACGAACTCAGGTATCCAACTTTAATTCTTATTTAAATGACTGAGTTAAAATAAGAATGTGTTCCTAATAAGCTAATTGATTAAGAATACCTTCTTAGCAAGCCTACTTAAATAACAAAGTGTACCCGGCTGACCGGTGGAGTGATTGGTCACAGAGGAGGATTAAAAGCAGTCATTGTCCACGTTTCTTCACATCAAAGTAAGGGATCCACTAAGCTCAAAGTAAGTCAGTTCCGGCTGCAGGAAAGACATTAGCATTCATGACTCAGCACTCTGCTGCTAGGAACCATGAGTAAGCATTTTTATCATGGCAGAGCATCATCTGATCTAACATGGCTCAGAGAGATACTGTTTCTTTACGGAGACCTCAGAGTTAAATAACAATGATTAATCTTCATCTTTGACAGAAACCTGTCACTTCTTTTAGTCAGATAATTCAATGTTTTACTAGATTGAGAGTTTTTTCCACTAAGCAGCACAAAGTGACATTCCTTGGTGATTTGCACACATGAGCTGGTAAAGGCTATGTTTTCCCCTCAACACACCTCTGACACATAACTTTCCCTGACAGCGCCTGGAGCCCCGGTTTAAGTTTCAGGAAGTGATCACTGTCTGTGTTTCGGCTCCCCTCCCTCCTTTCTCTTTCTCTCTTTTCTGTTTGCATTCCTTCCTTGGACAATGCCTCCTTCTCCACGTCACCTCGACACATTTCAAGGAAGCCCTGAAACCTGACTCCGTTGTGTATGTGTGCACGATGTCATGTGCGCACAGGCTCACCATGTGGAAAAATACTGTCCTCCACACTGCCCTCTCCTGTGCCATCATCTCTCCTCTTTATGCTCACACACATTTAGAAGCTTTGGATGCCTGCTAACAGACTACAGTATGTCAAAGAGTACAGTCAAGGACACTGCAGTGGGGTGAGTGAAGAGGACACACACACACAGCTGACTGAGGCGCTTTGACAGACTCACATATACACTGATGTGATGGGATTATCAGTGTACTTTCTCCTGTAGGTGCTTAGATTCTGAATGTGTGTTTTAAGAATCTCACAACTAGAGAAGTTCAAAAACACGAACACTGCTCTTTGTAAAGCTACACAATAACAAGGCACACCTGGCTCAGTGTGAAGGTGTGTGTGGCTGTAATTGTGTGTAAGCCTTTTCCTCCTCTCACCTATGGTCACATGGTTCAAAGCTGGCCTATTTTAGTCAGTCAGGGAGAGGAGTCGAGCTGCAGTCACAGAGGAAAGGAGATGTGTTGTATTACATCAGATCCTGGCTGCTGACTATGACTTTTACCTTAACACACTCTGTGTTTGACTTTGGTGCACCAGGTACACCTGAGGATGACAGCTTTGAGAAGCGCTTTGGAAAGAATTAAGGTTGCGCAATCAAATGAATTGCAGAAATAAACAGGGAGTAAAATGGAGGAAGAAGTGTGGTGGCTGTGAACTTCTTAAACCATGACAGGAAAAAAGATCGGCCAGAATTTGGATGGTGGCACGTGACGTCATCAGGGAGAAACCTTAAAGGGACACTGCACACTTTGTTAATTGTAAGGCAAAGTTAAAACAGAACAAATAGATTGACTAACCATGAAAACATATGATAGCACATGAGGAGCTAAGTTTAATCTTTTATAACCTCACTACTTTCCATGATGAAACTGTGTTTGCTTCCTGGTTACACTGTTTTGTAGAATTCAGCCATGAGGTACAGGGGAGTGTTTGGGTCTGAGTGACTGGAAAGGCTCAGTTCTTAAGTTACACACACACACACACACACACACACACACACACACACACACACACACACACACACACACACACACACACACACACACACACACACACACACACACACACACACACACACACTTACTTCACTGAAACTGGTCAAGTCAGTTTTGTGCCAGAAGCTTTACAGTGGGGGCTGCTCAGCTGAGTGCTGAGAAGTTATGAAAGACTCACATTCATAGTCTTCATGTTCACCTCTTTCTCCTTGAACTTTAACAAATTCGGCTCAGCTTTGAAATTAATCTAATGCCTTGATTATAGAGCCCTCATTTGTCTTTATTTCACATCAGCACTCAGTCAGTCATTTTAACACGTTAATGTTGAAGGATAAGAGACTGGGAAATACACATGTGGACAGAAGATGAGACGATATGTAATTGCAGCAAAGTGTATAGTATATAGTAATAGTATAGTAATTGTATCTCTGCTTTTTTTAATTGAGTTTTTATTTTCTATTTGATTTTTTTTTTAGTAATTAATGGGGTATCATAGTTTTACATAGCATGTCAATAATCAGCTGTAAACAATGATGAAAAATATTAACCGTAATAAATAGTCTGTTTGCTCATCTGCTTTCTGTTTGTTGACCCTTCCTGAGAGGTAAAGGTGTAAGTACTAATTAAACACATATACAAAGGGAACTCAGTGACCCTCAAACTGACTCATCTCGGTTTAATCCACTTCCCATCCCTCTGCTCTTCTCTTCTTTCATCATCACCTCTCACTTCCTCTCTCCTCCTCTTCGCCACACCTCTCAGAGCTCACATCATGGCACCAATCACACGCCCGTGGGTTGTGCCTTCTTACACATCTTCCTACACAAACACACTTGTGCGGTTTGTCACGTCTCAATGAGCCCGGTGGGAGGGATTAAAATCTTGCTAAAAAAAGACATTTCAAGGGATTCTTAACTAACTCCAACAACTTCTGCCTAGTACTCATCTCCCAGCATGCTCTCTGTTTAGTCACTTCCTCAAAGAGATGTATCACAAGGTGAAGAGACCCAAACATGTGGTTGTCTGGAAAACTTCAGTCTTACAGCAAAGTTAAGATGACGGCAGTATGAGTAAACTTTGTGACCTCTACAGACAGAGACGTGCTCCTCTCTCGTCTTTTCAACGCCTGCTTTTACCTCATAGCCTATTATTTTAAAGATGGAGATAAAAGAACCAGGAAACACTCACCTTTTTAACCTGGTCATCCTTGAGCTCAGTGAAGTAATAGGCTAGGAGCTGGGCCGCAATCATCCTGGTCCCCTCACTGTCTTACACACATACAGACTCACTTGAACACACACACTCTCCTTGTCACACTAAGGACACACGTTCACCAAAAGCCGGATGGAAGAAAATCCAAAATAAAAAGGGAAAAATAAAAAGAAGCTGAAGCTCTGCTCTTGTTCATGTAATCTGTAATACACCACGAGAGAAACAGTCCAATCAGCTGTGGTTAAAATAGACAGGGCTGCCTCATGTGCGGCTTGACTCTCTCCCCTCACTGAGTGTGTGAGTGAAGCCAGGAAGCATGAGTGAGACAGCAAGTTTAGCTGCAGGAGGTAGAGACAGAGAGAAGGAGGGAGGGAGGGAGGGAGAGGAGAAAGGAAGGCTAGATCTTAAGCCCTGCCCACTTTCTCTCAGCTGATTGGCTGTAGCGAGCGTCCGTGTGAGGAGGGGTTGAGTGCCACATCCTCTTATCAGCCATTGGTTAGTCAGCTGACGCCTTGGAGGCAAACTTTTGTGATGGAGGAGGCAGGAAGGGAGTGGGGGCCTGCATAATTAAATAGGAGAGGAGGCAGGGAGAAGGGGACAGGGGAGGCAGAGTAACAGGGAAGTACAGTGAGGAGGGAATTTAGGCGTCACTGTTTCAAGGAAGTTGTAAAGTTACACATCATACGGGGTTTGCTAGTGAGAAACTGACTCAGACTGCTGTAGCGTGAGTCAGAGTACTCTGCAGCTCTGACTCTGTGGGCAGGAGGGAAATCTGTGTGTTGTGAGTGTGAAGAAAAGTGCTCTACAAGCTCTTCCTGCCGCTGAGGCCGTCAGGGGCATGAGAGGGAGAGGTTACGTGAGGCTGACACAGAGTGCTTTTTTCAGGCAGGATCGTATGTCAGGGAGTGGTTTGAGCACCTGAACAATCATTTTCAGGTCATGAAAAGTGAGGAGGAGGTTATTTTCCTAACCTGACCTTGTAGAGTTTTAGACTGCTTGTCAAATTTAATCAAGAAAGACGTGCTATTTATGGTAGTGAAGATTTCACTATGTGTCTGTTTAATCCTCCACTTTACCAAGTTTTCCTCTTAGTGCTTCCCTTTGACTGTATGCAACTTTTATTTCCCCTCAACTTGCCTTGAGTATTTTGTCTTCTTCCTCCTGTGATAGCAGTGAAAGCCACTCCAACACTCACTCTGTCCCTCCCTACTGAGAGCAAGCCGATCACACTGACAGTCACTTCACTCCATTGTCCTCTCACACAGACGTGACATCACGACATCAACAACAACAGCAGCAGCTCTGTGAAGTCTGGACTCCAGAGAATAACAGCTGAGAGCCTGTAGTCCTTTATACACTCATTATGTGCGCCGGGTCATTAATTCCACCTCAAAGTAATGTGATAAAGTGAGAAACTCCACGGCCAAACCATGCTGAGAGAGTCCCTTGAATGTCATGCCTTGTGCAGCACGTTCTCTGTTTTTATAACAGCTAATAACATCTGTCTCAACAGAATACAACACAACATTTCCTATCTGCTCAGTTCATGCAAAATTCACTTGTTCAAGGATTTCCCACTGCACAGGTAGACCTACAGTTACCATGCATTATAATGCAATCATCAACGGTTATTTTCAGTGGTTTCACTTTGAGTAGCAGGTGGTTAAACATTACTTATCCAGGTAACAAAGTGACAATGAGCTTCTCTGTCTCGGAAGCATCTGCCCGGGTAGGAATCACAACTTGCTGAAAGCTCTTGGTTGTGTCGAGGTTTAACACATTGCATTTTGTCCCCACAGCTGATTTGTTGGTGGACAAACCTCAGCGTTGAAGCCAAATCAGAGAGAAGCTCAATGGTTAAGGGAGAAAAATAAATGGATCTCCCTGAAGATGACCTTTTCCTTTTGAAATATTTCAGTATTAATTCTTGGTTTAGAAAAAAAACCTTTCTTGTCCTTCTGCAGCATTATCTACATTCCTTTACGGTTCTTTTTTCTGAGAGCATTTGTTGGCACACGTCTCTTTGATTGCTGTTTGCTATCCCCCTGCTGACCTGCCTATACTTGTTATGTTCATTTGAGCAGCAGTTTGCAGACAAAATACTGACTTGGCTGCGTTGAAAACACTCCATTCAGTTAAACATTTCATTTAATTTCCTCTATATTGGTTCAGTAACCCAAATATGAAAATCATTTGTCTAAGTACAACCAGCCATGCAGCTTCTTAACAGAAACATTTGTTGACAGGAGTCTATGTGGTCTGTTTTTGATTGGCTACTGTGCATGTCAATCATCTGAGTCAATTCTATCACTTTTTACGTGGGTCTTATGGTTCAAACATACATTTTACTAATGGTAAAACTGTCGTATACCAATTGACTTATCCCAGAACATTGTAAAAAAAAAGCTTTTAAAAACTACTGATTTTCAAAATATCACTTCTATCAGGGGGAAATGTGTTAAACCCAAGCAGCAAAATTCAGTGTTAAAATATGAAGCCTTCACTTCTTTGAGAGTCCACTTGAGGCCAGCTGCAGAAACACTGAGAACGACATACACACCAAGTCATAAAAGAAGATTTTACAGCCTGGTCCAATTAAGTTTTGGTCCGAGTGCCTCATTTCTCTACCTGCACGCACTCTACAGTCGGTGATTTTTAAAAATGACAGGTTTTGCCCTTGTAAGGGCACAGAGGATTTGACTGACAGCACCTTGTAGCTGTTTGCAAACAAGCGAAAGGCCCACCTCTTGACCTTATCCAAACAAGGACAAAGCCAGGTTGATTCAAGCTTTTCAATATGGTGACCACCAACAATGGGCATCAAAACTCTGTATGAGAAACAAATGTGTGACATCACAGACACTATGTCAATGTATAATAATTAGTGCTGGGCAAGTTAAACGTTAATTTTCGCGTTAACCCGTCAATCTATTAACGCCGTTGAGTAACCAAAACAAGCATGAAGAAGAGGGGCAATGCCACGGAACTTAAAGGCACTCGCCGCTTAGTGTATCAGTCCGCGCGCACAGCATGCCAGATGGAAACAAACGCAGGTAGTCTGCCAGGACGAAGAGACACGATGAGAACTACAGCTTTATTTAGTGGTGTTTTTGTGTGAAAGTAACGCGCTGAAAATTCTCTAAATAAAGCGTGAATGCAAACAGATATCAGATTTTTTCAGTGGGAGTCCGTTTATTTGTGTTTTTGGTCAAGTAAAATATGGCTCCGTCTGATTGCAGAGGAAACCAGCAGAGGAGCAGGGAGGGGGTATTTGGTGCGAGCGCTGCTGCACAAAAACACTGCTGGAGGGGTAATTTCTGCCCTGAACCTTGTGATAGGACCCAACTTGTTCCATCCCGGAGTATCACTTTAATGCCCTGACAGTGGCAATAAGCTTTAATTTTGTATTTACATTTTGTAAATTTGATTTGCACTAAATATGTGATTTAACTATTACTGTATAACAAGTACTGATTTAGTATGGGCATGACAGATGTTATGGCACTTTCACAATGCGATTAATTATGATTAATCAGGGAAATCATGCGATTAATTACAATTAAAAGTTTTAATCGTTGCCCAGCCCTAATAATAATACAGTCTACTGGTAAATCTAAGAAAAAGCAATTACTCCAGAATGTTCAGACTGTCTTCATAATGATCAGAAACCACCTGTTAGCATGTTTCTAAGTATGAAGACCGTTTGATTTTACACCAGAGACCAATGTACCCAAGCTGTCATTAGCTGCTCTGCCCCTGCTGCAGCCTGGTGACAGGAAGTTTGGCAACAACGCACAACAATGTGATCACCAACTGCTGACAGATGGATCTGATCTCTGCAGTATGATACAACAAGATAGCACACAACATTTTACACACACACTCATGCTCTCTGTCCCTCATCAACAGGATACAGAGCCATTGAGGATTTTCTACTGATGCATGAGTTTCCTTTCTCATTCGTCTCACCTGCACACACCAACAACAGCATCATAACTGATCCCACATCCACCAACAGCTGCGTTGTCACAGATAATCCCAGCAGTGTTAGCTCCCCTAGATTACTGTACTGTTTAGATAACTGAATTACCTTCATTAACAGAGCTTTCCATTGATGAAGAGGAGGCAGTGTCCGACTGTTTTGAAGACAATGATGCTTTGCAGCATTGTTGCATCTCATTTTAGCACCGTCCACTCCAAACATTGGTTAAAATTCAGGCTTTAAACTTCCTTTCATTCTGTCCCTGGAGGTAATACATGGATGTAGATGAAAAGAGAGGCTGTGTCCCTGGCTGGTGGTGATTGTTTTTCCAAAAATCAGAACAGAAGCTGTCTATCAAAAGGCCAGAGCTCGCCCCTTTATACCACAGGTCCTGAAAAACCAGTGTCTCAACTCTCCCATCTGCTGGTGTTTCTTCCTTCTGTTTGTCTGTTTATGTGTCAATGCACTTATTGTTGGTCAACACAGAAGACAAAGACATACTCACAGAGCCTCAAACACACACAAACACACTCACAAACAAAGAGAGCCCATGTATAATGAGACTCACACACCTTGCTCCCTGAGGAATGCTCCATCAAGGAGACCATTGAGGGTTATTTCAAAGCTAAAATGAAAAAAAAAAGCAGCAAAGGTGTAAAAAAGTTTGCAACAAAGAGAAGAGAAGAAGGATGATTTAAAGGGACAGCACCAGAAACAAGTGTGAACAGAATGTGAGAGAAAGAGGCAGGATGCCAGTGTCTGTATCTGTCAGCTGACTGTGTTGTGCTGCACGAGCTGCAGATTCAGCAGCCCATCTGTGTGTGTGTGTGTGTGTGTGTGTGTGTGTGTGTGTGTGTGTGTGTGTGTGTGTGTGTGTGTGTGTGTGTGTGTGTGGTTGTGTGTGTGTGGTTGTGTGTGTGTGTGTGTGTGTGTGTGTGTGTGTGTGTGTGTGTGTGTGTGTGTGTGTGTGTGTGTGTGCAGTGAAGCTGCAGAGTCAGTGCATGTGTGATTTAACAGTGACGCTACAGGGTCATCACTAGGACAGTGGGATTACAGTGGTGAGTATGTGACGTACACCCCTCTGTTGATTTTATTCGTACATGTTAATCCCGGTCAGATTAGCTTCTCTTTCACTCCTGTTAGCACGCATCCCTGCTCAATACATTGCCTTTATCCTTCATTTAATTCCTTTGACATTGTAGTTCTCTCTCTTCCCTACTTTACACTCAGGTTTTGTGTCACATTATAAGTCCTGAAGCCTTTTTTTACTACTCTCTGCTGCTAATCCAACACATCATCTAGTCTATGAACAGATTAGTGTCTACCCTTTATCCCATTACATATTGTACTATTTCATAATACCAACTTCACATTTAGAAAAAATGCACTTTTCTGTCCATCAGCACCAAAAATTCAGTTGTCTTTAGATTAAAATGATGAAAAGGTTTGAGGATTTCTCTAAGTCTGCACCTGGACTGTACCGTCGTTTGAGGATGTAGCGTGCAGACAGACAGATGAAGACAGAGGTGAATGGGCATCGAACCAGCAAGACGGATAAAGCTGCCAGACTTAAATGTCCCAAAGTCAGTCAGACAGACAGACAGACAGACAGACAGACAGACAGACAGACAGACAGACAGACAGACAGACAGACAGACAGACAGAGTAGAAGAATTCAGAGAGATAGAATATCACATGGATGGAGAGTCGGTTCAGATCGGCAGAACAGAGTGCTGGTTGTTCTTATTGTTTGGAAATAATGTGGTCAGAGGCATTCCTATCCTCCTCCTGCTCTTTATCAATACACACACACACACACACACCCTTTCTTCAACAATTCTTCATCCAAAATGTTATGACTACATTGACGTTACATAAATAAAATAAACTTGCAGGGATCATTTAAAAAAAACTTCTTAAAGCTCCTGTGTTCTGTGTCTTGCGGACAAAGTGTTACCTCTTACCTCTGTTTTGTCCTGCACATGCATACATGGTGTTTTCTGAGAGTGATATAACAAATATCTGATCCTGCTTACTTTAAAAGTCACATGTCTCATAGAGAGAATATTTGCTCTGGAGAAAAGACTGACCCTGCAGTGAGCTGTTCAGATTGTCTTTGAAACCCTCCACCAGCAGGCTTTTATACACAACTACATATATAAATGGAGAGTCTATACACTGATAGTCTTATTTTTTTTGTTCATAAAGATGCATCAATATCAACCATAGTTTGTGTCTTAATCAGCTCATAACTCCTCACAAGAGTGTTCACCACATTACTGGTTATTATTTCTGCAGTTAAAGGCCAAATGAAAGATTTCAAATAGTAGAACTAGTCCTCACACACACACACACACACACACACACACACACACACACACACACACACACACACACACACACACACACACACACACACACACACACACACACACACACACACACACACATTGTCAACAGGCCCAGCTTTATCAAATCCTGGCAACTTTGTCTTATCAGAACCAACACGGTGGACTTTTCAGTTGTGACATTGATGTTTATTTGGTCTCAGATTAAGCGCTGACCCTGAGTACTCTGCAGGGTGTGATTAATGATTTAAGTCCATCCAAGTCCATCCTCATCAGTGTATGGTAAACTCTGTCATGTGACTGTGCAGCTGTGACACTGATTCAAAGAAAAGGAGGGAGGTGAAAGCCATCCAGGACCAGATATTTCTTAAAACTAGTCAAACATTCGTTCAGGGGAAGCCTGTCGTACAGGAACATATAAGAAGCTTTTCTCTGCAGAGATGCTGCCTCACCAGCTGTATGTTCATTTTGTAAGATCTAATATCTGTAATCCAGTTCCTTAAATATCTGTGGGGACTGAAATTTAATCCCTGGCATCAGTGTTTTTATTTTAGCTCTGTGCACGATTCAGTACAAAGGACTGTGTTCAAGAGAAGAGTCAGCATGTGTTTCGTCCTTTAGGTGTGAAGGAGATGTTACTGAATCTATTGTTTAGGACAGTTGCAGCGGTGCAGGCAGAAGTTTTCCAAACCAATGGGGATATGAATACAACATCATATATGAGTATCATATCATTTCAGCTTCAGTTGCGTGTTGTTACATCTCCTGCTTATGTTGGGTCCCAGCTGTGATGAGAGCAGCACCTTTACCACTGCCCTCCTCTGAAGGCATAAAGGTCACGCTGCACTGAGGAGCCAGAGCTGTGGCAGTGTCCTGAAGGATTCCAGCAAAACTAGAAATAACAGAGAAAAGAAAAGAAAAGAAAAGAAAAGAAAAGAAAAGAAAAGAAAAGAAAAGAAAAGAAAAGAAAAGAAAAGAAAAGAAAATCAGATTTGGGAGTCAGTCAAGAACATAAAAATGTAATTCAAATGAACCTTCCTTGGAAAGTTTCATCAAACCATAAAGTTCAAGTAGTCATAACAGGGAAGACTTACTGTGGATGTAGTTTGTAGAGCGCCCCGTCCACCCCTACTGTAATTTTCAAATGGTCCAGTCCTCTGTTCTCTCTGATCTTATCGACCACAGCCGCCATTCCTGCCCCACACATCTGAGCTGCACGACGTGACACAGCTCCACAAACCTGTAAAACAATGAAAACTTTATCCTCATTGCAACACTGAACACACTGATGGAGCCACAGTTTGCTAAATCAAATCACTCCTCAACAAAAAGACAATTTTTCCTGAATACAAATGTGAGGTTGCAACAGGGAACATGGTTTTCTTGGTATTGTAGAGTTTCAAAAGTTCAACTCTTCACCCTTTTCAAGCATTTGCAACAAATATGAGACGAGGAAAGGGTCACAGAGTTGCAAAACTGCTATTTTGGATCTGTATGTTCATAGTTTTCCTTTAAAACAAAGTTTCAACATTCTAAAATGTCACAGAGTCACGTCAAAATCAACTCTACTAGTTACCCTTATAATGAAAAACACTAATCTACATTATTCACATTTTAAAACAAGAATAAGAGCAATGTACTCATTGACAATAAAGTTTCTATGTATGCATATTTGGATGCTTGGTATGCTTCTTGGGAAACTCTAATGGGACAGTGTGATGATTAAAGCTATTAAACACGGTGAGGTCAAAATAAAATTACCAGAATATACTGTGAGAACGACTGGACATTCAAATTGTTATGCAGCTTGTTTTTAATCCAGTTTGATCTGAAGTCTTGCAGATAAAAAAAGGACCCGTGTGATAAGTTGGACTGCCTCAGTAGTTAAATACAGTTACTGGTGGTCTTGCATAGTCAGCACATTCAATATATGTCGACACAAAACCCAAAAGAGGAAGAACTGAACCTGGCACAAGAGTTGAACCAAAGTCAGAGTGAGAAATATAAAAGTTTCCTGACTGGAAAAAGATGGAGCAGTATTTCCCCTAAACTGTGTAATAAACATTTATCTCAGATCAGTTCTTAAGCCTGCTGATGAACTTTCTGTGAAGGGTTGTCTGTCTCTGTGTGTCAGCCCTGTGACTGACTGGTGACCAGTCCAGGGTCTACCCACCTCTCGCCCAAAGACAGCTGGGATAGGCTGGATGGACTCTAGATGGACATTTAAAACTGAGCTTCACGTGACTTTAGTAACTCAGTTGCTGTTTTAATTATATACTTTTTAAAGATTTTAACAAATGTAAAAATTTCTAAATAAACATGATGTAGCAGATTAGCCACATGCTTTTGACTTGACAAGTTCAATAGATGGTTACTGGATAAAGTGACATGCCTTGATCTGATAAAAAAAAAAAAAAAAATGTTGGCGAGTTCACACCAGGATTTTGAGAGTTGTAAAAGAGGTATGAACTAAGCTCAACTCGGCTACTTTTCTGGAACATACACAAAAAACAGGCAGCCCAAAGTGTTTCACAATAAAAGAAATAAAAAGGGGTTTATGGACAGCAACAGTAGAAAGTAAAAAATTCAAGTAAAGTTTTCAAAGTTAATAACTAATGCCAACAGAAAACTTGATTATTTCAAAGTTTAATATCTTAATTTTTTTTTAATCAGAAAAAAATGAACAAAATTTAAAACAATATATATATATAAACAAATAAATGAGAAGTCAGTAAAAGCTTTAGCTAAACTCTTAAATCAATCAAAGCCAGATTAAAAAGTAAGGTTTTAAGATTTTTTTCTATCAAATCAGTTTTGATACTGTGCAAGTTCAAGTACTGATAGTAAGACATTTCACAGTTATATTGTTAAAAACTTCAAAATGAATACAACTGATATCTATTGTGATTGTCCTCTTTCCTTATTCTATCTGTTAGTTTCTCTTTGAAGCACTTTGGGCTGTGCTGGTATAAATATAGATCATATAGATCATCTTCTCCTATGCTTTACCTCTTTGACGATGATGCTGTCATCACAGTTGCTGTCGAGCCCCAGGTGTTGTAGAATCGATCTGACCTGCAGCAGAGCCAGGCGGTCACTAGGGGGAGACAACACAGTTATTTTACTTCCTCACATTTACAAACAGCTCAGTGAAGTAATACAGATTTCAGCTGCATCACACACTGCACACAGTCTCTCCTACCTCTCTATCTGTGACAGATATTTGGTTTCAAATATCCCCGGTGTTTTAAGGGCTTCAGTGACGTGTCCTCTGAACAGCAGACCTCCTCTGGTTAAATCCAACAACACCTGACGCACAATTTCTCCTAAATACATCCCACTGGTCAGCTTTTCAAATCTGCACATACGCAAAGACAAGAACAATTAGCCAGAGCACAACAGAAGTGGAAATGCTGGAGATCACTGGAGCATCAGACTGAAAGTTCGTAAAGGTGTAAGGGATTATAGAGCCCAAAACCAGGAACTCACACCCTGATGTGCAAAAAGAGCTGCAATGAAAATATCCACAGGTGTCAAAGGTGAGTAATTGGACAAACTTCGTAACACACAGTGACTTTCTCACCTTTGTTTTCCAGGGTTGACTGAGTTTTTGTTCACCTCCAGGTCATAAGGCGTGATGATATCATCAAGAGAGCCGTCATCACCCAGACCCCCCCACTCTGTGTTCACACACATCTTCTGCATCTCTGCATCCTCGTCCCCTCTGTCTCCTTCAGACGCATCACTCTGCTGGGAGCAGAAACAAAAAGAGGATGAGATATTGTCCAACTTAAACACCAGCTGCTTTTTGATACTGTAAACTTATGAGAAAATTAAAAGATTTCTGAGACCTTATTCTCTTCTCCTTTGGGTGTCTCCTCTTCTCTTTCCTCTTTTCTTGTCTCTTGTTTAGTCTTTCTGATATTCTTCAGTTCCTCCATGTAACACACGTTAGTGCCAGTTCCTATAAAACACAATCACATGCTCGAGCTTTTTCTCATTTCTGATGTAAATTCAGGCAAATGACGCAGTGCTGAGCAACAAGTTTGTGATGAGACATACCCACAAATGAAACGTTTCCAAAAACACTCTGGTCTGTTTTTTACTTTAAAAGATTTCAGAGCGCACACACAAACTCAACAGCTAACATGTCCCTGCAGGTCACGTACCAGCAATCAGTCCTATCTCACACTGAGGGTCCTCATACGCACAGCTCATCATGGTTCCTACTGTGTCATTGACCACTGCTGCTATGTCCAAGTCAAAGTCCTGCATGGGGGGCACAAACAGACATGACAAAACCTTCTATGCACACCTGCTTTTCATAAAAAGTTAGATATGTCCTCCTATACTGCATTGTATGTGTGATTATCTTCTGGGTTTTTATTGAATTTTGTAGCTTTAGATCCTGGAAGTTAAACGTATTTTGGCTTTTAGTGGGAAGTGGTTCTTAAACAAGTACATTCCACCTCTATGTTTGCTCACCGCTCCCTGCTTCATTTCAGAGGTGTCCACAGAGCCCATATTTCTAAATGAGGTCTTCTAAGATGTTCCAGATACCAGTCCCAACTGTGACAAATGTCAGAGTCCTAATTCCTCACTAGCACATATGTTCTGGACATATCCCAGCCTGGAAAAGTTCTGAAGAAGTACATTTCATACACTCTCGTTGTATTACCTGAAACCAAACGTGTAGCCCTATCTTTTGCCCATCTTTTGGCCCTTTTATCAATTCTACTCAGGTGGAAAGGAGCTTCCCTTCCTACACACTCCCAGTGGTTTTAGGGCCTCATGTCTTGCCTCAAGTTAGAGAAGCAACTCCATTCTATTCGTAGGTCAGAGCAAAAGTTTTATAGGATATGGGGACTATTACCGTATTATTTTCAAAGACCTGGTGTTATAATTAACCTTGAGAGATCAAATGCCGCCCTTGATGTTCCAGCTCCTAGTAAAACTCACAGATCGGGATTCCAAAATGTAAATTTGGTAACTTGTAGCTGTTGTCATGCTGTAATCTTGCAATTTGTGTGTGCTTTTAGATTTTTCAATCTCTCCTTTTATCTGCAATCTTGATCTAGTACTATGTTCATTGTATATATATATATATATATATATATATATATATATATATATATATATATATATATATATATATATATATATATATATATATGCATAAAAAATTTCCTGTTCTCTTTTCTTCCTCTGTTTTTGCTTGGGGTGTGATTGAGGGAGTTGAATAGACAATACTGTGACACATTTAAAGATCAACCTGTAAACCTGTCAATATATGCCTGATAATCAATAAAAAGAATTTGAAAATAAAGACAGAAAGGCTTTCAGTGTTTTATAAAGAAAAGTAATTAAAAAACCTTGCAACATCCCATCCTCCCTCTGCAAAATGAAGAACGATCCTGTGTTTGTCCTGTAGGTAGCAGCAACTATAATCCCTGTTCACATATTCCACTGTATACAGTAAAACCTCCTCTATCTTGAACTCACGTTGCGTCTCTTGATGGCCTCCCTCAACATTTCAACGACATCATGTCCTTCACAGTCTGTGGCCTTGTAACCTTTGGTCCAGCTCACCAGTGTGCCCTACAGGAGGATAGAAAGGTTCAAAAAAGTAAGTTTTGTCTCAGAATTCAGACCAACTTAAGCTCCACACTCTTGTGTCTCCTCTTACTGTGTCAATCGCTGTCTGCTCGCAGGGGAAAGAGAAGGTGAAGCCCGCAGGAAGACGAGCCTTCTTCATCCCCATGTAGTCCAGGAAGTCACTAACACACTGTGCGATATGGTCAAACAACTACAGAGGAAGAGAGGAGGAAAGAAAGGTTTAAAAAAGAAAAAATAAGTTTTGGTTAGTGTTTCTGTGTTCACCTGCAGACTAACGGCTCACCTCTTCTCCAGTTCCCTGCATGATCTCCAGTGGTATGGTGTAGATCTTGTGGTAAAGTCTTGCGTTCTGTTGCAGACCTTTTTTAAAGTTCACCAGCATTGCTCTGAAGTTCGTCCCACCCAGGTCTAAGGCCAGGTACTTTCCATGTTCTGGAAAACACAAAGTAACACCAGGCTGACTGTCATTTATTTTTCTGTGATGAATCAGACCAAATCATTCATTCTCTTCTGGAAAATTAAAGAAATCAAATAAAAATTTAGAACAAAATGGTCCCACTGTACTTAGGTGAGACTGGCAGATGTGGTTTTATGTCTTTTTTTTTTTTTTTTCTCTTTTTCCTGTTTTAGTTGCTGACCTGTTCCATCAGGTGTGCGGTACACGAAAGAAGGCAGCATCTTGATCGTGGATGGGCCTTTACTCTTCAGCCCTGCCTCCAGTCCTGCCCTCATCCTGGTCTTTACGAGCTGCAGCTGCTCCTGGCTCAGTCTGAAGGGACGCAGAGTCTCATCCACCTTGGATACAAATAACAGAGATGCTGTTCAGTGTCGGATAGGATGGTAAAGCTGTCGTCACATCTAAAGAAACAAAGTGTGCTAGGAACTCACCTGTCTCCTCCGTGATGCCAGTCTCTGTGCGACTGCTGAAACTAGAGCGGCTCCTTTGCTGCTGCCGCTGTCTGAGAGGACGAACCTGACCTGGCACTCGGGGAGTAACCTGCGCACGACTTTGTGGAGGCGCTTAGGATACCTGAAATAAAGACAGAACTGTGTCTTATAGCTATTTACTCAACAACCCTACTTCTTATTTCTTATTTCACGTTTCATAAATCATTTCTCAAACACTAAGGCATCATAAAGCCATCAATATTTGTGTTTACTTCTAAACCTTTCTTAATGAAAATGCTGTTCAAGTGTAAAACTGATACTAATGTGTTAGTTTGATCCTTTGTGAATGTTTCCATAAAAACTCACTGTGGGTGGGTCTTGTACACAGTTCCATCCACACCCACAGTGATCCTCATTGTCCTCAGATTCCTGTTTTGCTTGATTCGAGTCAAGATGGCCACCAGTCCAGCAGCCACCAGGTTTGAAGACCTGAAGGAAACTATGGTGCTGACATGTTGGACAGCGATACAGTCGTCTTGTGATGGACTCAACCCAAGTGCCATGAGGATGTTTTTGGTGTTCTTAAGACCAGTTTTGTACCTGAAAGAGACAGATACATAAAAAGTTATTGGTTTGAGTTCAGAGGGAGTGTTTTACAGACAGATTGAGAGACTACTCACTCCTCCATTGCTGCCACATTTGCAGTGGTGATCTTCCCTTTGGTCCTCAGGGCATCAGACACACGGCCATCAAACAGCAGTCCAAGTTTGGCCATCTTTAATACCACCAGCCTCACTATCTCCCCCAGGTACATCCCGCTGACCATCTTCTCAAAGCTGCAAACAGAAAAAAACACCTGATGGTGAGACACAATACCATAAACACTGAAACGACATGAGTGACTCTGTTTTCCTCACATTTGTTGTCCTTGGTTGTTGGAAGCTGCGTCCACGTCCCGGTCAAACTCTGTGACAAAATCATCCAGACCCCCATCATCCCCAAAGCCTCCCCACTCAGTGTTCACACACATCCTGCCCTCGTCTCCCTCCACCAGGTCAACGTGACGGAGAGCCTCCATGTAGCACGCGTTAGTGCCCGTACCTGAACACACAGAAACACACAGAAGGAAAGCCATGCAGAGTTGTTAATGCTTGTTATTTTTTCTGTCTTTTGTAGAAAAATATTGTGACATGAATCACAGATTCAGTCACTAAACTCAAAAAAAAAAAAAAAAAAAAAAAATCAAACTGCCACACTTTATTTCAAATTGAACCACTAGAGGGAGCTGTTAAACCCAAATTACTTGGATGGGCTTAATTATGTCAAAGAAACTAATACAAACAATATATACCTTATTCAGGAAAGTCTAAGTTGAATTTTCTATTTATTTATTATTTTCTTAGGATTGCATCATTTTAATAAGTTAGGGTTAGGGTTACCTTGCTTATGGTACCTTGCTCAAGAGCACCTCAGTGGTGCTCAGGAAATTATGCTACCACCGCTCCAGCTGTCAGCCAAATTTCCTATCTTTGTCCACACTGGGACTTGAACCGGGACCTGGGACTTTTACAGCTGGAGCAACCCTCCAGCTGTAAAGCCAGTGGAGCTCCCGATGAGCTCCTACTGCCACATTTTAAGTGCCTGATACTTCTACTGGGAGGTGATGTGCATTATAAACAGCACACTTGCAAAAAAAATAGCATTTTTTAAACCTTTTTTGAATGAGAGAGAAAGATGTCTTTTCGGGTCAGTGTTGAATACTCAGGTTCAAGTCCAACCCAGCTCCTGAATTTCAGGATTTGCAACTGGATGAGGACTTCAGCTTGGACATAGGCGGGATAATTGGGCCTCAGGCTTGTGTATCTATTAAAACTGTTTTACTTTTTTTTTTTTTTTAGTTTTTTAGTTTACACCCAAAATATTCTCCTCAGCTCTGAGAGAGCTCTGTGTCCTGCATGCATTCTTACATACTGTCCAGTTATAGATCATAAGAGGTGTCATGAATTGCATTTGCTTTCAAGGATTTTACAGTGAGTGACCTCGTCTGCAGAAAACTAGCTTATCTTAAGTCCTTTTGGCATGCATGAGGGTAACTCAATGTAACTCAAACAACACACTTTAAAAAGACTGAAATATCCCTTTAACTTGGCTACTTCACTGATATAAAAAGAGAAGGTGAGATCTATTGTTTAAACAATTAAATACACATTTCCAGAATAACATTAACAAAGAGATATGAGGCACCACTCTGTCTACAGGGGGCGCCAAAACCATCTCAGACTGACAGAGCTCTCCACAGCTGCTCTATTATCCTGATTTTCCTCGTTTGTTATTATTCAACTGATTACTTCCTCTACCAGACGAACCACGAGGGTTTACAGCTTCAGGTGTCCTCTACTTTATAGCTTCAGTCAACTACACAACTCCTGCCAACTCTGAACATGACTGTACTCACCAATGATGAGTCCCACATCACAGTACTTGTCATCAAAACCGCAGGTCATCATGGTCGCTACAGTGTCGTTGACCATGGCTAACACCTCCACATCCATACCCTGCAGAAGAGTTAGTTCAATGTATCAGTTTGTAATGTGAACAAATGCTAAATCACAGTAGTGTAGTTAGTGCTACGTGTCCATGAGCAGCAGATAACTGCTGACATGATGATTCTTTACACTCTTGTCTGTTAGTTTGGAGTTATCACTAATATAAATGTCTCACCCCTGCTCTGTCAACAGCATTTCTCAGGGCCTGGACCACATCTTTACCCCGCAGGCCTCGAACCCGAAACCTTTTATTCCAGCTCAACAGATTTCCCTGAAAGAAAACATACGTCAGTCACAGGTTAAAGACCACAGAGACCAGAGGTATGTGCTGCACGTACCTGATCCAGCCTGGCCTGTTCACAGGGGAAGGAGAACGTGAAGGCCAGCGGGTGTTTCTTCTCCACACTGATGTTCCTCTCATGCATGAAGTCCTTTAGAGACTCAGCCACATGGTCAAAGAGCTACAGACACAGAGTCAAAGGAAGGGAAACACACGCAGGGTTGAAAGTTGTGTTTTTGGCATTTCATCTCCCCCATCCCGGTCTCATACTGGTCAAAAACTCCCAAGGATCAGCTGACTCCTTATTTTATCCTTTGCACCGGCTCACCTCTGTTCCTTTCCCACTCAGAAGCTCTTTAGGTATGGGATAGGTCTTTTCCTCCATTTCCACTCCTCCCTTTCTGATCCCCATCCCCTCCCTCACTTTCACCTGGAGCACTTTAAACTTGGATCCTCCGAGGTCCAGGGCCAGGAACTGTCCTTTCTCTGCACAGGCAGAAGAGAGATGTAAAAAGATATATTCTGTAGTACATGTGATCTGCTTTATGGTTTGTTTCTGGTGAACAGGCTCAAAGTTTGAAGACTGACCTGATCCATCAGGGGTGGAGCGGACGTGTGTCGGCAGCATCTTCACAGCGGCTGCAGCGTTACTCTCAGATGAAAGCCCCTTCTTCATCTCAGCCTGGAAACGAGACGAGATGTCTCTAAGCTGGTCGTCGTGGAGACGCATGGTGTACAGAAACCGGTCCACCTAGAGAGCAAACACAGAGACCAAAGACAAGGTGACATTTCTGATTCTTTCTCTCTGACTGGAAGACAGAAAACAGAAAACAGAGGAGAGTAGACAACACTCATTAATGTAGAGGAAGAGCTGAAAATCTCTAAATGTCCTCTCTTCATCTCCTGTCCTTCCTTTGTGTGTGGATAAGTTGTTATTTTCACTTAACAAAGTAACAAAGGTGCAGAACAGTTTTGAACTGGATCACCTGTTCTTTCATCAACTAATCTGAGGGCTTTTCCTTGTTTTTGCTTTAGCTTCACCGTGAGCCATGAGAGGGAAAAAACAAGTCAGAAATAAAAGCATAAATTAACAACAATAAAGAGCTAAAAAAAAATCACATCTTCAAATATAATAATGTCAGAAATGAGCAAAATGAATAAGAACCAGTCAAAGGCCTGAAAGGTCAAGGAACAAAACAGACAGAGATACTGAAACTAATTAGACTTTCAGTATTTTGCCCTCATGTTAATCTGATCTGTATTTAGAGAGGGGTAGTGACACAGCCAGAAGTTAATCATTACTGAGAGGAGAACAAATTGAAACAGACTAACTAATGATTACGGCGCCTTGAACATTTTATGACAGCCCTGAGTCGACCTTATCGCTACCTTTCATCGAGGTAACTGATCTGTGAAGGGGATTTGTTCTGCAAAACAATGTCACATTTTAATTTTTCTCTTAGCTGTACACTGTACATCCTACCTGAGGTTCCTAGAGTCAGTTATTCAACACTACAGTAAAAAAATGCAGAGCTGATAATGATCTGCAAACACAGGGGTAACTGTGAGTGTGAGCAGTAACTGTAAGGGGGATGGCATCAAAAAGGAGATGCATGATATGAAACACATTCACAGATAAATCAATGTATCTTGACTGGTTATTCCTCCTGAAAAATAGATCAGATTAAAACCTCGTCTGCATGTTTCACTTTGTCACTCACATGGCAAAGATATAACCCTGCTGGGGTAAAAGTTATTGACATAGTATGGATATGGTGTGACTGAGGAGCGTCTCGTACCTTCTTTGTGGGATCCTCCTGGAGTTTGGAGAAGAAAAACGACACAAGGTGAACAGCCAACATCTTGTTGTACGACAAACACCTCTATAAAGACTCTAAATTCACTGCTCCAGTGCGTTCCCCTGTCAGAGCACGCAGCAGCTGCTCAAACCGCAAAGAAATGTCGTCAATAACATGCGGTCACTTTGAAAACATGTTGAACAGCGGACAGTGTATCTCTTCCTGCCGTCCTGCTCTGGTAGTTTGGTTTTGTTGAGTCAGTGAGAAGAGACTAATCTCTGCTTGAACTCAATGATTAACAAACCAAACCCTTTCTCCTGTTATATCCTCAGATTCCTCTATCTCTCTGCTCAGCCCTGTCTGCTCTTTATTTTTCACTCTTCGTCTCACCTGACTGAACTCCGGGACTCAATTAAAACTCAGTTTACAGTTTTGTATCTTCTAGTTTGCTGTAAACCTAATTTTAGTTAATCCAATAGTTTGAAACATGAATTGTGCATTCCTTTAAAAAGTTAATTTTTTATGTGTTTTTTATTTTGTCACTCCTGATGTGAACTGCATTATAAAACATTGACATGAACTCAAGTTATTAAAAACATAATGGGCTTTTAATTAACTCATACATGAAAATATGTCCTATTATCTGTATATACAATGCACTAACAATGCTAAGCTCTTAGAGTTTATTACAGGAAGTGCTCACGCTTAAGGATCTGCTGCATCCAACTCAGACATGTCATCCACACACACACAGAGGACAGTTTGTCATAGTCTCAGTTCTGAAACAGCATCAAAACAATGCTCAACTATAATCTGGTGAACCCTGTTGCTTCAAGTTGGTTTTTGAGCAAATTAAACATCTTTGAACGATTAATTCAGATCTCAGTGACCCTGACTCGAGTCATGCTCATGCTTCTGTGGGGAAAAAGTCTGAAGGGGTCCCTGATCCTTCACCAGCAGGAGCAACTTAGTTTCTCGTAGTTTGCTGCTCAGCTGATCATTCTCATGTTGTCCCAATTTCATTATTTCATATTTTTAACCCCTTAAAAATTACACAGATCCCATTTAAACGCTTCAAATCCTCGTTGATTTAGAACAAACCTCCAGATCCAAGGTTTAGATCACATGTAGTTGCACAAAGTCTGTTTCATGATCTGTGCTGAGACATCTCAGCTTCTGGACACTGGCACATCATCTTTTCCCTCTTTATTTCTTTTTCTTCTTCTTTTTCCCTTTATTGTTGAAAGTGTAATCAGTGTTATCATCTGTATAGAGTGCGCTGCTGCTTGTGGACTTGTGATTTTTGTCTTCCAACCACTCCCTCTGCAGCTGACGCAGCATATCAGCAGTTATCAGCCCGTCTCTCACCAGCCGACCAGTGAGAGACTTATCTGGCATTTCTTCGAAGACTTTCTGCCCCCTTCGACTTCTGGTGTTCAACACATAGTTTCTGCTGGCAGCCTGCTGGTCTGTCTGTCCGCGCCTGCTGCCCTGTGCCTGCAGGGGGCCTGTGATGCTCGGGTCGGTGGCCCTGATAAGGCGGGTAATGTTCTGGACGCCCTGTTGAATGAGGTCATCAAGCTCCTGCTGGATTTTGCGAACTGCAGCTGTGTCTGGAAACATGTCCATGAAACGATAGCTAGAGCAAAACAGAAAGAACAGCCATGAAAGTTAGGGTGGCGAGCTCTGACAGAGAAACTGTAAAAATATGAAGTCGATTGTAAGAAGTCTGAGTGAAGTTACCTCAACCAGAGGTAAAGATCTAAAACATCGTGAACAGCTTCCAGGTGAACCAGATCTTTGATGTTTTTGGGGGCGGCCAGAGGCCAGCTGACATGGCGGCAGATCCACTCAAACGTCAGAGGCTCATCTCGACTGAACTGACGAGCAAACTGGAAAGAAAAAAAAATTGGATTTATGACGTATGCTTTCTTACTTCTCCACAAACAAGCATCAGAAACGTCATATTATGTGTTTCAACTTGACTGAATCTCAAAGGTCACATGTTAATGACAACTTTAATTCTGTATCCAGTTTTATCAGGGTTATAAAACCATAAAGTGAAGGAGCAAAGGTACACTTTCTATACTAAGTATTTACTTTTTTTTCACAAGACTTAATCACAGGCTGGTTAAAAAGATGGGGAACACAGCAGCTCCCCAAAAGTAGAGTAAAACAGTGGGAACTACGAGGGGTGACTGGCTGCAATACATGTTAACAGACTGGACAAACCACAAAATCTAAACGCATCATAAAAACCTTTCTCAAATAAAAATTAGAGGCGCTCTTTAACCAGATGTTTTAGGCAATTTTCTTTAAGACACTTCCACTGATGTCTGTGTTTGAGGCCTGAAGTCTTGTGAAGACAACACAAGAAAAGCCACTGACATGAGAGGAGGCAATAAAACGGCTCTACACCAGTAGCAGGCTCTGTGTCCACGTGTTGGACAGGCTCCTGTCCATGGAGTAACTCTGGCTATGATTTTGCTAAATATTCTATTGTGAACATAAAGTTTGTAACAAGCTCTAGCTGACAAAACGGGTTATTTTCTTCATGTAACTTTAAGGTAAGACAACAAAAATGCTTCTTAAATAACAGCAAAGAATCACAACAGACATGCACGTGTTCACATGTCAGGGTTATTACAGTTAACAAAAACATTTTCGTTGAAATAAAAAATAAAAACGAGGCTCTAAATAAAATAAGTGAAATTCTTAAGTGAGTTTACAAAACTTACTAAAATAACCATAAATGTTAAGTTTTTTTCTTTGTCAATATGTGTCATACATAAATTCTTACTTTTACCAATGGAGAGTGCTGGCAGGAGTTTCCCATTTTTTAACCCTTTCTCCCACTCTTCTCCTGGCTTGTGATTTCTCCTGATTATCCCCCCACTTAAAGTATGCTCCTGTGAGCTCTAATAATTTTCTGAGTCAAATCAAGTCCTGTACTTGGCGTTATATTGAAAACTCAAAAACCATCCACCCCTCTCTCTCTCTTAGTTGGTTTGATCCAAAGACGCTGCAGGAGAACTCAGAGACGGAGCCAGATAACGGTGCAGCACTCGTTGATGAAGAGTTTATCAGAGCCTTAGCTGTTTTCTTTTTCTTTTTTTCTTTTTTTTAAGGTGTTGACACGACATGTCATTAGTTAAACTCTTGCACTAGTTAAAAAGTTGGTTCATCCTGTGGTTTGCCCTGACCTCTCTATCTAACCCAAGCTCCAACAT
This sequence comes from Halichoeres trimaculatus, assembly GCF_033239565.1. Lineage (NCBI taxonomy): Eukaryota > Metazoa > Chordata > Actinopteri > Labriformes > Labridae > Halichoeres > Halichoeres trimaculatus. The sequence continues at coordinate 27,208,430 of NW_027437181.1, forward strand.
GCTCTAACATAGCATCCTCTTCAATAAGGAGAGTTTACAGCAGTGTGCATCTTATCACTATGAGAAGAAGGCTGGATCTAAAATAGTGAAATGCTTGTCGTGAAGTTTTGTCTGTCTTCGGTGTGTGACGCCCATACGCGCTGCACGTGTACGCGACAGTGCTCTCTCTTCAGAACAGGAGAGCGTTCAGGTGGAGGAGACTGACTGAGCCAGTGAAAGAGATGGAGAATTCAAACCACAATGTCTTGTCAAGTGCCCGTGATAGAGGAATTATTAAGACACGTGCACTTGCACAAACACGACCATGTGAAATTTTTACTCACACACGCTGAAAAAAAGATTGCATAAGCGACCTTTTCGGTCGGGCACCGTCTCGAGCCCTGGTTAAGAAACCATATTATGATAAACAAAAGAAACTTGGAATATGGGTTCCACAAACTGCAGTGTGGGACCTAAAAAGTAATGAGTCTAACAGTTTGCTTTAACAGATAAGTTGTTCTTTTTATGATACTGAACCTCAGTTACTTGTGTTTATATGAACTGATTATTTTTACTCCCTTCATTGTTACTTTTGTTCATTTTCATCCCATCGTTGACCTCATGCTTTCTTCACATATTAGCCTTTCCTCATCCTCACCTTCAGGAAGGAGGTGCACACAAAAGGTTGTTTCTTGTTGATGGGAGCGGTACAGAAGACGTAGCGTGACCTCAGGTTGAGCGGGATGTGCTGAATCATGTCAGCCAGAAACTTGAAGTCTTCAATGTTGCAGACGAAATACATCCCATCCACCTGTGAGAGGCTGACAAAGATGTCCTGCAGGGAGACAGAGACAGGTACAGAGGACATGAGACACAACGTTTGAGAAGATGCTTTTTATCTTCATCTCCTGAGCCTCAAGATACATTAGCGATGTAAACACTCAACATCCTTTTATTCTAAGGATTATCTCTGGATGCTCTTTTTTTCCCTTTGATTGAACCAAAGGTGAGTTCAAAAACAGATGCCTATACTTACAACAAGGTTTGACAGTGAAGCATCAGGTAGATGATAGGCGAACATCTCTATCTGCTCTGCTGTGGGATGAAGACCTGCAAACTGAGACAAAAACCACAGCGCAACACGTCAGAAACAACCGTATCAGTCTGACTAAATAGACATAGGGTTTAGAGTGTGCATCTTTGTTTGCAGTGATCACCTCAATGGGCTCTACAGAGAAGCTGAGTATTTCCTTGAGAACAGACAGATCGTCTCTGTGCATGGTGGTGACCTCTCCCTCTCTGAATTTAGAGGAGAACCTGGAAGAGAGAAAGTTTCAATGAAAAAAAAATACCCAGATCCCTCCTAAATAAAGATAACACTTGGCGAGTGACTGACCTCCCTGCACGACCAGCGATCTGCAGAGCTTGTGATGTGCTGATGGTTTCGATCTGTTTCTCTCCTTTCTCGTTCACATTAGGCTTCACAAGTGTGTTGAAGATGATACGTTTTATACTCCTGCAAAAAGAGAAGATGTCATGCAAAAAATACAGAGACTTGAGCAGAATCGAGGTTATAATTTGTTCAAAAAATGCAACCATGACAGGCTAGAGCTGGAGTCAAATGAAGGATTTTATCATTTTTGACTTCAGTGACTCAGAACAGAACAAGCTCCAAATAAATATTTGGAGAAATGTCTTTGTATAGCATCCTCACAGACTCTATTGTGCTGACTGATACATATGAAATAAATCCTCCACCCAACCAGGTAATACCAAAGTTATGTGGCTCTTTTAAGCCTCTTTAAATTATTTATGTGTGGAGAATAATGAGCTCTAAAGTTGGTGTATATGGTGTTACTCACAGGTTAAGGCCCATTCCAATGGCATCTGTTGCAACCAGTATCTTGCAGGGGTCATCAGGATCGTTGAACTTCTTTGCCTGTGACAGCTTGGTGCCTGCAGATTACAGAGAAACTTCTTTTTCAGTCTCTGCCACAGTCAGGCGTTACATAGAGACCAGCCAAAAAGCTTCAATAAATACAGAAAATAAAGAACTATATGATAAAATTTGTTTTATTCCATGCTTGTTAATAAGAATTGACACCAAGCAGGTCATGCACCCTTCCTAAACACCCTCTATAAACTCACCTGGAGGTAAACTCCCATAAATAACAGCACACTCCAGCCCCCTGGCCTCAATCTGCCTGCTGATGGAGTAGATGTCATTTTTGCTGAAGCAGACGATACAATCTCCTGGTCTCAAGTTGTCTAATGACTCCACAGCATAATCAAGCACAGTGAATGGGGTTAACCGCTGGTAGGTGTGGACCTAAGAGACCAGACAGAGATTAATAAAAGAAAATGGTAACAACAGTGATCCTCCTTTCCTCTTGCTGTACGACATCTCACACACTCACCTCCACCTCCTCTCCCGTTGTGAACATCAGCTCTCTGATAAACTCTACGGCTGCAGGCTCACCGCACACATGGATCTCCTCTGCACACAGACCTACACACATAAAGAGGGTTCATCAGGTATAAAGACAATAACAATATACATCAGGGTTAAACTGGTGATCCTTATAAATAGTGTGTGCGTGATACTGGGAATACAAACCCAGCAGTGCTCTGGTCCAGGCCCAGCCTCTGGACAAATCTCTGATCATCTGAATTTCATCAATTACAGCCACTTCATCTAAAAATATCAATAAAAAAATTAACATGTGATGAGTTTTTATGTTTCTGAACAGTTGCAAATGTTCCAGATTTTAACAAAATACATCAAAACTGAAAGTCAAGTTCAACGTTATCTTCTGCTCTGATATTTGTGAAATACTTCAGTGTTTGTTTGCTTACACGGTGTCGTGACACTGCACATCTCTATAGTACAGGCCACATGACTGGCCACTCGACCCTCAGAGTCTACAAAGGTCCTCTCCTCTCCTGTGACCAAGTCACACTGCACACCCTGCAAACAGACACAGAAATTCATAAACACAAATACAGGAAAACAGCAAACAGAGCAGTGTGGTCATGAAATAAAAACAGACATCTCAAAGATACTTTGAGCAACAGCAATAGAAAAGACAAGATAGGAAAGATTATTACTGTTAGAAAGACATGGGGACTAAAGCACTGAAAAGAGAACCACAGGAACTTAATGCTGTGTATCAACTGTTTAAACACTCTGAGACTTGGCATACAGACAAAATGAGGTCGCAACACAAAATGATTGAAATCAAAGTTAAAGTCTAATATGTCATATCATAAGTGATCATTTATCTTTGTTGAAAACTACAGCTTCTATATCTCTACTTAAACAATTCAATCAGAAGATTTTGTACATAACTTCATGTGATGAGGACTTAAAGCTATGGTCTACGATTTGAAGCTAGGTAATCATTATTAACACCGCTTTGAGGTCGTTATAGTCCAATGGTCCGATCTTCACAATATAAAAACCAAGAAGAACGAAAAAAAATCCATTCAGTACAGCAGCTGCAAAACGGCTTAATAATTGACCAATCTGAACTGCCATTTCCCTCATTTCTGATTTGTGGGTTAGTCCATCCAATCCCCTGTCTCCTTTGCTCCGCATCGTCATGCCCATGGTCCCACCTCGTCCTTCCCCACTACCCCTGTCACGTCAGCTAGCTGCTCAGCTACCGAAGCGTCATGGAGCCAGAGAAGACCGAAACAAGGAAGCTGTTCCTGTTAGCCTCCACAGGGAAGGGAAGAAAACGAAAAAAGTTTCGAGGAAAAGGCTGAAGCAAGGAAGAATTATGAGCGATACAGGTGCCAACAGAGACTGAACATTTGAGAAATGTACAACCGGTGGGAAAAGCTGCAGAGGCATTTGGAACTGAAGACTAACGCAGAGACAGCCGAGTTTCTGTTGAACAGGTAATGACTTTGTTTACCACAGTGGGAGATTTCAGCTGAATAACTCTGGTTAGTCTGTGCCTATACTGGCTAATGACTGAACGCTGCTGGTCGGAACGGGTCGGCTCTGTCAATAGATTTTAGCATAAGTTAGCCACACATCTTTAGCATTGTAAACTGAGCTGGTGAAGACACGCCGAGAAAGGTAAAGCCTCGCCCACAGTCAGCTCTGCTCTGATCAGCTGGCAGTGGCAACATCAGACCTGCTTCGCCGGCTAATTCATGGTTTTGATCGCGCCGGTCCAATTGAAAAAGCTACCACTGTGTGTTACAAGGAGGCTGACTGTCCTGTTTGTTACATGTTCTGCCGGCCGGCTTCTTGCTCTGTCGGAGGGGGCGTGTTGTTAGGAGGCGAAGAAGGGTGAAACGAGCTGGGGGGGACGGGATTTTGGAACACAGAGGGGAGGGGTGAGTGAGGCTGCATTTTTCAAATGTGTCTCATCAGCCAAACTGGGTTTCAGATCGTAGACCATAGCTTAAACACAGCCTCCAGCTGGGACTGAGATGTTCATTAACCCATTTAACAAAATAAAACAAAACAGGAAATACGCATTATTTTGATGCAGAAAAAAAATATTTTCAAAAATGAGCAATAATTTTGATGTTATTCTTACAGCAACTCCTTGAAAATAGCTATGATCTTCCTGAATAAAAGTGTGTGGATGTTTAACATAGGAGCACGTTCTTTGAAAAGTGCCAAAATACAACCTTGGCTGTCTGTATGATAATCTTTGAATATGTTTGAAGGAAACTATTTATCATATGGATGAGAGAGAGGGCTTTGAAAGTCATGCATTAAATATGATACATTCTGAAATAAAGGGTTTGAACAGACTCATGTAGAAAGTGTCCCCATTAAACAAAGTAGAAGACAGGAGGCCACAGATACATACTGCAGAGTTGCTCTTCTCAAAGATCTCATGGGCCAGCAGCTTCAGAGGGCCACAGTACACTCCAGACTTTGCAGCTAGGAAGCGCTGGATGGCGTGATATGTTTTACCACTGTTAGTGGGGCCAGCATGGAAAACCACTTTCCTCTGGACAGCTCGAGCCTCTGGATACCTGACAAATGGTCACACAAACCCTCCATAACAATGAAGTGACAGAGCTCATAAAATATGGTACAATTATTGATAGGGCATTTCTTATTGTTCAGTTTGTGGGATATCATGACATGTCATCACATGAATGCTTTTCAAATGACCAATATGACCAGCATAGATGTACGCCAATAATGCGGTTATTGGAGGCATGCATCATGTAATGCTTCATAGCACAGCGAAATTTTGTTGCTTTTGTGCAATGACAAATAAAGTCTATCCTATTCTACCCTTCAATTCCCTCTCTGCACATGTGAGGGTTCCTATTTTGGAAATGCAGGTGTAAAACAAAAGTAAATAAAAGTCTATGAACGACACACAGAGCAGATAGGATGTTGATTCCTGAGTTGGATTATATGGGACATACCAGTTCGCTGGGACTCTGAGGTCTGAGATCTTTCGCAGATCGTCCATACAGTCAAGCATGGGGAAGATTTTTTTAGCGTGAGCAAAAAAGTATGGGTAGATGTCATCTATATGACCTGTATACGACAAAGAAAAAAGTTAGTTGAACTTACAGTTAGGAAGCGTTATACATTGACACTTTATTCGGTGAAGTAGTGACTAAGAATTGACAAACCTGCTCCGTAGCAGATGTCACTGAGGATGATGTGCAGATCAGCAGGAAGTGACCCCACTTCCAAGACGTACCTCCTGAAGCTGATGAAGGCTTGGTGAAAAAGACGAGCTGTAATTCCAAGGAAAAGAGACATCAGGCTAAGTTTTTAAAGAATAATTATCATATTACTGTCTACCTTGATAATTTACCGAATAAAACACAATTACACATGACACACACCAAAGCTTAACAATAGATAAATGATCTAATCTTCCAAAGTTTAAAAGTCAGTTATTGTTTTATGCAGATAAGTGAATGAGGATTTGTTGGTGACAGCTCTAAAGGTAGACGGATTGGGATATAAATAACTAAAGCTCTGGCTGGAAAACCAGCAAACGATATTTTGATATCTGTACATCTTTGGGAGATATAGAGACTCCTCACCATCCAGGCCACCGTCGGCTGCCAACTTTTGCATCTCCTTCCTCTTATAAAACTTGTTCAGGGTTTTAAGCAGTTCATCTAAACCAGAAATGGACAGCAAAAGGAAACAAGTGTTAGATTTCATACAGATCATGTTATTTTCGCAAAGAAATAAATTCCCCTACTGTAAACATGATACTGTGCGTTTAATTGCTCAGATAGCTTTAGCACATGAACTAGCAGCTAAAATTAACTTCGTTTACGCTACTGTAAAAACAAACCCTCTTGAATTTGAACCCAAAGGCCCGCTTAGGTGAATACACTCACTTTTGTCGAGCGGCTGCGTCAGCTCTGCTCCAACACCTCCATCTCCAGGCACGTCCGTTTTCACGGAGACGGGGACGAACAGAGATGTGTCCGGGGGTTTGGCAGACGAGCTGTTGGATGAAACATTTCTGCTACAAACCATGGAACCAGCCCTTTGTTCTTTATGTAAAAAAACAGTTTCTGGAGACACATGACAGCTACTGGCGGTGATACGGGCAGTCCGGGGGTTAAAGTGGCGACGAAGCCGAGACAACAGATACAAAGACCGGTTTGCTGACATCGCTATGAGTCGTCTGTATCCTCGGCGAAGGTACCTAGTGTTTTACCAACAAAATGTGTATTACAATAGCTCCATGTTGTTCTACAGGTGTAAATAAGAGGATAACACACATTCAGTTCAACAGAGGACGGTCAACACACACCTCCCTGTCTGATGACACAACGTGGAACAGGACCCGGCTACTTCTTAGCTGCCCACGTATTTGCCTTTACAGATATCGAGCATAAAATGTCATGTATCGAAAATATGTCTAATTACAGGCCCAAATAAAGTTAAAGGCGGATCTCGTACATTACATCAAGCAAAAAACAAAACCCGAGAAATTGTATTTCCAACAATACATAGCAGAGTATTAACAGGCATGATGGACACCGTAGCAGTTGAAACCAAAGATCGTGTATAAGTTAAGATTGAGTCTCCAACTATAAAAACGGCACTATTTCCGGTGACTCTGATTATATAGTTATATATATAGACGATCTTTGTGTTCTCACATAGTTGGCATTTTACACTTTAACGAGAGCTATGATGTGGTCGAAGGCTTGTATTGAATTAAGTGAACTCTTTAAAATGTTTGGGAGGGGGAATGTAGGTTTTAATGTGATGAAAAGCAAAACAAGTTTTTTTTCTATCTTACAATCTTTACTTTTTGCAGGACCTTAACCTGAGAAATAGACATCAAAAATAGAATTTTATTTTAAAAAAGGCTTAATATATATGCTTATTATAAGGCTGTATTTCAAATAACAGAATATAGTTTATTGATGATGTTCCATTATAACGACTTCCTATCAGTCACAGGGTGATTCTGCTTTGGCTGCCAATACTTTTGTTGTTCCTTTTTTTCACTTTTTGTTTTTAATGATTATTTATTTTTTAAACTTAGAAAGTTGAGTAATTTGGTAGGCCATCGAAGGAAGGTGATCGTATTAGCTAATTAAAATTAAACAGATCAAATGATGTGATTCAAAATACACATTTTCTGATATAAGTCCCTCATGCATCTTTGATATGTTGGACAGGTGGTCCTCCTAAACAGAAACAGATCATGGCCCAAAATTTATTTCTTTACTGGATGAATGCAATGTATACAGAGCGCTTAACAATTTATCCAACCACCTGTAGTGAAAATGAAATACATTAATAATAATAATAAATTGCATCATAAAGTGCTTTCTTTCTCATCGAGTTCACCATTTTTATGAGTGAGGAATTTCAAACTGAATTTGTGTTTAAAGACCTAAATTTGAGCTGGAAAACTGGAATTCTCTGAGAAGTCAGAAATTAAAGACTAACATACAACCACTAAAACCAATTATTCTGCTCAGGAACACAAATAAATGGCTGTCATTTGTTGATCAAACTCTAAAATAATAATAATAATAATAATAATAATAATAATAATAATAATAATAATAATAATAATAATAATAATAATAATAATCATCATCATCATCACTATTTTTTTCTGCTTTTTTATATTTGTAAATTCATGGATAGTATCAATAATTATATTTCAGCCTTAAGTATATCACTGCGATTATAGAGCTTGCACATACTGGTGGATGAACCACTTCAGAAGTTGTTAAACAATATTTTGGTAATCAGCAGTATACAGTCCATTTGATAACTCACACATTACACTGAGTGGTGGTCTGTTAAATTTGTTAAGCACTGTAAAAAGTTATTTATGATATCTGATGTGTCATCTTCAAAAGATGTGCTCACCTCAAAATGTGTTCACTGAAATGTATTAAGTATAAATTTGCTTTATTCGGGATTCATTTTGAGCTTTATATTTGGGTTTGGTGTATATACACATAATATCATACAAACACACGCACACACACACATACTGATGGCCTGATTGAACATTGCAAAAAGCTTAACATGCATTGAATGAGAGAGGGGCAAAATTCTGACATCTCTGTGTTTCTTCGTCACCATCTGAAGGTATCTGAAGTACTCCAAACAAACCGTTCGTGTTCATTGTACAGAGACACAGACAGCGTGTCTGAGAGGGAAACTAAGGACCATCTTTTGAAAATAAATAACAAAGCTTCAAAACAAGAAAAATCCAGAGAGCAGGTCAAAACATAAATCTGTAACAGCAGATGTGTTCAGAGGTTCATGACATGAAACCCAACAAGATAGCTCAACTTGCACAGAAGAGAAAAAATAAAGTATTGTACGTGTTGAGATCAATTCAAGCTCGTAGTGATTTACAAATGACAGTTTTGTTCTCTCTACAGACATGGGAGATCTCTGAGGTGAAGTTTCCTTGAGTAATGACAGGTTTCAGCTTTCATGCCCCTTTTCAAACAAGTGAAGCATCACAGGGGAAAGTGCAAAACTGGCCACAGATCAGAGCTTAAGGGCAAATTCAACCAACACACACGTCGAGTAGCATCAACACGCTGTGTGTACATGTGTGTGTTTGTCTTTAAAGCAGGACCTAAACTGCCAGTCTGAGAATCACAGTGGGTTAATGTTGACCTTACAGTGTTTATTCTGCATCCTCAACAGTGCTTTACAACAGTAGATAAGAGCCTTTTAGTGACATTAGTGTTCTACTCAAACATATTGAAAAACAAACCGCACACTGTCAATAAAAGGACCTGTGTTTCAACCAGAGAAGTTTGACGACTGTGGCTAGTTTGCATCATTTTTCCGTCAGGAATTTGAAAGGATTTGAGAGACTGTATATATGTAACCGTTAACTCACTTATTTTCTGCCTTTCTGACATGAGACAACCAACAACAGGCACAGCTGATGACCATAAGTGAAGAGAAAAAGCTTCAATTCACCAAAATTACAAATAAATATCATTTTTATAGTAATACAGTATTCACAAACCTAAGTTTTGCGACACTTTTCAACTTCTGTCTTAATCCTCATACAGTGTTGGTCGCTGGAAATCCATTTGTAGTGTCAATACAGTTGAAATCAAACCCCATGTAACATAACAGAAGTTTTGTAACTGGTTAACAAATTTTGGACAAGCAGATACCCTGAAAAGACAAGAAAAGTTTTTCATTTTTTACTACCTGATCAGCCTTTAGAAGATTCTGAAAATGTGTTCTGGAGAAACCCGAGCTATAAAATTGAGACAGGAGGAGTTTGTTTTAGTTACGAGATAGATCCTTTGGATTAAAACCTCATCAATTAATCCTCTTGACTGTGTATGTTTGCTATAAAAGCTGCAACCGTTAGCCAATTTATTAGAGGTCAATCAATAGGAAACTAATCTGGTATTGTTTACTTTTTAGTTTAATGACTCTTTTTCCTTTCCTTAATATGGGCATTTTGTGCACAGCTTTTAATAATCTATCTGAATTATTTATGTGTGAATTTGAGGCAGCTGGTCAGAAAAAGATGAATGGATGTCTTCTTGCTCTCTGGGGAACTGTGATGGACCCATTTTACATTTTTCTGACATCTTAACGACTATATTTCAACTTCTGCAGATTGACAGATCATAAGATGTAATTTAAGTTGAAGCTCTGAATCATTCTTATACAATTAAATACCATGAATTATTAAATAACGTTTACATTTTCAAGTCAATGTAACTTTATGACTTGTGTGAAATGAGATGTGGACAATAGAACTTATGAGAAGATGAAATACAGGATTAAATTAATGTATAGATTCTTACACTAATATTTTTGCACTGATGAATCAAGGTAACAGCAGGGGCAGTGCAGCCAGTTGCATCATCAAACTTAGGGTTAGTGAAGAAACACAGTGTGTGCGTTTTGGCTCATTGTTAAGGTTTTTTTTTTCAGGCTGATGCTCACATTTTCTTGAATAATCTCAATTATTGGTTGACTCCATTTTGCAACAGTTGTGTGAGAGAGGATGCTGGAGAAATCCCCGGAGAACTGCTGTCCAAAGATGCAAAGAGAAAAAGAGCTCCCGTTGCAGGTGACGAGGGTTCAGGATGTGGTTGTAGTTTGTGGTCATCGCGTCAGTTTTTTTTTCCTGGTTAATCTTCTGTTTTATTTTGCATTCGGTGAACTGCAAACTCAAACTTTTTGGTTTCACTTGTGTGTGCATGTTTGCAGTCTGAGACGCTGGAGTTAAACAGGCTGCCTCACTTGTCCAGACACTGATTGGTTTAATTTGCCTCAACATTGAGCACTCAGCCTCCTTGGATTGTATTCCTGAACTGGATTCTTGTGCATCTGTATGTGGGTGTGTTTGAGTCCAGCAGGCCAGAGCCGCGTCAGTTGGAGAGCTCATGCCTGAAGCTTGAAGGAAGCGGTGGTGAGGAGGAAGAAGTGTCTGAGGGTGTGTTTTGTGTGTTCATGTTTACAGACGTTTCTCAGTCCAGGGAGAGGGTGAGGCAGCCCTCACACCTCTGGCTGTTCAGCAGTGAAGAGTTGTGGTGTGTCTGTGTGAAGTTTCAGTTCATAGCATCGTCCTCACATCTCTGGCTGCTCAGCAGTGACCGGCTGGGGTCTGGGCTCCGGGGACTCGTAGCGCTGATGAAAGTTTCTTTTCCTCAGCTTCTCTGGAGCTTTCCTCCACAAGACGATCTCCTAAACACAGAGGAAGGAGGAACAATTAAAGAAAACTGGCATAGGTCAAAAAGTAATATCTAAAAATGAATACATTACGTTTTCTTTTTGTTTTACTCCTCAGCTTCTTATTCATTAAATATTACTATTATGATTATGATTCTAAGGTTTATCTTACTTTTGTACTGTATTGTGCTTAATATATATAGGGTTTTTTTTGTTTTTGTTTTTCTGGGAGGTTTTCATTCATGTTCAAGTAGTGCTTGATACACTCTACTAGCACCCTTAGGCTGTGATTCCACCAAGCAGACTGGTTCGGTTTGTCTCGGCACGGCGCGCATTTTACAGTGTTTCCACTGACTTATCCCTGGACAGATTCCTAAATAACCGAGACGAGCCATCCTACTTTTTTGGGACCCTTCCGTATGGGTGCCAGACTAAACTGATCTGCTCTCGGAAGGTGGAGCTACAACACTGCAGACCGTTGATTGGTCAAAAGAATCGTCACGTACCCCCAAAGCGGCTACATTTCTCCTGGCGGCACACAGTCTTCTCTAAAACAAAGCTTGATTGTGCTTTGTATCAAAGCTACATGCCAATCACAGAGAGAACGAAATTCTGCATGTCTTCCATCTTAGCTCTTTGTTTGCTGTGTCGCGTTTTCTTCTGCGTTAGATTTATTAGCAGGGTAAACTGTGTCGGGCTGATTTTGGGGGGACTGCCGCCCACATCTTGTTTATTCACACATCCTTTTTGAAAATCTGCAGAAAATCAACCGTTTGCTCTAGCTCAATTCTGTAAAAAACTGATAATTATACACTTTTTACTGCATCAAACAAGCCCTGAATGATCAATATATGTTCTGTATTTAAATCTAAAGAATTCTTTGAAAATTTGCTTCCATCTTCCTGGTGTCATGTTTCAGCTTGGGGCTGCTCTGCACCAATGAGCAACAGTTTGTGTGTTCAGAGCATGTAAAACTGAAAATACTTCACTTTTCTTTGATCCAAGACTTAAATTAAGTGTTTTGTACATAGTTCCTCAGAGTTTTTAGCCTGTAGCCCTGGTTCTCCTGACCTCATAGAAGTATAGAAGTTTATATTGCAGTGAAAATTGAGTCAACATCAAGTAAAAATGTGACAGAAGCAAAAACCGTCCTAAAAATCAAATCAGCTTATCTTAGGTGCAGGACTGTGTAGATTTTGTAACGACAGAACCATAAAACTTTTTTTCATTTGTTCCTTCAGGGTACTTAAAAATGTGTTGTTTATATCCCCACCTTATTTTTAAATTATTTTTTAGTGTCTTTTAATGTAATTTTAATGTTCTGGAATTCAAATGCTTTATTTTGGGACCTTAAGCAGATATTAGATTAAAATGCAATTAATTAGATTAATTAATTACAAATCCTGTAATTAATTAGATTATTTTTTTTAATCGCCTGACAGCACAAAAAAAAATAAAAACATAAAAATGAACACATGGGTGTAAAAAGTAAATAAAGTAATGGTTTTAGTCATCCTTTTTTGACCATTAGATGTCACTACAACTGCAGTTTCTTCAGCTTGCTGTGAGGAGAACTGGAGTCAAATGTAGACATGAACCTGTGCTAATATGTCAACCTCAATTACTGTTGATTAACATAAAATAGTTACAGTGTGTAACTTCAACATTAAACATCTTATATCCTGAATAAAAATGCAAACAGTCACTCCTTTGATAAGAAGACGTTGCAGTGTGAGTCTTCATCTGTTTGTGAAATCACATATTGGGCCATTTATGTGTTACACTCTGGCTGTGGGTGCAGGTGTATTACCTGTTGTTTAAAGTATCTTCTGTCCTCTTCATCCACCAGTACCAGATTAAGGAAGTAACGTACAGAAAACTTCTTGTTGACGTCCCTCATGGTGGGTGTCAAGTCATATCCTGCATCACGAGACATGTTTTGGTTTGATGATGCAGGGACAATGATTAACAATGATTCATTCTTAAATGTAAAGAGCAGAAAATGAAGAACAAGAGAAGTGCTTTGAGTGCAGCTGAGTAAGTATGTGGGTAAATGTGCCACATATAACGGGCCTGTGTGTCATTTCCTGAAGGAAAATGATACCATCAGATGTGACCACTTCCTGTAGCATCATGTCAGCATGCCAGCTGAAACAGACACTATCCCTACCTCTGTCTCCCTTTCAATGTAGGTGTACACATAGAAGATGAAGAAAACTTACCTGCAAGAAACAGTCTGATGGGGATTGATTCTCCTTTAACTGGAGCACCATCCATGATCTCATACTTTGCAACCGTCTCTGTTTCTGTGGTAGTGCTGGGACCTGAAAATGAGGACAACGATGACATTAAGTCAGCTGAATGGAAGACAATGAAGCAGAGCGGAGCTCCGTATTTTCCTCCCATAGGAATGTGAACACTGTGCTGAGAGGATCTGTTGGCATTTCAAAGGTCCCATATCATGCAAATATCACTTTATACATAAATATCACTTTACTAGAGTTTATTTATGAGGGAAATGTGCCAGCTACACTCAGTAAAACTGTGCATGTGTGTGTTAGTCTCTTCACGGCCGACTGCTTTTCCAACTTTGGACAGTACAACAGAGGGCTAGCAAATAGACTGGTCCTGAATCCAGGCGCATTACCAACCATCCACCAACAAACCTCAGACCCTGGAAATGTGAGTATTTTAAATGCTGTGTGCTGTGGAGCAGATGTACGAGCTTTTCCTCAGTGTCCCCCTGTCTCTGTGTTAGCTTCAGGATGCTAACTTGAGCTGCAGTTAGCCTGTTGTTTTAGCCTGTAATATTACGGTAAACGAGTGACGCTAAAGAGCAGGGCGGTATCAGCAGTGGCTCATTTACATATGAAGGTCACGCCCACTAAATCAGAGCGTTCTGAACAGAGGGGCTATGAGAGCCTGGAAACAATGCTGCTGTGCTTGATTTATTGGCTTTTTGGACCAAAACATGTTACTACCATTTCATGATGACATCAATGATCCACATTAAACTGCAGATAAGGAGCATAATATGGGACCTTTAAAGCTATAAATAGACAAAGGTTGATAAATTACAAGAATTGTCAAACAGCCACAGAGTCATGCTGCTGGTCAATGAGCATTTACATCCATGCTTCTGATTTCTGTTGTTGGTTTAGCTTCTTTTTATGTCGGCTGCCCAGGATCATACCTATGCCTGTTATCTCCTTCTTGATCAGCTGCAGCTCCATGTGTTGGATCTTGATCCTGACCAGCAGGAAGTAGATCTTCCCAACAATCACATCCTTGAGATGATACCTAACAGACAGTTACATCACAAAGCTGCTCACACTTAAGTACAGACAGTTTTTTTTGTTTGCCTGTGTCGTGGAAGGGATATCAACACAGATGAGGAGGTAAATTAGATCTTACTTTGATTTGTTGTATTCAAACTCAATGTGGAGACAGTCTTCTATGCCGACCTCCATCTTGATGGAGTTGTTGACATCTGGGTAGGTGGCAAGCTGGTGGACAATCAGTTCGTATTCTTTCACTAAGTCAGACAGACGACGGACTATCGTCACCCTGAGGAAATACCTACAAGTGCACACAAGACAACACAATCAGTACGAATCACATACTGGACTCAGACAAGCAGCTCTGAGTTTTTATCATCTCGTTGGAGCACATAAACCTGTTCTCTCTTTATATAGTTCTGGGCTGTTAGACAAGTTTCATTCATAAATGGGACGACAAATAAACAATACTTTAGTTTTCCCAGACCAGGCTTGACTGGGACACTGATCTTAGAAATAGAAACTGAATAAAACCTTATCAGATTGTACTTCAATAAAAAGAATGATGTTAATAGTTTCAGGATCACTAATACCAGTACAGATAAAAGAAATATAATTTGGTTATTCATTCTTGTTAGGGTTTATTTTTCTTGATGTTCCAATGCCGCAGGGAAATGGCCCATGATGTGAGAAACGTTGGTTAAGAGAATGTTTGCTGACGTACAAAGAGTCTCTTCAAAGACACTAAGTATAATACATAAAGTCCATGTGATTTTTTTAATAATACCATAAATAATGAGATTATTTTTTTGTATATTGAGTCTTTCACTTAGTTCCTCCAACTCAGCTTGCCAGTGATTCTGCTAGGTCTAAAGTGTACCACTGTAAACAATTCCCTGCATCCCACAAACGTTTTAAGCCTCTGTGCTGTGATATATTCACACTCATTGTACCCTTCATGTTCATTCAGATGACTTAGTCAGGACTAAGGGTGCGTCTCAATGCCTTAATTTCGTGCCTCCTCCGTCCTATCTCCTCTGCGGCACTGGGAGTACTTTCTTAGTCGCCATTTTGAAGACCGTCTCAAAGCGATAATAGTGCTCGGAGGAGAGAGGAGAGAGGAGGCTGATCAGAGGAGCTATGATCGAGGAAACACGAGAGCTGGCTTTGCGGAAGTCTTTTCACTGACGGACATGCCCCCATATGGAATATCACTCTCTGATTGGACGCTGCAGCAGCTCAGACTTCACATGAAACTTCACAAACACAACAGAGTTTAATGAGAGCTAAAAACAGGCACTGAGGATCGTTCAGAAGCTGATCATGAATCTGGTAATAAAGTGTTTGTTGAGAGTTAAAAGCACAAAACACCGAACACAACCATCATGAAATAAATATAATGGAGGATTAACACTGAAATCACACAATAAACTGGGTTATATTAATAAGTTTCAGAGTTCACAATCTAGATAAAGGCTAAATAATTCATAAATAATCAAACAATTACGCATTTTGTCGACAAAGTGATCTGTGTGCTTCTAAACAGCACACAGAATAAACAGAGAGCAGGTTTTCTTCTTGGTAACGTGTTTGTTAAACTGGTTGAAGGAACAGACAAAGCTCTGTTACTGTTTATGTATTATCAGAGTTATTACAGCGCACATGTGCAGACACACAAACAGCTGTTAGAGCTGACTGACAGATGATCCAGAGGTGATCAGCTGATGCTGTCATCAATGAAACACGTCGCTTCATGTGACGCTCTGGAGGAGAGGATGTCCCATTGCTCTAAAAACGAATCTCCTCCATCCTCTCTCCTTATTTCCTCGCGTCTCTCTCATGCATCTCTGGTGGGAGGGACTAAGACGCAAGTGAACGACGCAAGTGGAGGAAGGAAGGATGGAACTTTATCGCTTTGAGACGCACCCTAAGACCCTCCTGCTTGTTTAATGTAAAGGTTGTGTTGATAAATATACCTTAGCCTAACATTGGCTCCAGTGTAGGACTCGTAAGGCTTCTCAACCTGCATGAACTCAAAGTCGTAGCTCCTGTTCTGGGCAAGTTCTCCAGGCAGAGCCAACTCTTTAACCAAGTCTACAAACTCGTGGGTGTTGCTCTTGTCAGAAAAAAGTTCTGGGAGAAAAAAAAAACAACAGACAGCAGGGATTAGAGTCATTAGTGGTCTGTATAGTTTTTAAGTCACACTATAAAACCTTTATCACAGTATGTGTTTGGTTTTATTTCATACTCTTTCCACACACTGCTCTCATTACCCTCCTCCTTCTGCAAATACAGTGGGAGGAGGGTTTAACTGTACTGCGACAGGCTGCACATGACGACCACATGCTCTGTTAAACCCTTTAGCCACATGAGAAAACCCACAGCTTATTGTTGACAAGTAGTTTTACAGCTGTAAAGACTGAAATACTCGGTGCAATTCAAAGATTTCATGGAGGTAATTGCACAAGGAAATCTGGAGGGTTTAATTGTTAAACAGGTTACATCCATCAACATGTTGTAATAACATCATAACAAAGAAATTCATTATACTTGAAGATTAAAAAATGTAATCTACATAAACTTCTTTGCAAAAGCCAGAAAGTACTCAGATCATATTAGAAGGATTAAAGAGCTCACCTATCTGTCCAACAAACTCAATACGTATGCCTTGATGCTCCAAACGCTTTCCTCCCTGCTTCACATTCAGATTCACCTGGTGAGAAAAACACAAATCAGACGAAGCAAAGACTTCTTTAAGAATATGCCACTTCAAACAAGAAAAACTAGAAATAGATCTAAGAGAGAAACAAAAAGAAGTCATGTTCTTAACATCAGCTGTTACTGGAAATACAAGCACCTTTGTTAAGTTCTGGTGCAAACAGATAAGGCTCTTCAGAATCATTGAGAGGGATGGCAGCACATGGGGAAGAGGCAGTCATGAAAATACTGCCAGAGAAACTGATAGAGTAGCAACTTTAATATTACTAAAGGGAGCATATATATATATATATATATATATATATATATATATATATATATATATATATATATATATATATAACATAGATGCTTCTCTTCCTCCTGGAGTCAGAACAAATCTTAAACACACGCACAGAAACTGCACCTTAATTTCCCACAGGGCTCAGTTAAAGAGAAGATCCCAAAATAGACTGTGGTGATGTCCACTATGTGCTGACTGAACACTGTTCACTCCTTTATGAACCAACAGTAAATTAAAAGTATTGCTCATGTGTGTTGAACTCTCTTAATGAACACTGTGCAGCTCTGCATCCCCCTTTCCCCTTACAGTTAATGTTCACTCATGTTACCTTTCCAGACACAGACTCTCCATCGTAGAAAAGGTAGTGCTTCTCCACTTTTCCGTCTTCTGTTTTCAGCTCAGCTGTCTTTCTGTTTTCTGCATCGTTCAGCAGAACGTCTATCTCACACACCGGTCCAAACAAACCCCCTAGGAAACTCTGAAAACACAACACAGAAAAAAGTGTCGCTTTTCAATGTGCAATCAGTGCTGGGTTGTCTTATTACCTTTAATTTGTTCACCCTCAAAATGCTAAGGATGGTGAGTAAAAAAAGATCTTTAAAATTCATCCAAACAAAGCAAGAGAAGTTTTCAGGAAAATAATAACAGGATGATTCTTGTATGCCTCTTGCTGCTGTCTGTAGCAACCACAAACTTCCCTGAGCTTGTAATCTTGTGTACTTCAGTGTGTGGACATGAATGAGACCTGATGGGTGTGCACAGGAGGAAACATCCACAGACTTTGATCATATTCACATTCATTCAGAGGGATTTCATCTGTTATCCCACCACTCACTGACTGACTGGTTTAATTACATATCAGCAGCTACACAAACACATATTCCCCCTCTGAGCTGGCAGGAACACATGCTCCTGCATGCATTCAGATGTCATCATGGACTCATGACTATCTGGACACAATAGGGCTGCTGCACATCATCGTTTCTTCAAGATACACCGAATAGAAACTCCCAACCCACCAACTTAGCAGAAACACTGCATCATAGTCAACGAGTGTCAACTAGCAATTGTTGCATTTTTTTTCTGAAGAACTCAAACCGTTATTAAACAAACCCATTTTTTCCTAATATTATCTTTAATCCTGATAATAGGTGTAATCCGACATGCATGATGTGACATACGGTACAACTTCCCATTACTCTGCGCTAACAACCAATGTTAGCCAAGACTAGCATTCCTCTCTTTAGCCTCCCTGTGGCTCCTGCTACAGATAATAATGTAAACTCGAGTTTCTTTGAAAACAGACACTTTGAGCTTCCAACATCAGAAGCAGAAACGTCAGCTATGAACTAAGAAAAACATCACTGACAGATAGCAGACGGCCTCGTACTCATGCTAACACAGCTAGCTTTCCTGTCAAACTTTAATGTTGAATCGTAGCAATAACAAAATCTCCAAGAACCCGCTAATGTAAAGTTTTTGACTGAATAAATGCCCCTTTAATTCCAGAATAGTCCGCACAGATCCTGCTTTTTCCCACTCACCATGTCTGCTGTGTAGACAGTTGAAGCTAACAGCTAGCCTCGCTCCGTGTAGCCTGTCTGTCTGAACCAGGAGGTAGTATCAAAGCTCAGCGTCATGTGACCTGGGTCACGTGTTTTACAGCGTTGAAGCTGATTTTATTCAAATATTACCCACATGATGGTGCTGTTGAGCATTAGTATAATGTTTCCAGAGACATAATCTTTCAGATTCAATTTTAAAAAATGAATTTGAAGGTATGGGTTGTGGTAATTTATAATCCCCACCCTTCTGTCCAGAATCCAGCTGCAGAACTAGAGCAAGATCTGGGCTTTCAACAGCTACAGTCAGGGTCAACCATGTAATTTAACTAATTAGATAATGTCCAACCAAAACACTGTTCTCAGTGTAACTATATGCTCTTTTTTGAACATTTTCAGTGCTTTACTTTGCTATCAGATTGACTCTTTGTTTTGTGCAACATTTTCAGATGACTTCCTCTCATATTTACAGTAGACAGCATGTTGTGACATTGCCCGTCAGAGTCTTTTATTGTTTACTTAAGTCATGTTTTTGCCTCTTTGCTGATCAGTGCATACTGTAGGCAAAAGAACACAGTTCCACAAAGATCCCAAATTAGTGACTTGTGACACTTCTCTGGCCTGTTAGCTTATTCTACCTTTTTTTTGTGCACTGCAGGTTGAAGTAATTGGCAGGTTAAAAATGTATCTTGGGTTCTTGCTCTTCTCTTCTTTTCCAGCACCACCTAAATACACACCACTTCCACACATCCACTGTGAGTGTAAAAAGGAGTGCATGGCAACAAAGTTAAAGGAGAGATTAAACTCATTACACCGATTTTCATTCAAAGTTGGGCTTCACAACTGACTACAAAAACAAACATGAAATGACAGCATATATTAAAAAGATGACAACAAAAAAAGTCTTATAAATTCTTTATTAATGGGAGTATTTCAAATGCAGATTAGAAATGCAGCACATGTTGAAATGCATAACTGTGCAGAATACATAAAACTTTCAGCTCACAGTGGTTTAGATTGCATGACTCCAGTCCTGAGGGATTTGGGTTTGCAAAAAATCTCTTGATCAACATTTCAGACCTGAAGCTCCTTAAAACAGTTGCACAACCCCACTTGGTAAGTGTAAAGTGTCAACATTTGTGGGTAAAATTACAATAAACATAATAACATGTTTTTTGTCTTTTGTGTGCCATCAAGAAAAATGCTTTTTTAATTTAAAAAATGTGAATTTAAACCACAGCTGCACAGAGTGAGCAAGGTAAAAACATACATCTAATCTTATTGCACTGGTATAATGATAAAGCATGTTTTACATTTAAAGCATAGTCCAACTGTCCCGTCTAGACTACACAAAGTCTCTATATTTCTCTTTGATTCTTTGATTCAGACATGGTCTTTTGATGCAAAAATATTTATTTCCATCAGCGTTTAAAAAAATATATGTATTTGTACACATCTGGCCAATGTCAAGTTTTAGGCTCTTATATACTGTTTGAATAGAGAAGGTGGAAATTTAACAGATGCTAGCCATGTGCATGTGTGTGTCTGAAAGGAGATGGATGGAAGGCCTACAGCTGCAGCAGGTGGTCTTCTTTCAGCTCCTGCTCTTCTGGTTTTTCCCCACCAGCCAAAAACCTGCTCGGGAACAACCGCCTCATGCCCCTCGATTCCCCTGCAAAGGGAAAAAAACAGCTTAGAGATCATAGAGCAAGAAATATAAGCATTTGGTCATATAAAGAAAAATCTTTGTCTTTCAAAATTACCTTTCTGAAGCTCAAAGAATTTCTCTGTTGTGGAAGCACCAGATCCCGTCTCAAAGGCCTTGTCTGCCATGAACGACTCTCCAGCTGCAGAGCCCTCATAACCTCCAGAGCCGTCCTCTTGGAAATAAATCACAGGTGACTCTCCCTCTTCACCCAGCAGAGGTGTTTCCTCCTCCTCCTCCTCCTCCAACTCCTCTTCCTCCCCCTCTCTGTCTGGTTTCTCATCCTCCACAGGCTCTGCCTCTCTGGAAACACAAGGAGAGACAGATTTTCAAACACGCTGATGGAGTTCGGTGAGTTCAGAAAACGTAATCACCATGAATCATCAATCATATTTCATGTAACCTCATGTTTAACATTTTTGCTGAAAAGCAAACAGAAGGGACACAGCTTCTTACCCTGGATGTCAGAATAATCATTCCTGTCATGTTCAGGACATTTGGAGTGAATAAAATAACCATACTTATTAAAAACACATTTACTGAATGCTGTTTAAGCATATTGATACCTTCAGTCCACATAACACATGAGAAATTTCATCGAAGAAGATCATTAAAATTGAGACTCATATTATGATAATTTTACCCATCTCTTTCCAGATCAAGACAAAAAAATAATTGAAAGCACTTGAGAATTAATTGAAAAAAAAACATAAATCTGAATATTAAGTCCACAAATGTTCAACATGTTTTAGTTTCTGGTTAAAAACAGTGATTCCACACAATAATAAGTGGAGCAATTAGTGATGAAACTATTTCTCAAGAACAACCTGTTTGCACAAATTATATCTAGCAACAACAAAAACAACACATTTTTGGAGTTGGTTTTGAAAGTTTTTCCCACATGTGTTGTTAAAGTCTGAGCTGCTCTTTGCCAAACCGTGCGTGTTTTCTCCTTCACAACGATCAGGACCATGATGAGAAGTTGGGAAACAGCAGCTTGTAAATACCTGCATCAGGTAGGTGGATGATGTCAGGAGCTTAAAGGTCTGTACACTGGTGCTCCCACTGACTCTGCCTGACTATGGCTTTTCTACAGACTGAGTGGGTGTAAGCAGACGACAATATTTAATGTCTGGTCTACATTTAATCTCATCTTAAAGTCTGCAACACAGAATCTTATCAAACTAAATGATATCTCTTGATCCAAGCCTATAACAGTGATGAAGTGCTTCAACAGCTCTGTTCCACCCTGCTTCTGTCGATGCTTTAAAAGTAAAACCAAGCTTGAGGCAATCATGATGTAGACAGAGCATTGACATTAAATCTGCTAACTGGGAGCATCTTGCTCAACTTTCCTTCAGGTGTTTTAAAAACACATTAATAAAAATTGAGAATGTAGCTTTCAAGTTGAATTACTGGGTTATTAATGCTTTAATGTGCGATGTACTATGTTACAAACACAAGAATCACACTAATGTGGCTCTACGCAGAGACTAAACAATAGACCAGAAGCAGCAGCCCACCAGGCGTCACAGCTCACTTCCTCTCCACACTTCCCTCCGGCTTCCTGTTGAGGACGAGCTGCTCAAATGAGAGCTGAAGCTTAGGCCCTGGTGTTTTTTGAGATAACTGAGGTGATGTTAGGGGCCAGATAAGACGCGGTCTAATAATAATCCCACTTTACACAGCGTTCCACTTTCTCCAAACAACTTTTCCTCTTCCTATTTTCTTGTTTTTCCCCCTTATGAACCGTGACCCTTGTGTTTTTAAATACCTGGTGTTCTTGAGTCATCTGCCTTTTCTAGATTATCATTATGAAGCATAACATGTATTTTAATACTTCAGTGTGTTTCATAAGTTTTCTGAGAGTTCACACTGTTATTTAAGCACTCGAACACAAAAATTCAATTTCAACACCGTAGAAGGATTGCAGCAAGATAAAATTTGATTTGTGGTGTTCTTTTTTGCTTGTTTCCTTTTCTTGATATGAGGTAATCAACTGATGGGATTTATGTCTACAAGAGGAACTCTGAAAAAGAGGAAACTGAGGGCGAAGACGTAGACTGTGATACAGACTTTCTCGGCAGTCCCACATATTTAAACAAAAATACTTTTTAAAAGTACCATATGTGCCAACACTCACACACGCACACACACACACACTTCTCTTAACGGGCTCATTACTTCCAGACAGTCGCTGTTGCGCAATTACACTAAATGAAACCATCCACACAGTCTCCATCAAGACTAAAAGTACAGTTACTCTAAGTGAGGAAGAGGTACACGGGTTAAACGTTTACATCAAACTGTGAAAAAGATGGTGAGGGCTCAACGAGAAACTGATGAGCTTTTCACACCAGTGGTCAAAGAGGGTGTGATGTGTTCATGTTCTGGCGAAAACCCACGGTTAACTTCCTGTTTTATTAACAATAATACACATAAGCTGTTGATTATCTTATGACTGTTGTTCAAGAGCTGATAGTTTTAATATCTGGCACATGAATGTGAATATCTTCTGTTCAAACAGTTGTGTCATATTAGTTACGGCCTTTATCTTTTGTGGATATATAATAATAAAACTGAAGGATACATGTAAATGTTCTGGTAAATTAAAAAGCCAAGATACAGGAAGTTAGCATGCCACCACAAAGCACTCACCATAAACACTGACATATCTAGACAACATGTGCAAAAAGTTTGAAACTGTGATGGATTTTAAAATAAAATTAAGTTTCTGTTTTGCTTTTGCTCATAAGAGATTTTTTATAAAATGGAATTAAAGTTCAAATAATTAAGATTAGGTGTTTGTGTTTCTAATTTTTCACTCCAGCCTTTATTTAAAGCTCTTGTGATGAGTTGTGTGACCTCCTTGGTGGTTTTGTCTTTTAAATGGGTAAATTGTGTTTTCTGTTCAAAAATCTCTCTTCAGGACACAAACACACACTTTTTAATTTTGCTGTGTAAAATGTGCTTCAAGGCTGTTTCTGTAACTTGGTGTTAATCACCTCATCTGACACCAACCCTGTGGCCTCAGGCATAAAAAATGTCGCTGATGATTTCAGAATCCTACTCTGTGTCATAACCAGCTCATAACACTCTTCAAAGGAGCTTTAACAAATGTAATAAATGAGTAGTTACTGCTTTAAATGTGTACCGCTCTGTTTCTGTGCTGTGCTCCAGCTTGACAGAGAGGAGTTTATGTTTTTCCTCTGACCTCTCTGCTCTGCTCTCTGCTCTTTCTCTCACGGGATCTGCCTTTCTTTATCCCTCCACGTTGTCTTCTATTTTGGCTTTTCTTGGCCTCCAACCTCACACTTATACACTCAGGCTCACGCAGACACACACAGACGGAGGTAGCGTTGCAGCAGTTGTGTTAACCAAGGTAACAGATCCAATGCAGCATCAGCGTTTCTATATTTACAGTCTGCATTTATCTGACAGAAGCATGCTGTTATCACAGACACAGTTGTTTTGTTTTGATGAACTTTCTGCTGCTCTGAACTCATTCTGAGGGATATGGGTGAGAAACAGCCATCAAATCCTGCCTCACACACACCAACACATAAACACACACGCTCACATTATGCACACTTACAGGTACTCTGCAGTTGAAGCGGGCAGTTTGGCAGGTAGCTCTGGACTCCATGTCATTTCTGGACTTTGTTGAGTCACACAGTTTGCCTGGTCGCCTTCTGGGTTACATCTCACAAACTTATACACAGCTGTCCTTGGAGCTCCTGTTGATAAACACAATCCATTGATGTTTCTCTCAGTTTACATGCAACATCTTTCAGGCAGCATCTAGTTTCTCATCTGAATCAGTTAATTATTAAAATTAGGGTTTACTGGTTTTATGTGTTTGAAGGTTCAGTAACATGAATTGACAGCAGGCTGAAAAACTTCTGTTATCTCAAATTTCGCAACAGACAAGGAAGTAACAGCTTCACATCTCAACAAGATGATCACACAGTTTATCTGATGCTGGAGGCACGACATCACACCAACATCTCGAGGGAAAGCTTCTGGTTGTTTTAGTGCAACAAGTTCAAGATAAAATGAGCAGTTTTCTGTGAAACAAATTTCACAGAATTCATCTGATCAGGACATCTTGAACGCATCTTGGTTAATTGACACTGTTTTAAATTCATGAATGCTGAAACTGACCCTGTGGTTTGACAAACCTTTCTGTTTTGTCCACTCTTCTTTAAACTATTTGAACAATCAGGCATCAGAGAAAATGTGATTAATTTTTTGTTTATTTTTTAAACATAATGGCGTCATCACTCAGCAGTTAGCATGAGATTTGTGCATGAGCGTAAAACCACAGTCAAAGTAATCTACCACCATCTTACAACACACGATGAACGTCTGACTGTTGTATTAGTCTCAGTCAAGTTGTTGAGTAGCTCATCATCACTAACACTTCTTTAAGACGTACGTGCTAATACACTGGAAGGGAGTGTTCCTCTAAACCCTGTTGTACTGATATGAACTGATGATGATCTGATGATCAGTGCTGATGTAAACTGCCTTAGTAACTCTAGTTAAGATATGGGACGATATTTTTCTGATTCATGTCAATACCCACAGAGGCTTTAAAAAACCTGGTGAGGAGGACAAAAATGAACTTTTTAAAAAAAATCTCTTTTAATTAATATTATTTATTTGTTTACAACTTAAAGATCTGACTACCTCATTTACCTGCAGTCATTATGTCTTTTGTTTTCCTTTGTCTTTGTCTCGCTCATTAATGACTCAAAGTTATGCTGCTGTTGATGGACTGAGAGCTGCTGTCATGATGAGATGACCTGAATTCATTAAGTCATTACAGTTACAGGCATAAATAAATAAATAAGTAAGTAAGTAAATAAATAAATAAATAAATAAATAAATAAATAAATAAATAAATAAATAAAAATATGGAAAAGGAGGTTCCCAGAAGATTTGATGTGTTTCTTAAGCCATAATTATGACAAAACTCATTATCAATCCACATAAATTAGAAATAAACATTTTAAACACAATGAAGAATGATAATCTAGTCCTTCTTCTGTATTTAATACAAACTGGAAAAACCCCACAGTGACCCCTATTTGTGTGGTCTTGAAAGTCCCTACCTCCTCAGAAAAAACCCTAATACGAACACTGTGTTCAACAAGTCTCATCGAAACGGAACTCGGAAACCGAAACGCCTTTTCTCTTTCCGAACTTGACCAGGTGTAACTCCCACGTTTCCCCATGAACCTCGAAGTGCTTGCGTCCTTTTAATATCATTATAAGAAACCGAGTAGTTTAGGTTAAAGTTTTGTGTTTTGCCCAGAAATAAAGGTAGGAAAGTTTGACTGAAACAAATGAGTCACACTTACTGTAAAAAAAGACAACAACACATTATGCTGGTACAGGGAGGCAGTGTTATTATCACTCTGCTTGTCAATCAAACAGCCTGATTACCCACTGTTGACTCACTCACAGCTGTATTATAGTGATATCACTACAGCTGTCATAATGTAAATTGTGTTTTCTGTTATACATCAACAACCTGTTTTAAAAAGTCTGTATAAAGTTTACTACGGAGAAAAAAATCACCAGCAACAAAAAGTCGTCTTACCCTTTCCGTTATGTAAGGCGAGGCAGGAGATAGCGACAAACAGCAGCAGTTTCATCCTCAGCTTTGACTTTTTTTTTTTTAACCTTAAGCCCTCAAAATGAAGTTTCTCCTGTCCAAAGTGAAGCGTCTCGGCGTGCTGAAGAGTGTGCGTAAACTGACGCAGACAGCAAAACTCCTTCTGCTCGAGCTCAGCCCTCCGCCTGCGTCATGGTTTCCTGAAGTCTTCTCGTTGAGGAAGAAAGTAGCTGAACATCCTCAGTGGAAACTTTTTCATTAGCTGCCCGAAATATCAGATATCACCTCGTCGGAGTTTGCGTAACGGCGCACTCTAAGCAGAGGAAATTCCTGAAGATATCAGCCAATCTGAGTCTCTGGTAATAAAGCCGCTGAGGGGAAGCTCCAGTTTGTCCTAATTGGCTGTTTGCTCGTTATATCTGAGATAACATGAGTCCGGGAGAATCTGCTTTTCACAGGGTTTCAGCTCAGTCTGTGACATGGTCCATCCCCTCTGCTCTGTTCTTCAGTTCATTTCTTCCAGCTTCATTAAGCTACTGAGAGAGAAAGGCGACACATGAACAACATCAACATCCAAGCAGTGACACAAAGAAAATGACCAAGGGATAACAGCGTGTTGTGGGAGGCTGTGTACTCTTTGGTACCTGCCACTGGAAACAATGCAGGTCACAAACCCTCCAAAGGTTAACCTATTTTCAACCTTAACCCCACGGCTTCATCACCCTGAGAGACCTCTTGTAACGAGCCAATAAATTGTGCAAATGTTTGTGTGTGTGGGGGTTTGTATTGGTGTGATGTATCGTGCTTTGGTGCATGCTTTTGTTCCCAGGTATGATTGCATTACTCAACATGTCCTGTAGGTGTTGGCCTGTGCGCCTTCAAAGTTTTGCTCTTCATGAAAGAAACACTATGCTTCTCTTTAATACTGTGTATTTGTTACCTTTAAGAAATACTGCAAAACATGATAAATTACTTATTTGATTTGGTATGATGAGCTTTGAAAAACCATATAATATGGATGGTTTGTCAACTGATAAGGGCCGTTGTCCAATGACTCACTTCTTTAAGACGTGTTGCTGCCTATACTGATGCATTTATCTAGATAATAACCAAAGACCTCTATCATGTTGGAGTGTGTGTGTGTCTCCATGATGTAACACTGTACCAGTAAACACAAGTCCAGACATTTGAAGTGTTGACACCTGGTATGTCCCTGAGCCTGAGGCAGATGAAGTGTATTTATCAGAGTAACTCTAATGACGATGACTCAGGTGTGACTCAGAAAGCTCCAGTGCTGTCTGGAGCTAAGAGGGAGACAAGTAAGGGAAGGATGCACAAGTATAACTTCTGATGAAAACATGTAAAACCATGTTCATGCCTATTTTTCCACATTATTTTTCCACATTATTTTTCCAATGTCACAAGTGGCATCACAAAATTAACATCAAACAATACCCTAGGAGGTCAAACCATAGTCATGTTGTGTGTGAGCCGCGAGGAAAAACTCAAGATAACTTTTCAGACCATTCAATAACTTTGAGCTGGCATTCCCTCTTGGATGTCCATGTCATAAATAACTGTTATTATATCTCCTGCTGGGAGTCTTTTCTGCGAAAAACATATGGAAGGCACTCTCATAGATGCTCTTTCAGTGTAGAAAGATCTCCTTGATCCTCCTCCAGGGGATAAAATGTTTAAAAGTGTCTTGTGAATGCCAATCCATCAGATTTGTATCTGTTAACTTGTCACTCTGGATAGCAGGGCTTTGAAAAAAATAAAATAACAACATCAGCTTCTGCTATATACTGCCCATGTTGCACATACCAACCCACTCTTGTAATTGAAAGGTGAGCATTGGGTCTGTTGGGTTGCCATATGACTACAGAGTGCTAAAAAACATAAAACTGATAGACTCACAAAAACTTCAAAGTGCAGCTCGAGACAAATCTTTATCACAACTTCCTGTGAGCTGGTCTTTCATGTCGTAGTACACCACTAGTGGACAAGGAACTAAGAACCATTGACAGATAACGACACATACGCTTTGTAATATGCATCCCTCAACAACAGGCCTCCTCCGGTCATCACTGAAAAGTATCACTCATTTAAAGGCTTGATATAAGCAGAATTTCTCTCTTTTTCAAAAAATATTTTTGTTGACTTTCCTTAGTCAACAAAGTATATCAAAAAAGATCAGTAAATGTACAATTCCGTAAGAGGTAGTACAAAATCCAAAAAAAAAAAAAAATAGGCAAATACATCTTAAGAATTGATAAAGCACCAAAAGCACAACCCCACACAACATATCCCACTCACCCCACACTCACAATGGTCACTCACTATCTTACAAACATAGGAAATTAGAGATAGAAAAGTAAAAAGTAAACAAATATTGAAGAGTTAGACAAACCAGAAGCAAACATGATAAATGACAAGGCGAAAAAAAAAAAAAATTAAAAAAAAATAAAAATAATAACTCAAAACAAATATAAGTCAATAAACACATAAAAAGTGACAGAAACACAGGAAGTATCTCAGGAACTAGCGTTATCGCTTTCAGGTGTTAGATCAAGGTTATTCACATAGCTTAAAAAAGGCTTCCAAGTTTCATTAAAAGTTACCAGTGACACTTTAAGAGAATTTCTCATCTTCTCCAGTTTGAGGCAACCTAAGATTAGATAAGATAAGGGTTAGAAAGGGTAAGATCTCCTGTACCCATTTGTTATGTGTTGGAGGAGAGGCATGTTTCCCCTCAAGGAGGATAGCATGAAGTGCTGAAAAGGCAACAGCACGACTAACTGTTGAGGGAATGAGAATTTCTCTTTTAATCTATAGTGCCACTCTATCAAAATATCAAAGCATTTTGTCTGAAATATGCTGGAAACTTTTGTTAGAAGCCATAGTAAGATCTCACATCACACCTTGGTTTTCCTGCATCCCTTGATATTAATCAAAGAGGACAACTTCTTCTCTTCAGCTCCTCTTCATGATACACAAGACAACAAACCAACAAGGTACAAAACTACTTTTAAAGTACGGTATTAAATAAAGCAACCAGAAATTTAAGAGTCTTAGAAAATGAACAAAGACTCTGTCTCTATGTGTGTGTGTGTGTGTGTGTGTGTGTGTGTGTGTGTGTGTGTGTGTGTGTGTGTGTGTGTGTGTGTGTGTGTATGTGAGTGTGTGTTGCTGTCAGCAGCACTCTGTCAAATATTTGTCGAGTTCTTGTAGCACAGAGACAGAGGTGGCCCTGTGGGATGAATGCCTCTCCCTGACCACAGTTTTCTTCCTCTCCCCTCCATCTCCTCACTCTTCCTCTTTTACTGTGTCTCTATGCTCATTTCTCTTTCCCCAGTAACACAACCAGAGAAGAAGACGCAGCGTTTATTTCAGCTGACACATTGATACGATTCTGCAGGAAGTGGTAACATAAGTTGCCATCATTTATCTTCAGGAAATGACACACCAGCCAGCCCAGTCCCGCCTCAAAACACACACATGTATGGTAAGTGACATCTCTATGTGACACATATTTCCACTTGCACACAAAAATGCACACACAGCACGTCTTCAGTCAACTCATCTCTCTCCTATGACACTCAGGAGTGAAGCAATGCTACAATGACCGTACCACTACAAATATATGATGATGTATTGTGTCTTTTACTCATGCACAGTGTGTGAGTGTGTAAGTGTGTGAGAGTGTTTGCCTGCAGCAGCCCTTGGGATAACATCACTATAAAAAAGTCAGCTTTTATAGTCAGCTTGGTTTCCATCCCCACCCTGTCACATGATGTGGAATTCAAGACCATTGTCTGGGTTTGTGGCAGCAGAGGCAGCACCAGTTTCACACTTTCACTCGCAGAAACACCACAAACACACTCTGATTGTTTACATGTGTTCACAGGATCGTTTTATCAAACTGCATAGTTGTGCATAAAATGTGTGAAACATAAGTCTTAGCTCGATAAGGAGTGCAGTCATTATAGGGAAGTGAAGCTGCGACTGATAAAATATGAGCTGAAGTCATCATTTTATTTTTTCAGAAAGTGATGCATGTAGGACGAGATGTTGGGAAACTATGTGTCACAGTTTGTGGTTTATCAAAATTACGTAAAAGCAGCACACTATGTACTCTGGGCCTTTTGATATACTTTATAAAATGTAAAATCTATACTATATGTACGGCATACATGTGTTGTACAATTTCTTCTACCTGAGAATTATTATCACATCATCTTTAAAAGACACTTTAACAAGAGAATTGATAAAAGAATAGTCATTTTTTCCTCTCTTTATTTCAGGTCTTTCTTCATTACTTGTTTAGCTAATGGTTGGTTAGCTAGCTAGCTACAGAACAACCCCATTTCAAAAAAGTTGGGATGTTGTGCAAAATGTAAATAAAAATAGCATGCATTTTTTTGTAAATTGTATATAATTTCATGAAAAAATATTAGTCCATTTTAAAATGGTAGCAGTAACACCTCTCAAAAGTTAGGACAGGGTCATGTCTACCACTGTGCAGCAACTAGAGCCCGACCGGTGCCTATACCAATACTAGGGGCAAAAAAAAAAGCCGATATCCAACATATCAGCTGATATCCGATATATCGACTGATATCCAATATATCGGCTGATATATATAAGAAAAAATCATTGATATACACAGGATATACACTGTATATAATCACAAATCATTATAATACCCATATGATTCAAGACAGAGACAGAACGCTATTAAATTAAAACAAGGAACTTTAATTATAAAACTGTCAACATAAGAACTGTAGTGTAAACCAATGATAAATAAGAACAAGCTGTAAACACAATAATAAATGATGAAGTCAAACTGCAAACACTTTAAATAAATAAGTCAAACTTTAAACACAGTATGTAGAAAAAAAAGTCAAAATGTAAAGAAACAATGAGCAACTTACATGACGTTAAAACGCTGTATTATAGTCTTACATTAGATAATGGTGGACATGTGAATTAACGGTACCTTTTATCTCTGTTTATCTCACAAAAAAACAACTAACACGATGTTAAAATGTCATTCTATAGTCTTACATTAGATAATGGTGGATGGAGGGGGCGGGCACTCGGGCAGCGTGCAGCTCAACACACAGACACACAGGAACAGGAGCGACAGAATCTCTACAGAGCAAAAAATTTCAAAATCTGCTACAAATTTGGCCGATGTTGATTAATTGGTGACAGGCATAATCGGCCCAATTAATCGGTCGGGCTCTAGCAGCAACCCCTCTTCCTTTAGCAACAGTCTGTGAATGTCTGAGGGGACCAGTTGTTGGAGTTTTGGTTGAGGAATGTTGCCCCATTTGTCTGATGTAAGATTCTAGCCGCCTAACAGTTCTGGGTCTCTTCTTTGCCATATTTTCTGTTTTATGACGCACCAAATGTTTTCAGCTGGTAAAAGATCTTGATGGCAGACCAGCCAGTCCAGCTCCCAAACTCCTCTACTACAGAACCATCACTACTACTGGAATTAAGGCATCAGATTCTTTACTGATTTCTCCATCCAAAGTTCTGGGGAGTACCTCAGTGCACTCTTGCTAAATGATCTTCATGGATCTAATCCTGAAAGGGAGGGTTTGCCAGGAAACCCTAAAAGCAAATTATTTCTGGTGTCTTATGCAGAGCAGGTATTTCAATGCACGTTTTGACAAGCATTAGAAAGGTTAACAGAGCTCAAATCATACTGGATTTGCAGGTTTTGATGCTTTGAAATTGTAGCAGAGTTCATAACCAACAACATTCAGGGCACAGTAGGGGATTTGAAACAGATTTCTTTGTCAGGGGCAGCACGGTGGTGCAGTGTTTGGTGCTGATGCTTCAAAGCAAGAAGATCGATAGCTTGATTTCCTCCCTGAGCTCCCGGTGCCTTTCTATGTTGAGTTTGCATGTTCTCCCCCAGAACTCACCTTCCTCCCACACTCCAAAGACATGATGTCAGGTAGACTGGTGGCTCTAAATTGCTCATGAGTGTGTGTGTGTGTGTGTGTGTGTGTGTGTGTGTGTGTGTGTGTGTGTGTGTGTGTGTGTGTGTGTGTGTGTGTGTGTGTGTGTGTGTGTGTGTGTGTGTGTGTGTGTGAATGGATGTTTGTCCCTACAAGTAATCCCTGTGATAGGCTGGCAGCCTGAACAAGGTGTACCCTGCCTCTCGACCAATGACTGCTGATGAAAGGGAAGCGTAGTAAAGATAATGTATAGATTCCTTTATGACAGTGAGGGTTTGCAATGATTGTGCTTTGGAGTATTGTGTACTGAACATTAATAAAAACAATATCAGTCGCTGAGGTAGGTTCAGTTAGAAGGCAAACTGGCAAATTGTACCGAAGCATTTGCATTGGCAATGTCTCTCTGTTTCAAGTTCTTACAGATTCACAGAAAATGAGGTGAAACATTTGATTTTGTGTCGCCTGTTTTCACCTCATATTCATCCACGAGCAAGACACTTTGTCCTGCAGTAACCATCTTCTTCATGCAATGACCTCAAAAAAGGAAGCAATATGGGATTAGGCAAAGTTACATGGTATCAGGATTAATGGGAACCTGGTAATGAATCACTCGAACATCTGACATCTGTTGCAAAAACTTCCTCTTACAAAATCATGCAACAGGAGCTGAGAATGATGTGAAAAACACCACGATTTAACCATTTTTAATAACTTGCATGAGAGGCCACAGAGCTTTAAAACTCTGTCCATCTGTTTATATGTTGTTATGTTGTCTGTATGTTATATATGTTGGCTAGCTGCTAGCTGTGACAAAAGCTCTGTATATCTATCTATCTATCTATCTATCTATCTATCTATCTATCTATCTATCTATCTATCTATCTATATATATATACATGGAGTTTTTTTTTTGCTTTTGCTCAATGTTGAACTGCATGTCTGAAAAAATCACCCATTGTTACTTTATGTGTTTAATGTTCTTAGTTTATTATTATAAGATACAGTATCTACAACACATGAACAGGATCATATTGTGGTTTTTCAGGGACAAAAGAGAAGACAGATTCACCAGGGAGAAGCCAGCATCATGCAGAATAGGTTGACTCATAAACCAGCATCACTGTGATCACTTCAACTTCGAACAAAGGCCAGAAGTTTTCCTGACAGTTCATATATTTGCATTTGGATCAGCTCCACTCTCTGAACCTCAGGCAGCCTATTGTTACTGTCACAGTAACAACTGGTTAAAAAAGGCTTTAAATGTTTTATTCTTCACCATTGGACATAAAACTTTACCTTGCTTTAAAAAATGAAGCCACATAAAACAAATAAATGTGATCAACAATAGAAAAAATGAATCTCATGGACTTTTTCTTTAAGTTAGCAGAGCTTTTTTATGCGTGCTGAATGAAGAGACTATTTTTACACAAAAGGGAGCGCATATATGTACAGTTGCATTAAATGCATTAAATGACGTCTGTCTAGCTCATGTGGTTGGACAACTACTGTTAGGCAGTCAGTGAACAGTCTTCTTCATCTTCAGTTGTTTGAAGCCATCCTTGCTTTGAGGCGGTTGATCTTCAGAGGAAGCAGGCCGACCATCTCTGTACTCAGCTCCAGCTCTGTTGTCACAGCAGCAGCTGCCTCTGGGTGGGCCTCACAGTACTGCACCACGTATCTACACAACAAGAGGAGGATGAAGGTGACAGTCAGCATGTTACCTACTGCTATGTGTTAAAATTAACCCATCCGCACATACACATAAATAAGCAAAATGAATTTCAACAGTGAATATAGTTAAACCATTGTGGTACCTTAACAGCCCACCAGGGGGAAGCAGTTCACCCTCAAAGTCTCTAAAGGCCTACTCCTCATCTTTCACTCTGAGATGTTTAATTAAAATCACAACAATTCATCTTACTTATAATTTTCCAGAGACTTGTTGAGGTTTTCCAGCTGAATAGTCGGCACAGAGCTGATCAGCCGGCTGTAGAGTCGGGCCACTCTGAAACGAGCCACCAGAGCCGGTCTGAGCACCTCCTCCTCCAGGTGCTCTGGGACCTTCCCCTCTGGAGAGCGCAGAGAGTCCAAGAACATTTGGAAGTATCTACAGAGGAGAATAGAGGGTATGGTTTAAATAAGACAAAACAAATGCAGATGCAGAACAATGAAAAGAAGCTGAGACACAAGTAAACAATTACTTAGCAGAGGCGGAGCAGAGATGGTTGAATTTCTTAATAGTGTGATTATCAAGGGACTGTGTATCTGCTTGTCTGTTTGCCAGAGTGAGTTTGAGGTCCATCATTTCATTGTAGATCTCAGCCAACTCAAACATGAGCTGTCTGCGGATCATTAGGTAATACTGGCTGTTCAGATCTGAGGACAAACAGAATCAGGAGAGATTAAACAGATGTTTTTTGCTTGAGTTTCAAGGTTCGGTCTTTTTTTATTATTATTATGCTCTCTTTCCGTAGAGACAAACAAAAAACAAAAGGAATTTTCAAAGTGAGCACATTACCATTGCATATTGGCTCCAGCATGTCCACCCGCCGTTTGTGCATTTTACAGCGTCGCTCTAGATCCTCTTCAAAGAAAGCTAGAGCCCTGAAAAGAGCGCTGTGATCCTGCAAGATCTCGATGTGGTCTGTCACATAGCCGTCCATCTCAAAGTAGTCCTTGGCCTGCAAGAGTGAACCAGAGAAATGTAGCATCAGTTCACCGTGTTTGGCAGCTGAAATGACTGACTACTACTGTCTAGCCTGAGGGTGAGAGAAGATGTGGAAAGCCAAGCTGGAGGATCAACTATTTAAAAGCTTGAAGTAACATTGAGAAAATATAAGAAAGGAATTGTGAATCACATTGCCTCTGTTGAAGATGCCTGACAATGTCTACACCTGTGGCTATATGCCATTGAAGTGCTGTTTAAAGTCAAAGACAGAGAAGGCTCTGCTGGGAGAAATGATGTGTTTCATTACATTCTTCATTCATGCATATGACTTTTTGAGATTTGATTTCAGGGTTGAAAATCTGATTGCCCAATTCACAAAATTATGAGGGAAAAGAAACGCCCTCAGTCAAATGTCACTCTGTAAATTCACATCCTAATAAACATTTGCTTTTGGTCCATTTGGTCCTGTGCAATTACATATTCTGACTATTCTCAGTCTCAGGGTGTCTCAGCGAACATTTTCTCTTTGTGAGAGAGAGTCTTCTGCATACCTGTGTGACATAATTCTGTCCCACCAGAAACACAGCTCGAGCTTCAGTGAAGTCCAGAGGGAACAAACAGCTCACCTGGGACACACAAAGCAGTTAAACTGAATAAAAATGACTTAGGTTCAGAAGTTTTAGCAATAAAGAAATAATGTCTGCTGTGGTGCAGATATAATATTGTGAACATTGCTGATTAGTAGCAATACCAAATGATTTAATATCTATAACAAGAAGCACAAACATTAGTGTGAAACTTGGTAAAGAGACCTTTTCTTCCAGGCTAGCAATAGAGTCAAATGTGTCTTCAGAGCCAAAGAGCAGAGCACTCTTCCTCTCTTTCTCTTCCTCCTCCTCCTCACGTCGTCTAGCTCTTTTCAGCTCTTCCTGACGATCAGTGTCCAGCTCCCCGATGTTATCCTGGGAAAAAACAAACAAGTGAATAAAAACTCATAAGACACCTCTGTTAAGCTGTTTAGATTAGTCCTTGTACACACACAAGGGGAAGTAGTAGTTTCACTAGTATTGATCGACCATATTTATTTCTGACTGTTTCTATTTAGGCATCATTTTGATTCATATTGGTGTGAAGATTCATCTCTTGAGTTTTTTCAGACAAAGTCAAGTTTCTTTCGGGTTATGCTCTTATTTTTGTGCGCATATTTGACAAACACCCACAGCTACCCATACACCCATGAAGTACCTCAAGTAGTTTCTTAGAGTCTTGAAGGAGGTTAAGACTGTATTTGATCCAACATCTTGCAATCTCTGCCCTCTTCTGTCTAAGCTGTTCCCTGCGGTCCCTCTCGGTCTCACCTGTGTCAGGGAGAAGTATTAAAATAAGAAGAAAGATGATTTCTTTTATGGGAGGAAGTATGAAGTGTTTTGTGTCATGGGTGTGTTTTTCTTTTCTTTGTGAGCTTTCCTACTTTGAAATATATATTAGAATGACTACTTACTCTCCTGTGCTGCAGCTTCAGAGGGAACCTCTCCTGCCAAGCCTGATATAACAGTAGCTGCTGCAAGGCAATGTCTGCCCTCCATGTATCGGCCCTAACAGAAAAGAACACATTCAACACATATAACATATCACTCATTACTTTAAATATTCTGACAGAAGCTGAACT
Organism: Halichoeres trimaculatus; assembly: GCF_033239565.1. Taxonomy (NCBI): domain Eukaryota; kingdom Metazoa; phylum Chordata; class Actinopteri; order Labriformes; family Labridae; genus Halichoeres; species Halichoeres trimaculatus. The sequence continues at coordinate 27,245,054 of NW_027437181.1, forward strand.
GACTTGGCTAATGATGACTGATGACCCAGAGGAGATTATCTCATTATTTCACCCAAACTTCTTGGTGTATATACATTTCAATGTGAAGTAAAATTTGTAATTTGTTTAAATCTTAATCCAAAAAAAACATTCAAGCTTCATGAAAAGAGTGGAAACAGTAGAAAATAGATCAAAGTGTTTCAAATGATAACAAGTAAACTTGTTTCAGCAAATGTTTAAATCAAAAGCTGCCTTACCTTAGTGATGTAGTACTGTGATAGTGTAGCAGCGTTCAGAGCCCACTCCATCGGGCTGAACTGATTCAACTTTAACTGTCTCTGCAGAGTGCTGTGGCAATACGTGGCAGCTCGCTCAGTTTCACCTAAAAGACAAAAACTCTAGTTTTGTTCAACATATATAAAACAGAGATCTGTTATTCAAGAAAAGATGCTACAGTCTGATGACGCAGCATTTTAAAATATTTTATTAATGCCCCAAAATTAACCCCTTAAGGATCAGATCAGTGAATGTGTATGGATCAAACTGAATTTTTCATTCTTGATGTCTTTTTTTGACAAACATATTTGAAAATACCTGAAGTGTGTAATAACTGCAACTTTTCTACTTAACTTAAGGACAAGAGACCACACTCACCTAAGTTTTTATAGACTTGAGCAAGGTAGTACATGGTGTGAGTGTAGGCCAACTCAAACCTGAGAAAAGAGTGTTTTTAAAGATTAAAATAGAAAACATATCAATTGGAAAGGCAGAGCAGAAAGAGAAAAATCAACAATTAGTTAAAACTTTTTGTCTCTATTGTGTAAACTTTGCATGAAGTAGTGTGATTATAAAGTTAATGTACAAAAGTTACCTCTTGGTTCTTTCTTGATGTGTCAGCAGCTTCTCCTCAGTAGTAAAGTACTCTGACATATCAGTAGGAGGACTCCCATCCTAACAAAACAAAGAAAAACAACAAAAACAGCTGTTTGAGGAGACAGTTTGACCAGTCATTTTTTATCTGCAGCAAATAAGACAAATTTAGACAGCCCTGCAAATTACTGCTTTATCAATAGAACACATTTAACTTTGAACTAAAATTACTACAAAGCCTTGCTCTGTCCTGGCTCCTGGCTGTGGGTAAATTTCAGACATGTGACCTGTTAATGCTGGGACAAATTGCGCACAGTTAAATGATTGTCCTGTGAAGGTAGCTTGCTAAGAGAAAGAAGTGTGGATGTAAGCTACATAGACATTACTCTGGGAGGTAAATAAGATCTAGGTGTGTACATCCAGTATTGGCTTCTTTAATGGCACTGGTGGTTTTCTTCTGCTACAGTCTCACTGTTTCCACGCAGTATTGACTTGATGGTCACAAGCCACAAAGACTAAAACCTTACCTCCTTCGTGTACCGTTTATAAACAGATTCAGCCGTTTCAAGGAATCCCTGAGCCATCTCTGTCTCATCTCGGCCAGCCCAAAGGATGCCCAACTGGTTCTGATGACACAGAGAAACAGTGATCAGAATCATCTATTAGAGCTGTCTTCTCATGATTCAATATGAAAACGGTTGACGGTTGTATGTCAAGTTGTATAACAAGCAATAGTCTGCACAAACTGCTTTCACAGGGTCCAAACATGGTTTCTGAGTGTCCTGGGGAGGGGTTCTTGATGATGTCATTCAAAAGTTTATATAACTATATTATTGTCCATTCAATAAAAAACTAGATCGTGCAAACTTCATTAAACCTTTTCTATCTTTAAATCTGAATTTGTCAAAGCAGTGATATGTGGTCCATTGTGTCATTATAGTTTCAATGACAAGTCATTTTTTTGTGATGTCACATATCCACACCAATACATGAGTGACTTATAGCAGCTTAAGGCTCATTCAAATCATACATATTATTAGTAATAGAAGAATATGCATTATCAAAGACTGCAGGTTGACCGTTTATTTACCCTGACATGGATAAACAACGACACATTCTCGGACGACACCCTGCATCTCTCCAGCAGTTTCATGCAGTTCATCAGATGCTCCTGCCCGGCTGACAGCTCCTCTGTATCGACATGGTTGACGCCCAAATAATACTCCACAGCGCCCAGTTTAGCGGCCCGCAGCCCTGCAGCCGAGTCTCCGCTGAAGCCATGGCTGAACTCCTCTCCCCCCTGCCCGCTCTCAGGCACATCCACCGGCCGCTGCTCGCTGCTCTCTCCGCCACTGTCCTCCTCACCCTCACCGGCCTCGAAATTCTTCAACGAGCAGTATATCTCTCTTAAAAGCTCCCTTGCTTTGTACTTTGAGCGATAAGGGTCATTTTCTGGGTCATTTCGAGATTCCACATCGGTGAGGTTTTGGGCGTTGGTGAATTTGTCGCAGATAGCTCTCCACTCATGACTGTTGATGGACGCCATGTTGGGCTTTTCTTCCTCGTTGTTGTGCTGCCGCTTTATGATTTGCACAGCGTTGCTGCCATCCTCTGGTCAATAGTAGGGCAAGGATTAAGGCCACCAAAAAAACGTCCAATTTTTCTTACTTTTTTTCTGAGCAAAAAGTAAGAATTCTGACTTTTCTCAGGAAAAAAAAATAGTAATTTTTTTTGGAGAAATATATTTCTTCTGTAGGTCCTCTTCTGTAGGTCAAATACATCTCCTTTAACGTAAAATATTTATCAATAAAGTTTCGCAATATTGTTACATGTTGATGAGGGATTTGCATCCTTCATGAGAATTTTGAGTTTTACTGGTAACTACTATTTTGTACCCTCTCGTGCTCACATATCCCGGGAAATACACCAACTTTCTTCTAACATTGTTTTACCAAAGCCCTATGCATTCACATAAAATAGGCTAAAAGAAAATATTAAGAAATTAACATAATATGAACATAACATAATATAATAATAATTTTGACTGTTTTGTTTGTTTTGTGTTACATTGTTTTCCAATTGAACAGCAAAACCTTTTTTTTTTTGTTGGTGCTTACTTTTGTTCTTGGACTGTGAACTGAGCCATATACTTTAATCATTATTTTAAATAGAAAATGTCTTCTTGGCAGGGTCATATTAATACAAATTATTTAACCATGACTATTTTACACTTAATTATCAGAACAGTTCTTTTTACCATTATAGCTCCTGTGATGTGCTGTCTGGGGAACAAAGCAATACCTCTTATATTAATCAGCATTTTGTTCTGTACAAAGAATATCACCCTGCTTGCATTAACAGCCAAGTGTATCACTCACTGAGTATTTAATGTGGAAAAAGGAAAAACAGGCTGTTTCTTTTCAGAGCTGTAAGTGGTCAGGCATCCCTAACAGTGGTCACAGGCACTACCAATTACTCAATGAAAACTTTAAGCCTTAATGTTGATGATTGATTGACTTCAATCTGTTTTATAATCAGTCAAAAATGTATCAAAGGGACTTTGACATGGACCGTAGTTTGAAAGATAACATACTTTGACCTTCCTAAGGATATGCGCACTTAATAAATAAAATGCTGAACATCACCGCCTTGGCTGGTCAGTATCAACATTAATTTCAGTTAAACAATTATCAATACTTCCGTTGTTGTAGGCATGCAATAAATCGTCTCAGCTCCGTCCAGTGCAGCCACACAAAGTAGTTCAGTTTAAGGCCTACAGCTGTAACACTGTGCTGCCTGAATGTAAACACCAAAGTCTAAACAAAAACCACAGAGCAACAAGGCTGAATTTCATGTCAGTCTCTACAAAGAAAATCACCTGGCTTAAATTTTATTATTTTATTGTTTATTTGTAGTTGGTCACAACCAATTTATTTGAACAAACCCAAAAATCAAATCTTTAATCAGGGAAATAAATTAATGTGAATGACACATGACAACAACACAGTACATGTTTGGTCAGCACTGACAGAAGCAGCATGTCTTCTCAGTCATAGAGGATTAAAATATGAACAGTCTCATCCTGATTATACAGTTTTACAGTGTGCGTAGTTTCTCAGAATCAAAGGACAAATATTCTGGGTTGATTTACAATTTTGATGAATAGTCCTTTTCCACTGGGCAGTTACAAAAAAACCCTGTGAAATCAGATCCTCATATACACCCTGTTTACACTGTACTGCATAATATGTTGTAGAAACAAACGCTTAGCTCCCTTTGTGTCTTCTGAAGTTATGCAAAGGTTAATGAATGAAGGTCAGGTATTAGTGACATCTGCCAAAATGGGAAATATTTACACCAGCTGGCTCCAGGCTGAGTTCGGTATGAAGTATGTTAAACATTTCTGACAAAGTATAGCCAATAATGCGATGATTTATGAAAATTAATGGTTTTATTCTTTTTTTTTCAGAGTTAACAAAAGCCAAAGGATCCAGTGTGTGAAGTATCTACCTGTCAGGCTGATTTGCTGAGTGAACATTCGCTACCGATACATTTTTGTCTGTCACGTTAAAAATGTCAAAAATCTTAAAAGAAATCACAGTAGTTGACCTTTCTTGTTGGAGGAAAGTATCCCTGTGCATGTTCTGTCCATGTGGTAAAGTGACTTCATCTGTTCATAATGTAATAGTTCATGGTAACAAAGGGTTAAAATGATGTAAGTGCCATTTTTTTTTTTTTTTTTTTACATGTTTAGTCGTGAGTGATAATGTCCAGGTTTCGGTGGTTGTTGAGGCAGCATGGTGCTGAACTGCAGCATGCGTCACACTAAGATTTCACCTTTTTCTCCATGCTGCAAAAAGACAGAAAAAGTAAAAAAAGAAAACTGTTAGAGCTCACCATGACTTTGTAATATTCCATTCATTCATTTTAGCAAATATCAGCTGTTTTTAAACCAAATATATACTTTGTGTGGCTTCGAGTATTTCAGATGAGTCATTTCTGAAATGATAAACTGTTTCAGCTGTTGATAAAAGTAGATCACACTAGAAGTTTTTGCTCATGATAAAATCAAACCTTTCAAGGGTAAAGAGGGTAAAGCTAAATAAAAAACACTGTCTTTTCTTGCTCCCATTCTCCTTGTAATAATAGCCTTGCAGAGAGGCTTAAACTCAATCATGATGAAAAATACCATGGTATAAGTAATGTGATTAAAAGCTGTAGGCCTTGATCCTAAGCCACCATGTGTTGTGAAGATATTCTAAAGTGTTCAGTATTTTTCTGATGGTTTCCAAAGCCAAAATGAAAATTGAGATTAAAGCATTGCTTACTTGTATTTGATTAGGCGACTTCCTTGAACCAGCTGTGCTGACTCGTTGGTCAAATGGCACGCAAACAGAAGCCAGTTGCGTGGCTGCACTTTGTAGGCAAACCTCATGAAGAGCAGTGAATAGCAGGACAGAGCTGAGCGGAAAGAGAACACACACAGGTCAACAAAAGCTTCTGATGGCAGTGTCTACTTTAAAACCACTGGACTGCTTCACGCTTCTTCTCATATTTAAATAGATTAAGTATATAAACCCGAAGATAAAAATACATTGTAATCCCATCTAGAGCTGCATGGAACAGATTAAACATTCGGAAAACACCCTAAAGTCAGTTTTTTCTGAGCCTTTACATGGTGCAGATATAACAAGAAAATTCCTTGCTCTCGAAACTCATTTCTCATATCTTCAAAGTGAACCTTGAGACACTAGTCAAAACTTCAACTCATATCGTAATTTTTTACAAGGAAAGTGTGTGTGTGTGTGTGTCTATTTTTCTTCAGCACAGTGTGTCTTACCAAAGGTCATCCTGCCACTGATAATCTCAGGGCTCTTTTTCATATCTGTGATGGCGGCTATGGGAAGGCCCCAGTTTGCAACAGGACCCCAGAAATGCTGCATAGATACAAACAAAAGTGACAAATTATAGTTTGGATCACAGACTTTAACTTAAGGTCAACAGATATTTCAGCTGGCAGTCACAACTGTGACACAAAGACACAGATAACCAGATAAAAGATATGTGGATGGACAAAAAGTAAAGAAAACTTACCGTGCTTTTCAATGTTTGTTTGTTTGTTTTTCAGGGCCACATAGAAGAGAAGAGAGAACAAATACTGGTAAATAACACTGACGTAAGCTTGGACACATGAGATTTACAGCCACTGAGAACAGGCCACCGTGCAGCTTCAGGCAACTCACACATCATGTCAGAACAAGTGAAAATGTAAAATCCCCAGGCACGCACACAGTCAAATCATCAGCTTTCCGTTACCTGTTTCTCACATGAAAATGGTGACATTTTAGTGTACGGATTAAAAAATATCACTGCTCGTGTCATCTTGCAAACACACTGCTTTTAAGCAGAGCTGATAATGCTCTACATGCACAGTTTCAATGTCTTTTTTGACTTCGCATTGAGTTATGGATGGAGTTTTTTGGAGAAGTAAGCACACAGGCTTAATGTGTCACAAATGTAAACAAAAGGGGCTACTTGCGTCACAGCATTATTACTTGGCCTTTCCTCTAAATTACTGGTCTGCTACCTGTCTAACAGTAAGTTAAAGTACTACACAGTAAAGCTGCAAGTAGTCTTGAAAGCATATAGTCAAGAACTGAGTTAAGCTAAAAATCCAACTGGGTCACAAATTATTTGACAGAAAGCTCCAAATATACACAATAAATGTACCTCATCACTTATATCAGAGAACAAGGTCTGTATTCACAGCGTATAGAGCGAAAAGAAAATGTGTTCCTCCTTGGAAGATTTGAATACTGTCACAAGTTCAGAGTAAAACCATACATTTATTATCATGCAACACTCCGAGTCTCACACATATGACGACCAACTTTTATATCGAGCGAATTGTTTTCATGGTGCTCTGTCAAACTGTCTCATGTGAAAATAAACAAGACATGGTTTTACAGAATAGATTAGTCTTTCTTTGGTTTAATATTTTACCTTCTTCTTAAACTGGATGAACAGGTTAACGGAGCGCTACTACGTAGAGCACATTCGTCCTTGAAAACTAACAAACAACAATGACTACCACCAATAAAAAAGCGAGTATAGTGCATATTGTTAGAAATGCACGTATAAAACCCATTAAAAGGTGCACGGTTGTGCTCGGTTTCATGAGCGCTAACGCTGCCCAGCCGTAACCTTAAGTCAACACAACTAGCTTCTTTAGCATAGATGCTAGTTGAGAGATATGCGCCTTACTTTATTTACCTCATCAAGTAGTCTCTGAACTCTTTGCTCTTCAGATGGTCAATAGCTTTCCGGGCGATCGCTCCTGCCATTTTTAGAGCTTCTCTGGTGTCTGTTATGGAGAAGAAGAGCTCTCTGTGTGCGCTGAAGGACGACTGACACTCTGCTCAGAGGACGACTGGTCAAATCTCCAACCATAACACCGGCGCTTTACCACACTGTCGTAAAAACAGCGCACAGACAGCCGTCTGCACTCTGCACAGACAATTGATAATAGTCTGGACAAACTTGAACGAGGGATAAGATAAAGAGATAAAACGAGGAAATAAGTTTGACCCCTATCAAAAGCATTAACTCGAGAACAGTGTCGGAGCTAGACTTTAATTCTTGGGGTGGCCAAAGGGTGGCCATTGCTATTTCATCTTTCATATCTTATTTCATTTCGAGATCTGTGTATGTAATTTGCATTTTATTAACAATATAAAAAAAATGTAAACATAACTTGGCAATAACTTTTCAACAACTTTTACATAAAATGCATATGCACACATCCAGCCACTCACACTCACAAGCCTGCAAAAGTTTCTGTACATCAGTACCTCCCAATTACTCAATCTAGTTACAGTTACACCTTTTTTTTTTAATTTTATTTAATTTTATTTTTATTTTGTGCAACACATTACAAAAAGGTTGTGACGCAATAGTGATGAAGAAATACAAAAAGTAGTAGTACAGAAAAAAAGACATGTTACAGTTAGGGCTGGTAAGGCAGAACATCATATTCTGGGATTTTTGTGCAAGGTGTGTGTGTGTGTGTGTGTGTGTGTGTGTGTGTGTGTGTGTGTGTGTGTGTGTGTGTGTGTGTGTGTGTGTGTGTGTGTGTGTGTGGTGAGGAGGGTAAATTAGTTTAAGGGTTTAAAGGAGCTAAAATTATACAGACACAACATACAAAAGAGAAACAGTATCCTGATAGCATCAACTAGGAAATACTAATAGTAATCATCATCATAATAATAATGAAAAAAATAAATAAAATGAAAAATTATAATAATAATAGTAATAATAATAGAAGTAGTAGTAGTAGTAGTAGTAGTAGTAGTAGTAGTAGTAGTAGTAGTAATACTACTACTACTACTACTACTACTACTACTAATAATAATAATAATAATAATAATAATAATAATAATTAATAAGTTACAGTTACACCTGACCCTTACATAGTTACAGTTACTTACTCACACTCAGTTACTCACTCACATAGTACATACACACATCCTTGAATAATGTTTTTTTCCAATTGGAGAAGCCTGATTTTGTTGCAAAGGCAGAGTCTGGTGCATTGAGCAGGGAAAAATGTCTACAGGCAAAACAGTAGGAAGAGTCTTGAAGGATGGAGTATTTGAGCCAAGAATTGTCTCTGTACCAGGCGCTGTTGAATGACCTTCCTTGTTCCATGCTCAGTTCTGGGGATTTTTTTAAGACACGGCTGAACAGGACCCTCTGCTTTGGATCTTGAAATATCTGGAATACAAATAAAATGGTGAGGGTAACACAGTTAAGGGATCCAGATGGTTATTAGACAATAACTGCAGCTATCCAACAGGTTTCAGGTAAGTAGACCTTCCAGTGCGTCCTCTTGGGAGAAATTAAAACAGTGCTGGAGAAAACTAGCTGTAGGCCTGGCTCACCACCATCCTCATCAGAAGCAGAGGCCTCTGTGTCCTCCCTTGATGGATCTGCATGGTACAAAAAAATATTAGTACAAACAAAATAAAACTGTAGCTACTATTAAAAAAACAACTCTCAATGTAAGTAATATACAATTCAAAATATACAAAAACTGAACCTAAAATCATGAACTGAGCATGAGACTGCTCCTGTAGGTGCTCTGACCTGGGCATGGTGGGCTGGGTTTTCATTCCCTCTCCTGACTTGTCCCAGGATGGGAGCCTCCACAACTGCTGCTGCCAAAGGCGAGTCCTGCCTGTCTGTCTGTCTCACTGCCTTATTTGCTTCTCTTTACAAAGCAGTCAAGCAGTATCTCGTCCCCCTGCCTTTTCATTCCATTCATTTTATTCTAAAAACATTGAGGAAAAATAGAAACAGAGCACTGTAGACTATGTTTAATATCCAAACTGTTGAGCAAGTTGACACTGTGTAGCCAGCATGTTACATGTCATTTACCGTAAGTCAACAGAGTATGAAACAGCTGTTTCATCATTTGTAAAATACATAATGCAACAACTCTAATTAAATGTAGAGGTTAAGCAGCCATTGCAAGCTGACACTGGTCATTTGTAGACACCATGAGATATAAAAGTTAACGTTAGCTTGGTACCCGTAGCATAGCAAAACGATCTCCCATGTTAACACAAAAGTATCAGTGGAACATGTATTAATGTGGTGTAGGGCGTATGAAGAACATAAGAGAAAGTTCAAGGACAAGATGAGGAGTGTGGGGATTCTGGGATTTGAACTGAAGGAAATACTTGGTGAAGGGGGTGGAGCTACATTAAAGATGGTGGTGGAGGGGATGAATGGCAGATTATGTGAAATTCTGAGGAATATCCTCCTCCTCCTCATATCCTTACTTGGCTCAGTTTGCTTCGAGACACCATGTGAGATAACCTTCTGATTTTACCGTTTCTGTATCGAGTTTCGATTTAAATTTTCCTCTTCTTCTACGGTGATTCGTCTTCATTTCCTAGTAAATGTATTACAGCTCTTTGTGGTGCATAACGCCAACCACTGTACTGGAGGGGGGGGGGTCCGAAACTTGTAGGGTGCATCCGTGAGGTCCCTCAGAGCCTCCTCAGTGGGTTTTCTCAAAACTGTGTTTCAGGTCCAACTTTCATAAAATCGCAGTGTTTAAGCGGACTATTTTAAAGGGCAAATTAGGCCTGTTTTTTAGCCTTTCACCAAATGAGCCGTAACTCCACAAAACGTAGTCCGAGGGCTTTGAAACTTCTAGGGTGCATCCGTGAGGTCCCTATGAGTGTCCCCAGTGGGTTTTCTCAGAACTGGGTTTTGGGGTCCAACTTTTGGAAAAAATGTAGTATTTTGCGGGCTATTTCTTGGGGGGAAATTAGGCCTAGGTTTTTAGACTTTCACCAAATGGACAGTAACTCCACAAACAGTAGCCCCTTCCTCTGCAGTGATTCTTCTTCTCCTAGTAAATGTATTACAGCTCTTTGTGGTGCATAGCACCAACCACTGTACAGGAGGGACTCAGCAATAGTCACAAAATGCAAGCGGCTCCTTTCATCAAGACGTGCGGTGCCGTGACATGCCAATCATCTGGGGTGGCACCTGGGGGGTCCAATCAGATTCCAGGGGGGTCCAGTGCTACACCAGCCTCCCCTCTAGCTCTGCCCCTGCTTGAGAAGATTAAGCCTTGAAGGAAGATGACAAATCACCGGTTACCCAATAAGACACATGCGACTAGATTCAGCACAGACAGGAAAGTTATCTGAATTGTCGCCTGAATCACGCTTAATCTGACTCAGAAACAGTGTCTCCCCTAGAGCAATCTCTTCAAAAAACACACAAAACACATGAACACTAGCTGTTCAGTACTGCAGCACTATGTGCATGATTGCCCCCTCTTTTTTGTATGCCTGCTTGTACCTGAATTGTTACTGATTGAATTTATTATGCCGCTTTGCTCTGAAAGACTACCAGCATTTTTCTGGCACCCCATGGTTTGACAAAAAAAGTCTATCTATCTATCTATCTATCTATCTATCTATCTATCTATCTATCTATCTATCTATCTATCTATCTATCTATCTATCTATCTAGTGTTTGTACATTAGTTGTGATATAAGACTTAATTCACATAAATGGAGACTCTCAGCAATAACTTGAATTCTGGATCAACACTGTACGTGATATAATCAGGAACCAAGTATATTCCCTGTACCCACTGTAGTGCATATCTATAGCTTCTATTTCTGTGTTTCGCTCGTGAACGTTCGTCCTCGCGCAGCACTGCGCGTTCCTTTCCATCCGCGTGCCCGTGGGTAAGCCCGAGTATCTACGCCGAGGGGATCCATCAGGGAAGAGAAATGCCGTCAAAGATCATCTTTGAAAGTGAAGATCAAGCTATGGAAGAGAACGTGGAAACTGTCTTTGAGGCTAAACCCATAAAGGTAAGAAGAACGCGTCGTGTCTCCGTTTTTAGACCAAATAATCCGTGTGGATCGGGCGACGTCCTGCCTGGTCTGCTCCATGTTTGACAACATGTGGCTGAGCGTGCAAACACAAAACCTCGGCAAACCTACTGGCTATTGGAAATGTACGAATATTTTCTGATGTGAAAATGGTAGTTATTACTTTACATGATGTGTTTAACATTCGTTTGTCATGATAAGGCAGTTCAGACCAGCTGTTAAAACAGAATCAGCTCACATTATTAGCATAGCTACTTAGCCTAGCTAGACGATCACGTGGGACGCCCATGTGTTCGATAGCAGATCTGTACATCACACGGGTGTACGGCTTGTCCACGTGGAGGCTCTTTAAAGTAACCGCATGTAGCTGTGATGATCTGCGCTGTGGGCGAGTCTCGATGACGCAACATGCAGCTGGTCTCCTCAGTTGGTAGCCAAGTACATATATTGTACAGTAGATATTATATTCACAAGTGTAAATCGGCTCAAAAATGACCAAAGATACACTCATTAAAAAATAAATTGGAACATTAGATTTATTTATTGATAGTAATAGAAGATTAAAGAGCAAGAAAACTCTGGAAATTATGACATTCCTAAGTGTGCAATTCTGAAATACCCCTAAAATAGTGTGAAATTGTTCACAGGTGATGTAAATGTATGTATACATGACTGGATGTTTTGTACAACTATAATGAAAAAAAGGTAGCCAAGTACACATAACAGAATGGACAAAAAAGGGAAGTGTTTTTTTTTTCTTAATTAAAAAAATATATAATTTCACACTATTGTTTGTACTTGACTACCAATTAGCCAGTTATATTTGGGGATACCATAATGTTTAAGTGGTGATGACTCGGTCAAATCTGTATGCAAAATGTATTTGCAGGAGGGGGTTAAATAGCCATCATTAGATCCTAGAGCTAGAATAAGTTTTCCACAGAAAAAAAAAAAGTAAATGTCAGCCTGATAGTATTTTATGGTTTTTAAAGGTCATGGATTGTAATATTCCAATTGTGGCATTGATTTTAAAAATAATGTACACATAAAAAGGTTTGTTATCAAGTTTCTTAAGAATACTTGTAGGGAAAGAAAAACTTAAGGTAGCTCGATACATGTTTAATTATTGTACAAATCTTTTCTTAATTTTCCTGTCTTTACTTAGTCCCCAACAAAACTATACTATGCTTTTCTATGACCTCTGATTTATGATTGCTTGATCATATAAGGTAATCATTTTGACTGAATAGTTCATCTTTAAAATTAGAAAGGGATGTTCAATACCACTTTTTATACAGACCAATAAATTAACAGTGACAGATCATTTTGATCAAAGACAGCACAGTCACCCTGCTATTAAGGCCAAATAAAACACAAACAACTCTCTCTGAGTTGTGAGTTTAGATTTTTTTTTTTGATAAATAGTAAAAAAATGTATATATTAAAAATGCACAATAAAACCAAGAACTGTCAGAGTTTAAGTATTTTTTAAAGTAAAATAAAGTGCAAAATAAAACAGTTTAACCGTTAACTCTCCCTGGTTCATTCATGTTGACTGAACTGGACCTGGTGCGCATTTGCTGTAGTGTTAAATCTCAGCAATTGGCAGCAACGAGGAGGACTTGCTTGACATTAGATTTTTTTTGCCTAGAGTATCTGCAGCCTTCACGAGTACTGATACCTTGAAAAGAGGCTGGTATTGGCCAAATACCGATAGCTTGTATCGGCGCTCACCCATCCCTAAAATTAGAACTGAACATGTGTTTGATTTTTATCCTCTTCAGATCACCATATCCAACAACGTTCATATAAACATGTATTTCAATAAACTGAAATGTTGGGAGACTCAGAAATAGGAATTAGTGCTTTTTTTCTTACCTTAATCTTTGAATGGCTACGGTATTTGGTTTTTATTTAAACTTGTTTTCCTTTATTTTTTAAAAAAAATTGATTTAATAAATATCAAGATCAAACAGGGCAAGAAGCTGAAGAAAATGCAGTTGGAGGACGAGATTGAGCAGGAGGACCCAGACTGTGAACCTCCAGCACCAAAGAAGAAGAAGAAGAAAGACAAGCTGGCTGGGGACCAAACAGACATAAGCACAGCAGAGGTCATAGACATGAATGGAAACATTAATGGTGTTCAATCGCCAAAGAAGAAGATCAAGAAGATTGCTGTTGAAGACACAGAGGTTAGTGTACTTTTTCAGTATTTTGATTACTTAGTTACTAGTTGGTTTGAAAGGACTTGAAAAAACTTTTATTGTTAAGTGCTGATGGTTCTAGTTGTGCTTAGAACATATAAGTATTTTTTTGCCATGCTGTGGTACACAAGAATATTCAACACTGTCTCCACACCTTTGTTTGGGTTCAGAAAAAAAAGAAGCAAAAGAAAGTAATCGCAGAGGCAGCAACCAATGGACATTCCACCCCCAACACCCCCCCTGAGACGCCATCCCAGTCCGGTGAAGACTCGGCCAGTGACGGTGAAAAAGAAATGGTATGAGTTATTGGCCCATTGTGTGAACTTTTGACTTCTTAGGAGGAGTTTCATGTTCTTGTTAATACTTGGAGTGCGAGGGATCAATTCTGTTTTTACTGTATTTTGAATCAGTGATTTGCTCACATTTTATTGAAGCTGTTGCTCTGTATTTGTTTCAGCATCTGAGAGGTGTTGCTTCAGTTACGCACCATGCAGGCTGTTACTGAATCCTCCTTGTAGGAGTCATTATTAGGCAGAAAATTATGTTTTTAAGGGATGAGTTTAAAACTTTGCAGAAGATTTTTCAAACGAATTTAAGATTGCATCATTTAAAAGCTGACATAGAATTATAAAGCCACCAGTCTCGAGACATATGGTTAATGCACACAAGTTAAAGCTTAACAAATTAAGCCAGATGTGGGACTCCTCTCAAACTTCTGTGATCTTGTTTAGGAGCTGACACCGGAGCAGAAAGAAGGGGCCTTCTCCAACTTCAGGATTTCACAAGTCACCATTGATAAACTTAAAGGTAAAACTTTAATTTTGTCTATATTTCAAAATGATTTCAGTCTGCACAAAACCCTCTGAAAATTGAAGTTTGAAATCTGGTGGTCATATCTGCATCGATTGATTCATGTAAGATCTAGCTCTACTGAAATCAAGGTTTACTTTAGAGTGTCCACATGGCTTAGAAGCTGCTGTGGGGTGTACTAAATAATAACTCGATATTGATCCTCCACCTCATTTTTTCACTTCTTCAGCTCGGGGAGTCACTTACCTGTTTGACATTCAGGTGAAGACATTCAATTCTGTATATGATGGTGAAGATGTAATTGCCCAAGCCCGAACAGGGACAGGAAAGACTTTCTCCTTTGCCATTCCCTTGGTGGAGAAGCTTCAGAAGGATGCCGTGCCACCCACTAGAGGCCGTGCACCCAAGGTACACACATGCATGTTTCTCCACTCAGCACTGAAAGCTAGCATCAGCTCCAGTATCAGGAGCAAAGTATGTTTGTGTGTGACTAAACCTCTTTTCTGCCTGTGTGAAGGTCCTTGTGTTGGCTCCAACCAGAGAGTTGGCTATCCAGGTCGCAAAAGACTTCAAAGACATCGCAAAGAAACTGTCCCTGGCCTGTTTCTATGGAGGCAGCTCATACAACCCACAGAGTAAGTCTCATCTTAAAAAAAAACCCTACCACCCCCTTGTTACGGAGCTTTTTCTAAAGTAGTATTCATATTTCAAGTTTCATTATTTACATGGATATGGATGTGTAATGCTTTGTTAAATGTTATTCTAGGCAGACTACAGATGGATAACAGGAAATTCTTTGTTTTTTTTAATTCTCTCTTCTGTTTCAATAAAGTGACACCCAATGAAACTGATATAAATATTATATCTCTTCTCTCACATCCAGTTGACGCCATACGTAACGGTATCGACATTTTGGTTGGAACCCCTGGTCGCATCAAAGATCACATCCAGAACAACAAACTGGACCTCTCTAAACTGAAACATGTGGTTTTGGATGAAGTGGATCAGATGCTGGACATGGGATTTGCAGAACAGGTTGAAGAGATTTTGGCGTCATCATACAGCAAAGGTAAATCAAAGCGTGTTGGCTCAAAGGTAAAATCTGCCTCTGATGGGGTATGGCAAAGATATTTGTGTAATTGTGCATGTGTATAGGGTGTAATATGCAGAATTTGGATTTTATAACTGTCTTGTATTTTGACGAGAGGATGAGAAATGCTCGGGGTATTCACTCCTTGAACACAGCAGGATCCCTGACCCACAAACAAGCACAATGGTTATTGACTTGTCATGACTGTAAATGTGTACTTCCCTCTACAGACTCAGACACCAACCCTCAGACTCTTCTGTTTTCGGCCACCTGTCCCCCCTGGGTCTACGATGTGGCCAAGAAATACATGAGACCAGGGTGCAAACACGTTGACCTGATTGGCAAGAAAACACAGAAAACTGCAACAACTGTGGAGGTAATTCTGGCTGGTTTAACATCTGTTATAGAAGCTACAGCTCTTCTGGCTAATGCTTGAGTTAATTGTAAACAGGGACATTTAAAGTAAGTATTACTGTAAAGTCTGTTCTGTATAGATTTGTTGGTAATGCCTTTTGTTCATTGACAATAAAACATTTCTCAAGTTGAAATCTGCAAGCTGGATTGATAAAATGTATTTTTGATCCTTTAAGTGCCTGTTCATCTATCTTCGTGTCCCACCTGTCTTCTCTGTAGCACTTAGCCATTGCCTGCCACTGGTCTCAGCGTGCAGCCGTGATAGGTGATGTGATCCAGGTTTACAGCGGCAGTCACGGCAGAACAATTGTATTCTGTGAGACAAAGAAAGAGGCCAATGAACTGTCCTTGAACACATCCATTAAACAGGTAAGTTTTTCAAACAAGTTATACACCATTTGGGTTAATAAGTAATGGCTTTAATATTATCTCAACACCTCTGATAAAAAAGATTTGATGAAAGCTTTAAAGGGTACGAGTGTTTTGGCTGTTTGTTAACCAGGATGTGTGTGTGTGTGTTTGTTTGTTGCATGTTTTCAGGGCTCCCAGTCTCTGCATGGTGACATTCCTCAGAAACAGAGAGAGATGACCCTGAAGGGTTTCAGAAATGGAGCTTTTGAGGTTTTGGTGGCCACCAATGTTGCAGCCCGTGGATTAGACATCCCTGAAGTCGACCTGGTGGTCCAGTGTTCTCCACCCAAGGTGTGATATATCACCAGTAATACATCAGAGTTCAATAACCATTGATTTTTTTCCTAAAATGCCATTCATTGCTTTGTAGGGTTTGGTCTTACTAAAATTAGTTTTGTTCTGAAGTTTGATTCACATGACTGAACATTTTAAAATAGGCAGTGCAATATCCAGATCTACTTAAAAGTGGAAATGGCTGCCTCAAGTCAATACTGGATAATCATGAAAGTATTCCATAATGACTCTGAAAGCTTTGCTGGTTTGTGTCAGGATGTGGAGTCATACATCCATCGCTCAGGACGTACAGGCCGAGCAGGCAGGACTGGAGTCTGCATCTGTTTTTACCAGAGGAAAGAGGAGGACCAGCTACGCTACGTAGAAAACAAAGCAGTAAGTGTTTTTTTTTAATTTGCTGCTGAATAAGAGAGGGAAGAGGGTAACAAGTTCATCCTACTTTCATCAGCTGTGTCTAAATAAAGAAAAGACGATACAGAGGCAAGAAAGAAATCAGTGGAGATGGAGGTTCTTGTTTGAGAAATAAATACTCAGGTTTCAGTCATCAAATGCAATTTTATAAGATATTTCTGAAAGGAGCATTTTCTCAATGTTTATTCATTTCACTACAGGGTATCACATTCAGACGGGTCGGTGTTCCCACTGCTAATGACATCATCAAATCATCGAGCAAGGACGCTGTCAGGTGTGTAATTCAAAAAAATGAGAAAAGTGAAACGGACTACTGTTTTAATTTTTACTGTTTGAAGGCTTGTACGGGCGCCCTGCTGATGACACAGACATTAAACTGTGACCTGAGCAATTATGTGACTTACTTTAAATGGACTTTATCACAGCACCAGTGTGATGGACAAATGAGTGATAAATATATATATTTTTAAAACTTGGGTCTTTATTGTGTCCAGGTTCCTGGACTCTGTTCCAGTCACAGCTGTTGGATACTTCAGAGAGTCAGCTCAGAGACTCATCGAGGAAAAAGGAGCAGTCGAAGCGCTGGCTGCTGCCCTTGCACACATATCTGGAGCCACAAGCCTCGAGCAGAGGTCACTGCTCAGCTCAGATGCTGTGAGTTTGATTCTGATGCATATGTATTTCCTCTCAAAACCTGATAACGCTGCAGACCAAATTGAACATTGTAAATATTCCATGGCACACCCGTTAAAGATCACTACACATTACTACAACATCCAACCTAAACAATTCTTTCCACCTGTTTTTCAAGGGTTACACAACTTTGCAGCTAGTTTGCTCTCAGGAGATGCACAATCTGGGTTATGCTTGGAAAACCATCAAAGAACAGCTCGGAGAAGAGTTTGAGAACCACATTAGAGGAATGACCCTCCTCAAAGGCAAAATGGTATGTATAATGATGTACAAACATCTTTTAGTAAAAAGGTTACAAGTTAAATTTTCTCTAAGTGTGATCGTGCCTGTTGTGGCTCTTATTCTGAAAGATCATCCTCTTGCAAGTTGCCCCCAGTGAAGACAGAAATATTAAATATTTCCTGTTTTTTTTCCGACAGGGAGTTTGTTTCGATGTCCCAGTTAACAAAGTCAAGGAGGTTCAGGTAAGTTCCAGTGAAAAACGCACACCTATTCATCGTATGTGGGGGACGTTAATTTTAAGATTAATCTGATAATAAAATCCAATGTTACATAAAAAAATCTGTAATGGTACGAGTTCCAATAAGTGACACTCTTCTTCTAACCTTTTTTATTTCAACTTGACTCATCAACAGGAGAACTGGAAGGATGGTCGGCGTTGGCAGCTGACTGTAGCTACAGAGCTCCCTGAGCTGGAGGAGAAGCAGTACAATAACCGTGGTGACAGAGGCTCTGCTGGAGGAAACAGAAGAGGAGGCTTCAGAGGTGGAAGGGGCAGAAATTTCGGAGGAAATGGGGGCCGTAGTGGTGGTGGTTTCAGGAATGGCGGCGGTTTCAGGAGCGGCGGTGGTGGCAACAGAGGAGGAAACAAACGCAGCTTCAGCCAGGCGTTTAATCATTAAAGTTTGTTTCAACCTGAGGACTGATAAGACTGACTTGTTTTCATCGGCTGTCAGTGAAAACCTTCCTTATGGTCAATCCCCCTCAAAAAACCTCCAACATATTACGACATATATTCAATATCACCTATCAATTACTGCTCTTTATTGAAGTTAACATCACTTAAGCACACAAACTAGGTATATATCTGTAAGCATGTGCTGGGGTTTAAAGATCTGGTTTCTGTGTTAAAGATGTCAACAAAGCATCACTGGCAGTCAGTTTTGTAGTGCCATCTTTTGTGTGCACATTAGTTAAAACTCATGACTTGTTCTGAGCTGCTTGGGAACTAACTGCAGCATCTTTTTCTACGCATGGGATGTAAAACATTGACTCGTCAGTGTTTTGGCAAGGTTCTTGGTTTTTATTCCAGGGCGCAAAAATGAAAATGAATGTTTCATCTGATGAGTTTTAACTAAGGTGTTTCTGTTTTATACTGGGTGTTTGGGGAATGGTGGCAGCAATCATACAATGTTTGAACACCTCTCACTCCTCTCTAACCCAACAACTGTTTACATGATTTTACAAAATTATGTGTCATGTTGGAGGTTCTGCCTGTGTTTGGGCTCTTGATATGGAAGAGAGAGGTGAAGAGTGATGAAATGCTGATTTTCACAGTGAAGCTTAGTGTGTGATTGCTGACTTACCCTCAGCTGAAACCTCTCCCCAAAATATATTGGATGATTGCTTTGCAATTGCCTCTATTTAATAACTGTGTTCTTGCTTCCATTCATTTGAATGAAAAGACTTCTTCATTAAAAAAAGGTAAACAAAGTTTGTGTCTTTTCTTCCTAAACAGCATGAAATAAGCATTGATGTAATATTAATATTTAAAGTGTGGTTTCAAGTGAAAACTGATGCGCAAACTCCAATCGTTCACTTAACAGAATCTTGCCTTTAAAGAAGAAAATCACTTGTAGGGTTGTCAAGTTTGGGAGTAATCACACCGACACCATGATGACTGCAAAACATTTATGGAAATCAGACAACTTCTCAGTGAGAAATGCATCAGGTTTTATAATAAAATCTAACTAGTACAACATTTTGTGCAAATAATGCATTTGAAAATAAAATAAGGATGGATGGTTTGCTTAGAGCAGCACATTCAAGTATTTAATTACTTGCTTACACATACATGTTTTTAAAACCTAAATCAGTAAGATTCTGCATTTCACAAACATTTTCCTGGAAATGTTCTAACATCCACATCACGCTCATTATTAGTTTTCTAAACAAATGAATAAATGCAGGATTAAAGTGACACTACTGTAAGCTACTTGATAATTTCTGTAATACAAAGATTTCGTTTTTATTTGAAGCATCCTACAATGTGCTACAGTGGGATATGTTATCTGTTCAGTGTACTAGCTCCTATCCCAAGACTTGTGGTTCTAATATAACTATTCCTGGACCTTATCTTTTCTACTCAGAAAGAATAAATAAAGTGTTTAAAGAGTAAAAACATTCAAAGGTCCTATCGATAAAACCACAAGCTCATATGTTTGATGTTTCTTTATAATAAAACTAAATCTAGCTAGAGGTCAAAATAGTTGCGGCATAATTTTATTTAATTTGAAATCAGGACATGGTCTTTCATTACAGACAGGGTTCCCTGAGTGCCATTTAATCGCTGTATCCCCTACGATGAAAAGCATTTGTCAGCCTCCGAGTGGCAGGACACTTTTCTGGTTGGTTGCCACTGGTGATGCCTGCTGTATATGTGCAGGTTGACAGTTTTCACAGGTTGCTCTTTGTTGTCGCTGTCTACGGGTCATCTCCAGTTGCAACCAGTTCATTGGAAATGATGGTACTCAGGTTGATGCCAACTTCTTCTTCATCATCCTAGTTAAAAGGAAGGAACACACACACATACAGAAAAAAGTCTTAATATTCACAAAAATGTCATCACATTGTGATAAATGCAATTCAGCAGATGCCCCGACCCACATTGGAACAGCAGAAAAAAATGTCTGAGAAGCACTACCAAGTAGACTAAATAAACACACTTCTCATATGCATGCAAAGTTTTTTTTTTTTTTTTGCTTATCACAGGAAAGTTGACAGTTGAATAAGTGGGACCTGATAATGTTAATGTCTTTTACAATTTAGGATAAAAAAATGATCTATTTATATTGCTGAAATTCAACATTTACGGTCTATTTTACTGGTGTCTTATCAATTCCCTGGCATTTAATCCAACCTGTTTCTGATAAAACAAATTTATTTTTAGGATTGAAACAGCGCCCTCTCTCTGCCATGCCATACGCCACACAACTATGGGACTCTATGCATGTATGTCAATGTTTATGTCTGCCTCGAAACGGCTCTAACCTTCTCCCCCGTCTGTACGCCGACGTTTTGTTTGTTTCTGGGCGGAAAGTAGGCGTGGTTACCTCAGCCAATCACAGCGCGCCTAGTGCGCAAGTGACTTTGCGTGTTGGTTAACAAGTGGAGGAAGGTAACCGAGTGGCCGTGGATATAGCACGGAGAAAGAAAAAAGACAACCAAAGTTAAACGAAACACCAAACAACAGATAAAGCTTTTACCTAAACGAAGGATAAGCCTGGGCATTTAGAGAGCAGCACGGGACGAAGAGCGACTTCAGTTTGCTCTCTGCTAACCAGGTATGTGTCGAATAACCCAGTGATTAGCTTGTGCTAACATGCTAAGTCTAAGTCAGGTGCACGGCTGAGTCTCTCCCATGTAATAATGCGATGCTACAGGCGATAGCTGGGCTAGTGAATGTGTTCATGTAGTCAGGGTCAGAGGCTGCTGCTGGCATTAATCCAAGCAGGAGAAGCCCAGTTTGAATTTGTGTTTACTGATGCTACCTTTAAACTTAAAACAGAAAAAGGTTGAACTTTTGGTCTTTTCTAACTCAGCACAGTTACTTAAAGTTCAAGAATTAAGCAACAGAGACTTCAGAGGTCTGTGAATCCTGAGATTCAAGTCAGAGTTGAGGCAAAAAAGTCAGAATTTTCAGAAAAAACTTTTCTGACTTAAATCTCTTTTTTTTTTCAGAATTCTGAGAAGATTCAAATATTAATTCAGGAATGGATTGATATATGGAGAGCTTTCTTCACTGGCAAAAATCCCTATTGAGAGGGAAGACTTGTGAAGCTCAAAGAAGCAAAGGAGCCCTCTAAAGTAACAGAGATTTTTGTTTGGAG
The DNA here is from genome assembly GCF_033239565.1 of Halichoeres trimaculatus. Taxonomy (NCBI): domain Eukaryota; kingdom Metazoa; phylum Chordata; class Actinopteri; order Labriformes; family Labridae; genus Halichoeres; species Halichoeres trimaculatus. Next base: position 27,266,763 of record NW_027437181.1, read on the forward strand.
GAAGAGGCGCATGGACTTCATCTACAAGTAAAGGTAAGACCACGAAATGGTTTTAAATTTGCTCAAAATAAAATCAGACTGTGAAAAAAACAATACAATAATAAGGTTTAAAACGAAATTTTTAATTAAAAATTTTACATTATTTTTGTTGAATAACCCCCTGGAACCCCCTGGAAATATGGCCATATATGTACTCTTGTATGTATGTGAAAGGAATGCTGATATTAATTTTTTTAATCAGTTTTTAATGTAACCAAATGGCATACAAGGCTGTTCTCAGTTTTATGTTTGTCTACGGGATGTGGGGCCCATGACAATCATGGTTTAATGATACCACAATACTGTGATATCAGATATATTGGCCCATTTAACAATGACCATGTGTTAAGTCAGTAAATCGAGTTTGTAGGTATCAACATTAACAGATCTTTTTTCAATAAGCTTTCATAGTCGGCCTATCGGAGGTGAGTGACACTCTGTGTCCTCCACCTTTCTACTTATCTCAGCATCAAGAGCAGCAAGACCTGTTTCCTTTTTGATCAAGGTCATTAGCGCCCCCACATGGATTCATTAAGTATTATTGCTGTGAGTTAAATTGGCACTGATACTATATTTTGTGGGCCTTATTGAATCAAAATATAGTATAAGTGCCTGCATGTTAATAATTGTGTCGCACAGGTTGTGCTGTGTGTGTATTTTGCTCCATCCTTAATCTGTGCACAGTTTAGATACTTACATCATCTCTTGGTCTGTAGTCTTTCTCTGTGCTGCGATAGGACACCACGTGGATCAGAGTGTAGACTCTGCAAACACAAAGACAACAGGATAAAACACAAGTAGAAAGTATCAAATGTATAATTATTTAAATTTAGACACTTTAGGAAAGCTTCAAATTCAGTTTTGACAACTGAGGTGTATGTACCTGTGATACAACATGGCCAGAAACTGGATAAGAAGGAGAACAGCAAAAGACAGCAGGAACATCAAGCTGAGAGGCTCCACCTGGAACACAGGATGTCATATGTGATGATTTTTTTTAGCTAGTTTTCAACTGAACCCTGTATTTGCAGAATATGTATTGAATTCAGACTGTCTGTATATCTCTTTTACACACCTTCAGAGGCTCTGTGTCATTTTTTAGACTTCCATCTGGATATTGTTTTGGGATCTTGATGCTGAGGACGTCATTTCCTATGAGTTGCAGGAAGAAGGTAGCTACCACCCATAGAACGTTGATGATGAAATAGAGGAAGACCGCCTGTGGAGGCAAAGAGAGGTAATGGTTTGTCTGGAGTCTTCAGTAGGTCTTCCATAGTTTACCTGACCTTTTCTGTGCTTGTTGTCACTCCAATTGCCTGATTCCCTGGCAGCTTTTATTAACATATTGCTGTACTGCCTGTAGTCCCTATGAACAGGGCCTCTGGTTGATGGGGAGTTTGTATCATACACTCTGATTGGTCAGTAGAATAAATACAGGGCATTATGGAGTGGCTAAGTAATCAGCTAACAGTTTAGATCAACTGCATCCAGAGTGGGATGTACGAGAAATTGTGGCCATTCAGTGTGTATTTCTCTGCGCAAAGCATCTTGGGATATCGAGTGATGTAAGCTGAAATGGTGACAGCTTTTCTCCCCTGTTAGGTCATAAAAAAATTTCTAGACTATTTTAGTAAAACATTGTTTGTAATTGGCTTGGAAATCTGCCTGCATAGATGTTTTACAAGTATACCTGTTTTAATGTAAGAAGTGTTTTTGTTATTATTGGTGGGAGCTGCTGTGCTTCCCAAAAAGAAGAGCCGCCACAGACCCCTGTTGCAACTTCTGTATCTTATGACACTTTCAGATTGTAAAAAAGCAGAAACAGTTGCACCAACATTAAAGGGAGAGAGCTCACCTTGTTTCGCAGGGACTTCAGTTCTTTGGTGACCATGTCTTTATGTTCTTTGGTATCCACGATAGGCATCAGATAGCGCTCGATCAACTTTTCCCAGAAGTCATGCTCAGCCTAAACAGATACAAAGGTATTTCTGTTATTGTTAAAGCTCTTTTCATTATGAAAAAATGACGACTTTTGCTCCAGTTTGACATTTTTTACAGTTCGACTTTTGATGTTTTTGTTAAATAATAATTAAAGCGGTACCTCTGGTGATCTTATGGTGATTTCATAAAGTAATTGTAAAGAGTATAAATAAGAAAACTGTAAAATCAACTCTTTTTGAGATCTGCCTACTTTTGCTGCACTTTTTTTCTGGCCTGTCACAGACTCATGAGTTGAGCAGGTGTCTTACCTCTTCTAGTTTTTGCACTTGTGGGGCAGTGAGTGTTTTCTCGATGGCTCTCCCCACTCTTTTTTCCAAAGTCTTCATTTGACTGCTTTTCAAGAACTGTCGTGCCTAGAAGATGAAGAAACCAAATCATGAATAAACCGCTCCTCTTTTGCAGGAGTCAAAAATTTGCTCACATTAAATTTAACGGCCTCTGAAATAAATACAATGTTTGTGCCAAAAATGTGATGCCACAAACGTTATTGAGCTATTACTACCAAAGTTATGACGTTACTTACTATATAATTTTTTTGTTATTTCTGTCTGTTTTTTGTTGTCTCTCTTTCTCATTAAAAATGATCTTACCTGCTTGTTTAGAGCGAATCGTAACTCATCCAGCTGGATGTCTGTAAGAACATCCTCCGGCCCCACTCCCATTAGCGCTAGGTTGAGAGCGTCTGTTAATATCAGGACCAAATCCTCACAAATATCCTCCTGGTCCTTGTTTCGTAGTGCGTACCTGAAAACAAGAGAGCACAGAAAAACAATCATTTACCTGTTTTAGTGGATTATGGATGCAACCAATAAGAAGTTGAGTTGTGTTGTGTAGAAGTACTGTATTTTTTTTTACCGTATTTGTTCTTGCAGATTTCTTTTCATGTTGGCATAGGTCAGTTTCTTCAAAAACACCTCTTTTACACGACTCACCCACTCTATGTACACACAGACACAGAAACACACATAGTTAAGCTGGTTTAAAGTGTACTTCATACACTCTCTGTTTTTGTGATCTGTGATTAGCAGTGTTCAGGACAGGTGGGGGTAGTGCCTCTCACCACTCGCTGGAAGCTCCTCTGTTACTTCATTTTCATCAGTGTAGAAATCATGGTCTTCCTCATCTTCATCTTCATCAGATGAGCTCCGTGATATGCTCTGTTTTCCAACGCTCCCATCACTGCTAAAAGAAAAAAAAAACACTTTTGTAAGTGTTTTGTTTTTTAGTTATGTTTTCAAAATTTAAATGTCAAAGTAATTCCCAGATAAGTCTCAAAATGAGGACCACCCAAGTTTCCTCACTGTCAATTGCTTTTGTAATTAAATCTCCATGAAGTACAAAGTCAGTTTGACTAAATGCCTACATTTGGTTTTTCAGTGTAGCAATGATAGAAGGGAAAAGTTAGCACCTGCTGCTTGAGGAAGACTCGTAATGCGTTGAGGGTTTTTCCACTACCAGAGCTGCTCCTTTGGTGGTGTCCTCTTTGGTTGCAGTGTCCATCTTTGCCTCTGTTTTTTGGGTTTCTTCATAGTTGGCCATGAGGAGGGGAGGGGCCTGTTGTAAACTTTGGCCCGTGATCTGTTGAATTAGTAGATGCTCCGTCTCCTGCGTTACCTGTGAGGCCACAAGACAGAATGAGCAATGCTGTTCTTTATTATTGAATGCTGCTAATTAGCTTTTTTAGTGAAAATACCTGTATCTTCATGTCCCAACAGCAGATTCGACAGTTTTTGTCACACATGATATTTTGGTTCTTCTTGACCTCTTCTCCTGCCCTGATGGGCAGACAGAAAGATACTGTATTATAACAGGTCCACAGATGCAAATCAAAGGCATGTGATCCATCTTTGGACAAGTTATCAACCAATAATCAGCTACTCTTTCAAAAACAAACATAAATCATATACTATTAAAATAATAGAAGGAAACCTAGTGCACCTCTTACCCCACTTTATTTTCCACGGCAACACAATATGAGACTAAACCTTGTTTATTTCTACTCAGAGAAATATTGAACTGAAATCACTCATTTGAGCACTGTTGTAACAATTAGTTGTATACATCGTATTATATCATGCCATGTCATGTCTGATCAAAACCTTGTTGAGTGACAAAATGTTGTCTGCTGTCTGGTTAGTACTCCAAAAATGTTTTACTTGACCAGCTACCTCTTCTTAGACCATTGATTCCTCTGTGAATGTTACTGTGCAATAAAGTCATAAATCAGGATTTTTTCTGCAGCTGAAAGCACAAAAATACAACTCTCAGGTGAGTGCATTACTTGTTGGATTCTCTCGTGCCCCAGGACACATTGTTCATGTTGACCAGAGAGTAGATTGCCAGGAGCAGGTATCCACTTGGGATGCAGATGAAATACATCAGACCATAGACTATATTCCCTGAAGGTAAAACAAACATTTATTTTTTCAGAACAAAGAAACAGCAACAGGTGCAATTTCATCTTAAACATTACAGTCTGTTAGCAATCAGATGAGTTAGTCTTTACATTTCTTCCCTATCTGCAGTAGATGTTGGAATTTAATTGTGGTAAACCCAAAAGAAGCCACCGTGGTCGCATTTCACTCAGGTTTCACAACTACTGCAGTTAGTGTTCAGAGTTGTACTAAGATAACAGACTGTTTCGTCTTTATTTGTTTTTGCCTTTTAAAGTGTATGTCCTTGGAAAGTTACCATAGGGTGCTGTAGAGCAGATGTTACGGCTGTAATGAGTCTAGTTGTGCACAAGTTTTCTGTAATAGAGTGGAGTGTGGCCACGTCAATTTACCAAACCTGATTGTGTCATTCTCTCAACATATTTACAAAGTTGGGGGCACTCAGGGTGCTGGGTTATACTGATGCATTAGCATTAGGCAGCAATTTTTCTCATCTACAGCTAACATGAATGGTCGGTTCAAAAGATAGGCTGAAATCCCAGAGGACTGACACGTTTAAAAAATGACAAAATCGGCACTGATCTCATATCAGAGATCGCTAGTCCCTAGTAAACGATGAACATAGGGTGTGTAATCATGGGATAAAACCATACCGAACTCTTCTGGGTGCAGTAAAGCTGTCACCAAGTACATGATTGCCATAGAGATCAAGAACAAGCCAGTGGGGGTCACGAAGGTTTCCTGAACCACCATGTCACCTAAAAAAGGAATGAAGTGTGTTCATATTATTTTTTCTGAATCATAATTTAGAATAAACAAAGTGAGCTGCGAGTACTCCTGAAGACTTTGTACCCACCAATGATAGAGAAGAAGGATGCTGTCATGAGGAACGCGTAGAGAACACTCATGATGCCAGCAATGGTTATTTGGGTGTTAGCCTTGGTTAGAAAACACAAGATGATGTAGAACACTGGAGGGACGCTTGCAATGATGATGGCAATGTAACCAGCAATGTTAAAGACGAACTGGAAAGCCCCTGTCAGAAAAACACAAGAAATGGACTCTGTCAGTGATAGGATCCTGTTTTCGTTTGGCCCAAGCACATGGCAGTTTTAATTAAACAGTGTTCAAGATGAGGTAAGAGGGGCACATTGACAGGGGAACACTTTGTATGCATTTATATAGCTCTCAAGAAGAAGTTAAAGGGCCCATATTATGCAAAAATCACTTTATTAAGTCTTTTAGTGAAATTTGTGGGTCTTTGGTTTTCCTACCAGCCCACAAAATGTGATATTTAATGACAATACCTGTACTTAGTAGTGCTTGTGAATGTAAAATCCTGACCTAAAACGAGCTGTTTGGAATTTCCGGGGTTTGCCGACGTCAGCGATTCCCTTTTTTGAATAATCAGGAGCAAGTCTGACCTGATTGGTCCACCGGAGCAAATACCCCCAACCCCCCCCGCCCACTCCTCTCCCCATACCTGAAGAGAAAACTCTCCAGCAATGGGGAGAGGATTGTGGCTGTTTTTGGCTGTAAACAGCCACATAGTTCCATGCTGAAGCTTCCCATCTTGGAAGAAGACAAGACTAAGTGGCCAGAGTTCATTTATCAAGGAAATGTGCCAGCTACACTCAGTAAAACTGTGCATGTGTGTGCTAGTCATTTCACGGCCGACTGCTTTTCCCACTTTGGACAGTACAACAGAGGGCTAGCAAATAGACTGGTCCTGAATCCAGGCGCATTACCAACCATCCACCAACAAACCTCAGACCCTGGAAATGTGAGTATTTTAAATGCTGTGTGCTGTGGAGCAGATGTAAGAGCTTTTCCTCAGTGTCCCTCCTGTCTCTGTGTTAGTTTCAGGATATATTGTGCACTCAGAGCTCATGGCGCCGCTCTCAGTGACGCTGAAGAGCGGGGCGGTATCAGTGGTGGCTCATTTACATATGAAGGTCACGCCCACTAAATCAGAGCGTTCTGAACAGAGGGGCTATGAGAGCCTGGAAACAATGCTGCTGTGCTTGATTTATTGGCTTTTTGGACCAAAACATGTTACTACCATTTCATGAAGACATCAATGATCCATATTAAACTGCAGAAAAGGAGCACAATATGGGACCTTTAAGACCTTTGGAAAAAATTTAACCCACCTGCTACCATGAGAGTTACAGAAGCTGGACCAAGGATGGAAGCACCAACAGTAAACATCTGGTAGAAGATGTAAAGCCTGGAGATGGACGTGTTTCTCTTGACTGTGTCTGAACCACTGTCATGACAGGCACAACCACAGAGGAGTTAGTTCAAAGTAACATGTCAGAGTTAACAGCTGATTTAAGGTGTAGTGCCTGCAGATTTTCTCCTGGAGCACTAAATCTTGATGATTTTTAAATTAGTTGATTGCTAAAAATGCCTGTTAGTGATGGAATATCATTTACCTGTTCAGAAGGTCCAGAGTATTAGCCAGTGTAGAGGGGCCCCATCGTCTCCTCTGGTTATAAAACTCTTTGAACTCTTGAGGAGAGTTGGTGTATGCATCTGATGCTGCATTGTACTCCACTCGCCAGCCTTGCTGCAGGAGCAAAGTACACAGCCAACGATCTTCCCCTAGAATAAAAACATGGGCGTCACAACACATAAAGGAAATAAGGAAGGTCAAAAGCAGGGATGTCCTGATCTCAAGCTCCATCTTGGTGATTAGATTAGAGATGAGGTTTTTTTTTTATCAATCAGTGTAGCTGATTTGAGCCAGTCATCTTACCCCAGTCTTGTACATCAGCTGTGGTAAACTGAGCACACTTAGTGACTGACTGCAAACATGCTAATAACTTAGCATTAGCAACCCTGGAGCTTAAATGTTAGGAAATGTTCCAAACTAGAAAGCAGAAATAATCAAACTGCCAATTGAAACATATACAATACCATAAAAGTGAAGATCCCAGATACAAAAATAGGTCAGTTCAGCAAATAATAAAATGTAAACAATAAAAAAGGACGTGCAGCTTGATTGTCTCATCAGTTGTAACAATTGAGTGAAGAAGAGTGTGCGAACTGTCCATGAGTGTGCTAACCTTGATCATATTGCACATATTCTGAGGCTCTGGTTGAAGTTGTCGTGTATCTCTTCAGTACATTGTCATCCATCAAGGCAGACCCTCTAAACAGACTGAAACATCCTGGGCTGCAAAGCACCGAGCCGAACACGTGCTCTGCTGTCTTCTGGAGCCAGTGACCCACTGCATACTCAAACTTCTGGTACCACACCATGGGGCCTGGACAGCAGGCAGAGGGAGAGAGTAGTTAACATACAGATCTGTCAAACAGCAAAGGCCAAAGTGCCCAAGAACAATTTAACATAAAAAAACTGTGCTTACCCATGCCAGTAGGATGGATTCTACCACAGGCTGCACCTACATTGTCATACATCCTCAACCTGGGAATCCAAACAACTAAGTATTATCTTCCAAAACATTTCAGAGTCAATACCTGAAATCAGTTTTTCCTGACTTTTCTTTACCTGTCAACAAGCAGAACCACAGCCTTAGGTTGAAAATCAGTGTCTCCGTCCAGAGCCAGGATGTAAGTGTTATCGTCTGAGACATATAGTCTTTTGTCATCACTGGCATGTTGAGGCAACAGGAAACTCTCTCCATCTATAGAGATTATACTGTCTCTGCAGATATTGTTTTGACGCTGTAAAATGCAGAAAAGATATTTCAACTGTAGAACAAAATGTTTCTTTGAGGCTTTTAAAAACAGATGTCGTACTTTCTATAAATAAGTCTTACTATAATCTTCTGAGGGTTTCTGGTTACATAGCCCTTCCAGCCCAGTAAGTAATACATATACATGATCTGAAAGTGAAAAATACGGAAGTGTTACTTGAGAATTTTCAAAACAAGCTGTTAAAATGACAAAAACAATCTAAACTGTGTGTTTATTCTCCAGGGACCTTTGAATGACCTGTTTTGTAACATGACACTGGTGATTTTTTTAAGATCAGTATTAAATGGATGGGGACACTGCATTCAGGTATTACCTGGGACCACCTCTTCTTGTTCCTGATGAGACTTTTGTCTTTGAGGTGAATATAGAGCATGTTTCCTTCTGGCAAAACAAACATGAGCCTGCCACCGTAGGGGGCCTCAATGATGGACACATCATCTGGTTCTTTGTTGGTAAACACCCTGAATGAATCAACAAATAGATGACAAGATAGTGAGATAAATATGTTGACAGATACGTCAGTGGGTAGATTGGTAGATTGCCAGTCTCACCTGTAAACTTCAATGACAACTTGGACTAGGTCCTCAACATAAGAGTTCACCAGCCTCTTCCCGGTCTCCTTTTCAGTCATGAAGGCATCATCCACAAAAATGTGATTCTCAAAGTCAAAAAGGTCCCTATGCTCCTCCTTTGGATCACCTCGATAGCGGTCGAACCTAAAACCACAACATCCACTTTACATTTTCAAAGCTTTTGGTTTCTCAATAAGAAGAAAACAAGAAAATGTGTTGTAGGTCGAGTGGAAATTGTATAACCTCAAAAGTTCAAAATCACAAAAGTTAAGCACTTAAAAAAAAAAGGATGTGAAGGAGGGATAGCTCTCGAGTGTGTGTTGTAAACTGCTTGCTGCAGCTTGTAGGTTTGCAGTGACTGTAGTCTCTAACCTGAACATGGAGGTGAGAATCTTCAGCATTTCATCGTAGGTCTCATGCCACATTGTGGCACAGAGATAGATCACACACCTCTGCATCTCGTCTTGACTGTAGGGGTGAGGAGATAAGAGGCAGGCATTGAGGTTACAGCACCATGATCCTTTTTTTCCATTACATAGTAGTATGTTATCACTTTGGTGAATTTATAATTGTTGAAAGTTAACAATAATCCTCATGTATTTTTTAAATGAAGCATCATCTCATGGGGGTAAAGCGGTCCTAAAGCTTAAACTCAAGTTAATGCGCAAAAAAATAGTTTCATATCTCTTTTCTCACTTCTCTTGGGTTGCGGCTCGTGCCACCTTCATCTTGGTGTTGAGCAGCAGAGACAGATCAATGAAAGCAGATTCATACAGTCGACGAACAAAGAGCTGAGAAGTCCTCTCTATTCGTTGAACCTAGAACAAATGAAGGCTCATTTAGTGTTCAAATGTCTGTGACGAGGTTTCTTATTTAAAGCTTTTGTGAGCAGCTGTGGTGTAAATACAGGCTTCTAAAGGTCAAGTTTGCCAGTACATGAGTTCAAGACATCGAAGCTCACAAACTGCTGTACCCAATCAGCTGTAGAATCTCCATATATCGTGTGTGTGTGTGTGTGTGTGTGTGTGTGTGTGTGTGTGTGTGTGTGTGTGTGTGTGTGTGTGTGTGTGTGTGTGTGTGTGTGTCTGTGTGTGTGTGTGTGTGTGTGTGTGTGTGTGTGTGTGTGTGTGTGATACCTTGATCTTCCAAACATAGTAGGTACATGTGACGAAGCCTGCCCAGATACACACTCCTTCTAGTAACAGCATTGAGAAAGGCCATTGCAAGTAGTAGCTGCCCATGGAAAAATATAAGGCACAATATAAAGAGGTTGACTAGTTTTTCATTGATTGTATACTTCATAAGTTATAACAGTTTAAGACGTTTTACTAAGATACAGCCTGGTAGGAAGCTTTATTTCACATCACACACATCTAAAGCTTACATGAGAGAGATTTAGACGCCCATTTATTTACTAGCGAACGTATACATCTTATACACAAATGTGTACCTGTTAAGTGAAGTTCGACAAATGCTCCTTGTGACCTCGAGTAAAACCACAGGGGTTGTGTTTTTGTGGCTTAAGAACTGCAGGCTTTCACAAAATGCTGCAAAGGGAACAAAGCAAAGTCTTCTATGAAGTTCAGTGTTTCTCAGTCTTATCCTGCAAAACATTCTATTATAAATTTTCTCATTGAACATCCTCACAATTGACCATGTGACTCAACTGTAAAAAGTATTAATCGCCATTTTTTACAGGGATGAAACTGCTTATAATGAAATCACATCCTGGAATAACCTAGAATACTTTCAGGTTAAAATTTCAAATAGGGATGCACGATATTGGATTTTTGCAGATATTCGATATGCCGATATATCAAAACCCCTTTTGGCTGATACCGATACCGATAATCACAAGTTTGTTTTTTTTTTCACTGTAAAGAAAGCTAAGTCTATCCTGTACTGGAATTTATATGTTACTCTAATTGTGACGGTCTTATTTGTTTAAGAAACACACATAAAACAAGACAAAAAACATTTGATTTTACCATAAATAAGAAATGTATTATTTTTTCAAACTCAAGACATTCAGTATTGAAATACAGAAAAATTAATAATTTCTTTAGATCACATGAACTTTAAATGTACAATGCATTTTTAAACATAACCACATTGCATTTGATTATTTTAGAGCTACTGTAACAACCTGGTGACAGACACCGAGCTCTGCAGTGCAAATAAATGAAGTGCTACATTTTATTTAAGGAGCTTATTTTTCAGATGGAAAATAATAATAATCCTAACTGAATAGCACCTTATCGGCTGTGCATACCGGCAGAAATTTTCATATCTGCCGATACCGCTAAACGTGTTTTTAAGCTTTTATCAGCCGATACAGATATTGTGCTGATGATATCGTGCATCCCTAATTTCAAATCAGGAAGAAAATGGAAAAAGATTTCACCTGGTATGCTTTCAGTTTTTTCTCCGTCCAGTTCCTGTCCCAGGGTTAAGAAAAGTACAATTCCCAACAGAAGAACTGCAGGTCCTGTTGAACACACCGGCAGCGCAAAACTCATCCTGACGGCATGAATTTTACAGGCCACCACACCAAACCAGTGACAGGCTGCTGAGCAGAAGGCCTAAGACAGCATACAGATGGGGTTTGCATTAGGAAATGTTCCCAGGAATACATTTAAACATTCAGTTCCCAAGTCTTTTGATTGTAAGCCGAAATAGCTTTGGTTATGTGAAGGATTATAAGTTGTTCCAAAGAGACGATGTGCTGGTTCTTGATTTGACTTGTGAAACATTTTGAGTAGGTAAAAAAAAACAAACGCGGTTCAGAGCTTGGTAAGATAACCACACTTCATACATATTTATTTAACATTTTTACAAATTTTCAATCAGTAAATAGTAAACATATATTCACCAGTTTCATTGTCTGTTATTTAATGTCACCTACCTGCAAAAATAACAGCACCAATCCTATTTGCAGTATTTGCCAGTCGCCCTCATCCTGCAGTTTAAAGTTATTCCATTCTATAGTGTCCGCAATAAGCACATGGTAGAAAAGGTATACCGCTCCTGCAAGACAAACAACAGATTACTTAAAACAAACAAAACAGAATAGATATGGATTATTCATGATATATAATGAAGCATTATGTATAAAAGAAAACAGTGACTCCAGGTGGTAAGGGGACCTAAATGTTACATGGCCTTGAATAAAATAGCGCATGCTGCATTTTCCTTTTCTTCTTTCCAATTTGGAGAAACAATTGAACACTTTCCTGCAGCTGAAGATGATCCTCCACTATTTATCATCACCCCTGACATTCACAGTGAGCTGTAGATTGTAACTGTCTGAGTTGGCAAAACACAGCTGTGCTTTGGCTGTTGAGAATCCATCTTAAGAGCTTGTGTAACTTTGTCAGCACGCTTTCTCGAGTGTCAGCTGTTACAAACTGAAATGGCAGATAATTACCGATCACCACTATCCTCAGAACACTGCTGATGACAAACACAAAGTCCCTGAAACCGTCCAGCTCTGACAGTGTGCTCTGCAGAGAAACAGATGAAATTCACAAATCAGTGTGTTTACATACTATACTACAGATGACCCTAAACAGCACATCCCATAGCCGAATCTGGGTGAGGATAGAAAATAAGACAACAAACAGAAGTATAAATGATAAACTGCAACAATCAGAACACTTCATGACAATGTCAGGAAAGTTACATGATACCTGCATGCGGTTGGTGGCTTGCAGTGGATTTTCCCACCAGCAGAGGGAGACAAGGATCGAAGAGAAAATTCCCAGTCCAATGTAGCTGAAGCAGTCTGAGCTCTGTCTGTCCACATATGAATCCACACGAGCATAGTAGTCAATCCCCAGGAGGCAGTAACCTGTTTGTTAGTGAACAGACGAATTGTAAGAATGCTAACACACATGACATGACTCCATTTTTAAGACCAATGTACCTGTAAAAATAGTTGAACTCAAGTTTTTTTCCCCGAACTTAAATGTGTTCACTAATATTTAATTCGGCCACTTTTTATTCTAAATCTTGTGAGCCAAGTTTTTTTCTCTGAAGTGATCCCTAGTGTTGTTGAAACTTGAATTTTAATCTAACATCAGTTTAGTTTTCTGACAGTAGGGAGCTCTTGCATCAAATATCTCAGGCAGTGACTGATCACCTGAGCCGAACTGGATATTAAATCGACAGAAAGAGACACCTGGTTCAGTCAAAACCTGAAGAAACAAGCTTCACAACGAGAGAAAGCAGCAAGGCAAAACATTTAGTAAGACACCAATTAATCCTACTCTGCATACTCTGTATTTTTCTGTCACTCCTCCTGAGTTTGTTTTTTGAAAACACACATTAGAGTTTCCTTCTTCAAACTGTCACACCTTTTAAACAGCTTGATAATACTTTTATTGTGAAATGAATGAAAATGAAAAGAATCAGTTTGTAATAAAAAGCTAAACTTAGCAGTCTAATAGTGAGTCGCTGGGGTACTGGTCTCTGAAAACTACTTCAGTATTTGCTAGTCGTTGATTGAAGAGACATAGTTGGGCAGCCTGAATATGAAGAGATTTACCTGCAATTGTAAGGATGAGGGAGCAGAGTGGGAAGATGATTTTCCAATTTTCACTCTGCAGTCTATAAACTATCTGCAGAATGGCAGAAATGATGCAGACTCCTCCGCTGATGAAGAGATTAGTCAACACATCGAACTGAGGCATGACCACGAGAACCAGGATTGAAGTGCCAAGAGACACCAAGCACTCGATGACAAAGATCTGGAAAAGAGAAAGATTAATCTTTTTTTTCTAAACTTTAATAGTTTAGATTGGTAATAAAGGGTTTTTTTTTTCATTTGAACACTGAATAGGTTTTAATAGAAGCCATTTCTTAAAGGCAGAAAAAGGCTACTTGTCTTGGACACAATGCTCCCTGTGTGCATACATATTAAATGACTTATGGACCTGTTGCGTACAAAGTTCAAACATCATGTTAACTTATCTATGTCTCTTGAAAACAGACAATCCAAGGAACACCACGCCAACCTGATGCTACAATTTGTTTCCACTTCAGGGGAACTTAAAAACCTGTGGAGCTGTTTTTTAACTTCCCCTGAAGGGACATTTCTGAGAACTCCACCTCTAAGAACAAGCCAGCAGTTAACATAACAAACAATGAGACGTACGAAAGACATGGTCCTCATGTTGGGCTGCACGAAGCTCTTGAAGGCACACTTCCATAGTGATTTCAAGAACACCAGGAAGTTTGGGCACACCAGGCAGAAAACCAACATCAGCATGTAGAACTGTTTCTCTTTCGGGCTGCGCAGGGAGTATGGACTGGATAACGTGGACAGCACCAAAAGAGAGCCCTGATTGGACAAAAACAAAAACAGAGACTCACTGACAGAAAACTTGACACAAAATTCCTCCACTAACCCTGGTTTTACCCAAGTTTCTGTTTTGAACAAACTCCGTTCTTGGTTAGTGTTTGGTTTTTATGGTGTTGTGTTTACGTTTTGCTTTTTGAGAGGGAAGTTTCTGTCCACTTTGTCATCATCATCTTCTTTTCAAACATTCTCAAAATGAATTCCTTTGAACAGCTGTAAATCCATGCACGGTAAATATAAAAAGAGGCTGTGATTCGCTGGCAGCCTCCACCCTGCTTCACATTCCTACAGTAGATAAACTGCTCTTGGGACACAAGATTGTTTTATTGTGCCCAGTTACCGTCACACTGATAAGGAAGTTAATCATGCTGAACAATTGTGATCAATGCTCTTTGATTACAGAAGACTACAGAGATGATGATTTTTACAGACTGAGTTGTTTTATGACTGAGCATAGTCCTATGATTCATAATAAGAAACAGAGGGAAAGGCAAGGGCCAAGAGGAAGATGAGGAATCAATAAAAAGGCAGAGGGCAAACAGTGTGAATGTGTACAATACGAGTTAGAAATGGTTGCAGAGAAAATAGAGATGATATCTGCAACACAGAGGCAGGTAATTCAACAGGAATAAGGAAACGTGCTGAAGGAACAAGTGCTGCTCTGTTATTGTTCTGTCTGGGTATGGGGGCAAAGAAGGATAAGAAGATACATCATTTTGTGTACTATTAAAGAAAAAACAAAGAATTAAATTCAACAACTGCGTTTACTTTAGAAATACAAACATAATCTTTGAAAAAAATAATATAAACTATCCCTACTGTTTATGACATCTAGATAAAAATCATATAAACAGTAATCCATTTTTTAATCTCTGAGGGTTGAGAAATGTTTCCAAGGAGCAACAATGTTGGAACTGGCAAGTCAGATAATAAAATTATATGGCATCTCATATCAACAGCCATAGAGTTAGCTGTTTTAGTTACCGCAACTGCAATCTTTGAACCAGTCGTTTTGTGATGACACATGCCTCTGGCAAGGAAAGACCAGCTTCTCTGACTGACTGCCAGTAGAGCTTTGTGTCCATTCAACAACTTAAGAAGTAAGTTTTCTAAAAGCTCAGTTTATCAGTTTCTGGTGAGTCTCAGCTTCACTGTAATAAGTGAATTACTCAGAGGCTCCACTCTGGTTTCATTCAGTTGTATGAATCAGAGGACATACCTTTTTTTTTTTTTTTTGCTTTACTCTCAATGGACAGGTCTTAATGCATCCTGCTTATTGGAAAATGAAAGATGCAAACCTTATCCCCTTGACAGGTAAACAACTATCAACAGAGTTGTTTTAAATAGAGGTCCGATGGATTTGATGAAGTGAGGAAGCCTTGACCCTGGTTGACAGTCATGACGCATTGTTAAGCAGTTGATTCCCAATCAAAAATTTCTATTAGGGACTTGATTTTTGAATATGTTTTTCATCAGGTTACATTTTTTGACAAGTTGTCATGAATATATTCAAGCCTACCAAAATGGTCAACACTAAAGCTACTGCTATAACCCCCCAAAAAAGCAAACAGAACCAAAACAAACTGTCCATTCTAAAACCCAAGGCCCTGCCCACTCATTTGACATTTTAATGGCCGAAAATATAAACAGAGATCAAGGCGCTCTAATTTTAAGTCTGTGTTAGCTTGGTTGCTACTGTTAATAAAATGTGGCTTCGAACTTTTCACCCACTTCTGTAAATACAAAATCTGTGTTGTCCTATAAGCAATACAGTTCAGCTTCTTTGAGCTACAGGATCAGTTGGATTTTGGTTCACATTTTGGACAATTTGTATCCAGTTGAAAACTTTCTCCTGTAAGACCTCTTGTTTCTTGTTCAGGCACTTACTCCGTTTTGTTTTTCAGATAAAAAGACTCCACTGCAACACAGGAGCTGATCAATTGAGGGAGCTTGCTTAGAGGTTTTTGCAGAAAGCTTTTCATAATTTTTGTGCAGTTGGAACAACTTAAACGAAATGAAATGTGACTTTCAGCGAGAATGAAGTTAATTTAATGTATGATCAAAATGTTGTTGTGTGACCCAGTTATAATGATGTATACATTTTTCATCTCACATAAGAGATAGAAATAGAGAGCAGGAGACAGCATGGCCAAGGAAAAAAAAATACCCTTCAACTTTGTCAAAAATCAAAGTCTAAAACCAACAGATGTGATCAAACCAAGTAGAAATAAAACAAACAATCTTACCTTTGCTACAACAGCACTGGTCAGGACGGCTAACCCCACAAAAACAGCCACCAGGTACTGGGCCACTCGGAAACATGTTCTTTTTTGTTCCTTCTCAGCCCCAATGGGATTCAACTGGAACGGGTCCCAGGTGTCCCTGACACACACACAAATATCAACACGCACACAATGAGTGATTTAAACAATGTTACAGCCATCTTATGTTTTAAGACAGAGCAGCAATAAGACCCATTGTGGTATTGATCAGTGCTGGAACGTACTGGAACATTTAATATTAGAGGATTCAAAAGCTGGTTTGTCAAAGCTGAGTGGAAAAGGGACTCTAGTAGATATGTGGCTCTGAAAATATGAGCCATAACTGTAAAATGTTTAAAATCAGTGTGATAAGACAGCTAGATTGTCAAAGCAAGTGCATGTATTGATTTGTGTGTGAGTATGCATGTGTGTATAAGTCAGTGGATAAGTGTATCTTTCTATCAGTCATACTTCAAATATGATGAAGTTGGATGCTTATTACGTCAGATGTTTTAAGGTTCAATAAACTATTATGATTAATTTATTTTGAAGATAAACAACAGACTTCAGTTTGGATACCCAGATAGTACCTGTTTTTCTCCACCATGAAAAGACAACTATGACGTGACACTTCAGTATCTCGATCAGTGTGTCATGATGTACAGAATAATTATCAGGGTGTGAGTTAGCTGGCTTGATAACACTTGGTGATCTTTGACGTTGCCATAGGCAAGCATCGGAAAAACAAGTGAGTCCAGGTGTAAGAGAGACTTCAGCCACGCTGGCAGGAAGTATGTTTTAAAAATAAGGCATGCATTGTGACGCACTCTTCACGATGACGTATAGAAATGAGCAGCTGTTACATAAGAGCTGATATCTGTTGATTTACGGAAAGCAATGACACTCATTGAGGATTTTATGTAACATCATAAACAATGTGTCTACAATGCTTGAGAAGATGGTTCTGCTACACTGAAATCTGGATGGGCCTCTTTTTGCATCCACCACTAGTGACAAACAAACAGCTAAAATCTCTTCACAGAATAATTCGTTGCTGCACTCAGGTTAAACGCAGGAAGCAGAATTCAAGGGAAACCAGGGAGCAAATGGTTAAAACCGAGAGTCAAATTTGTAACCACTGCAACAAGGACTGCACTCTGCACATGGGCCAAGCACTTACACAGCTCAGCCAAACTGGCACAGCAAGATAACTTTTGTCATGATTCATCACAATTTAAATTAAAAGAATTGATTGATTGATAAAGACATAGATTTTGGTAAGTACTTCTGCGCTCCATCATTACTCCAGCTCACTCTGCCCCTGACATCACAATATCTATGGTTTGCTGTCCAAGCATCGTTACTTTTCTCTACAGCTCCACAAGTAGACTTTGTGTCATGGCCCCAAACTTAAGAATAAACTGAAAAAAATATTTATTTATTTATTTAATAAATAAAAATCAATACAAAGAAAAGATAAAAGATCCTCAAAACTGAATGAAAAGGAGCAGAAAGAAGAAAAAGTCTTATTGTATCAGCCCCTTCTTTCACAGGATACAAATAAAACAACAATAATATAAGAAAATAACAAAACAAAACAGCTGCAGGTAAACATGCCTTTTACCGTTTCATTTTTTTCAAAAAAAAAAAAAAAAAAAAAAAAGCAAACAGCCAAAAATTAAGACAAAAGAACACATCTTTTTTCCACCTTTATGCCACTCAACAAGACCTTATTTAATTTCACTGTATTTAGAAATTGAGAAATCTGGATTTGATCATTTTTTTAAGATGTTGATTGATTTAACTTCTTTAGTTTTTCTTTTAAGATCGTTACATAAACTGACTCCTTTAACTGTAATGTAACGCTCTGTTAATTTTGTTCTGAACCTTGGTTTTTTAAATACTTTTAAGTTATAATAACTTTGTCTTTTTTGAAATCTATCCTGAAGGTTGATTGGTAAAAGTTTTTTGTGAGCCTTGTGGACAATCTCTTAAATTCCAAAATCAACTAACTCATTAATTTTTAATAATTTCAATTTAGGAAATAACGGGTTTGAAGGATCTGTATTTTAAGTTCTTAACTTCTACTTAAAAGCACTTCAGCTAACTTGTGGATATAAAAAACTGTGCTATTTTCAAATTGGTTAAATGTCAGTGTGGTAGGAATTTCTTTGTCTTTGTTGTTTTTTGTACTTTTTAAACTTTCTTGAACATATTTAACATTTACAACTTTTCCTCCAAATAATCATCAAGTAGGAATAAGAAACATTAAACTTCCACTCTGAACTCTGGTTCGCAGTTGCTTAAGTCCAAGTTGTAGACAATCAACAAATCCTGTAGGAACACAAGTTGTCACGTCTTCTTTTATCAACTCAAACTTCGACCACAACCGGCTCCACCCTGGGAGAATACACAAGACGTTCAATTCCCCAGAGAAAGATAGATTTCTTTAGTGACACCACCCGGCAATATCTCTGTTATCCTGCCGTTTTATAGAGAAAATATAATATTTTTAGAGAAAATAACAGCTTGTGTTAGCCTTCCTGGGCTTTAATGTTGATATTAGGTGATCTAAAATAAACCCCAGACAAATACTCATCACTAAACCACACTTATGTACTGGCAGATAAATTGTATGAAAAGTACTGTCTTTTAATTTCACTGTATTTTTGGATGTTGCTTTTTAAAATTACACCTTTTAAAATAACTGAGTCACCTCTCGTTTTTTTTACTCTCTTATCCTTGCTGGGATGACGGCTAAACATAAATTGATTCTTAAATAAAGTCTGGACTGAGAAACCAGCAAATTCTTCTGACCTCAGCGATACTTAAAAGGCTGAATGTGATTAACACTACAATAACTATTAAACATTGTAAATGGAGCAGCGCTCCCTGAACAGCAGTCAGTATCTGCAGGGATGAAATCAGCCTCAGTGATTAAGAAGAGCATAGCAGTGCACAGGGGAAATAAACCGCTTCTGCTAACAGTAAATTACACCAAATAGAAACCAAGTAGCACAAAACCCTGCTATATTATTACGCAGACTGATTACTAATGATAACAGTATCCATCTGGCTAACAATTAACCCAACAATGATTCAGGGGTCAATAAGCATTGTTCGTGTTACGACATAAAAAGATCAACACATTTCTCTCTGGATATCGGAGCCAAGTTTGAAACCTCATGTCATGAAAAACTCCCCCTTTAATAGAAAAACATTTTCACTTGGAAAACCTTTCACTTTAACATACTTAGAGTTAAAACAGACTGAGGACGACTCCCGACAAGGTCTGTGTGTGTCTGAAGATGGCTAAAAAACAGCATGATTGTTTATGCGTCAGTACAAAATAAAGATGTGGGTATACCGAGTTCAGAATCGTGTTTATTAGGACTAAATAATGTGCCCCAAAATACTCCCAGAGAGTACATTCAATTTTATATGCGATGGAAAATTCAGCCTCAAGTCATTTATATTTATGATACGCTAACCTGGGAGCATAAGTTCATTGGTAAACAATATGTCAACCTTTATGTCAGAAGTACATTAACTGTTTGAGTCATGAATGAGGAACTAAAACGTTTTTCCGGTTTAAAATGTGAGACTTCATGTTTTCAACGTGTATATTTTGGATTCTGTCGGCAGAGGAAAAAAGAAATATAATGATGTGATTTAAAACTTTAGGGAACTTGAAATTAATCTTTTGATTTTTCTACAGTTTTAATAATAATAATGAGAAAAAATAAATGCCGACCTTCTGTTAAAAGACATTGCTGCCATGCTCTGTGGTGTCATTGCAAAAATACATCAAAAGTATCTAAAGGAGCTTTCTAAATGTTTTCAAAAAATGTAAATGATAAATCCAGAAACAAGGTTGAACATGGACGTGTTGTAGATTTGTTTTTGGTGTCCACCCTGCTCATATCCATCATTATTCCTAATACAGAAAAACCTTTAATCAAAGCAAATAGCATATCTAAGCATGCTAATAGTACAATTATTAAACAGTTACATTAAAGTTCAGCAACCAGGTACATAATATAAAAAGTTCGTTTCCAATAGTGCTATTTTTATCTCTGTAATATTACCTTTCATTACAGCAACAGGCCTCTACATTACACGGTAATGAAAACTATACGTTGCGGTAATGAAAGACACCTAGCTATCTTAGCTTATAACGGCAGAAGCTGGGATGACTCAGCTAAAATATTACACCTACAGTTTTTGGCTTCTTAAGACATTTTTTACAGTTAAATACCTTAATTATAACTTTTCAAGAGCATGAAATATTAGACATTACGGTAATGGAACCTCATGGTGTGTAAATAGGGATTTGTAACAACTTAATCAGTCATTAACAACTTTAAAAAAGACAGAAGATCTTGCCTTGTGGCCATCCTTTGTCTTCTCTTCTCTGCAGTGCATTGTGGGTGTTAAAAACTTAATTTGAAAAAACAATGTTATTAAACAACGTGTTCACAGGAATGCGAACACGTTACGGTAATGAAGGCTGCATGCACGGACATCAGTTTTTCTGAAATATTTATTTAACATTGCTGATGTCCATTATATATGATCATAACCTGTTGGAATATACTATCTAAAACAATCATTTATATATTTTTATTTGATTGTTTGAATATTTTAAATGCAAAGTTGAAAAACAGTGATAAAAGTATCTCTGGACGCGTCACAGTAATGAATTTTTGAGGAAAAATTGAGTAAAAAAACATATTTCATAATATTTTAATGACTAACAAGGCCTTATAATAAATGTTTTGTTCTTCTATATACAAGTTAGTTGTGACAATTATTTGTCTCAAAAAAAAAACGAACGGACAATGCTTTGGTAAGCTTCATGAGAGTCACCCATAATGTAGTGCTTGCTTTCTTCCTACACAAATCCACAAATCCCTTTTTTCCACATCTTTCTTTTTGATATAGAAATATTGGTAAGTGTTGGACAGAAATTTATGATTCAAACGTAGTTTCTTACTTGTGTCTTCCTTCTCTTTTCTTCCCTCTGTTTTTCAGCTCCTCCATCTTCCTCGTCTACACCCACCCTTGGGGGTCTGGGTTCAATCTGTGCAACAAGGAAAACAATGCTAACAAAAAGAGACAGTCTTTTTTTGTACTTGACAGTAGCACTTTTTTCAGTAGAGGAACATATGAATCTCCTTGTCCAGCCTACGGTCAGCTTTGACCATTTGAAGCTGTTTTAAATTTGTGGATGACCTTACCGTGATGTCGCAGCTCTCTCTTGGTTAGATCCTTGATTTCACCCAAGGCTGCTTTGTTCCTTCACCCTGCCTTCAGGAATTTTCCGAGCCAAAAATTTCTCCAAACAAAAATTCTTGCTCCACAAGAAGAAGGTTTTTAGTTGTGACTGTTGTGAAATGTAAAAATCATAGATCCATCGAGTAAAGACAAGTTTTGAAATGAGCTTGTTCTTAAATGCCTCCACCTGACGCTGGAGTGACAGAAGCTGAGTGGAAGTCTTGACAAGCTGTCGCTCAGTTTATCCTCTGTGCGTGTGAATCTCTTATCACTTGCTTATGAAAGAGAGTCATATAAACAGTCAGGACCAGCCCTAACAGCTATATGTGTGCGTACGTGTGTATGTGTGTGCGCGTGAGTCATCTGAGGACCAAAGTTTATGAACGCCACACTTAATAAAAGGCCTGTGAGTGTCTGTGTGTGTTTAACCAGATATTGAACAGTAACTATGAACAAAAGATACAGTAACCAAACATAAGGAAGTTGTGTAGATGTGTGTGTCCATGTGTGTGTCTGTTAGAGACTTTTGTGATAAATCAGAGTTTTTTAGTGATCAGATTTTATTGGGGGTAATACACAGGTACAAAGATCATTTGCTCTGCAGACACATGCACGGCCCTATCTCCAGTAATTCAGCTGTATGTTGCTCACGTTGTGCTCACGCCCTGCTTCTCTCTTTAATTAACTCAGGTCAACACTTTACTTAGTATAATACACCAGAGATAACCTTTGGTAATGAAAATGCTGAGAGGAAGGGGCTCTGGTCTCTGACTTGTACACATTTTTTAACTTCTGACATCAGATTTAGTCAAAGAAATCCTCTTTAACAAAGATGTGAGTCCACCGTGTCCACATATCGTTGGTGATGGAGCTTGGTAGATATTTGTGTATAAAGCAGTTAAAGCAAGAGTCCAGCAATGGTCAAACAGAAGCATTAAATAACACTATATCTTCTTTATCTCCATATGGCACCATGGAATTAGTACTCTGAGGTTATATTATGAACTTGACTCAGTCCAGTTTTATGATTTTCCTTTACGAGTTCCTGTAACTGTTGGCTGTTACGGTCAATATTCCCCAGACACAGAGGTTTTTTTTTTTTTTTTATCATCATTTTATAAAATCCTTTCACTTGACTTTGTGGCAGAGAATTATAATGCATTAGAATTTGTCAGTGCTAACTTGATGCTCATATGTATTTAAGCTTCACCTAGTAAAGGTTGCACTTAACCTCATTTCATCTTTTTTTTTTATTTTTATTTTTGTTTTATAGAAGTTCCTTCCAGAACTTATCGGTGTATTTTATTGTGGAAGGATTTTATTCAGTCGCTAAAACAGCTTTCAGATGCCCTATAAACTCTGTCTAGTGTTGTTATGACATTAAAACTGGGGCCCATGAAAAAAAGGAAAGAGAAAAAAACATGTCAGTGTTAATTATTTTAAAATTTGAACCAGGTTCAGGGACCAAAAAATATTCCTTTTTCACAAATCTACATTATTGTAAAACTGTACGAGTTTTCATTGGAGTCCGTCCAAACTCCTTCACAAAACTCCTTCAAGTCTTCATCGTCACCGTTAGCTACACCTGAAATGCTAGCAGCATAAGATAAGCCCTGTTTGTGTAATAAATACAGTTCCTCTGGATCAGAAAAGTCCTGAAATCCTGCCGTATAAAGTACCACCCGTGACAGGGAGTAATTTGCTCAGTTTTGCTCAGTTTGCAGCTAAAGGCTTGCAGCTTACACATTTTTACCGTCAGGTAACTTAGGACCTCTTTGCTCCCAGGTCAACTCAGAAGTTTCTCCCTTCTCTCCATTGGTCCGTTGAGTTCCAGACATCCCCTGTTAACTGTGTCTACGCTGATTTAATGGCATGTTGTTTATCTCAATCGTTTAGCTGGTGTTTGCTTTCCTTCTTTTTTGAAGATGAACCTTCCAAAAGCAAACACAGTTGATATCCTCAGAAGAAGGTTACAATATCCGGGCTTCAATGAAGCCACCATTATGCAATTCTTTTCTACTTAATACTTGGCTTTTTTTTTATCAATTTAAGTCAAAGAAATTGACCAAAGTGAGTGTCACTTTTACTGACATTTTTTACCTTCCTTTTCAAAGGTTTTTTTTCCAAACTACAAACAGATTAAAGAGATAGTAAGTGTCATATCCACGGTCTCTCAGAGGATATGGCCTTCTTCTGTCTATAAAGGCTTGACACATCCCAGACCTCTCTCAAACTACTCCCCACACCCTCTTCTTCTCTGTTTATTTCTGTGTTTGCGCTCTCTTGTGGATGGTCCAGCACATGAAGTACAGTTAAAAATCAGTCAGTGTGGAGCAGGAGTCGACTGTTACATAAAGTCTTCATTGGTGTTGGCTTACCGAACCAAAGATTGGACTTTTTTTTTTTTGTAAATACCTTTTTTTTCACAGTTTTTTTTAAATCTTAAGATTTTCAGTAGAGTACAAAGGTATTTTTGTGAGTGTTTTGAACAGTCATTTATGTGAAAGTGTAGTTTCTCTTTAGTTTTTAAAGTGGGGTTTTATGAGGTCAATACTAACTGTGTTAACCATAAGGGAGGCCAGTCAGCTTGACCCCCTTATTGAAAAAGAACAGAAGATACCACTGTGGATAGGGACAGCTCTATTTAGCAAATTCACTCTGATCAAAGCACTGTTCTCAGTATCAGTGTATGCTTTATCTACTGCTAACTACACCTGAACTGCTCAAAGCATAAGCTAAACCAAATTACCTGCCTGTGTGGTCTTTCAGTGACATCTCTTAATACCTCTTGGAGTGACAACTGTCTTTACAGCCTCCAGAGTGAACTACGCTCATGTCCCTGCTCATGGGTAACAAATTGAGCCTTTCAGTTACTGTTCAATGAACGTGCTCATCTTAACACATTTGTGCTCAACCCTGGTTTTACCCTTCAGTGGCTAACACAACATGCTAGACCTGAACAATAACTGTAAAGACACATTCATTTTGCCGTTCGGTCAGCAAAGAAGTTTTTCCACTCTCTTCATTGGTCTAATGTGTCTCAGTCAACAGTAAACAGGAAGTCTAGCCCCTTTTTTTTAACCTTTTTTTTTTTATCTTCCTTGCCCTCACTGCTGATCATGCTATGTTGAGAATAGTGCAGAACATTATATGTACACACAGAGCATACATCTCAAACTGGAATGCTGTTTTGTTGAGAGCCTGTTTAAAAGAGTCAAAGTCCCTTTATTTACCATTTTGGGTGGCATTTTTTTTGGCAAAGTGGGGAGGGTTGTAGCTGTATCTTCTTGTTTCAGGTTTTATGGCAGTTGGCATCAATATCTTATACATTACCGCCACCAACTGGATTATGTTATCATTACAGCCCAACATATTCACTGTGTCTACCCAGATTGCTCCCTTTGTGCCAAATACAGCTTTATGACCCAGGCACAGAAGCCCAGACCAGCTCTGGTCCATCCCCCAAGTGCTGAGTCCAACTCCTCCTCTCTAATGTCCACTGTATCCAGGAAACATTTTGCAGCATCCAGTAACATTTTTATCCAGTCAGATTCCCCCTGAATGTCTGCTGCACTGTTAATCATCATAAAAAAGAATGCTTGAAGATGCTTTTGTACACAGATACTTTAATCAGATGCCTTTCACACAATGAAATCCTCTTCTTTTATTCTTTTTATTCTTGTTTTTTCTAAGCTCTGATTCCAAGTCGGCCACCTTGATAATGAGGATGCTTCAATCAGCTCCCAAGTTGTCTACCTTAGCAACTCCGCACTCTCTTTTAGAAATGCTGTGAAGTATTTTTATCTCTGTGTAAGCTTCTTAAAGTTTGTTGGTCCTGTTTCTATTTACTGAGGTAAATCCCTTGTTGATAGTATCATCGTTGTTCTTGATGGTTCATCACAAACACACAAGTTGTCCTTGATCACTAAATGAAAGAGTGACAGATCTTTAGATGTCCTCAACGTTCTTCTTCATTCAGCTCAAAACAAATCCTCTGGGTTATAAAGTAAATCCTCAAAAGTACAAAGTTTTGTTTTGTACTCACCCATTTTCTACATTTTTAACTCACTTATGTTGTGTGAAAATGTGTAAGAGATAACTTTCAAAAGGGAATTCAAGATCCTTATGTGAAGAATCCTCCAGTCTAAAGTCAAAATATGAATACTTTTTTTCTGTCAGAACAACATAAAGCCTCTGATCTTTGCCAAGGAGAGTTTGTCTGTTTGTTTGTCTGAACAACATAACTCAAAAACGAATGAACTGATCTTGATGAGAGATTCAAGAAATTTTTATAATGGGATAAGGAAGAAGTGGTTTAATTTTGGAGGTGATCTGGATCACCGTCTGGATCCAGGATTTTTTTAAAGGATTCTTTATCATTGTGAGATAGGGCCGTTTTCACCATATGTGTATATAACTCCACCATAAATGGTCTGATTGCAAACAATACGAGATAAGGTCACTATAATTTCTGACAGATGTAAAAGTAAGATCCAGATCCTGTGAATATTCTGAATACCAAGATCAAGAATATGAAATATGTACTGGGTCATTATAATTTTCAACACTTCCAGGTAACAGATTATCGTACAAACCTGCAACTAACACCAAATTGTAGCAGACAGTCTGCTGTAAGGGAGTATAACATTAAAGTAAGACTTAGGTGGTGCGTGACAATCACAATATGCTTGGTGGAGGTCTGCACTCTCTGAGTGCTTTTCTAGTTTCATTTTGTCTCATGTACTTTCCTTGAAGGCATGTACAGATGAAATGTGCAGCTTTGACCACTGGGTGTCACTGCAGAGCTTTGATTTGAATCCGTGCTCAGTGGTTTCTCTCAGTTATCAGAGAGTGCGTTCGGCATGAAACAGCCATGACCGAAAGTTTTTTATGTGTGCACATTGGACGTGTGTCCTCAAAGGTGTGTACTCTGTGTTTGGTAGTGTTTGCTTCTGGAGCAATGTGTGAGTAATATGTGTTTGTGTGTGTGTGTGTGTGTGTGTGTGTGTGTGTGTGTGTGTGTGTGTGTGTGTGTGTGTGTGTGTGTGTGTGTGTGTGTGTGTAGGCTCAAAGGAACGCCTCAGTCAGGTTGTGGACTCTCATTAAGATGCTCTGCCAGTGCATAATAAGCTGGCCATATGGTCAACATGGTGATGGTATCTCCCCCCACCTTCAGGTGTTCCAGTCTGAGAACAGTCCCACAACCATAACACACTGCAGCCGAGGGATACAGAGACCAAGTGTGTGTGTATGTGTATGTGTATGTGTGTGTGTGTGTGTGTGTGTGTGTGGGAGAGAGAGGCAGAGTGGAAGAGATGGAGTAGATTTTATGGGTTTTAAATTGGAGCAGCAAGATCATTTGCAAGCAAAAGCGTTTCCAGAAATAAGACCCCTTATTGTTCATTAAAGGAGCTGGGCATGCCTATCAGACCACACGATGTGGTGTCTGACAGGGCTTTGGCGTATGTCGTTTCTCAGCTGCAGTGATCCCAGCTCGACAGTCCTGCTCTATGATCTGTGAAATGTTGCTCACATCACAACGGTAATGTCACAAAGGGCATTGTTAGTGCTATTCACAGCTGATGCCTCTCAGATCCTCAGAAAGGTCAGGAGTAAGGTGCCCATCCCTGGCTCTGGTTTGGACACGCTGAAATGTTCAGTGCCAAGCTATAATTAGCAGCCATATGGACTCTATGTTCAGAATAACTACCTGCAGCAGACACACATGGATGGTCTATGTTGGCTCCCTCTGTTTATTGGCTCTTCTGAGCCTGTGGAATGACAAGGGGAGGTGTGGGGCTGTCACTGGTGGACTTGTGTGCTGTGTTGGTTAGAGAGGAAAGATGCTCTGTCATGGGGATGAATTCGTGGTTTGCCATCTCTTATGCCACTGCCCCTTCAGTTCCACATGAAAATAAAAATGGTGCAATTCAAACCATAAGAGAGCCTGGCTTACAGGAACTTTAAGCTAGCAGCAAACACTGAAAACTTTTTATTCAGTGAAACTTCAGCTGAAATCAAGAATTGGACAGGCGACGATAGTTTATTGAGGGACTAAAACACAGAAAGGAAAGGAATTTAACCTGAATTTTAAGCATGAAACAAGAAGCTCATTGTGGTGTGAGAAGGTGACTGTTACTTGTTTCCTGTGCCTGTATCTAAAAGCTATTTTTAACTCTGTGTTTTCCTTGCATACATTCAACTCTTTTATATAAATGCAGGTAGCTGACAAGCCAACACCAGCCAATTACACGACACCTGTCCACTGTGAAATAGTCAGTGCTGTAGATAATTAGGAGCTTCAGAATTTTTTTTTACATTCAGCAAAACTAGAGGGACCTACACTTTATCCACAACTTCTAATAGGCTAAACCAGGTCACCTCACTTTACCTGGCAGCTGGGCTAAGGAACAAAAATTATATCCCAAAGGTTTTGTCTTTTTTCCAGTTGATTTGTTGTTGGTTTTTTATCCGTTCATTCAACAATCCCCTCATTAACAACCCAATAAAGTCTGTGACAGAACTATACTCACGTGGCTCATGGTAAATGGTAAATGGACTTGAGCTTATATAGTGCTTTTCTAGTCATGGACCAAAGCTGCTGTACACCACAGGTCACACTTACCCATCCACAACCATTTGCTCTCACATTCACACACTGATGGATCCAATCTTTACTATGACAGCTATCCATCAGTACATCTAACACAGTCACGCCCTTTCATACCCATTCACACACCACTGACGCAAGTTAAGTGTCTTGCCCAAGGACACATCGCCATGTGTCGCCCAGAGCTGGGCTTGAACCTGCAACCTTCCGATTACCGACCAAGCGCATTCTCCAACTGCGCCACCGACGCCCCCAATGCGTCCAGCTGGATTAAATACTGGTGGTCAGCAAGCAGTGACACATGTTGGCAAGCCATGCAGTGAGGCATAGCATGTGGCTGTACTTATCTGTACAGAGTAATTGTGATTGGGCCACTGGTGCCTTGGGTCAGAAGTTAAAAGTGCAAAGCTGTCCCAGATGTGCAACAGGTAACTTGTCCCCAGTGATATGGTATGTTCTAAAAATATGAGACAATGCTGTTTCTGAAGTGTACGCTTGAGGCTGACTCTAGACGTATCAGAAGTCACATACACTCAAAGCCCCAAAAAAACAGTCAGATACAAAAATCGCTAATTTCACTATCTGCACACACTGTACAGGGAGATTAATTTTTTTCTAACTTTGCGGATTAGAAG
Organism: Halichoeres trimaculatus; assembly: GCF_033239565.1. Lineage (NCBI taxonomy): Eukaryota > Metazoa > Chordata > Actinopteri > Labriformes > Labridae > Halichoeres > Halichoeres trimaculatus. The sequence continues at coordinate 27,295,636 of NW_027437181.1, forward strand.
ATTTTATGATCGAGTTTGACCAATCAGAGGCACAGCTCAGCTCACATGACTGATGCGTGCCCTGAAGCTGTTATGGTGTCTTCCATTTACATCAGAACTGGGAAGTGAGGAGTGGGAATGATGTCATCTCTGAGTTAAAGAATAGAATAGAATAGAAATAGAATAGAAAATACTTTATTTATCCCCGAGGGGAAATTCAGGAGTCACCGCAGCATTTAAGAAAACAAAAGTAAGAAAGAGTATAGAAAGTGCAAAAATGTCCATAAGAAATTAGATGACGACATCCCGTCCACCACTCGTCCACCACTCTCCAGCCCAGCCAGTCTCCACCTCCACAGGGTCCAGGACTGAGCCTCCTCAGCAGTCTGTTCAGTCTCTGTCTCCTGGATCCTGTCTGCTCACAGCAGGCGAAGCTCCTCCGATGTGTCGCGGCGTCCGATGTCTGCTCCGTCAGCCACGTCCGTGAACAGCACGATGCCGCTGGATTAGCACAGCTAGCTCATCCATCCCCCGGAGCGAGATCCCACGTTCCCAACAACTATGGATGGAAGGACAGGTCCACGTCGTCACCTCCCAGCTCACATCCGAGAACCAGCACGTCGTCCTCACCTCCTCCTCCTCAGCTCGAGGGAAATCATCAAGCCCTACACTAGTTAGCATTGACATGCTACAGGCTGCTAACAGCTAATTTTGCATGTAAACAATGCAGCCATGGTTACACGTAGGATCTCCAGACAAACACAGGAGAAAAGTAGTAAAAAATACCGCCAAAGCCACAAAAAGTTTGGTGTCCGTGACCGACAATGAGCCATACAAAGTGATGATCCACTCCAAACACAAAGACGACGAAAAAGAGACGAAAAAACCACAAGAAACGGACAAAGACGAGAGAGCTGCTGCAACAGGCAGCTACCCGGGTAGCGCCTAGCAACCGTTTTACAGCTCAGCTCACATGACTGATGCGTGCCCTGAAGCTGTTATGGTGTCTTCCATTTACATCAGAACTGGGAAGTGAGGAGTGGGAATGATGTCATCTCTGAGTTAAAGTTCCAGTTGCCAAGTCGGAAAAAACTTGCTATACAAGCAATACTTCTATTTATAAGCATATAACAAAAATATGTATACGGCTCATTTGTTGCGACAAACACTATTCAGAAATGTCAAAATGTTACTAGGCCCCGCCCTGTTGGCTATGGCTGCCTTTTGCAGCAGCTCTTTCTTCTTTGTCTGTTTCTTGTAATTTTTTTTGTCTCTTTTTCATAATTGTTGTATTTGGAGTGGATCATTACTTTATTTGGCTCATTTGTTGGTCATGGACACCAAATGTTTTTTTTGCTTCAGTGATATTTTTACTACTTTTCTCCTGTGTTTGTCTGGAGATCCTACATGTAACCATGGCTGCATTTTTTACATGTGAAATCAGCTGTTAGCAGCCTGTAGCATGTCAATGCTAACTGGTGTAAGGCCTGATGTCTTCCCACAAGGTGAGGAGAAGGAGGTGAGGACGACATGCTGGTTCTCAGGTGTGAGCTAAGAAGTGACAACATGGACCTGTCCTTCCATCCATCGTTATTGGGAACATGAGATCTGTCTCCAATGAGATGGACGAGCTAGCTGTGCTAACCCAGCAACAGAGGGAATACCAGAGGGCAGAGTAGCACAATGCTATTAACAGACACGGCTAATGGAGCTAATATCAGACACCAACACCACATTGGAAGAGCTTCACTTGCTGTGAGCAGACAGGATCCAGGAGACAGAGATGGAGTATGACTGAAGAAGCTCAGTCCTGGACCCTGTGGAGGTGGAGGCTGGCTGAACTGGACAATGATGGACAAGCTGTCATCATCTATTTTCTTATGGACCTTTTTGCACTTTCTATATACTTTCTTACTTTTGTTTTATTGATTGCTGCTGTGACTTCAATTTCGTTGAACTTGTTACAATGACAATAAAGTTCTATTCTATTCTATTCTATTCTATTCTATTCTATTCTATTCTATTCTATTCTATTCTATTCTAGATGGAATATAACAGGAGCTAAATGACAGTTTACATCCAGGGCAGCCATCTTTGATTATAATCCATTTGTGGATCCACCAACTTCCCAGTAGAAAATTCTGACCTAGGGAGGCTTTGCAATTGAAATTTCCAACTTGGAGACTCGAAGCCTGCCCCACTTTCAATATGGCTGCACCAGACAATTTGCTTTAAAACTCTGTTTCAGAAAAAGACGGGTGACTTCAAGGAGACTACGTCCATTTATTACACAGTCTATGGGTATGCCACTGCTTCAGTAACATTGTCCGACCCTTGGGCCTCTTTTCTTAAGAGACAGCACAGATAAATGAAGCTTGTAATGTGGGTTGTTTCTGTGCAGAGTGATGTGAAGGCGTCACGTTCCTGTGTTGAAGCACACACTTAACCCACTCTTCATATCCCACTGTGTGGATGTTATTTATGGTTGAAGACATTTCATGCAGTCAGAATTTTGTTGACACATGATTCTACCGCCCACCAGAAAATTTGAACCCAAAATATCAGAGCCTGTGTTTTTAATTTCACTGACCATCCCTTTTACGTGAGTAACTGCTGCTAATCCTGTCTGGCTCCGACAGGACTTTTTGTGACTGAGTAGAGGAAGGGCTGTTTTTTTAGTACCAGTTTTGTTCCTAGGGACAGAGGCAGAGCAGGATAAAGAGGAGCAGACAGTGGCACCCCTTAGAAAGGCAGGATTGTATAGCATCGTGTAAAAGCAACATAACTATATCAATATAAATATTCTTGTCCTTTCTGTTATCTTATTTGTACATAAACATATAAATATGATAAATCACCCAGCCCTGGTAGTACATTTAAATATATCCAGACAGGAGAACAGCTGGGTGTCCATGTTGCTCTGATTCTTTTGATAAGTAAATCATGTCAGCCAATGATTCAGTTATTATTCCCAAAAATGTGATTAAATGGAATTACCATTTTTTTCCCCTCCCCCCGAGCATTTAAAAATTGCAGCTTTGAGACCACCGTTAATGTGCACTCAAGAAAAACATTTAGCTTCCAACTGTGTTTGCTGATACATTCAGATGCCAAAGAAGATTAAAACACCACCGAGCAGAGTGAACGTGCAGGGGAATATTGCTGATCAGAACATCAAGAAAAAATAAAGACCCAAAAAGAGAGAGCTTTTGAAAATTATGCACAGTGAGAGCTCGATACAGGCCTGAGGGCAGAGATCTGCTCCGATTGTGCTGAAAGAAAATATTCTTTCGGGGCAGAATCAATTGATGTACACTCCCCGCCTGTCTGACGCATACACACTCACAAATGCACACACACACTGTTGATTCATCCATTGACTACCATTGTAACTTACTTTAAAAGAATTCACGAACCAACTTTTCTAACTCGCCGAGTGACTGAAATGTCCTTTTTTTGCGTCTGTCTTTGTGGGTTGAAGGAAGACAATCAAAAATGTTTAAATCCAAAACCCTCCAACCCTGAACTTCATGAACAGATTATAAATGCAGCTGTCTCACACCATACGCAGTCTAATGCTCAAATCCTCATGTAGTCATTTCACTTTCGGACACAAAGACAATGTTCTCTCAGGAACTGAGGATAGGTAGAGCTCCGTGAAGGTAAAGGTTCAGAGACAGCAGCATGTGTTGAAGCTGTTCTCTGAAGACGTCACTGTCTATTGTCTGAATCAGGATCAGGATCAGGACAGTCTACTCAAGAAGAAATGACTTTGATCTGGAAGGGCTCTCTCTACCACAGAAAATGACACTTTCTACAAAAAGAATAAAAATATCATATATGGAGGAAAATGTGCATTGACAGGGAACAAATATAATTGGCACATTTCTATTAATAGAAGAAAAGAAGTCACAAATCTGACTGACAGAGGACTATTTTAAGTGTAGTTTATTTCACAAAGTTTGCTGGCCAAGGATGGAAAAAATACATTTTAGCTAAGACAGGGTTCAGTAGACTTACTTTTATTCAACTAAAAAACAGAATAATATATTTAACCCAAGGAAATTTAGTTAAAAAAAGCTAGCCTATATTGCTATGTCTTGTGTATTCAGTTGTGCAAAAAGTGCATAGCTTGAGTACTTAAAGTGTAGGTCAAATAATTCTCCTGAATAGGTGAAAATTAACAGCAACAAACAACAACAAAAAAACAAACAACAACAACAAATCAAAACAAAAAACAAACAAAAATACCTCAATACTTATCTGTGATTCCTCTGATGCAGTTTAGATAGGCCTCATCGTGACCTTCATATGTAAATCAGCCACTGCTGATACTGTCCGGCTCTTCCGTGTCACTAAGAGCGGCGCCATGTAACCATGACTACCAAGCTCCAAGTGCACAATGTTTAGAAAACAGCGAAACTCGTTTACCGTAACATTACAGGCTAAAGCAACAGGCTAACCACAGCTAAAGTTAGCATCCTGAAGCTAACACAGAGACAGGGGGGACACTGAGGAAAAGCTCTTACATCTGCTCCACAGCTCACAGCATTTAAAATACTCACATTTCCAGGGTCCGATGTTTGTTGGCGGATGGTTGGTAATGCGCCTGGATTCAGGACCAGTCTATTCCAGACTTGCTCCTGATTGGTCAAAAAAGGGAATCGCTGATGTCGACGAATCACTAAAATCCAAACAACTTGTTCTAGGTCAGGATTTTACATTCACAAGCACTGCTAAGTTCAGGTTTTGTCATTAAATATCACATTTTGTGGGCTGGGAGGAAAGCCAAAGACCCACAAATTTAACTAAAAGACTTAATAAAGTGATTTTTGCATATTATGGGACCTTTATACATGGGCCTCAGATATTATCATGATGACTATCTGAGTGGCATTTTCTCTTTGTGTGTTGTGTCCAACATGGAATTGTAATAAAAACACTGATAAAACAGTTGAGGAGTCAAAAGTACCATATTTGTCTGTAAAATGTAGTGATGTTCAAGTAATTCACTGACAGTATTTTTATACATCTGGCAGACACTTTCATTTTCCTGGTATCTGTGTATTTTAGCTTTTAAAATAGTGACTTCTTTACCTATATATTGATTAAATTTTGTGTTTAATTGTGTATTTTTGTGAGACAACATGCTGAAAACAAACACCCACAGTCTGTCTGGAACTGCACTACTTTCATCATAAAGCCTGTGACTCTGTAATTCACCTTGACCAAAGCCCAAAATATACATGATTGAATTTCTCCTCTCAATGGCACACTAGAAAGTGTTTTTCCCCTCCTATGATATGATTTCACTGTCAGGAGAGAAAAGGGGAGTGTAATTCTCTGAGGGACCATAAATCAGACGCTAATCACAAAATAGGCTCTTAACCAGAGCAGGAAACTGACCCTTTTACTCCCCTGCCACAGCGGCTGATGGCTCACAATACGAGACAGTGTGTTATTATTACACCAGTCATTCAGAAATTTAGAGAAATTTAGTATCGGACTGTTGAGTAGAGATAAAGACAAGTTTGGCTAACTGTTTATTATATTTAACAGCCACAAGGTCAGGCGGTAGAGCGGGTCGTTAACTGATTACAGGTTTGTTAGTCCTGTCTCCCACATGATGAAGTGTCTTTAATAAAAATATTGTGTCACTATCCGTTCCACTTGAGCCTGACTCTGAAGCTCCATTTCAACCAGGTGGTTCAGTTCAGTTTGTCTCGGTACGGCACGCATTATGTGGCGTTTCCTCTGACTAATCCTAGGACAGATCCCCAAATAACTGAGACGGACCGTCCCACTTTTTGGGACCCTTCTGTAGGGGTGCCAGAATAAATCAACCTGATCCCAGAAGATGGAGCTACAACACTGCAGACTGTTGATTGGTTGAAAGGATCGTCACTTACCGTGTGACAGCAGCTGTATTTCTCCTGGCGGCAAACAGCCTTCCTCTGAAACAAAGCTGAACTGCGCTTTGTAACAAAGAGCCACATGAAAATCACAAAAAAGCTGAATTGCTTGAATTATCGTCCATCTTTGCTCTTTGTTTACTGTTGCATTTTCTTCTTTGTTGGATTTATTAGCAGGGTACACTGTGTTGTGCAGCTATTGCATTACTGGTGCAGCTATTGGCATCCAGCCTACGTCTTGCCTACCACGAGGAGGCACGGTTGGCTGTGGAAATGCAAACAGGACCAGGATTGACCGATCCAACCCATACCAAACTGTACTGATGTAAACCTGACTGCTTGGTGGAAACGGGGTTTATGTGTAGTGTAACATTACTTTGACGATGTGAGCTTTAGATTCAGAGCCATTCATCATGATTGACTTCCTTTAGCCATCACTTGGTAGTTAATAATCAATGGTTCAGTGGTCACCTTTAACAGTAAAGATTTCCCCTGTTTGTAGAGAGGGGACACATGGATAACAGCATTTTAACAGAGCTGTACAACAAAGCTGTTAAAGCTTTGTGAGCTGTTGGAGGGTTTCTTCCAGTTCTCTAAAGGCATACTGCAAAAATAGTATATTTGTTAGTTAGACAGGCTAGAGAAAAAAATGTCACAGACTTAATCTTCTGAATGGGAATTATTAGAATTTGAAATCTTAGATTTTACTTTACAAAGAGCCCTAGTCATATGAGGATATCTGTTCAGTCATGCTGTTTGTGTATAGAGGGTATATTACATATAAGATCATCTTCTAGTCAATATTAATCTGATCTAAACCATAGTGTTTGATCTGTAACTTTATATACAAAGGAATAAAGGATTGTGGGTATTGTAGTTTGGTCCTTGATTTTTTATAATGACTGGTAACCCAAACAAACCCTTCATCTTTTATAATGATGGTAAGGTGACTCAAACATTAAGAAATTAGTGTTTGCTAACATGTCAATAAAAAAAGTATCCCTAAGCTGACTTTACTTGATGCTGTGTGGCTGTACAGTTGCTGCTGTCAGCAAATAAAGCCAGCTCAATGTAGAGGTCACTAAGCAGAATCAAACCAGATGTGTTAATGTTGTTTCAGCGCAGGACTTCCTGTGCTGTTCAATCTGCTCCGTACTTATTGATGCGTCCATTGAATTAAAATATCTGTGCAGCTGTCTCACTTCTGTTTTCAGCATGTTGAGTCCTGCTAGCTACCAATACAGCAGATGTTATACAGATATTATAACAAGTTGCGGTTGAAACTGATTTATTTCTCAACCCTCAAAAAACAGTGTAAGTGATGTTTGAGCGTGATCAAGCAGAAACCCATACTCTGTAATGGGGGCAGGATAATAGCTCAAAAAAGTGTGTTGCTATCAGTGTCTCTTCAGGAAAAACTTTGAATAATCCGTTGTTTAAAGTATGAACAGGGGTAGACACTTCTAAAGCTTTGGGTTTTAAAGAGTGACTGGACCCCCACACCACAGGTCTTGAATTACATTAAAGACGTCAGACAGGAGGAGAAGTGACTTAAAATTACAGTTTTAATTCTCACTTTTTGTAAATCTTTTTTTTTTTATCACAGGTGTGTTTGTTTAACGCCTCAAAATAACTTCTAGTGTGAGTGGCCCAATGAGGACAAGAACAAAGACCCCCCAGCTGGCTCATAGCTCTGTGTGCACAGTTGGTGAACTCATTGATCAAGTGGTGTTCAATCACTGAGCGTGGTCTCGCACTTTTTCTGTCGACTCGCTCCGTCATTTGCAATTCTATCAAATCCCAAAGTGACGTATTCCACTTTCTGTTCACCTCAGGATAGAGTCGCATTAAAATATTGCCGGTGTCCCGCAGAGAGTTGGGGGGGGGTGAGGGTGAGTGTGCGTGTAACAGCTGTAATCAAGACCAACATGCCAGATGGCTGGATCTCCTTTGTTCTACTTTGTTTTTCTTGTTCAGTCACTTCACTGTCAGTCTGTCCCTCTATCTTTCTTTCAGGTGTTTGTTTCAAGCAAACTTAACAGTGAAGTTTCTTTAGAGGACTCTTATTTATTAGCAAGTCTCATGCTGTAAAGAAAGGGTTCATTTTGTACACTTTTCTTTAGTTACTGAACTTGTATCTACATGCTTTTCCTTTTTCGCCATCTCTTTCTTTATTTTTCATTTTTTGCTGTGACACAAAGAGATCAGGTAAATTAATCTTTGTTTTTACAAACTCCTGAGGCGAGGACACATTTTCATTTTTGAACAGAAAGCTCAAACATCGTATGAGTTTGTGCATCGGAATGCTTATTTTCATTTAATTATCAGCTTCTATGAAATTACAAGTTAGGTCAAGTTGATGGTATTTGTCGATATGAAAAAAATGTTTGAAATAAATTCTGTGGGTGATGAATTGCCTCTTGACTCCCACAAAACTCCCACCCATGTATTGAGGCAGATTTATATGTCCTTATCGCTAATGTGTTGAGGCATTGTAGAGAGTTGGCACTTAATGTTTTGGGGGTCAATAAGATCTTGATTTAAAGTGTCATTAACAGAATGAGTACCTGAGAAAAAAAATGCCGCTCATGAAGTGCTTTGATTAAGCCTGACTACTGAAGCCACACACTTGTCCGAAATTTGTCTGTTACCTGCCTCGTTCACACTTTCTGCTATTTATGATCACTTTTTGCGATTTCTTTAAAAGAATGACAAAAGACTTGTATTTTTTAGAAGCAGGTGTTGACATCCAGACACCATACTACACTGTTATTCTGCATTATACCACACTTTCCTCAAACAGTTATATAGAATCTTCAAGCCTGTTGGTATCGTACAGAATCTTTTAGTGCTGGATTTTGCTTTTTGAAACAAAAACGAATGAGCGTTTCTCCCTTTGGTTCAGCTTCACTCCTGATCCTATTTGAACTGAATGACACTGCTCTAAAGAAGAGATCATGTCGTCACATCAAAAGGTTTAGTCCAATCCACTCATGTCAGCTAAAAGGTATTCTCTGAGATAACTTTAGCAATGTCCGATTCTTCAAACAGCTGACGTGAGAAATTCTTTGTTTTATTGAAGTCTGTCGTCATGTTTATGTGATCTCACACAACTGAACACTGAAACTGTGGTAAAGCGTCCTGAAAGTAAGGTTCATGAAAGCTTTTGCTCCAGTTGTGGACTTTTGGAAGTGGGAGGAGCCACTCAGTTTGTGTCACATCAGCTAAACAGATTTAATTTCCTGATCCCCACCTCCCTTATTCACCCTCCTGCAGCCATTGAGCCTGTTAAACCTGTGGAGAGAGATTATTTGTTTATCAACAAAGGCAGATGCACGCGCAACTTGACTGCAGAAGCACTGCAGAATTTAAAGGTCCCATAATATGCAAAAACACTTTATTAATCTTTTAGTGAAATTTGTGGGTCTTTGTCTTTCCTCCCAGCCCACAAAATGTGATATTTAATGACAAAACCTGTACTTAGTAGTGCTTGTGAATGTAAAATCCTGACCTAAAACGAGCTGTTTGGATTTTGGGGATTGGCTGACATCAGCAATTCCCTTTATTGACCAATCAGGAGCAAGTCTGACCTGATTGGTCCACCAGTAGAGATAAAAACTTCACTGCAAAAAATAAAATCTTATCAAGTGTTTTTGTCTCATTTTAAGTAAAAATTGTCTTATTATACTTGATATGAGCCACATTCAACTAATTAGTCCAGAAAACTGCCTTGTTTCAGGTTATTTAAAGACAAAAATTTGGTCTGAATTGCTTGTAACAAGTAAAATAAATCAATGGAACAAAAAAAAATTGTTTTTGAAAATTAAATTAAAACTACAATTAGTCTAAATACAAATAACTTTTATCTCGAGCCATTTGCCGATTTTTTTTACTTGCTCATTTTTGTCTTTAAATAACTTGAAGTGAGACTTTTTTTCTGGACTGGCCAGGTGAATGTGTCTCATATCAAGTCTAAAAAACATTTTCTATTGAAAATAAGACTAAAACACTTGATAAGATTCCAGCTTTTTCTGGTGCTAAATTTGAATAATGGCAGGTAATATTGCTTAAGCTTGGTTAACTGAAGTTGGATAAAGAAGGCACATTTATTAACATAGCTGCAGATTCTGCTGGTGTTTCAGTGTAATATGTGACCCTGTTAACCGGTGACTCTCAGCTGTTAATCACATAGACTATAAAAAAAATGGACGTCATCTTACTCGGCTTGAAGTGATGTCACCCCACAACAACTGCTCCCCCTGGTGGCTGGCTGCAGGATGGGCTATGGTTTAACTTAAAAAAATAAATACACCTGGTAGAAATGTTTCTCACGTCCAATTGTTGTGATTTGAAGATCTCATTTGCCTGTTTTGTATTTAAGTCCTCTTTTTTCTGAAAAGTTTTGTTTTCATTAGTTATGAGAGATTAAAAACAGGGTTTTGTATCACGTTTAATAATGATTGACAGCTGCCATGTTGTCCACTCTCTGTACAGTCTATGGTTGATCACAGATACCTTTGGCTGAGGGACACCAGTTTGCATGGTCACTAATAACTCCAAAACACCGGTTACTGTGTATCTGTAAAACTTGATATGCCATCGACTCTGTGGTGTAGGATTGATTCTGCCAACTGACCACAGAAGAACCGTAGTCTTTCATGCAGCTTACAGATTGAATTTAGTGTTCAAAGAATGATTACTTTTCTGAATGAATGGAACTAAACGCTGCTTCTGCAGTCAAAATGTGTGGTCATCTTTATGGTGGCGTAGACTGATAAACCCTCTGTATGTCCAGCCACAGGTGGCCAATCACTGATCTGGCACCAGTTATTACCAAAGGTGTGGCAGCAGCAGGTGTAAATTGTGTGGCTGAGTGTAAGAAGAGTTACTCAGCAAACATACATGAACATCAGTCGAACCAGGACACTTTTGCTGTGAGGCAGCAGTGGTAACCAGTGGCAAAAACATTTTTGAAACATACATTTTTTCAATCTGCATGATGGTAACTCCTCCTTCTTAAAATGAGCAGGATAACCTGGAGGAAACTCTGCACAGAGATGACTGAAGCTCCAAACAGAACGGTCCCTGGACTCTCTTTCTGTGAGGGTCTGTGATAACCATTGAGCCTCTGTGTTGCCCAGCAGCAATATTGGATTTAAATAAAAAAGTTTTCCCAATTTTTTAAAAGTCCACTTGGGATTTGCTTTGTTTTAGAAGACCAAACTTTGGCAGCAGAGAATTAACAAAAGGAGAAATGAAGAAATGGATGGTTGGATGACAGAACAAAGATGGGCGAATGGAAAGTCAAGACTGGAGTGGACAGACGCAGAGGGGAATGAAAAACAGAGAGGGAGGAAGAGAGAGATAGACTGACAGACGAGGAGGAGGGAGGAATAATGAGGCAAAGGCAGGAGAGATGAGGGAGAGGAGTTGTGCCAGCTAACAGGGAAAATCAAAAGGGGGGAAAATTAAAAAGGCAGCAAGAATTGAAAGGATGAAGGAATTAAGGGCAGGTGATAAGAAATGGACAAGGGGACTAATTGAAAGCAAGTGAGGGAGAAAAGTATGGAGTTGGGTTGGCGGAGAGGAGGTGTTGGAGAGACAAAGAGAGACGGTGCAGAGAGGGAGATAGAGGAGCAAAACAAATTAAGAGTGGAGGGGAAGAAGGAGCGGGAGAATGAGTGACAGAATGAAAGAGTGAAATCAGATGGAAAGGCCTCTCTTGTTCATCCAGGCTGAAAGTTGAATCACAGTTTACAAGCTCCTGACTTCACACAACCATGTTTTCTATGTGCGTGTGTTTTTCATTAAGCAGTGATACAGGAACAGAGGCATCGGACCGTATGTTTGTATCATCTAATCCTGAACTTCACCTGAGTGCTCCTGAATCCACAGATGCCTCAGCCAAAGATTTGTTGTTTTTATATACCATCGCACAAAGACACATATATAAAAAAAACTGTCTGAGTGTGTGTGTGTGAGTCTGTGTCCTGTTTTCTGAATTTTCCTCTTCTTCATCTTACACTTAGGTAATAATTAGACAAAGTTTTTCTTATTTCTTTGAAAGTACCCCCGAAATTCCTTGAGCATTTGGTGAAAATTAGCTCATAACTTCTGGCCAGATTCTGTTTTACAGTGCACCTGTACTCAGTGTCTGTCAGAATCAGGTAAGACCAATTTACAACCCCACTCTTGGTGAATATCACATCTGAAGCCTTCAGTTGTATCATGTAAAACATTATAGTCCTAATCATAAAGGTTTATCATTTTGCATCTGATCTCAATTATGCATATCAACAAACTGGGTACTAAAGAACTTGGTGAAATTAAGAAACAAAAAGCTAACTATCAGCTGCTTATTGGGAAATAGAATTATTCACTTTACATTTCAAAGGTAATTATCAGAGGAAACAATGAACCTAACTTCTGTTTTCAAGAACTTAGCAGCTATTTATCACCTGCTTCTTTGGAAATAGCAGAAATGTTGGGATACTTCTAGAAACATTTTGTGGTGGGTTGTGATTTAATTTCAAATAAATTATTTGTTAATCGTCACCTTCTCACCTTGCAATTTGGAGTAAATTTCTGAGAAACTGGAAAAAAACAGTAACCTACCAATTGTGACTTGGCACAATAAATGTGGACATTATTTTAAAGAAGTTATGTGCTAATTTCAAAGAAAGAAAAAACACTTTGTCTAACTATTACCTCAATGTGATGAAATTTGCAGACCTCTAAAGTAAAGTGTTACCTTATAATCTTATAAATGGTCAGGTCAGATTTACTACATTGCAAAAACTGAAATCTTATCAAGTGTTTTTGTCTTATTTTCAGTAGAAAATTCCTTTTTAGACTCAATATGAGCCAAATTCACATGACCAACCCAGAATAATGTCTTATTTAGTTATTCAAGGACAAAAATGAGGTCTGAATTGCTCGTAACCAGTAAAAAAAATCTGCCAATGGAACAAGAGAAAAGTTACTTGTATTGACATTGTTCTAGTCTCAAGGAAATTTTCAAGCAATTTTTTTCTTGTTCCATTGGCAGATTTTTTTTACTGGTTACAAGCAATTAAAACCTTATTTTTGTACTCTGATAACTTGAAACAAGACATTTTTCTGGATTGATAAGTTGAAGGTGGCTCATATCAAGTATAATAACTTAAACTACTTAAAAAAGACAAAAACACTTGATAAGATTTCAGTTTTTTGCAGTGTAGGTTAGTTTGTAGTTGCCACAGGTTCAGGCACCTGAAAGAGCCTCAGGGTCTGCAGGTCTTCAAGTACATACATGAGCTGTCCCCCACTCAGTGACTGCGTCCTTCAGAGGGTACAATTTAAGAATAAATAGATGACTCTGCAATGCTTCGAAGGCTGTCCTAGTTAGAAGGCTGAAAAAAGTGCCTTCTTCTCCCAGAAGACTGCATCAGGAGCATCCTCTGTGGCCCAACACGTCTCATCCCAGACTTTAAAGCGGTCATGTCTCACACTTTTAATTGTAGGTCTGTAGTCTTAGCTCAGTGGAATAATGAACAGCACATTGTGATGGAGGTTAGGCTGTTTGATGCCAGCTATGGAGGGAAGTTTGCCAGCTTGCTACCTGTTGCAGATCTTCAGTGGTGGTGCTTTGGAAAGACAAAAACAGGACTCAGTTTGGTCAGAAACAAATGTTTTACTGCTGAAGCTCTGTAGAACTAATGGTGTGTTCTGCTACAGGAGTCAGGTGATGAAATATAAAGAGTGCTGAGTGGCTGAATGCAGGAGGAGGTGTTTGTTCTGTTGCAGTTTTAATTATTCCAGGACCTCTCCCCATCCCATAATTCATTTCTGACCGTTTGTAGTCACCTGATGTGGTGCTTACATTTGCAAATGATCTCATCTGTCATAATGATTCTCACAGAAAAGCACAATGAGGTGTCAGGAGATGATGTATAGGAGAGGGCACAGGGCCCCCATACAACGACCGGCATTCCTGCCACACGCAGCAACAACACAATAGGGGTTTGTAAATGATGCTGAGACAAGAGAGCATACACTGTGCAAAGGCCCAGATGTCTACTCAGACTCTAAGTACCAGCTCTCCTGTAAGGTGAGATGTATGACGAGGGGTTTCAGAGTTACGATCCAATTTATTTAAGAAATGAGAGCTCATTAAAAAACAGACTGAAGCGATGGGGACCAGATTCGCTGTAAAGTAAGGTGCAGCTTTGTTAATTCAGTTGACCTGTGATGTTTAAACATAACTCAGACTTAGTGGATTCTACAATGTTTGCCCCTTAATTTTCCAGCCACCTAATCTGATGTTAAACAAATTCACACTGATGTATTCAACTGCATACTTTCTTAGAAAGTTCACATTTTCTTCTGTTTTTGCACAGATTTGAAGCCATACTATAACAGACTGCTGCAATTTTTCATCAGAGTAACTTACAGGGTGATAAAACTGCAGATATTGTTCAACTCTTGTAAAAAAAATTTCTGTGCTCTAACTGGGGTTGTCAGATACTGCAACAAGCATGATATATCAACAATGCCTGTGAATACACTGATCCAACAACGTGACCTCTCTACCAACCCAGAACCTATTCTTATCAATTGTTAATGATTGACATGTAATAACAAAATGACAAAGTGAAGATATTTTGAATTATAAAGGGTGCATTGGATATATCTCAATCATTTTTTAATACAATGGAAAGGTCAGTTTGTTTCAGTTGTTCAATTAAAAAACTGATCATATCCCTGTTGTGGGTTATTTGCAGGTACACCAGATTCATCCCACAGTCCAAATCATGCTAATCAGGTTAAGTGGTGATTAAAACTTGCCCGTTGGTATGAGTGTGAAGGTCATCTGTCTCTGTGTGTGTCAGCCCTGTACCCCACCTTTCGACCAAAGACAGCTGGGATAGGCTCCAGCCAACAGCGACCCTGAACAGGATAAGCATCAGAAGATGAATGAATTCAAATAGTGAAACTTCTATTGCTTATGGATTTAGCACACAAAGAGCATTGACCTTAAATAATTTAGACGTGTCACCTTGTATCTGTGAGTCCTGCTGTATCAGCTCAACTGATCTTGGAGAAACACTGTAATGTCCAGCAGAGCTTTGCATCTGAAAAACTGCAGCCCTTATGTGCCAACCAACAATGTCATGTTACTTTAAGATGAGTATCCCCCAATGCCTCAAACCCAAACCATATTAATCTTTGAATTAAAACTAACACCAGTGTGACGTTTGTTTGGAGAAGTGATCTATATGAGAGCTTTCAATACATCATTAAATCTGCGTTTTCAACCTGTTGGTACTTAAAAGATGCTATGAGGAGGATCGTTTCTAATTGGACTGCCTCTCCACCTTGAGACTCGGAGTCTCACGCATACTGTCATGGTTACTTTTAGCGGGGAACAAAAACAAATTTTCTTTGTTCAAGACAACTTTTTACTGGATAAAATGCAGCAAATAGGAATTTATCAGTACAGTTGCATAGCGTTGTTTGAAACGTGACACCAAGCAAACATTGTAAGTTTGTACGCAACAAGCAGCCAGCTATATGTAGCGCTACTAGCAGCCTGGGGCTATGACATATCCATAGGCTAACGTGACAACAACAAGCAAACTGTCAGTTTGTACCGTAGTTTAGTTGTAGAAATCTATATTTGGTGCTATATTGGGCAGGAGCCCAGTACTGTGATTTAGACTAAGACGTGCTGTAAATCATTCCCGTCCTGCTTGACCCGATTGTGATGCTAAGTAGTAGCATTTCGAAATAACCTGTGTTGGTGCTGATAATCTCATTTTAAAGTGTGAATTACGATCGGGGATATATATAGACAGAAGACTTTTTCAGTATCACTTTGAAACTCCTCACAGCCCCTTTAAGTGACATAGGGCCCTAATTTCGTGGCGCAGCGCAGGGGGTGCAAGCCTGGCGCACTTTTCAATTTTGTACTCCTGTTGATGACAAAGGAACAGATTACATCTGTCCCGGGAGCTGGCCCACACAGTGACACGCTTCATGTCCTCCGCTGCACCCCGCTGTCCATTCTCCTGCTGCAGGGACAGTGGCTCTGACCGTCTCTGCTAACAGCACTGTTTACGCGGTGCTGGGGATCACTCAGACCAATCAGACGCTGCGCCTTGGCTGCAGGGCATTTAAAGGCGAGGAGAGGCGCTCATTTGATTGGTGAAAACAGCGCTCGCTGTGTTAAACCCACTCACAGCTTTTCTCCTCCCTCTCTGCCATTTGCGGGGAGGGAGGCGTGGATGCACAGCTCTGCGCTCCACTGCGCCTTGACTGCGCCTCTCTTGGCACTGCAGGAAACTTGCAAAGTGCGCCAGTCACGCCCTGTGCGCGTGGCGAAGGCCGGTGCAGGGCAGGTGCGCCTGCGCTTGCGCTTGGTCTACGAAATTAGAGCCCATAGTGTTGTTAATTACATATGTAGTGTCTTGGTAGCTTTGAGATTTTTGCCTTTTAATTCATAATAAATGATAAAAATGCCATTTCTCCTACCAGGCTTGGGTATGTTGTGACTTAATTGATTGTTGTGAACTCACCAAACATGTAGTGGGGACAGCCGGTCAAGTTTTGTCATTGAGCCGCCTCTTGCGTCACTCTTCTGCCTCTCATTGGCTGCGTTACAAAACTAAAAAACACAAGAGCTCAGCTTTTCTAGTTTTTTAATTTTTTTTATTTAAGTAATTCAATCTTTGTGCCGTCCAATTACTGTAATGTGTAATTGGATTTCAACTACAATAAGACATAATATGATTACACTTTGGGCATCATAAACTTATTATTACAGTAATGCAACACCTGGAAAGCTCCTCCACTTTCTTTTCTGTGTGTGTGTGTGTGTGTGTGTGTGTGTGTGTGTGTGTGTGTGTGTGTGTGTGTGTGTGTGTGTGTGTGTGTGTGTTAGTATGTGTATGTTTGTGTAATAGAAAGAGAGTGAGAAGGGGAGATGCAGGCAGCAGACGACAGTCTTCCGAACAGAGAGACAGGCTTTCAAAGAGAGAGACTCACAGAGCGAGAGACGCCTGTAGACAGTGAGAGAGTTGTTGTACTTGTGGACACAACTTGATTAATTTTATTGGACCTGACCTCCCAAACAAATCCAATATAACTGTCTGCTAGCTACTTATACAGCAATCCCAAAGGTGTGTGCCCGCGTGTCTTAATGTGTTTGTGTGGCTGCGCATATGCCTCAATGTGTGTATCTATGTGTTGATGTTTGTCTGCCTGATAGCGCGTGCGTATGTGTGTGTATTCAGTTAGTATCCGATAGGTCATAGCTCGGGTCAAGGTGACTTAGTGAATCAAAACAAGCTAATTAGCCGCTAACCTAATTAGCTTGTCTAACAACGCAGGTAAAAGAAAAAAGGAAAAAAAAAAGAAAGACAACATCCACCCCTCCCTGTGTCTCCCTCTTCCCATTCCTTAATGAAATATGTGACTCCTCTCTCTCCTCTTTTCTCCTTATCATAATCAGTCTCTTCTGGGCATAGACTCAGAGTTTAACCTCCTCAAAGTCAATTTACCCCCCCACCTCTATGTTTTGCCTCTCTGTTCCTGTCCTTAGCCTACCCCCCATTTTTCTTCGTCTCACTTTTTTTTCTGTCCGGTCTCTTTGTCCCACCACAAACTTCCTCTGCCCTCTGTCTCACCCAGCGGGCGGAGATGCCCTTGTCCCTGGGGCCCAAGTGGAGGTGATAGGATGCTAAATCTCCCCTGCAGCCTCCCCCGGTTGTCCTGTTTGTGTTTAACTCTTGATTAATGACAAAATACTTAGACAACAATAAATATAGTTGTGTAGCAATTGAATTTTTGCCCTTGAAACTCAAGATATTCTGTTCAAGCTTTATATGTGTTAAAGCTGCAGCCACTGCTAATGGACCATGTTTTCATTTGTGCTGAATGACTACTGAAATAATGCTCAAATAATCTTTACTAAACAAATGAAGATGGGCATGTCCTGTGTTTCTTTTGGTTACATAAATGTAGATATAATTCAGGGGCTTGCGGGTGTGGTCAATAAAGTAAACACTACATGACGCACCCGTCCTGTCAACATTTTGCTTTTGTGGCAGTATTTGGGCAACTGGCAACTGGACTAGCTTTTCGACTGCTGGTAGTGAGCGCCCACCGCACCTGATATGATAATTGTGTTTTTGTGTTTCCGGTGACTGTCAAAAATGTTTTCTTTGTCTTTTGCTTTGTGAAGCAGTTACCATTTTTCTTCTCCTTTTACATAATATAGTGAGCAAAAACCTTTAGGAAGCTCTACAGTCACTTTCTGACAGGAATACTGTATTAAAATTAAGCACCAGTAAAACAATATATTTATTTATTTGTAATTATGTATATTAATATCAAAGACCGTATAAAACATGGTTGTAGCCTCTGAAACGCCACCCTCCTGAAACCATGAAATAAAGCCAATCCGGGGAAACAGCTGCATTTGCTATGACGCCGGCTGTGAGTTTTTCTTCAAGCAGCTACAGGGCACCCCCCGATCACGTGACATGAGCTGTGCCCTTGATTGGAAAATCAAGCAACCCTAATAACTTCTTAACCACGGAGATAGAAAAAAAAATCACTCACTGCACAGTTTGTGCCGAAAGTGAAATCAGCTGTTTTTGAACCAGGCTGTAAATATGCTTTTTAATGCCCTGAAAGTCCATTTTTATGGCTGGGTGTGCATGTGACTTCTGGTCTTTCTGCAGCCAGCCTCAAGCAGATTCTCAAAGAACAGCGACTTTTAGCACTTCCACATGGGCTTCATTTTTACTAACCGGATGTTGCCCCTTGATTAATATATAACTTTATTAAAAATGAACTCTTCGGTTTAAACAAAAAGTAATGAATATTTAAAGATTTAAAAATCATGACCCAGTAGCGCAGAGGTTAAGGTCGCGCTCCATGAGGTTTGCCCTCGCGCAGGTGGCCTCTTTCCTGCATGTCACTCCCCACTCTTGCCCTGTTTACTGCTCCATCCACTGTCCTCGCTACTATCTAATTAAAGGCATAAAAATAGAAAAAAATAACTAAAAACAAAACAAAAACAAAACATGACTCACTGATGGCGGTTGGCGTGTTGTAGCTGGTGCTAGGGCTGAATGATTTTGTAAAATAATCAAGTTTTTTTTTTTCCTCAATATTGTGATGTAGTTTGCGACTAGTTTTCAAAGCATCTTCTCATATATTTTTTAACATATAAAAGCAGTAAATTAATCTGTATAATAAAACAATTAAATTTATTATACATAATTTATTCTTTCTTTTAGGCTAGGCTTATGATAAAGGAAAATGAAGAATGAAGCAGTAGTTTCGATGATTTATTTACCACTTCAATTACAGTTGGCAACTTACTAAATACTTTGACCTGCAGTCTTATGAGCGTTCACCACAACTTAACAGAATTTACCAAACAAGTGTCCCCGTAGGTTCCATATATGAGATGTTTCACCCCAAAATGCAAAATTGTAGTAAGCATGCCAGGCCTGTAGTTAGCGCTATAACTGAAGACTATAACTGTCTTGTCTTGAAACAGCTTTCGGTAGATCTCCCTGAAGTACAGTTGGGCTGATCATCTGGTGTATTGGCGAATTCTAAGTGAATATATGGAGCAACAGATGCACATTATGTTGAAAGACAATCAGCAGATTGACTAGTGCAAGCACGACACGGTAGTCCGCGACAATCGTTACAACGGTACTGTTGTACCATCTATGTGCATGCTCAAAGTGAAGCATGACGTCAGCATTTCCACTGAAAATGCTGGCTTGCTGTTTAGATAACAAAAGTGGCGGCAGCGTTTCAGAAAGTATTTTGGAGGCCATTTTTACAAGTTTATGTTTTAGGTCCCCTAAGATGCCGCTTCTGTGTTAATGAGAGGCTGGAACGCATTAATACTTTTGCATTTCATCCTTAAACTGTTGTTGTGTAAATGGTCCCTAATGTGCAGTTTACAACAATAATGCAAAAAAAAAAAAAAAAATCAGTGGCTTTACCATTAAGGCAACATATCTTTCAATAATATATATCCCTCCTGTGAATTTTTTTGAGTCAAAAATGTAGACATTTTGTGTTTTCTGTATCAAAAACATACTATTGAGTTTATAGGGAAATAAATAGGAAATTGATTCATTGATCTTGAGATCCCTGGATGTTAGTCACTGTATTGTTTTGATAAATGTTATTACCTGAAATGGCCACAGTGTCTTAAAGTGGTTATGGCAATCCTTAGCAGTGGCCATGAGCGGCATTAAACTTACTTTACTTTATCCTTTAACATTTACCTGTTAGTATTTTGACATTTAGAATTTTTAAGTATTATTTCAAAAAAAGAATAACTGTGATATGTTTCTGTGATTAAAGTTGATACAGGCTACTGTTAATCGAAGTTTTATCAGTGTATGCTAACCATTAGCATATCAATGTAAATTCTTTTATACGTTAGCATCAAGCTAGCCCTAGGACATTAGGAGACTATACCATGTATTGAACAGGAATTTAGTGGTATGTACATTTCTTTGTGTCTTTTGTGGCTCAGTGGTACAGTTATTGGCTGAGGTTGGGGTTTGATTCCAGCTCCTGCAGTCACATGCCGAAGAGTACTTGAGCAAGACACAGAACCCCAAATCGCTCTCGATGTTGCTCAGT
The DNA here is from genome assembly GCF_033239565.1 of Halichoeres trimaculatus. Taxonomy (NCBI): domain Eukaryota; kingdom Metazoa; phylum Chordata; class Actinopteri; order Labriformes; family Labridae; genus Halichoeres; species Halichoeres trimaculatus. The sequence goes on from NW_027437181.1 coordinate 27,316,191, forward strand.
GTTGTGTGAATGGTATGAATGGTCAGGGTAAAAACTGATGGTTCCCTTGAAATCCCTTCACCATCAGTGTGTGAATGTGATGTGATTGGGTGAGTGAGACTAGCAGTGTAAAGCATTTTGAGTGGTTAGAGACGAGAAAAGCAGTATATAAGCACTGATCCATTTACCATTTACCATTAATCCAGCAGCAGTGATTACACTCATGAAAACAAAGTCAGATTCAATGTGATGATAAAGGAGTATCAGCTTCCCTTTCTGTCTGTGTCATGACCAGCTGACAACAGCAGCTTCACTGGACTTCCACTTTTACTTTTATTTCTTTGAGTTGCAGCTGGAAAATCAAGCTAATATTATTCATTAGATTGATGATCTTTTTAGTGTTTTTTGGTCGATGAATGAAACAATCATGGTTGGATTAACCTACATTTGAAAGCTATTAACAGTTACTTTTAGTTCAGTAGAGCGAAACAACAAAAAGGAGAAAATCGTGAACAAAAAAAGTGAATACAACAGAGCCTGGTAATTGGTTCAAATCAATGAATAGTCGTTATGATGGAAAGACCACGGATGAGTTAAGAAACATTAATTCGGATACTAAAGGACTGAGAGCATTGAGGGAGAATTGATCCAAAAGCAACTAGAACAGACTTGAACTGCTGAATCCAAAATGAGATGGGTATAATTTGGATATAATCTGTATGAAATTACAGTCATCTTTTTCATCAGTAAGACTTGGTATTTCTAAATTAAATCCAAGTTTGGCATTTAAAAAGCTGACATTTAAAAATGAGCCTTTCTTAAAATAACATGCTGAATATGAATCTTAAACCAAGAGGAAAGATGATTTATTCCTGCTCTCAAACAGCAGCTGTACATCGGGTCATGATACTTACAGAATTCTGACACAGGTCGATGAAACATTAATTTTTGTATCCTCTTTATTTGAGAAAGATAAATATGATTGTTGCAAGCCTTCAAATCATAATGCATCCATTCACAGCCACACTGCATCTTTCACCATCTCTCCATACTGATTTGGAGGGAGACAGTGAAGACAGTGGAGAGTCTGCAAAGATTAATTTACAGCATTTGAGTCTGTTGTTTGAGCTTCATCTAAATTATGGAGCCGCAGCATCCAATCATGTCTTAGTCAACATTCAGAGGGTGGCTCTTTGTCATCTTTGATTATAAAGATTATTTCACTTGTTTATTCTTGAAATATTGGGAGATGTAAAAAAGAGACGAGAGAGACAAACATGGAGAACATAAACCCAAGTCAGACACATCGGTATTAGAAAGGTTCAGTGTGGATTTCAGGGAGTATTAAGAGTATAATAAGTATCAGTCATCATCACAAATTGTAAAACACAGATTGAGTGCTGTTTTCATGAATAATATGTATATTAGGGGTGGGTGAAATGGCCCAAAATTTATATCACAGTGTTTTTCCATGATATTGCGATAACGGTATCATATCATGGTTTTCCAACATGTAAAAAAGTAAAGTCTTTTCAAAACATGATTCTGACTCTGATCTGTGTTTTAAGCATACACATCCTACCAATTTACCAAAGGTCTGCAGATGAGCATCAAATCTACAGCCTGATCATCTCTTGAATCACTTTGTTAGATTTAAGGGTTGGTTTAGTGAAGAATAATCTGGCAAAAATGAAAATGACAAGTTAAATCTTCTGTTACAAATTCATACTTTTTAATCTGTATTTGCTGAAACTCTTTAGCTGCATATCAGCATGCACATAGGTCACATTAGCTCATCTTCAAAAAATGTTGGTGTTTATTTCAACATGTCCCTGTGTTTGTTGATGGGTATGATCAACTGTTGTTAAAACGCTTTGCCAAGCACCAAATGTTTTCTGCATTCAGATTGAAGGTAGCTCTGATTTTGGAAATCAAATTTACATTTATTGATCGATTAATTTGAGCAGGATCTTGCTGAGGTTGTGCACACAGGTCAGTATTATGGTTCCATTCACATCAGAACTGGGAAGTGGGGAGTGGGAGTGACGTCATCTCCGAGTTAGAAATGTTCCAGTTGCCAAGTTGGAAAAACTTTCTATAACATCAATATTTCTATACATAAACATTGCACAAGACTATGTGTACGGCTGATTTAGTGTGAAAAACACTAGTCAGAAATACTAAAATAAAGGGAATTTCATATGCGCTGAATTACTGATTACACCCGTGGCAGCCATCTTTGATTGTAAAATTTCCCAGTAGAAAATTCCAACCTAGGCGGCGCCTTTTCCACTGGGGGAAACTGGTAAATACTGACTTCCAAATACGAATGGAACGCACAATAAATACTGTTGCAATTTTATGTTTTCAGATATCAGTTTTGGAGTTTTAAAGCAATGTCGTAAATGAGACACACTAATCATGTGAAATCATTGTAACCAGGGCTTGGCATTGATGCTTAATTTTTGCTCACCAGCCACTGTGGCTTGTGGTTTCCCAGAGTTACTAGCCACTCAGCATTTTCACTAGCCACAATTTTGTTGTTGGATAATTGTGTTTAATATTATCAAAGTGGATGATGACATGCTAAAGTTTACTTGAACTAAGTTTGCAACCTTTTTAAATATAAATGACCCCTGGATGCCCTCATATCAAGACTATATAAATCAGGTATCCAGCACTGAAATGGTTGTGCTCCTTGAATATGAAAATATGCAGACTATTAAAACAAAGTAATAAAAAGAAGAGTTTATTATCACATTTAGTGGAAGTTGTGAAGGTTGAAGATTAATTGAAAAGATAAAAACTTAATTGGAAAATCTAGCTGTCTGCTTAAATATGTGTCTACAACATTATTTTTTCAGTAATAAACTAAGTACCATACTGTCCTGACTATAAGTCACTCTGGAGTATAGTAATTAGGGCTGGGCAACAATTAAAACTTTTAATTGTAATTAATCGCATGATTTCCCTGGTTAATCATAATTAATCGCATTGTGAAAGTGCCATAACATCTGTCATGCAAACACTAAACCAGTACTTGTTATACAGTAATAGTTACATCACATATTTAGTGCAAATCAAATTTACAAAATGTAAATACAAAATTAAAGCTTATTGCCACTGTCAGGGCATTAAAGTGATACTCCGGGATGGAACAAGTTGGGTCCTATCACAAGGTTTAGGGCAGAAATGACCCCTACAGCAGTGTTTTTGAGGAGCAGAAGCCCAGAGCGCTCGCACCAACCACCCCGTCCCTGCTCCTCTGCCGGTTTCCTCTGCATTCAGATGGGGCCATATTTTACTTGACCAAAAACAGAAATAAACGGACTCCCACCGAAAAAGTCTGATATCAGTCTGCATTCATGCTCTATTTAGAGAATTTTCAGCGCGTTAGTTTCACACAAAAACACAGCTAAATAAGGCTCTAGTTCTCATCGTGTCTCTTCGTCCTGGCAGACTACCTGTTGATATCTGGCACGCCGCGTGCGAACTGATACACTAAGCGGCGAGCGCCTTTAAGTTCCGTGGTGTTGCCCCTCTTCTCCATGCTTGTTTTGGTTACTCATCGTGTTTTTCCGCCAATTTCACTTCCGGTTCCACCGTGGCCAGCAACAGACATTTACAAAATAAAAGCATGTGAGCAACATGCTCTAATGTGAGATAAAATATTCAATGGCATTAATAGATTGACGGGTTAACGAGAAAATAACGCGTTAACTTGCCCAGCACTAATAGTAATACATTTTTTTGAAGTCGTATCAGTCAAAAAATGCGTTATGAAGACGAAAACAACATATATAAGTCACACTGGACCACAAGTTTAATTTATTTAGAATGATTTGGTTTGTTTACAGTATTTCCAGAGTGAACTTTTTACTTATAACTTTGATAAATGTTTGTATATTAGGGGGTTTAAACGTTGTTCCTACAGCTCCTCATCTTCTCTACGTGCGCTCCTCTCCTCCTTCCCTGCTCTAGGTGAGTGTTGCGGGTGAGATCAGTGCAGTGTGACTTTAAATGAGCTCCATCCGATAAATGTCCTCACTTTTAAAAAGTTACAGGAGTTTTGGCGCTCGTTTGTGACTTAAATCTCGGGGTTCTGTGGACAATAGAGAGCAAAAAAGATGTGAGTGAAGTTTTGAATCACGTCATGTAGGGCTGGACAATTAATCGGATTTTAATCGTGATTTCAATTTTGCCATCTGACAATCATAAAAACAATATAATTGAAGAAAAACAATTAATATGCCATACAGTGTAGATGTATGTAAGTTCCTGTGCCTCATAGCTCTTCTGTGTTCCATGTGCAGCCACAGCGAGTGTGTGTGACTTATGTGTATCAATAATACTGTTTGTGCCACTTGCTGGTTCTTTAAAGTTGTGTTTAAATCAGTACTGACGTTTTTGAATAAATGAATAATTGTGTATATTAATCGTGATTTCAATATCACTTAAAATAATCGGGATTCTTATTTTTACCATAATCGCCCAGCCCTAACATCATGCCTGCGCTAAACACCGGGAGCTGTCACGGTGTCCAAGACGGAGGCTGGAGACGAGTGCCTGGGTGCCTGTCAGCGGAAGACCTTGCAAATGGACCAATGAGCTAGCACCGTGTGCAGGCAGTGCTCATGGGAGTTGTAGTGTCGTAGTCTCATACTGCAATGGGTTTAGTATTTCAGAAAACTACATTTCAATAATTCAACCCGCCAAAGTGGCTAGTAGGAGTGACTGTGTTACCCGCCACAGCTGAAATTCACCCGCATTTGGCGGGTTGGTGGGTGGTGATGTCAAGCCCTGATTGTAACCTTTGTTTCTGAGCTTTTTTGGACATATAACTCAGAAGGCTGTCATACTTTGCGCGGAGAGGATGCAAGTCTAAATCAGGCCCTCTTTAAATGATTGAAGATTATCTGGGAGGATATTAAAGATACACAGAGAAAAAACACAAGCAGGAGGTTCTGATATAATTTCAAGGACAAAGAGATCACTAATGATTACACAATGAAAAAATCAATCACAAGGAAGTGAACTGAACATTTCCTTTTTTTTCTTACTTTCTCAGAGCCTTCTAAACTGTAACCACACCGCATTGACATCAAACACATCCACATAAAGCAACCCTTTCTAATAATTAAGCTTTATTCAAACACAAATAGAAACATATATACTGTCACAGTCCTCCCAGTGTTGCTTTGTAGCCCCACTCTTTGCTGTACTCCAAACCCACCTGTAAGCCAGTCAGTGACCTTGGCTGTCATCACTACAGCCACTACTGGCTCATTTTATACAAGTGTGTGAATTGCTCTCTAATAAATAGAAAAAGATCAGATAGAAGCATAATTGTAGTGGGATTCAAAGGAGGTTGAGAAGATTAAGCTGCCGTGTCTTATATTGATCACTCTGATGGTTTATTGACCCATGTTAGATTACACTTTCTAATCTGCTTAAAGACTGTTTTCAGTGACCGTGTTTGCTTCATCCAGTTTAGCAAGTCACCTTTTGGCTCTTCTAGTGACAGATTGGATGAGAAGATTATTGTTTTGTAGAATTAAGAATAAAAAATAATATTTTGTTTCAACAGTGATGAACCTGCTAATCAGTTTTCTTCTTTTCAATTGAATCAAAGCTCTGCTGAATGAGGTGAAATACAGTGTCATGATAACGAAATCAGTCATCTTAATTATGTGAAATTGTCTAATATTTTGTTCATTCAAAACTGCTCTTCAGCAAGCTTTTTCTCTGTCTTGTATGTTGATGCCTAATATTTCCAACTTCTGATATGCACTTTTTTTTTTTAATTTTATCATTTTACAGTCTATCTCTTTGATTTTTGGACTGTCACACAAAATTCTGCCAGCCTGAAAAGTTCACCTTGAATCCAGGAAACTGGCAGAAGAAGTTTGTCGTTAAAAAGTTTTTCCCCCCCAAATAATTGAAAACTTAATTGAAAACTTAATTGACATTGGAAAATAATTCTTTTTCAATTTGATTAGAAAGATTATGAAACAAGTAATAAGTCTGCAAACTAATAAATACACAAAGAAGCAAACACACACTCTGGAGTGTTTAGAGTACTCTTGTACAGACAGAGGTTGTTGATCACTTTCCTTCATCCCATCTTGCAATCATGCATATCATGAAAGAAACCAGCGTGAAAAACACTTAACTATCACTCAGCTCTTAAAGAGCTGTTGTGCTTCTGCAGACACACAGGTACAGGGTTTTGTTTTCTATTTTTCTTTTATTGGGACTGGGGCAATGTTAAGATCTAACTCTCAGAAGGGCTGTGTGAAGTGAGCTGATCAAACTGATGTTTTTCTGAATCAAACATTAAAAAAATATATTTTTACAAACCTGTACATTGATATGCCATCGGACAGTCTGGACACATTGGTTTGTTTTCATTACTGATTGTATTTTCCACTCTTTTGAAATCCTTTGGCTGATTCACCAACATGTTTATTTTGCATTCTTTCAGAGTTGTAACATTTGAGCTGCTGCTAATTGTCAGACTAAATCTAACTCCTCTGATTCCATGAACAACTACCCAAAGATTATTTTGTAAGTTTATGTGATGTGATATCAAAATATATATTTTTTAAAAAGCTATAATTCTTTATGTCTAGACCTAAGCTTATATTGTACTGTTTCTAGAGGTTTTTGCAGACTGAGTCCTTTTTTTCGGATGCATTTTTTGGATCCGTTATCGGGGGGAAAAAAAAAAACTGTCACGCACAGACATCTTGCACAATGTCTCAGATGCGTTTATTTTGTATTATTCCCGAATTGCAGTAGGAGAAAATGGAATCATCAAGTAGTGATCGAGTAATTGATCCTGAGCAGCGGCTGTTAGTGTGTTTGAGGTATGTGCTCAGGGGCTCACACACACACACACACACAACCACAGGCGCAGGTACACAGACTCACTGTCACGCGCATGTACACAAGTCTTCGTCATTTAAACATAAAAAAAAAAAAGAATCATCAAGCAATTAACCCTGAGCAGCGTATGTGCAGCGTGCACTCGCACAGGCACACAGAAATCACCCAAAATGCATAGAGTAAATATGTCAGAAATGTGAAAATGTCATGTTGCAAGTAGCCAACAGCGTCTCTGAATAGTCAAACTACCCAGGAAATGAGCAAGGCAGATGTGAATAAACACAAAAAAACGAACCTGTTCTGAAAAAAAAAAGACAGACGAAAGTTTTGGATCAAGTGTGCAAGCATGTTTGACATAACATGGGATCAAATTTATTTTTTAACATGCGTAAGTTTTGGACGAAACAAATTTACTACAGTTAAAGTGTAGTAAATTTGCTTGATTCAAAAAGAAAAATTTAGATATTCCTCACACTGGGTTTTTTTTTAAGTCTACCTGAGTCTGAACCACTACATTTTAGCTGCTATTTCTTTCAGGCTACCTGCTCCACAAACCCCCTTCCCTCTGATTGGCCAGTTGTTACGGCTGTGTGTGTTCCCTTTCTCTCCTGCTTGGTTCCAGGTGAGGCCACTGATTACCAACGAGGCTCACCTGGTTTCAGCCTTGAAAAGCTCACTGCAACTTGCAGCAAGGGAGAGGTTTTTGAGCTGGGGACTGCTGCCTTGCTGTCCTCTCATCGGGGATGTTGTCATGTTGTTTGTTTAGTGTTTAATAAATTCCCCTTTTGTACCTGTTTAAGGTGTTTTGTATGTGTTAGTATGGATCATTTATGGATTGTTGTTAGCCCCATAGGGCCACCTTTTAGTTGGGGTGTAACAAATGGGGGCTCGTCCGGGATCTGAATGTCCATGAGGTGTGGTATGCCTGTTTTTTAGTTTTGCTTTTTGTGACCTTTTGGGTTAAGTAGTCTTCTGTTCTTAGAACATTCATTAGTTGTTTGCTCTATTTAAACCTTGTTTGCTGAGCACCCTATTTAGTTAGTCGCCGGGCAGTGAAGAACTTGCCACTTTTTTATTTTGCCTTTCTTATTTTTGGTGGTAATCCTGAGGAGGGGGCACACTTGTGCTTGGAGTACCGCCTACTCTGAGTTCAGTGAGGCCTCGAGCTTGGCAAGCCACTGAAGACTAGGTAGGTAAGGTATCTTTGTAGGCAGGATTAGGGTGACTCAGGTAAGTTTGGTAAAGCAATGGGTGTCTATGATTGTCAAGACTACTTTGGTTTGGTCACTTTGTGTGCATCTACTTTTAAGTACTTTTGTATCCTGTAACTTATGGTTTGTCTTGTTTTGGGTGGTAACTGCACTCCACTTTTGTTTGGTTACTTTGGTTGCTTCTTGGGTGCAAGTTGCAACATTTGTGTGTAGCTGTGGCTACAATGTAACCATTTTGTGTGTGGTTGTGTGGTTCACCATTTTGGTAAAGACATTTCCTGTTACTCGTCGTACTTAATTGTAGAGTTTTTCTTTCATTAGGACTGGTAAGTCACCCTACAGATCTGGGGATCTGTGGTGGTGGGAGTGGCTTCCTTTGCCTCGCAAGGTTGATTTTGCATTTAGCAGTGACTTGTGTATCTTTAAGACTCCTGGGTGATCATTTTGTGTCGTGGTCAGGGCAGTCATTTTGTGTGGGATCTTGTGTGTGTGACTGTCAGTTAACGGCAACCACTTGGTAGTTGTGGCTACGTGTGTTGATCCAGTCGTTTGACTGCTCGCCACTTTGGTGTTGGTCATCGTAAGTTACCGTGTTAGATGTTTGATAATTGTGTTTTGTTTTTGTGTGCACCTCATGGTGGTAGCCAGTTTTGTCGTCTGTGGGAGTGGCAACCACTTTTTGGCTACCTTTTTGGATTGGTGCTGCATTTTCTTTTACTGAAGCTGCAGCATCTTTAGCTGGCCCTTTTTGATTATGTTTCCCATAATGATTCATCTTTTAACACCTTCTTTAGCAGCAGTCCTGTAAGTATTTTTGATTTTTGTAGTGGTAGTTTTTTACTACAGTCTGTAAGTAGCACCATATTGAGTTATTTGAGTCAAGATTTCAAAATAAATGCTTAAAACACTTTAATTCAATGAATAAATGTTTTTTTGATTGTAATTTTAATGAAACTATTTATTCATTGGTTTTAAGGGTGGGGGTGTTACGGCTGTGTGTGTTCCCTTTCTCTCCTGCTTGGTTCCAGGTGAGGCCACTGATTACCAACGAGGCTCACCTGGTTTCAGCCTTGAAAAGCTCACTGCAACTTGCAGCAAGGGAGAGGTTTTTGAGCTGGGGACTGCTGCCTTGCTGTCCTCTCATCGGGGATGTTGTCATGTTGTTTGTTTAGTGTTTAATAAATTCCCCTTTTGTACCTGTTTAAGGTGTTTTGTATGTGTTAGTATGGATCATTTATGGATTGTTGTTAGCCCCATAGGGCCACCTTTTAGTTGGGGTGTAACACCAGTACTTTGGAGATCTGTCAGGGACAGAGTTATGGCCGTCCTCGGTGTTTTAGGCCCACATCTCCCACTTATCGTGAACTTGTTGAGGATCTATATGCGATGACCTCATCGTTTTAGCAAATCTCATGAAGATGTCATGCTGCTTTTTAGAATAGATGGTGTTTAGCAGTTTACAGACAGACATGGCAGCTGCTATGTTAGAAAGACTGAACTCACTTTTGGTCTACCCAAGGAGATAAAGTGGAGACTGGTTTGAGGCTCCTCAGTAACAGCCAATGTTTGCCCGCCTCTATGTATGTGGTTTCCAAGACTGACCGAGCCATCATCAAGTGGACACCAAAAGAACTGCAGTTTTCACACCCAGAATTAGCTTCATTTTTCATGGGTGGAGAGAAATCAGTCTTAAAATGCACTCTTTGAGGGATGCAGTTCCTAAATTTGGACATAGCTGTTGATTGTAGAAATAATTTGAAAGTATCTTAAACTATTTTATGATTATTAATGACTGTAATCAACTAGCATTTGAGATGTTTGTTGGTGTGCTGGGTGGTGTCAGTGGGTGCATGGGGGCAGTGGGCTTTTGCAGCCTATGTGTTTGAAGTCATCCAGTGGTGAGCAGAGTGGTGGCGATAAAAGACCGTGCTCTTTGGTTTTTTTTTTCAAAGAAATGAGTATTTCCCCTTCATTTCTTGTACTTTCTCTCCTTTAAATGAAACCATTTCTGTTCATCGCTCATCGTTCATGTTTCCCAGAGGCTCAAAGAAATGTGAAGGTGTTGTAATCAGATTTGTGCATGATAAGGAGCTGCATAAATCATAATCAGAGCCTTTCAGGTCCAGTTGACTTCCATAGTTATTTTTGAATGCAAGCTGATATGAAGCTAGTGTTTTCATTCATCACACCATTTACCAGCCTTTTGGTGTTTTAACCGTCGTCTCCAGGTCAGAGGTCAGTCAGCATTACCCAATCATACAGTATTCACTTAGACAGCGCTTTAAATGCCATTAATGATACAAAGAGGCCCACACATAGTAAAGCCTAACAGTAAATGCTGCATTTTGCAACAATGTTTAAACCATTGCAGCATTATCAGAGACAGTGAGCACACACAGACTCCTAATTACCACAGCAGCTTCTGACAGCTTTATTATCTGAGTTGAAAGTGTCATCATAAACATACCAGCTTTTTTGTTTTGCCTTCTAATGTCTCATCAACAAGTCTTCCAAAGGGTCAGCAGCACATTACCATAACTCTTTTTCCATCAGTGTCTTTTTTTCCCTGTGAGTCTCATCTGTTGTCTCTTCCCTTTCATGCACACACACATTAAAACACACATAAACACACGTCCTATCTGTGTTTTCTCATCTGTCAAAAACAAAGCCTGGGCATGCAGAGCTGTTATTATTGTTTTCAGAATGACTTCAAGCACCTGGTGTGTCTGTTCTTTTAACATTTCATTCTTCATTCAGATCTTGTGTCACTTTTATATAAAGTTTATTTATTAGGTCTGGGTTAAAGGAGGCATTTACTTATCACGCTGAGGCTTTGATATCCACTTTCTTCTGACATTAGACGGTCCCTCCAGGAGTTGGCAGTGTTTGATCACTAAAATCTTTTGCATTCGGTTTGACCTTGCAGTTTTGACGAATAGCTGCAATTTTACTGCAAACTTGTTCAATCACTGTTTTCCCTCTTGGGTAGGCTTTGGTTTCAAGAACTTGGGTCAAACTTTGAACAAAGCACTAACCTCTGTTTTAAATTATAAAGCCCCGGCGTAAGTAGGGATGGGTACCAAGTTAGGTATTTTACAGGTACTGACCAAATTCTGACTGTAGTAAATGGTACCGTTAGATCAAGCGGCAACCTCTGGTCTAAGAATATGAGACAATATGGAAGGGTTAAAATCTGCTAATTCTCGAGCGTCCACTTGAGGCTGGCTCCAGAAGTGCCTGAAGTCACATTCAAACCAAGCCAAAAAAAGCAGTTTTTAAAACAGAAATGAACATCTCCTGTCTGAATTGTTCTGTTTACTATCGGCACACACTGTACAGGGGGTGAATATTTTTCTAACTCAGCAGTTCAGAGGATATTAATGTGGCGAGCTCGCACAATCAGAGGCACAGCTCAGGTCACGTAACTGATGGGCACCCTACAGCATTATGCAGAGCCTTTGCCACTTCCAGTCATCCATGTTTTATACAGTCTATGCATTGGATTCATGTAAAAGCCAATGGTACCATGTTTCAGTACCTGAATGCATCCTTGTGACTGTGAGGGAGTGAAAGAGTAGGCAATTTTCCCTGGTGGATATTAACACAGTATTGCAAGTTTATATATTGAGAAATAAATGTGTTAAATTGAAAAACTGTGAGATTTTATGATCAAACAAATTGATATTTATTGCTACTTAAACACACAAAAGTACCAAAAATTGATACCATTGAGCACCATTGAGTATCGATACCGTATCATTTCAAATGTGACAGGGACCAATCCCCAGGTGTAAGTGTTAAAAACTGCAGTTCACCAAACTTCCTCTTGAGGCTGGTTGCGGAAACACCAGAAACCAGATGAGCTGATCTTTACAGCTGAAATAAACATGTTTACAGACTCCTTCAAAAATATTTTCAGTAGGGCTGCATGATATTGGAAAAAACTGACATTGCAATTTTTGCGGTTGCGATATATTGTGATACATATTGCGATATTAAAAAAAAAAAAAAAAAAATTCACCAGATGACTTGAATAACTCTGTTTGAAGAGAATTTGTTTGACTCACAATGACACCATTGTATTCCTATAATACCGTTTAATCCAGGCTAAGGGGGTTTATCTGTGAATGATGAAGATTGCTGTATATGAAAGGGATCCAGGAGGCCATGTCTCTGTACAAAATAGAATAGGTTTCAATTTCAGTTGCTTTTTTTCCATTTCTCCAATAAATGGGGGAAATGGGATCGTTGCATCACATGCGTGATATGACTATTGCGCATGCGCACATGGCGATGGCGATGTTCAAACAATATATTGTGCAGGCCTAATTTTCAGTACATATTCTTAAGAAGGTGTTTTTTTTTTGTTTTGAAGATATGAAAGTTAGAGTTTTGTTTTTAAGGTCTTGATTGACTTTACTGAAAAGAAGGGCTGAACAATTAATCGAATTTAAACCAACATCTCATTGTAATAGAATGCAATTTTCAAATCACAAAGGCTGCAATTTAAAAAACAAAACAAAAAAAATTAAAGTGTATTTACTTTAGTTTGTGTTTTGTTACTGATGAGAGATCAGTATGATTTTAATACAATTAGTATTTAAATTTATGTTCACACAGTGTTTCTTTTTCATTAAAAAATGCATTCTACATGTTGACATATTTCAGCGGTTGAGCCAGAGATTTGGTCTTATTCACATTTCTGCACTGTATTTTATGTGAGATCCATAGACGAGAGGATTCATATTTATTCTTCAATTTATTGTTCATAATCGGCCTGTTGTTCTGCAGTGCTTTGTTCCTTTCTCTGATTTTATTTAAGGTAATTAATGATCATTTTATTACAGGTCTATAAGGCCTAAAGTTAAATCAATCAGTCAGTATTCTACTGTGATTGTAATAGTTAAATAAAGGTATGTGTTATTTGTAAACATAACATGTTGGCCTGGCAAATAGAAAAAAAATGTTTGTATGTTACACTATCCTTTGTTGTGTTGGTCATAGTATAGAACTGTTTATTGCTTGTGTTAAGTAAATAATGTAGAAGATAAACATCCCCCCAAAAAATTGCAATCGTAATATTGGTAAAAAAAAAAAAATATTGCAATTAGATTATTTTCCAAAATCGTTCAGCCCTACTGAAAAGCAAGCACGCTGAAGCTGTTGGGGATGAGGCTATAGGCCCACTTCAACATTGCCTCATCCACACTCAGTTATTATGAGGCTGCGTTAGCATTGCAGAAGTAAAAAAAACTAATGGATGGATTTTATTGGATTATCTGTCTCAGGTGCTTAAAAAGATGTTTAATGTATAAAAAAGCCTAAAGGTATTGCACTTTGCAACTTTGAAAACCAGCTTCTGTGAAATCAGGAATTTCAGATTACAACAAACAGAGAGGGAACCCACAGAAACCTGGAGGGCCTGATTATATTTCTGTTTGAAGTTTTTTTTAATGACATCCAGGAAGAGTAGTTAGCATGAGCAGTGACAGAATTATAAAGATCAACAGAAAAGCCACAGAAAATGAGATTAGGAGTGTATACCACACATTCTGCCTATCAGGTGATCTAAAGGTTTTTCAGAGCAGAAACATTACAGGGGTGACAGCTTCTCACCTAAATATACTTTCAAAAGAGGAAAAATACAGGGAGAACACTGTGAAAGGCAAATAAATTCTACTGCTGAGAATCAACTCTTTTGTAAGGCATGCAAGTCAGACAGGTGTACAGCAGGACAGATGGACAGAGGGACACTGAGACAGGCATACAGATGTTCACCGCTCAATACAGGTTGACAATGTTTGCAACCTCTGCAGCGGGTCAATAGCTTTTCAAGGGTTGGAAATTAACTCTATTTAATGAGGTGTGTGTGTGTGTGTGTGTGTGTGTGTGTGTGTGTGTGTGTGTGTGTGTGTGTGTGTGTGTGTGTGTGTGTGTGTGTGTGTGTTTCGCAGAGGCATTGAGACCACAGAAGCAAAACAGGGAAGTACCTCAGGAGGAAACAGACAGAGAGTTAGAGGGCTTCAAAGAAATAAGCCGAGACAATAAAGAGGAAGGATGAGGGATGGACAGAAACCAGAGGAGTATCGAAAGACAGGAAGACAGAAAAGCAAGACAACAAGAGATTGGCGGAGATCAATGGGGTGAAGTGGGCAGTGTTGGGGAAGAGCAACAGAGGCTGAAGAGATGAAAGGCTGTCTCCTGATTTGTTCCCTAACTTGAGAATTGAAATTGATCCCAGAGTCAAGACCGTGTGTGTCTGCTGTGTGTGTGTTTGTATCCAAGTGCACAGGAAGGCCTGTGTATTTGTAGGGCTTAAAAATAACCAGTTTAGTACAGTAAACACAATATAACTCCACTTTGATTTGCTGTTACCAGTAGTGCATCTTGCAACTTCTCAAATATGAAGTTATTTTTTACTGTGTGTCCCATAGTAATCAGTTACAATAACTTTTTAATCCAACCCTGTGGTAAAGTTATGCCTACGTCAGTACAGCAATAACACACAGCAAACACAAATAACGGCTGATAATCATCATATGTTTTTTACTCTTAAATTCTTCATAACTGGAGAACTAATAAGCAAAATACCTGAGTGACAAAAAGCAAGGTACTTTAGAGCAGTGAAGACAGAAGACATAATGAAACAACTAACTACTTTCATAATGCAGTAAATCATTATTCAACTCAGATATGTTTTAAAGTACCAATAAGGAATCGTAAGTTATTACTTATTTTTATAAGCACGCTCAGTTCTTATGGTCACCTATGTATCCATCCAACCACTGACTCATACACTTACTGCTAATCCATACTAATAGATGCTCTTGTCATTGAAAACTCTCCATGATGCATAATATCAAAAGTACAAGATTTACCTTTTTAGGTGCTTCTCTGGCCACATTTATCATTTTATTTATTGTTTCTTTTCTGACCACAGCATTTTTTCTTGTTGCTTCTCATTCATTCGTTCATTCTTTCATCTTTTACCGCTTATCCTATTCAGGGTCACAGATAGCTGGGGCCTATCCCAACTGTCTTAGGGTGAGAGGTGGGGTACACCCTGAACCGGTCCCCAGTCAGTCACAGGTCTGACACACAGAGACAGACAACCTTTCATTTGCACACTCACAGCTATGGGCAATTTTTGGATGACCAATCAACTTGATGTGTGTGCTTTTGAACTATGACAGGAAGCTGGATAGAGAACCCACGCATGCACAGGGAGAACATACAATCTCCACACAGAAAGGATCACCTTTGCCAAAATTGGGATTTGCTAACCACTGCACCAACGTGCAGCCCTATTGTTGCTTCTCTGGCCTCAAAATTATAAACTCACATTTCTCAACTCACGGCCTTTATGCACCCTTCAGAGAGTGTATTTGAAGACCGATTGTGTCTCAGTGGTGAGTACAAGGCCCATTTCAAAGGGTTTTTCAATGCGGCTGGCTAAGGAGTCTCACCTACCCTGATAGAGCATATGTTGTCCCAATATTTGTTGCTATTTTCTGTGCCCTATTTGGCCAAGAAGGCCAGCTCTCAGGGAGTGCAGTAAAACACTGCCATGGTTTCAACTCAGTGGGATATTGAGTAACACAAATTTTTATCAAATACAGGCCCCTTTAAACCTTTAACTATCTCACAACACTGGTGATGGTGGTCAGGTTACTTGGTGCTAGCTTTATTACTATCTACCTGTAACAGGGTTGGGCTTTAAAGGTTGAGTTGTTCAAAGGTTTGTTCTCATCCCAGAATTGGGATCCAATCGGCAGCTTTAGTTCTGGAGACACTATGGCTCATATTCACAAAGCATCCTAAGGCTAAAAGTAGCTCTTAGTGACACTATTCTTCGAAAACTTGAAGAATTCCTTGGGTTCTAAGATTTTTCTTAGAAATTTCCCTTGGTAAGATAGAAGTTATTCATGAATTGCGTAAGCCGTGAGAGAGCTCCTAAGGTGAAAAGTTGTTAGGAGGAGGGAGGAGGGCTTTTAAGAAGCTGTGTTGGACTTTCCCTACAGACTAAGCACAGTTTCTGCTACCTGTGACGGCTGTTTAACTGGTGATCCATCCCCTAAACAGTCCAGTAAATAATCAAATAATTTCTGTAACATTCATACAATTATTAATATCAAAGAAAGTGGCATCGGCAGCCATAACCCAAAACGGTAGCCCGGTAGCCTACAACAGTGGTTTTCAAAGTTGGGGCCGCCAGGAGGCACTAGAGCGGCCTCAGTAAATTGGTGGGAAGGGAGAAAATAAAACCTTTTTTTTTTTCTAAATAGTAACTTGTCCCGAATGTTATATTTATGCCATCTTTTTGGATTCTCAAGTTTCCAGTTGTACCTAAATGCACCTTGTGTGACAGCTGCAACTTCAGCATGATGATGTCATGATCCATGTCAGCCTGGTGGTTTGAGCCTGTAAATAAGCTATCAAAAATCTGAACTCACTTTGAGGTTCTTCCCTTGTCTTCTGGCTACATGTAAGACAGGAACATCCCACCCTAGTTGACAGAGCCCTGAAATACCCTTCAACCTACTTCTGTGAGTCAGGCTTTTGTTTTTTAATAATTTCCTATTCTAAACAAAGGAAATAATTATTTAAAAAAAATAATAGAAGTTAGAAAAAACGTTCTTAAAGTTGACAATTCTTCACATATGTTGTAGCATAGTCTGTTGGTTTCCAAAGGGGGTCCCCAGCCAGAAGCAAATACTACTTGGGGGGCCTTGGCATCGAAAAGTTTGGGAACCCCTGGCCTACAAAACTGCATAAGAACAACTTTGTGTTGTGCTGTAGTTTACGCTCTTGCTTGGGATTGCCAGCGCTTCTCACACTCATACACAATGTGTGCGCAAGGGGCAGGAACAACGCATTGATTTGTTGGGCAAAGCGCTCCTACATCTGCCTCTTCTCTTGTGCTGTGATGCCAGGACCCAAGTTCCCTCTTAATACTCTTTTGTTCTCCTCCATGAGCTGAGCCAGTGTCGGTCTAGTAATTTTTTTTATCCATTTTGTTGGTTGTTTTGGTCGTTCTGCCAAACTAAACCGCTTTTTAAAAGGAGGCCAGTAATCACAGGGAATGCTGACAGCTGAGTCTGTGTTCACCGTTAAAACCAAACACACTGAGTAGCAACATTTCCAGACAGTAAACAGAAATAGGTGTGGGAGTGAAGTACCTATAAAGTTGTGTCACACAACTACTTTAATTTAGCTGAGTTTCATCATCATGATATAAAATTAATGTGACGATTACACGGTTTTTAAAACAGTCCAAGTTATTCATTGCTAGGAGCACTGAGTGATTTTTTTTCTGATCTTTTTCCTTTTTTGTAACAACCAATCACAGCTTTTAGGAGACTGCGTCATACCTAGTAATAGGGTCAACCACAACTCCTCACTAAGATGAAAGTTTCTGTCTCCTCCTTGCTCAAAGCTGCTCTTAGAAACTTCCTGAATCACTCTTAAGCGAAGAGTCCTTAATAGGAATTTTTGGGCTAAGTTAAGATCTCTCTAAGAGGACTTTTTGAGTGCAGGCCCAGGACTTGAAGGCTAACGTTGAACTATCAGGACCACTGGTACATCCTCTAGCATTAGACTACAGTGTTACCTATCAAAGCATAAAATGACCTGTTCTTGTTACGCATCTCTACACACTAAGTTATCTGCATGACCTGACAGTGGTGTATGTGTGAGAGAGGGAGAGTGTGACAGACAGGGTGAGGGGTAGGAGGGGGTCATCAGGCTGATCGACTAAAGCAGGCTGAGACAGAACATCACACACACACATTAGTCATTCATTTGAACCAGTTTGACCCTTATTAAACACTATTTCTGCTGGGTCACATAATGTTTGATTGCGTTTCGTTTCCTCCAACTGCAAGGTCAAATATTTAAAATTTTTTGCTGAACTTCCCTTCCTCTGAAGCAGCTTGATAGAAAAAGATTATCTGCCTCACTATCTGCATGCTTCAATCTAACCCGTTCTTTGTTCACGCTGTGTGTATTGATTGTCTGTGTGTGTGCCAGAGCTCCTGTGCTGCATAAAGATCATACCACAGTCATGAATCACAATCATAAATCAAATCAGAGTCCTGCATCGTCTGCAGGGTTCGAAGTTTTCTCGTTAAATGACGGTACAAATACCTGCAGTATAAAAGAAATCAGTGGGCTTCACATTGGAAACATACTGGAGGTATTCATGGGCATAAATTGCTTTTCCACAACAAAGAGCACCTGGTGTTTATGCAGCCAGAATACTTTGGGAGGCAGATGTTTGTTTCACAAAGCTGATGATTGTTTGAGTAATCACATGATAGATCCACTTTGAAACACCTGTGTTTTCCTTTCTCTGAGAGTTTTGTGAAACAGAAAGAAAATAGATAAATGAAAAACATTATGTAAAGGTATACATCTGCTCTCCTACGTGAAACCATGAAACAGAAGCAGCAGAATTTTCTCTGATGTAAAAGTACAGAAACGTAAGCCTGAGATAAAGGAAGGTACCTGCTTAGAGCATGCAGGAGCAGAAGACAGACGAGTACAGTGAGCACGATTTCTAAGGTAGCATCAGGACAGCATGTACTGCTTATTCCACAAACAAACACAAGAGCTTAAAACATAACAAATGCAACTGGTGTAAAGCAAAGTGGAGTAACTATGTATTGCATTAACACTCCTGTTCACTTGTGGACTCCTGGATCACTCCTCACTCAGATCACATTTGCTCATTTGAACTCCAAATTCACTTAAACTCAAGAGCAGGCAGGGTGAAGCCCACGGAAGTCCAGGTCAGTGGATTTAGATATTTGTGCACCTCGCAGGATGCTGTCATGACATTTTGAGGAGTGCACATGGCTCTCGAGTGGTTCATTGCCTGATGTACTCTGGCTGCAGTAACTTCAACTCCAGAGAGTGTATTGCCCGATATTCTTTCCTTCTTCCACACACTTTGAAGATACTTTCTTTTTGTATCATTTTGCAGCTGTTCCTCTGATTTTACCTTTTCTTAATGTCAAAAATTACAGGTCGTACTTTGTACATGCTTTAGAAGTTCAGCAGCATGCTCACCAGTGCATCTCTGTTTAAGATGTAGGACATCATGCAGGACAAGAGCCTTAATCCTCCAGAATACATACCTGCATATGAGGAACGATAGCCCTGCCTTTACAGTTAAGCCTGTAAACGAACCAGACTTAGACTCTAGCTCCAGAGCTTATCAATACGTGCTCCCAATGCGATAACAAACCAAATTTACTTGACATACATGAAGAGCGGGGTATTAGATTTCCTCCGTCATGCCACTACTACTGATGACTTACTGGCTCTCATGTTTCCGAGGTCTTAACATGTGTTGATCACACCTAATATTTACCTGTATTCACCTCAGCCTCATCCTCTGTCCTCACAGCCTATAACTTTAATAAAGAAAACCCCAAAAGAGTAGTCTAAAAAAGACATGCTCATTAGCTTCATATCAGCTTCAATTCAAATTCAAACTTGCCCCACCAAAAAAGTTTCTTTTACTCTTTCTTATTTAGGGAATTCAGGGATGAGATTTAACATCCTGCTTGTATATGTTTCAAAGCCCAAAACATCAATAATGTCCGAGGGAGGGGGGTGTTTGGTGTGAGCGCCCTGGGCTTCTGCTGCACTAAAACACTGCTGTAGGGGTAATTTCTGCCCTAAACCTTGTGATAGGACCCAACTTGTTCCATCCTGGAGTATCACTTTAAGTCACGTAATTTAAATCTAATAATCAATTTGCAATAATGTATCCACTGATTAAAGTGGTGCCTGAGTTAAACTGAGCTGCTGACACCTTTTTGAAATGCTCAAAAAAATTGGAGGGTCAGTTTCTTGCAAGAATGCCTGGATGAATGAAAGGGCCTAAAATTTGTTTTTACTTGATCAAAGTAAAGCAGGAAGCAAACCAAAAACTTTGCTTCTGGAGGTGTTTGTTACAAATAGTAAGCAGATGTTGAAATCTGGGTTAAAGCTATTGTGCTGAAAGATGAAAAAAATATATATTAAAGAGGGGTTAATATGCTTCTCCATATTTTAAACATGAATATAAAGCAACAATTCTTGATGTCCATACTACATGTGTGCATTTTCAAATTGGTACACATGTAGTAGAAATCTGTTAGTCAAACCCATAGCTGTGTGCTGGCAGGCCCTTCAGGAGGCTGACCAATCAGAGGGAAGGGGGTTTGCAGGGCAGGGAGTTTTAAAGAGACAGCAGCTTAAATGCAGCCTTTCAGATAAAGGCTGGAGTAAGGGATTTCTAAATCATCAGTGTAGGGAAAAACAGGGATTTATTGAGCTTTAAATTATGTAAAAAAAATACTCCAGGGGCACTAGCTTGACAGTAGAAGCCTGAAAAACATGCAATACCCCCTCTTTAAGATGCAGAATAATGTGATCAAACTTAAGTCAGTTATTAAGCAAAGTAAAAATAAAATAACAACAACAATGTATGTATTTAATCTAATAAAACAAACAAACAAACAAAAAAAAACAACCCCAATAAGGTTTTGGCAAGAAGCTAAACTAAATACAGTTGTTGGGAGGAGAGCTTTCTCTGAGCAAAATTCTTATTACAGAGTGAATTATGACTTGTTTAAATTCTAACACAAGCCCTACTCAACTCCTTATACATTATTAAAATATATGGCTCTGACATTTTACAAAGAAAATATTAAACTTAAAATATACATTTTTCACTTCATAATCACTCAACAGATGACTAGAAGTGACATTTGATAATGGAAAAGCAGATATTTTGGTATGGATTAAGACTTGGATCACTGAGGTCGTATCAGTACCAATAAAGTGTAATGATCCCCATCCCTAATTAAATTGGGTGTGGTATTGCAGGGGTATTTCACACTTTATTAATTCCACAACCCTTTCAGAGGTCTCATAGTAGCAGCACAGCATTGTACATTCAGTGCTCATGTCATCCTCTGGAGGAGGGAAGACGAGTACAGGTGTTGCTACAAGTGTGGAAAAAAGGTTTACTGTTTTTGACTGCAGGACTTTGGCATTCATGGCTTCTGCAGGAAACAGACGTGCATTGTATATTTATGATGAACAATATTAAATCAGTTTGTATCTCAGTGAAGTGAAAATAAATGAAAAATGGCAGAAAACAATGCTCAAACTTCCTCTTTGTAGATTTGTTACTTTTAAAGTCTTTTAATGCCATAAAATGTCAAATTTATAGACAAGTGTTTAAATCCTTTGCAGATCAAATGTGCCACTCTTGATGATGGTATGTGGCACATATTTCTTCTTCACTGTTATGGTGTGGAACTTCAGGTTTGTAAAAGTTAAAGGTAGAGTCCGCAGGATTTTCCTGAAAAATAAAATGTCAACTTTTACAGGAATAATAATATGTCAGTGTCTGTGTCTGCCTCAACCCCCTCCTCTGCCTGTATAGCTGCATGTCCACCAAGCAGACCGGTTTGTTGACTGTGTCACGTTTTTCTTCTTCGGTGGATTTATTAGTGGGGTAAAGTGTGTCGTGCTGCTATGGCATTGACTGCTTGGTGGAAACATGGCTTATATTGATGTTTTGGTTGTGTCTGGACTTTTAAGGGCAGAGAGTAGGCATGGTTACCTCAGCCAATCACAGCACATCCAGTGCGCAAGTGACTTTGTGTGTTTATTAGCCGGTGGAAGTTGCTATTAAGAGCAGCTACGATAGTGAACATAGCATAGAGGAAGAAAAACACAACCAAAGTGAAATGAAACATCAACTTTCACTAACTTTCAGAGAGCAGCACAGGATGAAGAGCAAGGCGAGTTGGCTTTCTGCTAACCAGGTATGTGTCAGATACCTGTGATTAGCTTGTGCTAATATGCCAAGTCAGGTGCACAGCTCTCAAATATCTGCCACGAAGAAACGTAAACGTAGAAACGCAATGCTACAGGTAGTTGCTAGGCTAGTGAGTGTGTCACAGTCGGAGGCAGTGGGTGTGTGCTGCCGCTGGCACTGAGCCAAGGAGAAGAAGCCCATATTCTTTTAAGATCAAGTTTATGTTACTGTTTTCCCAGTGTTTATCTTTTACACAAAAACATACTGAAGACTTGATCCATGCCTCTGACCGTTTCAATACATGTCCGTTTCATCTTGTCATCCTCCTACCAAGTTTCACTCAGAGCTATTTACCTGTCTTTCTCTCGTTCTCTCCATTCTCTGTCTTTGTCGGAAAGTAAAGTGAGAGAAAGTCATTCTCATGCAGCTCATCAGTTCATAGTGCATTCATAGGGAATATGCAATTAACGAGAAAAGCCTTGAGTCAATAGCACGTTGTGTGTACTCATACACCTCATCTACCATCTACTCCTCCTCTGCTTGCTTCCCCTCCACCGGCTCCTTCCCTCCATCCCTCCAGTGTCCTCTCCTCTTTTGTCGAGCACCTTCTCCACTCTCCTCCTCCACGCTTACAGCTTTCTTGGTGGAGAGCGCTCATTGCTCCCTCTCCTTTCCTTACTTGTCTTGCAAATCATTTCTCATTTAACCACACCTCATCATCCCTTACCATCATCATTACACCCCCCCCACCCCCCCACCCTGCCCCCCACATCCCCTCCCTCTTTTCCTCTTTACAGTGCCTCTCTTCCTCCCACCAGCCCTCACGCTCACACAGCTTTCATCATTATCATCACCACCTCCTCCCAATCTGTTTACTCTCTCCACCCCCACTTCCTCCCTCCCTCACTAACTCGGTGGCATCCTAATTCACATGTTCCTCTCTTCTGCTCCTTTACACCTTTTTCCATTTTCTCCTCAGTGTTGGTGTGAATGGCTTTGAACTAGAAATGTGTCATGGTCTCCTCAAAGAGAACGACAAGGTGCCCACTAAAGTGTTTCTACTTTCTTCTTTTAGGACAAACTTGCACACGTTCTCTTTCTTCATTCCTCCCCTCATCCTCTTTTAATACACTTGTTTCTGCGCCTCCTTGTTTCCTCACTCCTCCTCTTCCTCTGACCTTTCTCTTAATCACCGCTTCATCAGGGCCATTATGCTTCACCTTTTCCATCCTCCTTCCCTCTTCTCTGTCCTTTCCGTCATAACGCAATCTCCTAATGCTGCCTTAATTATTATTTTCTCCCTCAGTTGATGTTTTTCACTGTTTTTCTTTCGTGTTACCCATTACGCAGCATTCACGTCCTTTCAGTCAGACACTCAGACAGCTGTAATTTCATCTTCTGAGTGAGCAACTGAAGAACTAAACTAAAGTGCAAACAAACTTCAGGCAGAATGTTTGTTCATCCTCCATTTGAAGTTTGTGATGGAGGTAATGCAAAAAGTAGAGATGCTTCAATACAACATTTTTGCTCCGCCTGTTCCTGGTTTGAGACTTTAAAAGAAAAAAAAGTTGTGAAATTATTGTTAGAATTTTTGTATCTTGTGCTTTGAAGAGCAATTAACAGACTACTTTGTTTTGTAAGTTTAACAACAAGGGAGAACCTAGAACGTGGAACAATAAATTGTGGGTAGGTTTTTTTGCGCCTCCCTTAGACTTGTGTCTGTATAACGCTTGAAAAATACCAGATACGTCTGCAGTGTGACTCCGTTGCACTGCGTCTTGACTAGGGATGGGAACCTTTCACATTTGAAACGATACGGTACTGATGCCCGGTACCTGGCAATCGGTACCGGTACTCAGCAGTACCAATTTTCGGTACCTTTTTGTGTTTCTGTGGTAAAAAATAAAAATTTGTTTAGGAATAAAATACACATGTTTTTTTTTTTACTACACATATTTATTCTTCATTAAATAACCTTGCAATGCTGTGTTCATGTCCAGCATGGAAAATTGGCTACCCTTCCACTCCCTCACAGTCACAAGGATGCATTTAGGTACCTAAACATGGTACCTTTTGATTTTACATGAACCGGTACCCGGTACTTTTGACTGAATTTGGTCGGTACCTATAAAAGTACCTAATTCGGTACCCATCCCTAGTCTTGACTCTGTTTGTCAAATTACACCGGCTGCATGTTCAGTCTATCAAGCTGCATGACTGACAGACAGCTGTAGTCAAAAAGAAGGATGGTGGCGTATTACCTGTAACATGACAGAGCAGCCACCCAGACACACTGCAGCCGAGTGGATCCAGTGTAAGTTGACACATTGACTCGAGTGAAAACCTATTTGATCCATTTGCGGAAACGCACTGCACATGCATCCGTGTTATTGTAGCCATAAGAGCACTTAAGTGATGCAGCTCTTTAAAGCCAGGCTGCTTAATCCAGTTTGTCTGCAGGTTTTAATTAAAAGATTGGTTTGATTTCAGGATGAGGGTCCAGCTGTCTGTTGCCATCAGTCAAAGTTCTGAAAAAATTACGGCAAAATTTTTCAGGAAGGAAAAATTTCGGAACCTATGTCTCAGAAACCAGCCACACTATCATCAGTGGCAGCCTGGTTTGCTTCCAGCTGAAACCTGCCATGTCTACCAAAACATTGAAAGTGCCCCTGTTTAATTTAATCTCCAATTTACATTTAGAGATGCACTTGTGAAAATCAGAACCAATACCGATGTTAGGGTAATTATCTAAATGAACCTGGTACATTTTTTGTTGTTGTATTACTTGCAAATTTTGTATCTGTTTTTCAAATGAGCTATTGAGTACAGATGGGTGCTAAATTAGGTACTCTGAAAGTTATTGACCAAATTACAAAAATACTGTACTGATTACAGATTCACATAAAACTAAACAGTACCATGTTAAGGTACCTGAACGCATCCTGTGACTGCGAGGGAGGGGGAGAGTAGGTGATTTTCCATGCTGGACATGAACACAGTAGCGCAAGTTTATATATGGGGAAATAAATGTGTTAAATTGAAAAACTTTGAGGTTTTATTATTAAACAAATTAATATTCTTTGCCTCATGAACACACACAAAAGTACCAAAAAATAGGTACTGTTGAGTACCGATACCTATTGCCGGGTACTGGGCATCATTACCGTATCGTTTCATATGTTTAAGCGATGAGATGTTTTTAATCCATTGCTAAAGTATTTGAATGATGCACTCCCTCTTTTTTGTGACCCTTTGAAAAAGTAACAGGAATATGTCTAAGAAACCACATCTTTATCTGAAACGATGCAGTACTGTAACACTGACGTTTTCTCTCACGATCCACTGTGAAACAAATTAGTCTGTTGAAAGAGCAACAGTTAATTAATGCAACAAATGTAAAGATAAGATGGAATAAGATACAGACAGACCACCATCATGTACTGGGAGCTTTGGCGTCAGGGCATTTTGGGCAGATAACAACTATTCAATGAGTTCATCTTATACAATGTCACATCAGCGCACACAATAAGTGACCAGAAATGAGGTCTTGTCTGCTTCTCTTAACCAGAAGCTACTGGTGTCAGGGTAATTCCACAACAGCAAGGTGGTGGCTGTCATTGACTTGTCTTTTGACTAAGAGCTCAGAAATTAAGGTGTTGAAATTTTTGTCACTGACTGATCCATTTCTCTTTTAGGCAATTTCCATTGATTGATGTTAAAGTTGAAATCCATTCAGTCACTCAAAAGTACTTTTGATTCTACCCCCAGAAATCTTTTTTGTAATTAAAACCATGACATTAATTTCCAGAGCCCTTGAACTGATGAATCCTGATAGACACAAAGCCCGTAGGGCAACAGAAACTCGCCAACAGGAGACAAATATAACTTTAAAGCTGGAGTAGTAACACTTTCCTTCAGCTAATTAAGGACTTTATGTGGTATTTAAAGCCAGCAGGTGTCTCTGAGGTTGATAAGTCACTGCGGGCTCATTTTGTTGCTTGAGAGAAGGGAAAGTAAAAGAGACAGAGCTGAAGTTTTAATCAGGAGCCAGATGTTTTTGCTGAGAACCTGCTGGAGTCACCGAGGACTTGTTTCCTATTCTCCTCAGCTTCTTCACATTTATTCTCTTTACTCCTGTCTCTCCTCTCGTCCTGCTTTCCTCGGCTCTTTGGTTTCCCTGAATCCTTCACCACCTTTTCTTCTTTATTTCTACCTGTCCTTTGTGTGACTCCTCTCCCCCTTACCCTACCTCAGTTCCTCTCACCTTGTGTGAAACATCCTAGTTCATCTGTGTATCAAGTTCTGTCTTATTCGTTATTTTCTTGACTTCTTCCTTTTTTGCTTTTTCCTTCTCTCTCCTATCCTTAAACATTATTTCTCCTCCCCCTGTCATTTTCTCATGAGGCATCATGTTTGACTTTGAGCCCTCTTAGGAGAGCAGGTGTATCCATTAGCTCATAGTGAGACACACATACACATGAACCTGCAGACAAAACACTCCTAACCTCCCGACACAGGGATTTGTGTTTGTATGGGAAGACGCAGTCGACAACCCGGGTATGGTCCAGCACAGCAAAGTAGTTCAACATTCTGCTCTCATATGAATGAGATGTCTTAAAACTTTTTCTGTCAGGTTGAATAAATATAGTGCCTCACCTTGAGACCTGAGCTCATTAAAATGTGCTGCTTTTCCTGACCTGTGGGGACTCAAGTTGAGTCAATTAAGGCTGTCCTCCTTGACCTGGCGCAGTAAGATATACTGAAGTCTACTGCTTCTCCTGGGGAAGCAAACACAGTCAGAAAAAGCTGTTTGAACCTGGTACAAAAGGAACTTCCTGTATTGGAGTATTTTTCATCATGGTGCCTGCTGTGAACAGGTCGAAAAATGCAGCCTGTATTGATCACAGGTCTGCGACGGTCCCTCCAAGGTTGTGAAAATTGGTGAATTCAAGGGACTATTCAAGTTAACGAGATGAAAATTAATAGTAAGCCTTATTTATAAACAGCATATAGTGTTTCCTGCATATAGAGGATTCATGGGTGGCCAGACAAAGTATATACGGCACGTGTTTCATCATTTGTTCCTATGACTTTACAGTCTAGCTTTACCTTTCACATTCTATGAAAATAAAAATATGTTTATTCTCGAAACGGGAAAATAAATTAGCATGTGCAAGGCATATATAAGACAAAGTCAAAGTATTCCTTTGCACCATTTTTATTGGTCAGTCTCCTCTTTAAAGCTAAATATAAGCTGAAGTGCTTCCACCCTTAAAAACCTGTGAAAATATAGAACAGTAAACCAAGAAATGTAGAACCAGTCACTCTAAACCCAAGTCATCAAACCGATTTTGATTTGTAACACATTTTATTAAATAATTTTCATGTTGCATCATACCTCATTGTATCATAATGAATCAATCGCACCAAATCTTTGATTGTACCCTGAAACGTTGGTGTTGTATTAGACTGTATTTCATTGCATCACATTGGACTGAACTGAATTGTATTCAGTTGTGTGGTATATTAATTTATCCGTTGTATCCAACCTTGTCTTATCATATTTATTTCCTTATTGTATCATGTCTTGAGGTATGGTACAGCATTACTCGATGCAGTGCAACAAAATGCATCGCAATGAATCACAATGTATCGCATCGCTCTGTGTTTCATTGTATTTAGAAGTAGGTTCTGCTGAAATTTGCGTTACTTGTTTGTAAACACAACATTCAAACTGGATTCTTCCTCTTGGGCCTCAGTGCCAGCAGCAGCAGCACACCAACGGCCTCTGACCGTGGCTACGTGAACACACTTAGTAACCCAGCAACCACCTGTAGCATCGCGTTTCTACGTGGGATAGACACGATAGCTGTGCACCTTGGCTTTGCACGTTAGCACAAGCTAACCATGGGTATTGACACATACCTGGTGAGCAGAAAGCCAACTTGCATTGCTCTTCATTTCAAGCTGCTCTCCAAGTGCCTGAAAGCGAGTGAAAGTCGAGCCAAGCTTCACCCTTGTCTAAGCGTTTTGCTTCATTTGGTTGTGTTTTTCTTCCTCTATGTTATGTCCACTGTCGTAGTTGCTTTGAATAGCTTCTTCATCTCACGATCAACACGGAGAGCCACTTTCAGGGGGCACACTGTGATTGGCTTACTCTTTTTAATACAACCAAAAAATTAACATACAGGCAGATTAGGGGTTTGAAGCAGACACAGACACTGACCAAGGTTATAATAGTTTTGGATTTGTCATTATAGTTTAGTTTTAGTTAGTTTTGACATTTTATTTTCCATTACAGTTTAGTTTTTATTTGTTTTAGAGCAGGCATTCTAGTTTTTATTTACTTTTGATTTTTGCAACAATGCTTAGTTTTAGTTTAGTTTTTGTTTAGTTTTAGTTTTTTCATACCTTATTAACCAGGTGCAGGATTCATAAAGGTCAGAGTAAATATTTTGTCATACTGTTTATTTTCAAGTCCAACATAGTGCTCCCTGCTCAGTCAATGCTGATACTGAACTGTTGGCTGCTGCCTTAAACACATGAAAATAATATAAACTTAATATAAAAAATATAAACATAAATTATATGAAATAATGTTGACATACATTACATAAAAATAATATTAACATAAATTACATAAAAAAAACAATATAATATGGGGTTCAATAAATAAAAACTTGGACTCTGTAACAATAAATGCAGACTCATATACAATAAAAACTTGGACTCTGTAACAATTTAACTATTACAGATGCTCTAATTTATTGCTCCTCTATGTTTAGTCGCAGCACAGCGCACAGCCAGTCAGTGCAGTTAACAAGCTCGTCCTTATACGTTGCTATGATGGTGCTATACGGCGCTGACAACTGCCGAAAAACTGTCTAAAATTTGTTGGGAAAATGTGTCAGATTAATTAAAATCCTAAAGGCTATTAACATTGTCAAAAACTATAACTAAGGGAATTTTGTCTATCATTTTAGTTAGTTTCAGTTAGTTTGTGAACACAAGATACAGCTTTAGTTTACTTATCGTTTTTGTTTTCTTTTCTAGTTTTTATTAGTTTGAGTTAACTGCAATGTATTTTAAATTTTGGTTTTCGTTTCTAGTTTCATTTTAGTTAACTATTACAACCTTGACACTGACACACATGTATAGAGGCCTGTAGGAGACGATTACTCCTGTAAAAGTTGACATTTTATTCTTGGGAAAATTCTGCAGACTCTACCTTTAAAGTCTAGTATGTGTCTAAAAAGTACTTCTTTCTCTTCATGCTAATATTGATATGGACTTGATTTAAAATTGATTTGTGTGCTCTGATATCAGTTTGATGATGGACTATCTTGATCATTTGTTATGCTTTGTAGTGCAATCATAGATGAATTATGATTGATGTGTTTTTAGTATTGGTCAAAACAAGGACTCTGAAACGTCTTCCCTGTCAGTTATTCTCTAAGAAACATGGATTCAATGTGTGTACAAAGTTACATAGGGGTCCTTTACACTGGAGGTATTACCATCACTCTGAAGTGCTACTCTCTCCTGACTTTGATGATTCAATAAATGCCTCATTTTTCTCCATATAGCTTTAGATTGGGGACTTCTGTCATATATTGTTGTACTGTTATGATGTAGTGTGGTTCCAGTGTGTGTACATCTCCAAAAAGTCCTCGTTCTTGATGACACTGTAAGATTGGGACTGACTGTTGTCTGAAGTCTATGCTCAGAGCTGAGTTTACTGCAGATTGTAGATGAACAAGTTGTGAAGCTGCTTTTGTTTGTGATCTGTTTGACTATAGCCATGACCTGTAAAACCTTGGCTTGGTATTGCTCAGATGATTTTATGGATTTGTCCATGGCAGTGTTTTAATCCAGCCTCACAAAGCCTCACGCATAATATGAATCAACTTTATTTTTATTTCATCTAAATCCAAAATGTGTTCCAACATCAGCTTTAAGACTTGAAGGTGAGGACCCCATGTTGTTTTCTGCTGCTGCCACTATTTGTTGACTCAAAAAAATAGCAAAGAGAGATCTCTGCTCAATGTGCATCACAGTACAGTAGCACTCTGAGTGTCCCCACAAGAGCACAGGAGCAGGGCTTCATTACAGCAAAGATAATCCATACCTGGATTGTCTAAATGGATATTGAATTGGGAAAAAAAAAGATTGTAATGTATTGATTAATCAGCCCAATGTATCTGTGTGTGGGTTTGTGTTCCTCTATGTACTCCTGAACGATAGAAGTCTTATAGTACTGTATACTTATGTATTTTAGATGTATTAAATCCAAAATACACAACACAATATAGACAGTATTATACATGACTTATTTTGGGAGCTTCTTAAAGGAACTTCTTCAAACACCTAATGCAAGTCTTGTTTTATGTAATCCCAGATGCAAGTGCTTTTTTTTCCATTTAAAAAAGATGAATCAAGGGTTGAAAAAAACAAAAAACTGGAACACCTCATATGAAAAAACTTGCAAACACCATTATCAAAGCAACCAATCTTTTTTTTCCCCTCATAAAAAAATCCTGAAACAGAAATACAGTTTAGGACGGGATGTACTTTCTGTTCTTGCATAATGAGGTCAAAAACAAACACAAATATATCTGCAGAGGAAAGCAATATTTTCTTTAAAGATTTGCTCAGTTTTCGATGAATGTCATTGCAGACACTGCTTTGCCATTTATTCCCCCCACACACACTGCTGCTGGCTTTATGTGCAACAGAGGGAGGATGAAAGTATCTCATCTGTTGTGTCCTCTCACAATTAAAAACAAACCCTGAGATCATTTAATTTCTTCTCAGTGCATATCTGCACATAGGCAGAGGGACAATCTTAGGTTTCCTTGGATACTGACTTTATATTTAGTGGTATTGCACAACCTTTACAGTACAGATCTGAAGTTGTATCACCAGCCTGTGCTTGTTATTGCAGAACTATTCTTGGCTGCACCTCCTGCTTAACGTTATCACTGCTGTAACCATATCATTACAGCAAAGTCGGTCCTCAGGGGTATTGTAGCTCCCACTCAATGAAAAAACACACCTTTACACTCCTTCAGAGATGTTCTTTAGAGTAGTACACACATCAGAGCCCTGCCCCAAGCTACGGTACAAACCTGGGCTGCATCTGAACACCCGCATAATCTGTGTTTGTTGTGCTTGTGTTGTTGTTTTTTCTGCTGCTGTAGATGTGAATGGAGGGGAGATTCTGCTGCTGAGCTGTAAACCCAGTAACCTCAGAGAGGAGGCCAAAAGTACAGGTACGTTTTGGTTTTTAGAAAAACAGGATGTGAAACACCAAATCTGACCGTGCATCGTGTTCAACTGTGATCAAAAATGTTAACTGAGAAAATATCTAATTCTTAAAAATTATCCTCCTCCATCTCTGAAGTTGGAGTGCTTCAAAAAACTATTTATGACCAGTAGATGGCAGCCTGGCTACACAAAGATACAGATGCTGTCCATGGTGCTGAATTCATGCACTCGGTCTCTCTGTCTCTCTTGTTTTGTATATGGCTGATATAGAGACCATGTACCCATGACTAGTTTTATCTATCTATCTATCTATCTATCTATCTATCTATCTATCTATCTATCTATCTATCTATCTATCTATCTATCTATCTATCTATCTATCTATCTATCTATCTATCTATCTATCTATCTATCTATCTATCTATCTATCTGATCTACCATTCTGATTGAGCTCTCCAATCTATTTATATCTCATACATCTCTGGAAATGTAAAGTATAAATCCATGTTTGTTTACTTTCCGTGGCCGATCTCAACTCCCTTTATGTCTGCTGAGTTGAAGCAGATATGCGTGTGTTGCGCCCCCCCCACGGGGTTGAAACGACAGTCTCTTCAGGAGCGTATGCTGCTACAAAGACTGCCACCAGTAGACGTTTAAAAAAAAAAAGGGAAAAAATCTTTGTATAAATATATATAAAATGACTAAACTAGCCCAATGCACAGAGAGCTACCAGCTTGATGGATGACTCACAGTAATGCTGTGAAATGGCTCAACCCACACAGACACACACACACACACACAAATGCACAGCCACTCACTAAAAAAAATCACACATAACACACCCATAATAACATGCAGAGCAACTTCCCTCACATGCACACGCATATATACTGTGTCAACCCATACGATACATACATACAAAGGTGGTTATATCAAAGTTGAGATGGCTAACTCTTTACAAAAAGGAAGGCGGCTGCCAAGTGGAACAAAAACAGCCTGGATTAACATGGCGGGAGATTAGCAACAAATCTATTATGAAACTATTTAAAGCAATATCAAGCTGCTGTAGCCTATTAATCCTGTAACATGTGGTCGACATACCCGAGGGGGCTGTTTGGGGGTCTGAAGCAAAGCGAGGATTAGCTCGTATTCAGTTGACTATTTTTTTCCAAGCTTTACTAGGATGCAACATCCGTGCAACCAGATAATTCTGATCTGTAAGTGCAACAGATTCATGAGGAAACATGTTCGCGTTCATTTATGGAAGAAACAGTGTCCAGCAGTGACCTGAGAGAAGGGGCAGGAGGGATGATGACCTTCTGGTACGCATAGCTAAAATTTCACTGAAAAGTGCCCTCTTGGATGTCCTTCTGCTGGATAAATGGCCTTACAATACTCTTTCAGGTACACGGTCAGTGGTTAAATATAAAAAAGGGCCCTCTGAATGCTCTGAAAGGTAGGAACAACAACCAGCAAAGTGCCCTCATTGGTGCCCTTTATTAGAACTTATGTAATAAAAACGCCTTTATGGTAGTTTGGTTTTTAGTTTGTGAGTTTAATCTTTCACTCTTCACTCTTTTTTTCCAACTAAGTGGTGAGGCAGTGAGCGAAATTCTATCATTTGATCATGTGAGTCACTTTAAACTTCTCAGTAAATGAAAGATAAAATCTTAGCAGAATGTGAGCTTCGTGCAGGAAACAGCCCTGCACAAATACAAAAAGTTTCATTAAAGAAAAGTTAGTAACTGTTCCGCCACACAATACAAAGTCATTATCAGAAAAGTGAATTTCCTGTACTGGAGAAAAGGTACTTTTAGCAATTTAACTAACTTTAGTGGCTTCCACCATGTTTTAAATCCTGGTTTAAAAACATATCCAGGAAACTAGAAGTCGCAGGAGTGATGTGCATTTTCAGAGTCTTAGTTGGAGCACCCACTCTCTGGCTTTTGTTTTCATTGTGTGAAAGTAGTGGGTGACACCTGCTGTGAAAGACTGTAATGGGCCAAATTGGGAGTGACGTGTAATTTGCATTTTGCCTCTAAATGTTGCCGCTGTTGGTCGTCTCTGCGGCTCAGCGGGCTAAGTCTCCACGTCGTGTTTGTAGCGTTGTAATCTTGTTAGTGTGATCCTCTGCACATGCCACCAGGGATCTGGGATCAATAACTGGCTCGTGGCTACGCTAGGGGTGCACCCACACACTCACTCACACACACACACACACAAATATGTCAGTGAGATAATAAGGGTGGTGTTTATGATACTAGGATTGATTGGCGAGAGGTGGAGTGTGGTGTGTTTTAGCATCACGTGACCTCAAATCACATCTGGAGATGTGCTCGGCAGAATATAAGTTAGGTTTGTGTTTGTTTGCTCTATTTGTTTTTCTGTTCATTTTTTATCCTCAACCCCTCACTTTTGAATTTTTACTGCTTTTCATCAACCCCTCCTTTTTTCCTCACCCTTATTCCTGTGACTCTCCCTCATAAACCTGCAATTCCATTTCCTCATTTCATCCCCCTTTCCTTACCATTCTTTTCTTTTCTCTCATATATTTCTTCACTTTATTTTCTCTTTCAAACCCTTTTTCTCAGTCTGATCTGTTCTTATCCCAACCTTTTTGAGTGCTCTTTTCCCTCCCCTGAATCATTTGCTCCTCATCCTTCATCCCATCCTTCGATCTCTTTTTCCTGAGTCAGCTTCCCATCACCCCCCCCCCTTTTTACCTGTATTCCTTATTTCCCACTCTCCTTCTTTTCCTCTGTCATCCCTTTCTCTTTTCATCTCACCCTTCTTTTCCTGTTTCCTCTCCTCTTTTTCTTCCTCTCTAACTTTTTCCCTCTGTAGTGTTTCTCCCCCCTCTCCCTTGTTGCTCCTTCTGTCCAGCTCTTTGGATAAAACCTACCATCTCACCCTTTCATTTGTCTCCCCCTCTCTTTTTCTCTCTTTACTTTCTCTTTGCTTCTTTCATTTCATCCATCACTTCTTACTCCACCTCTCCCTCTGTCTTCCCTACCCCCTCCTCCCATCTCCCCTTCATGCTCCATACCCTCCCACCTTTTCTGTCATTCCTGTCTCCTACTTTCTTTCATTCATCTGTTAACCTTCCTTCTTTTTTCCCATCTTCTTTAAGTCTCTCCTCCATTCTTCAACTTATCATCAGTTCATCCTTTTCTTCTCCTTTTCTCTGACCATCATCTCTCTTTCTCACCCCTTCTCTCCCTTCTTTCTTCCTCTTTATACCTCCTTTTCAGTCACCTTATCCTTCCTCTTCCCTTCTTTCCTTGCTCTTGTCATCCTCATTTTCCACTTTCCCTCCAGAATTTTTACTACCTCTCCCATCCTCTCCCGCTCTCCTTGCGTCTGCCTCGCTCTCCTTCTCTCCTCCTCTCTCCTTCCCTCCCTCCCTACCTCCCTCAGTCGTCGCTCGCTCGCTGTGCTGTGCGGACCTACCAGCCACCTCTCTCCTCTCCCTCACTGAATCTCTTCATCTCTCTGTCTCTCTTTCTCTCTCCTCCGCTCCTCCGGTCTCTGCTATGACAGCTCACACCAGCAGCGTGTTGCCCGATCTGAGACCATCAACCCGTCACCGGTTATCCTGTCCACGCGTTACCATGGACATGTGTGTGTGGGATATTCGTGATTGATCTTCGGGTCTCATTATTTTATTTTTCTATAAAAACGAAAGAAAAAAGGAGGAGGGGGGCGGCCGTCCTCTTTTACCCCCCTCCGCTTCCTTCAGCCAAGCAGAGCGGCAAGGTGGGGAGAAGAAGGCTTTCAAAATAAGCCAGCTTGGATTTATTTCACAGCAAAATGACGGATTTGGGAGCGCCGGAGATGCAGCTGATGAGGAGAAGGCTGAACGTGAAGAAGACGGGCAGGCTAAGACGCGACCTCCCGCTTCTCCTCCTGCTGGGGCTCCTCTTTGGGGATTTCTCCTCGTCCAAGGGTGAGTTTTGGAGGCTTTTACATCTGTCTGCATGTTGGACTGCGTGCCGCCGCGCGCGCTTGCATGCTCGTGTGTGCGCGCGAGCATGGGGATCAGAACATTCGCAGGTTGGAGTGTTTGCGTGTGAGCGCGCGCGCGAGTGGGGTGAGGAAGAAGGCTGGTTAATTCGTAGCTGCGCATAGCGTTAGTGTATGTGCGTGTGTGTCTGCGTGTGAGTGTTAATGTGTGTGTGAGAGGGAGAGATTCACAGAGTTAGTCTATGTGCACGCGCTCACCGCTTATAGGATAACGTGCGTGTGTCCTCATACGCGAGCGTGTCTGAGAGAAGGAGAAAAAGAGTTGTTAGAGGGAGAATGAGAGCTAGCTACAAGCAGGCACAGTGACTTATTGAGTGTGTGCACGCGTGTGTGCGCGCGCGAGTGACAAAGAGTGCAGTGCCCAACTTGGACACAGCATCACATCTGGGGAACAGTGTGGGCACACTCATTTTTAGGCCTCTGTGCTTCGCAGATGTTGTCCTCAAAATGTGAGTTAATTAAGTTAAAAATCGATTCTTAAAACCCTTAAACCAGATTAGGACAGTTTCTCAGGTGTAAACACCAACGCGGGCAAACGTCTGAACCAGAAACACTTTAAAATCTTGTGGAGAAACTTACTCAAGCTGCTGTGCTGCTGTCTACAAAATGAGCAAAGTCAGACTGAGAGAAATGGGGTGAAATTTCATCCGCAGGGCATGAAGAGAGGAAATCCCATGCTCATAGTATAATATGATTTTGTGGCACACACGCACACACACTCACACTCATGGACACATACACTCATAGTACAGCAGCTGTGTCCCTCGAGAGTGTGATGGTCCAACAGGGGGCTGATGCTGTGTGTCAGCAGCAGGTCAGTGTGGGTGAGGCTCTGATGGATGGATAGAGGAAAGTGTTAACATTCCCCTCGTTCTCTGGGAGCGTTACTGTTACTCTGTTTATCAATAGCTTCTCTGTGTGCTCTTCTCCTCCCTCCAGTTCTCACTGCTTGTCCCTCTGTATTTCTCTCTCTCACAAACACACACACACACACACACACACTCACACACACACACTCACACACACACACACACACACACACACACACACACACACACAGTCATCAGTCAGACTCCCTCCATTTGCGATAAAGAAGAAAATGGTTCCGAGCAGTGTTAAGATTCCTGATAATTGTTAGTATGTTGCTCTGTTGTTTTTCTTGAACACTGTTTTATCTTTGGGCGTAACGTAGTGTGTGTCTGAGTGTGTGTGTTTGGGGAGTATGTAGGTTGTTGACCTGAGGTACAGGTGTTCATGTTGCATCAACTGCCTGTTGTTACCTGTGGTTTGAGCTCGCTCATTACAAGATTTTTTTTCAGGTTAAAGCCTTTTTTCAAATTTCTCTTCTTTTTATTTCAATCATCATGACTTGGACAGGAGATGGAATATCCTTCCAAATTTTAGACAACCTAACATGTTTTAAACTCCCTGAAATTCCCCGGCTTTGACCACAAATTACTCTTTCTCGTGTCACATCATTACAGCGTGTTGTGCTGAATACCAGCAGCTATTTAAGCCACAGGAGAACGAAACACACGGAACAAAAACAGAGTCAGAGAAAATTAAAGGGCAGGAAGACATCTGGAAAGACAGACGGAGGGTGGGAATAATTTATTTCGTCAAACCTGAGGCCCCAGATGGTTGCCAGCCTTTCAAATGTGATGTCGCACTTTAAATTCCAACACACAACTAATTATTGATTGTCTGCAAATGTCACTTAAAAATGTCATGAAAAGTCAGGTATCTTCAGACAAGAACTGAGGAGCACAGAAACAACCCAGTCCCATAGAGAGGAGGAAAAAAACTCTTATTTCATTAGTCTGGCAAACAGATTAATCAACTCCTCATGAGGTTTGAAATGATGAGCTTGCTCTGGGTAATTTTTGTAATTACCTTTAAACAGGACAGAGAGTCACAATGAAAAGTTAACCAACTGCCAATGAAATAATGAACTATATTTAATACTTAGAATGAGCAGTGGTCAGTTCAGAGCAATGTGGACGATGCTTTTTCAAAATCAAAAATAGGATTTGATTCACCTTTCCTGCTCCAGTATATTTGCAGGCTTTACATTTCTTTGGCTGCCATATTGTGCTGCTTAATAAAAAGCTGAGATGGAGAGGAAAAGCAAATCCAGCCCATTCATCCACAGGTTTTTTTCTGCCAAGAAATGTCCAACTGTCCAACTGTGATGTTAATTCCCAAAAAAACCCAGCTAGTGCTTATTTAATTGATATATTGTTAACCGCACTCTGCAGGGGACGCCACTGGAGACAGCTTTGGCTTACATACTGATGAGAATAACATGTCAGAGGACTTCATTTTAGACACCCACCGGGATTATAAAGCGATTTTTAAATTGCTGACACACTCTCTTATTCACTTTAAGAAAAATCAACACACAGACACACACACACTTACACACACACACTCTCACATCCACAGGACACCTCACTGATTTATTTTCCTTCCCTTTTAAAAGAACTAACCGATTAAATAAGTCTGTTTACAAAGCTTTTCAGTGTTTTTATCCTTATGAGGACATAGAGACCCTAATACACACTTTCTCGTGCTCTCTCTTTCTCTTTCTCACACACACACACTGCCATATACACTAACACATACCCAGAAGTACATGCACACGGTGACAATTAGCTGACATTGAATCAATGCCAAACAACAAGATATTGGAACTGGCTGTCTGTCCCCCTGCTTGGCATACTAATATCTCACACACACACACACACACACACACACACACACACACACACACACACACACACACACACACACACACACACACACACACACAGAAGACGGACAAACTCCCACACACACACACACACACACACACACACACACACACACACACACACACACACACACACACACACACACACACACACACACACACACACACACACTGTTCCTGTGGGTGAGGAAAGAGCTAATTAAAACAGAGCGATCCGTCCAATTCACATTCACTGTAGGTACTTTAACGTGACAAATTTAGACACACAGACACGTGGACTATGTTCTCGTGCTGTAATAGTGAGAAATATGAAGTACAGTTAAGTTATTTTTTTCACTCTTGCCTAAACAGAGTTTTTTTAAGTAAATACTGATGTCTTGAGGTTCAATCCCTGACCTTGGGGACAGACACTAAATCTACTCAAAGGGATATTATTTTTTATCATGTCTGGTTAAAGCTATTCCCACAGCTCACTGTAAATTGCTAAAAAATCATTTCTGTTATGTGATCCCATCCCATCGTATGGTCAGCTTTTTGCACGTGACTGAGCTCTTGTACTGTTTTGTCTCACATCATGACATCAGCAAGCTCCACCCTGAGAAAATGCCTGGGGATACGTTGGATAGCTTTGTGAATAGCTAAGCAAGCTGACCTTGTGTTTGCGTAAATTTTAGCAGAATTCAGAAGAAAAGCTCTTAAGTTTAGTTCCCCATTAAGCATTAAGTATATTTACATTTGATTAAAGTTTAATGACATCCTTTAATGTAGTTCCAAGCAGATATAGGTTTTTATAAATGTGTATGTTAACTTCTGTGTCTCTTTCTGGTGCCTCTGAAAGCTGCTGTAGGACAAAAATGGTAACACAGAATATAACATTACTTCTATGATATGAAGTATTACTAATTAAGCTATGTCCTCTATCTACATGCTGTGAAACAAAGGTGTAATTTACAGTCAGTGTGTTGTAATCACATGGGGAAA
The DNA here is from genome assembly GCF_033239565.1 of Halichoeres trimaculatus. Lineage (NCBI taxonomy): Eukaryota > Metazoa > Chordata > Actinopteri > Labriformes > Labridae > Halichoeres > Halichoeres trimaculatus. Next base: position 27,355,114 of record NW_027437181.1, read on the forward strand.
CTGTGACATTGTGATAAGGATCTTCAAGCCAAGTTTGCAAACTCATAAAAATCCTTAACAGTCCGACACAAAAAACCCCCAAACACTTGCACAAATGACCACAGAGCTCTAACTTCTTTTTTTGAAACCTGGATTTTTTTTTCACGTGAGGGATTTTCTGAATACTGATAATTTTATTCAACTTACAAAAGTAAATGCAAGTTAATTGACTATTTCTACATAGTTATTTTAATGTCTATCACCACTGCCAAAGTGTCATTGTTAAACAAAAGACTCAACAGCAAGGCTTGTATGTACAATTTCCAGGAAAAAAATCCACACTGCGTGGTATGATTGACAGCTAAAAGACTGAAGGACTTTTTCTGTTGAACTTGAAGGTCTACTTTGTCATAATTTTACCTCTAGTTGCACTTCCCTTTTTTGAAAATTAGCATTGCAGATTCTCTGAACTTTAATGATACTGTCATCTCTGAGCCAGCCAGACGGATGTTTGTCTGTTCACAGCTTCACCTTTGTTATTCTTCTGTTTGATTGTCATGACAGGCATCATTATTATCACTACTGTCAGTATCAGGAGTAGAACTGAGGTTCATACTGTAGTCACTGTATTTCGTATATATACACACTCACCGGCCACTTTATGAGGCACACCTGTCCAACTGCTCGTCAAAGCAAGTTTCTAATCAGCCAATCACATGGCAGCAACTCAATGCATTTAGGGATGTAGACATGATCAAGACGATCTGCTGCAGTTCAAACCGAGCATCAGAATGGGGAAGAAAAGTGATTTAAGTGACTTTGAACGTGGCATGGTTGTTGGTGCTTGACGGGATGGTCTGAGTATTTCAGAAACTGCTGATCTACTGGGATTTTAACCAACAACCATCTTAGTACCAACTGAGCATGTTTTAAAGTCCACAGCCTACCTGAGTATTGTTGCTGACCATGTCCATCCCTTTATAAGCACAGTGTATCCATCTTCTGATGGCTACTTCCAGCAGGATAACGCTCCATGTCATAAAGCTGGAATAATCTCAGTCTGGTTTCTTGAACATGACAATGAGTTCCCTGTACTCAAATGGCCTCCACAGTCCCCAGATCTCAATCCAGTAGAGCCTTTTACTTTCCAGTAACTTGTTGAATCTATGCCATGAAGGATTAAGGCAGTTCTAAAGGCAAGGGGTCCAACCCAGCACTAGCAAGGTGTACCTAATAAAGTGGCCGAGGAGAGTGTATATATATATTTTACTCAGAGTAGAGCTGAAACGATTCCTCGAATGATTTGAGGTACTCGATTACAAAAAATGCTCAAGTAATTTTCTCCACCTCGAGGAATCGTTTAACTTTAAAAAAGATCAAAAAGTGGTATTTCAAATAGAGCTGAGGCCATATTAAGAGAGTTTTCAGACCCCTCAAGCTACTTCTGATACAAAATAGCAACTAGCAGCAAATCTAGCTTCTTCTCTGGAGTTTAGAGACTAATGGGTCATTCTACGAAACGGGTGCCATTTGGGTCCGCAACATTTGATGAGATGTACAAGGCACAAAAAATGTGTCAAAGTGTGTTTACAAATTTTGGAGCTACCAAAGCAAGTGCTCTTATTGACATGCTGTATCAGAAAATTCTATTTCTTAAAGAGAAAAATTTTTATTTGAGAAATAACTGCTCTTTAACTAAACAAAAATGTGTTTTATCCGATTACTCGATTAATCGATGGGATTTTCAGTACTCGAATATTAAAATATTCAATAGCTGCAGCCCTAACTCAGAGGTTTCTTGTGTTAGTCATAAATTTGGAATAGCTGAACAACAAATCAGGTAGACTGTAAACAACACATCAGTTCACTCCCCCCCAGCATGGAAGTGGTTAACAGCTTTCAACAAACAAAATTAGATAATCTCTCGTCCATTAGAGTTAAGATGAAAATCTTTCAAGATACAGCCGTCTGACATACATAGAGGGCACTCATCACGGTGGAGCTACAGCTATAGTTTACTTTTAACATTTGATAAAAATTACCCAGAGAATGTGTGAATTAGCTTGCAAATAATAATCACTTGCTTTTACTGATGCATGATGTATGTTAATGTTAGTTCGCGCCATTGCTGGCTAAAGCATTGGTTCAGTCACTGAGCAGCTTAAGATGGAAAGCTGTATTCTCTCAAACTCTCCTTTTATCCAGCCTCTCTGCTGATGAACCACCTGAAACTGCATGAACTGATGCATGAACGACTGCACAGACTGAGGTTCTTCTGCTCCATACCTGTCAAAGTCTGCTGACATTTCCTTTAACCAGTCCTAACAAACTGCCATAGCTCATACTGTATAACATTTACTGTTTACTTCATGTGTCATCTTCAATTCAGTCTTCTTTTGTTGTCTTTTTACCCTTTCTGGGTTTATTTTTCCAGCCTCACCTGCTCACTGGCGTGTTATCATGATTTTGAGGTCAATGGACAGATCTGTGCACCACAGATCTTTTTATTTAAAGTGCTTGTTGCTTTAACGTCGGAGGATCTAAAGTGAAGCTTTACCAAGATGATTAATTTCTGGGTGAAGTTGTCAGTTAAGTAACCAACATATATCTTGAAAAATGTAAAGATTTATCAGTATCAGCTCAGATACCTTGTTTGTAAGAATTTCATAGTTTAACAGTGGCTCTGATTTGTCTGATTCTCTCTTCGATACATTTGCATGTGCAGTAGCACCTGTATGTGAGTCTCTTTACCTGCTCCCATCAAACTCAGCTACCTGTGTGATGATGTGTATCTTTCTTTGCACATTTGTGTGGGATTCCCTTTTGCTTGTGAATGTGTGTGTGCGTGTGTGTGGGTGTGTGTGTGAGAGAGTTTGTGTATTTAAATTATTTTCTGCTTCCTGGGTTGGAGAAGCATGGGAGCACTTGTAACTTTCACCTCTGCGTGGGAGAGACAGACTGGCACACACACACACACACACACACACACACACACACACACACACACACACACACACACACACACACACACACACACACACACACTCAAACATGTACGTAGAAGGAGACATTTTGTTCGATGTTTTCAGATGCATCTACTTAAATGGAATCCCCTTATTTAAACCAAATGCTCCAAATAGTTCAAACATGCTGAGCTTGTGTGTGTTTGTGTGTTTGTGTTTATGGTGTGTGTGTGTTTATGGTGTGTGTGTGTTGTGTGCAACTGCAACCTAAAGAGTGGGATCTCATTGAGTACTGATGATTTTCAGGTACTGGAGGGTCCTTCTGGTTGTCCAGTGGGACCACGGAACACACACACACACACACACACACACACACACACACACACACACGCACGCACGCACGCACGCACGCACGCACACACACACACACACACACACACACACACACACATAAACTCTTTGCACTCCATTGAACAGCATACTCTGCACTTGTTAACTGTGTTGAAGTGTGTGTGTGTGTGTGTGTGTGTGTGTGTGTGTGTGTGTGTGTGTGTGTGTGTGTGTGTGTGCGTGTGCATTAGACAGAGGGAGAAATGTGTATAGATAGAGAGAGAGCGAAGAAAGGAGTGAGTGAGCAGCGAGCAGAGCTAATAAATACTGTGAGCAATGAAGCATTTCTTTTACATATTCTCAGATCCTGAAATCTAAATATATATGTATGCACTTTATATAGGAGCAGAACCTGTGAAGTGAGACTGTGCTTCTGTTAATCTCACAGAGCAGGACATGCAATGTACATATTAAGGATACATGGGTCATTACGTCTGGGATGCAGGAAAGAAGTAGTTTTTTTAGGCGTCCATACCGGCCTGAAAATGAGCGGGTAATCCATCTTTATAGTGTTCAAATGACAGAACTTTTAAAAGAGCCCTGGCCTACATACTGTGGACTAATACAGGGGGAGAGGGCATCAGAGAATATGCTTGAAGACTCAGAGGGAGGGAGAGGAAGGAGAGAGAGATTGAGATAGAGGCAGAGATCAGAGAAAGTGTGTTAAAGAGACATTTGGACCGAGAGGAAGGAGAGGGACTGCCATGCAGCAGGAGACAAAGTGAAAGAGAAAATGAAAATGTATTCCCCAGCAGACACGATTAATCAGAAATGACTTTTCCATCTTGTGCTGCTCGGCTAGTAATGTCTGGCATTAAGTAATGACATCATAACCCTGTCCACCTTGAATTTATACCTCAGATACTGAGGGAAATCCAGCGGGCTGACCAAAAGCCCCAGCAGAAGAGGAGCTCTAAAATCTGCTGATATTAATGACTGGACTGGGATAGTTCATGCAAGCAGTAAATACTGCATTCCACTCTGCACAACCTGACATCTGGCTGTCATTTAAAATCAGAGGAGAAAGCATGAAAAGGAGGATAAAAGAGCATGTGTATATCATATGAAATAGCATGACAGAGCTTAAAGTTATGAACATCGTAAAGTGCGGAGCATAGCTGGTCCAGTTGTGTTTTAGCACCCATTAGTGTGCATGATGAAGTGTCTGGTTTATTCATCAGGCTCTTCCCTCAACCGTCATTTCTATTTTTTTTACTGACGTCTTTAAACCCTATTACAAGAGACCAAACACATCCATCTTTTTACTGTTTGTGCTGTAAACTTACAGCCTCAATTGGATTAATATGCTCTGTCTGCTCAAGCTCTATGTCCCTTGATGATCTATGTGCTGTAACATGAGGGAGTTTCAGCTCACATCATGGACTAAAACTCTCCATTTATCTGCTGCTGATCCTGCAGCACGGACACTTTTTCACAGCAATTTGTTGCTGTTTTTCTGGACCTTGTGGTGCAGACGCCTCGCTGTGGTGGGAGCTGAGGGTTATTTCATAACACAGGATTACTCAGCCAGCCTGCGCTAAAAATAAGCATGAAATGAACCTCTCAACACGAGTCCATAATGAAAGATCAGTCGGTGCAGCTACAAGACGTCCATGAAAACCAATATCCAAATTTAATTTGACAAATTATACAGAACATCAACAGTTATGGTCGATTTTTTGACCATTTCCAGTGAAGTGCTCCATTCCCACTTTTTTCACGTTTGCTTACTATGCTAAGGGCTGAGCAATGCATTCTGGTAGTTGAGTAGTACACTTAAAAAAAGTGGTACAGCACATCGACAGGTCCATGTTTGCATAAAATCGAGGTCTAGTCTGATTCATTTAAAGTTCAAGTGCTCAGACATCACTCACCACTCCTCTCACAACTTCACAACCTTGTACACCAACTGAAACTCTGCTCCCTCTGCACCCACAGTGAGTAAACGCAGAGAGATTTAGTTCTCTAGCATCCCTCGTAGGGATTGCCTTTATGGTGCTCAAATCATGAGTCATTAAATTATTGAAAGACAATGCCTGAGCTTTGGAAACAGAGAAGATTAAAAGTGAATTGAGGATGAAGCCTGGCCAGATACATAATTCATACAAGCTATACCGTCTTAACTGTGGAAGGGTTGAATTAAAGATAGCTCAAACTGAATTCAACAAAACAAAGAGACTGATCAAAAAACATTTGATTTGTAGTATTTTTAACTAGGGCTGTCAAAAAATTAATCATCCTTTCTTTACAATTGATCACGGTTTTCATTGCATACTTACAATTCCCTAGTTATGCATTTTAAACATATATTTTAAACCCATATCTACAATGCAAATTCTTTTTTACTTCATCTTTTTCTCTTCACAATTTACTCAGTCATTACTGTGACAGGAATATTCCAGCTGAGATACAAAATCTCCTTTACAGAGCAGTCCAGGCCAAGACAACAGCATTGAAATGTTTTCACAAACAACAGCGCAAGCTTTAGAGCATCTTCTCCACAGGTCTTTGACGACACCAAAACGGTGTTCTGCTGGTTTCATAAAGTGACAGGCATCATCCTACCACTTACCAGCACCTGTATGCTTCGCTCTTTTATTGAAGGCTCAAACTCAAAGTGCTTCTGTGATATTTTTGTTCTGTTCGATTGAATATGTACAACATTTGACTTGTCAACAAACTGTGAGTTTCTCAAAGTGAGATGTGCCATTCAGACCTACAGTGGACTCATCGTTACTCATCACGGGGGCAGCAGGTAGTAAAAGACCTTGTAGCAGCTTAAAGGCACGGTAAAGCGTGACAACATGCAAACTTTAGAAACTAAGTTTGTATTGTTGTTTAGTACCAGGCTGTATTTAGCACTACTCAGAGCCTGGTGCTCTGAGAGGTGTCCATAACTTGTCACGATAGTAAATCCTGGTTATGACCTACCAGTGGTCTTTCACCAATCAGAGCTAAAGCAACCTCACTCTTCATTTTATTGATAGACTCTCAATTTTAAACAGACCACTGCAGATTAACTGCTGCATGTGGGTTGAAATGGACATTATCACAAACAGCTTAGCTCTGTGTTTTATCTTTTAGCCCGTATTTTAGCCTTTAGCTTCTGTTTTAGCCTTTAGCCTGTGCTCTATCACTCTTCTGTTTAGCTTTCTTTTGCTCTTCTGTCCTTTTTCTTCTTGTCAGTTCACCTCCAGTGTCCACCATTACTACAACATAAATCCAGTCACTCATTTCCAGCAGAGAAAACACAGATCTCTCTTTTCACTGCTAATCTTTCTGGTGTGGTGTTGTCATAGAAACTTCCATGTGCCATTGTCAAACTGATGCAGGACAACCTAACTGTAATGATCTGATGACGCTGATGATCTCATTCTGAATCATGGATTATGATCACTCAGTAAGTCCTCACAGGGACTTTAATAACAATCCCAATATGGCACTTAATGTTCATGTTGTTCATGGTGCAAAAGAGAGTGACTAGAGTCTCTCTGTTTCAAAATAAGAGTGAAAGTAATTTTTAAATTGTCGCTGATTGCAGCAATAAATCAGAATATATATTTCCAGGTGGGAAAGTGAAGCCACTTATGTTGTGATTTATCACCACAGTAAACATTTTAATGTTGAGTTTATTGTCTCATTTACCAGTTGTTAGTTTCCTTCAACACAGTATGAAGCTTATTTAGAAAAATCAGGGTCCCATTTGGGGTCGGATTAACAGTAAAGGAGGCCTTTCAACAAAGACAGAGACTTCTGTGTCAACAAGTGAGGTCACTTTTCACTCTGAAAACAACATCATTGCTCCAAACCAGTGGATGAAATCTGAAAGGCTACACCCTGTCCTCCTGTGACGTCTCTTGTTCAGACACACCTTGGTGCTGCCAGTCAGAGAGTCAGAGTGCTGGTCACTTTGTCACAAGGTTCATAGTTTATCAGTCACTCGATTAACTTTCTGTCTGGACCACCTACTTTTTGTAGAGGTCTTTGCAGTGGTGGCCTCACTGCATCAGCACTCTAGTCTCATTGAAATGAGACAGGATGCTGCTGTTTTTTTGATGTGGTGCCATTGTCGGAGTGAATGTAAAACTGTTCCTTAATAAGGCGTATCCCTGGGCTAGCAAGCTAAAATAACACAGATAAAAGTAAAATGGTAATTACTGATCCAGGTAGGGAAAATCACTCTTTGATGAGAGAGCAGGGTCAGCTTGGGGGAGCTGAGAGGGAGGCTGTGCCTTTGCTCAAGGACACTAAAGCAGCATGGAGACTTTTTTTCAGGCTTGAATGAAGCTCCTGTATGCATCTGAATGAGAGTGTGTGTGTGTAGCAGCCTGCAGCTTTACATCTGAGTGTCTGCTTTAGTGCAGCTGTCCTCAGAATATAGCCACTAATGTGTCTGTTAATGTAGCACTTGGGCTGCTTTATTTTTTCCGCTTTGCCTGCGTTAGCATGGCATTTCTATAAGCTGTAGGCTAATGGCTGGCTAGCGGGCTAGCAAGCGGGCTAATGTGTCTGTTAATGTTACATTAGTGTTATTTCAGCTTTCCTCTCACTTAGTTCCATGGTTTAGGGGCATAGTGCGTGTGTGTGTGTGTGTGACACTGTTGCAGTACACCTACGCTGTGTGCATGTGTGTGTGTGTGCGCGCGTGTGTTGGTGTTGTGTATCTTTTGACAGTGTGTATGTGCGCTCTACATATGGAGCCAATGAGTTACATTTCCATTTCAAAGCGACGAGTCAGCAGCGGCAGAAGCTACTTTCATCCATTAATGTGATTTTAGGGGGAGTGCGAGACAGTGAGACACACACACACACACACACACACACATACACACACACATGGAGCAACAGTCATAATTACTCTCCTGGTTGGCAAAGGTTCAGATTGTTTGTTACTGACAATAACTTTACATCTCTCTGTCTCTTCTCGTTTCTTTTTACTCAAATTACGCCTGTGCTTCACTTATCCGCGGAGCAGTCCTGTGTTTTGAAGCCGCTGTCACTCACATTAGCGAGTTCACTGCACGGCAAACTGTGTGAGTGCTGTATCACTGTCTGCAGAAAGTTGAAAAGTCTGCAGGAGATGATTCACTTTAAAGAATAAACAGTGTGTGGGTGTAAGTGTTTGTCTCGGCCTTCAAGAGAAAAGTGCTTAGGGTTAGAGTTAGATCTATGTGTGTGTGTGTGTGTGTGTGTGTGTGTGTGTGTGTGTGTGTGTGTGTGTGTGTGTATAAGAAGGTAGTGAGGGGATTATTTTGTGCTTGAGTGCCCTTTTGTGTGTAAACGTCCATGTGAAAGCTGAAAGTCTGTATGTGTCACTTCATCTAGGCATCTTATATGTGTGTGTGTGTGTGTGTGTGTGTGTGTGTGTGTGTGTGTGTGTGTGTGTGTGTGTGTGGCTGTACACAGCTATTGTGAATGCACCCATGTGAAAGCCTCACCAGCTATGTGTCACATTGATGTAGTTAGGGATGGGTACCGAATTAGGTACTTTTATAGGTACCAACTGAATTCTGTCAAAAGTACAGGGTACTGATTTATGTAAAATCAAAAGGTACCATGTTTAGGTTAGGGATGTCCCGATATTACATTTTCACTTCCGATACGATACCGATACTGCAGCATTGAGTATTGGCCGATACCGATATTAATCCGATACGATATCAGCATTAAACATGCATACTTTTATCACTTATTTTGTAGTATGTCTGTTATGTTAGAAAAGGCTTGGTTATGTGATATTATTCAAACAAATAACAGTAGTCAGCAACAGAAGGTATGAGGAAAAAATGACCCATTTATTATTAATCAATGGGTAACAGAAACTGCTTATATCGGAGTGCTTATATCGGAGATTTTAGATGCATTCCGATACGATACCCATATTTGTTTTTTTTGCTGATATCGGACCGATATCCGATATCAATATCGGACTGGGACACCTCTAGTTTAGGTACCTGAATGGTACCCTGCATCGCAAGGTTATATATGGAAGAATTAGCATGTTAAATTGAAAAAATAAATATATTTTATTAATGAACAAATTGATATTTTTTACCACATAAACTCATAAAAGTATCGAAAAGTGGTACCGTTGAGTACCGGTACCAATTGCCAGGTACCAGGCATCGGTACCGTATCGTTTCAAATGTGAAAGGTATCCATCCCTAGATGTAGTGCTCCAAGAATTAAGTGAACTTGTTGGTTGTGTATTTGTTTATGAAAGTGTGTTAGTGTTTGCTGGTTTACACACGTTTGCATTAGTGTGTGTGTGTGTGTGTGTGTGTGTGTGTGTGTGTGTGTGTGTGTGCTGTTATGAGTCTGTCAATACAGTGGAGTTTAAAAAGCTCACTCTTATACAGGCTGCATGTTTGAGCGTACAAATAAACACAAGCAGTGCAGTGTATAACCATGAAATATGTGTGTTTATGTGTCTGCCCTTGGCCGGTGTTATGAAAACTTCTTTCACGTCCACATTACCATCCAGGATGTTTTGTCTGTATTTGTGCTGTTGCATGTTGAGTGTGCGTGTGTTTGTGTGTGTACGTCTGAGTGTAAACGCATTAGCCACAGGCAATCGTCGCTCCAGTAGCATCGTTCTTATTCTATCCATTTTTAATGATCGGTAATGGTCGCTAGCAGTGTTGAACCTACATCACAAGGACGTGGCAGGGGGAATGAAAAAAAAGGTCCCGTGATGCACAGAGCGAGGATACAGAGGATGCAGAGGATGCTGAGGATGGAGGAGGGATTGGGAAATAGAGAGAAGGAGAGAAGGGAGAGACGAGGAAGCAGGAGGGTGTTAATAGATGTTAGCTTGTGGAAACCAACATCATAAGAGCGCTGCTGAAAAGGTCTCGTGGTACACTGTGCCACTGCAGCACAGCCCCACAGGGGAGGCAGAGGGAGAGGGAAGGAGAGGAAGGAGGTGAGGAAGGGACCCGCAGGTTGGCAGAGTGACTGACCAACTGACTGTCACTTTGATTTACTAAATAATGATGGAACGGTTGTTAAGTTGATTGACTGACTTGCTGGCTGATTGGTCGTGTTGCAGGCTGGTTAAGTGACTGTCTGATTTGTTGGAGCCTTTTTTTTTCAAGGTAGCTTCATAACAGCAGCACAAGAGAGGAACAGAGGAGTGCGAGGGAGAGGATAGAGAGATGGATGGAGAGAGAAGCCTTTTAACTGTGTTTAAACTGAACAAAAAGCTTTGAAATGAGTTTCCTGAGTCCAAAGGCCAGAAAACCTACTAAGCACATAATGGCTGTTAAATTGTTTCTAGTTAAATTTAGCTTTTATTTGTTTCCATTAAAGACTGCAATGTGTTTTATTACCGATGCCTCCTTGTGCCATCCTGAAGGGAAATAGACAGATTTTATCCTCTAAAATCCTGTGGAAAACTAAATCAAATCAAATTGAATTGCATTAAACTGAATTAAATAACATAGGGTGGGGGGAAGCTTCTAAACAAAATCATTAATTGTGGAAAAAAGAAAAGAAATAGATTGAAATGGTTAAAACTGAAGCTCTCAGGTTTTTCATGCCTCGCTTACGTCTCAAAGTGTAGACTGAGCAATATCAGCCTGTCAGCTGGAGAGGAGAGCAAAGAGATGGATGGATGGAGAAATAGTGAGGAGTGGGGAAGAGGACGGGGAGGAGAAGAAGAAAACAGGGAGGGGAGGCCTTAAGCGGTGTGATAAGAGAATAATAAAGGAAAGGCTGTAAAAAGGCTCCCAGATCCAGCCGTTGCAATATCAGCTGTACACACACTTCAACACACTCTCCCCCTTTTTTCCCCTCCATCACACAAACACACACACACTTAAAGGTGTATGAAAATTGTTGCAGTGTCCTTTACAGGCCATTAAATCTGAACGGCAATCGTTTACTTCTGTCTGACAATGACGGGTAAATAACCCAGCGTTTCTGTCTGTCTGCTCACTCATCTCTGGTTCTGCTCTGAATGTGTTAGCCCATCTTTGTTTTTCCTCCTAGCTCCGTGTGTCTCTGTGTGTGTTTTTTTTTTTCTTTTGGCTCTGTTCTGATTCAGATCCAGTCTGATTCTGACACAGTTTGGTGGCAAAAGTGGCTCGAGGTCCATTCAGGAAGCTTTTCAGCACATTAGACAATAAGCTGCTTCTAGGAGGAGTTTGGAGTGGTGCTTCTTGAATGTCAAAAAAGAAAGTGATTCCCTTTTTTTCCCACTCTTTCTCTGTGTGTGCTTTCTTTGCTCTGCTCTTCACTCATCCTTTTTTCATCTCTACTTCCATCCCTCTGCCCTTTGCCTCCCTCCCCTTCTCACCCGTGACTCAGATTCTTCTCTCTACACTTTCACATCATCTCTCTCCTTCTTCACTGCGTTTATCTTGAATTTCTCCTCTTCCCCTTCTCCCTCCGTCCCTCTTTGTCCTCCCTTTCTCATCAGCTTCCTCTGCCTAGCTCCCTCTCATTCTCCCTTCTGCTCTTGTACGCTGCCTCCCTTTCTCTCCCTCTCTGCCCTTTCGAGTCCTTTGATTAGGTTGTTGGCATTTTCATTGAGATGTCTATATGACCACTGAAATAACTCTGCTGTCACACTCTCATCTGCCCTCTATCTACTTCTTCTCCTCTGTCTCTTCATTCTCCAGCATTTCCTCCTCCTCCTTTCTGCTTCCACCTTTTTATTCTCTCACCGCGTTTTATCCTCTTCCTGTGCCGCTTGCTTCTTGCTTCTCTGCCAATACCCCTCTCAGTTTCTCCTCTCTCAATACCTCTGACTGTCTTCTCCTCCTCCTCCTTTCTTTTCACAATTCTGCACCTCGGCTTTGCTATCTTTCCCCCCTCTCCCTTTCTTGTTTTGCTGTTTCGTTCTTTATGCCTTTCTGCTCTCATTCTCTCCACTCTGTTTCCTCGCCTGCTCCTGTAGATCGTTTGTCTAAATGTCAGATGGCCACATCAGCCGCCGTTGGTATTATAAACGGCTTTCTGGTCGGTGCCACGAAAAAAGAGACACAGGGAAAGACGGAGCGAGGTGGGGTGAGCGTTGGGTGGTGGGGCCTGAGCTGACACTGCAGTTTTCTTGTGTTTCTGGCAGTGGAGAGAAAGACGATGATGTCTGAAAATAGAGAGAACATGTTCAGAAATGATACAGGGTGTAAAAAGGAAGGAGAGGAGAGATGGAGTCGGCTTATGGAGGGGAGGAACGAGATAAGAAAAGGAGAAAGAGACGGTAGGAGAAATCAAGAGAAAGGGTGAGGAAGAGCCTGTGTGTCTACATGCCTCTAATCTGTTGATGGTTGAGGGGAAGTAGACAATAAGCCATTATCTCTCTGAGACTTAGCTTTAGCTGCAGCAGTATGGCACTGCATACTGCTGGTGCCACAGCTGCTTACAGCACAGTCATACAGGCAGCCTGCACTGACACCTATACAGGAGCTGAGTCCCACATCTACACACAGTGTAAGTAACTGAGATGATATGATCACACTGATTCTCCACCAAGCAGCTCAGTTCGGATTGTCTTGGCACAGCGCACATTTTATGGTGTTTCTACTGACTGATCCCAGGACAGATCGGCAAATAACCGAGACGAGATGTCCCACTTTTTGGCACCCTTCCGAAGGGGTGCCAGACTAAACCGATCCGATCTGGGAAGGTGGAGCGACAACACTGCAGACCATTGATTGGTCGAAAGAGTCGTCAGTTACCCCGACAGCGGCTGCACTGCAAAAAAACTGAAATCTTATCAAGTGTTTTTGTCTTTTTTAAGTAAAAATTGTCTTATTATACTCGATATGAGCCACTTTCAACTTATCAATCCAGAAAAATGTCTTGTTTCAAGTTGTCAGAGTACAAAAATGAGGTTTGAATCTTGTAACCAGTGAAAAAAATCTGCCAATGGAACAAGAAAAAATTGCTTGAAAAATTTCCTTGAGACTAGAACAATGTCTTAATACAAGTAACTTTTCTCTTGTTCCATTGGCAGATTTTTTTTACTGGTTACGAGCGATTCAGACCTCATTTTTGTCCTTAAATAACTTTAAACAAGACATTTTTCTGGAATGGACATGTGAATTTGGCTCATATTGAGTCTAAAAAGGAATTTTCTACTGAAAATAAGACAAAAACACTTGATAAGATTTCAGTTTTTGCAGTTTGTATTTCTCCTGGTGGCACACAGACTTTTCTGAAACAAAGTTTGACTATTCTTTGTAATAAAGAGCCACATGGAAGTCACAAAGGGGACAGAATGCTGGATGTTTTCAATCGTTGCTCTTTGTTTACTGTGTTGCGTTTTTCTTCTTTGTTGGATACATTATCAGGGCAGACTGTGCAGCGATGCTTTGGTGTCATGCTATTTTTTAACAGATGCAGCTTTCAGCATCTGGCTTACGCCTACCTCAAGGGGCGCACAGTTTGCTGTGGAAACACAAACGGGATCAGGCTTAAGCGTACCAAACCGTACCAAACCGTACCAAACCGTACTGAGCTGAACCGGACTGCTTGGTGGAAACGTAGCTTTAGATACAACAACAGTCCCAATGATGGGACCAGGTTGGGTGTCCGTCTGTATCAGAGAAGGAAAGGACTCTTTTGCGTTTTGAAAAAAATAAGTATAGGATTAGTTTCACATGTTAAAAACTTTCCTCTGCTGCAGCTTCGCATGTTTCAAGAGCTAACACGTTATCTGGTGATTAAAGTGCGAGTGCTGTATTACCATTAAAAATTAACTCTTAACCCCACATGAGATAACCCAGTGGCACATTAAGGTCACAAACAAACAGCAAACAGTGGAGAGCACAGCCACTGCATTGCAAATGGTACCCTGCCATTATCAGTAAGAAGAGGAAACTTTGATAGCAAATGGATTTACCAAAAATGTTCAACCAAGTAAAGACTGACACAACTATGAGACATTTTTCTGTGACTGTCTTTGTGCTGACTTAAGTACAGATGCCCAACTTAAAGAGGGTATAGTATGCGTTTTCATATTTCAAAAGTGCATATAAAGTCAAAAACCATCTAGATATCCATAAAAAGTTGGAAATTGCTAAAAACCAGTCCGTTCCAAAAGATAGCTGGAGATCTTCACGAGATTTGCTGAAATGATGATGTCATCACAGAAGGATTTTCAAACTGGTTTATGACACTTTGGAGAAACGGGTTTAAGACACAATGGTGTGCACATAACTTACATAGTGTCCAGAAGGCTGGCCAATCAGAGGCAAGGGGTATGTGGACCCTTAAAGAGACAGCGGCAAAATCTATTCATGTCATAGATGGGACTGAATTATAAATTTTCTAAAAAACTAGTGAGTGAAAAACATATTAATAACACTAATGGCGCCACAGGAGCACCTTCCCATAAAAAGATAGATAATTTATCCTTGAGTAAAAGTCACGTTTTTTTATACTCCAGAGTAGGACTCTATAGTACAAACACACGCACATGATCTAGGCTTGACTAAGCAACTCCTTGATTCCCTACAGACTGAGCTGCTGCCACCCCTTGTGACCCTCTTATGTTGCAAAGACTTATTTCACCCTGCATGCCAATACATAGCTCCAGGCAGCTGTTACATTTACATTAAAGTTCATTTAGAGTAAAAAGCAGCACTCGGATATAACGAGCGTAATTTGTAAGTGAGAAGGTTTAACAGTTACAATGAGCCAGTTTGCTGGATTAATTAACTTTTTATCAACAGAACGAGTCACTGAGCCTCTCTAATTAATTTAAATTATTTATTGGGGCTTTTTGTTTTATTTATTTTATGATTGAATGTGATGAAAAGTCTGGAGAGAAGAGGAATGTACAGAGCGAGGCCGGCAGAGGTGCCAGGCGTATGATGTACACTAAATTTGACTGGGCACAAAAACAAACAAGCCAAGGCTGGAAATAGACAGACTGTAAAGTTTCTCTGTGCCAGTCGAGAGGAAGAGCTGGGTAAAATAAAGCATCGACACTGGAAAAATCTAATAGTGTTTTCCATTCCTCTTGCACATTAGGTTTTAATGTACTCAATGTTGTGCATCAAGAGCTGTAAAGCTTACAGTTTCCTCTGTATTCTAATGAATATTTAATCATGAACCTGCTGCACCCCCATTTGCAGTAAAGTCTGAATGATTAAAAAGTTAATATACATCCTATGGTGGTTATGTTTGTGTTGTTCTTCTATAAAATGGCGCAGTGAATGGAGATGCATGCCTCTTTAGGTAATTTTTTAGACACAAAATTGTGCATTTGTTTGATTCTGTTCCTGGATGACATTTTGTCCTGCTTTATTCAGGTTGGATATATTTCCTTTGTTTCATTGCACAAATGAGTCAGGACATGCCATTGTGCAAATGCCCTCTCCATGCTTTCAGTTCACCAGTTCCCTGACTTGTTAGGTTTGACCCTTGAGTGCTTACTGGTATTCTCTGTAAGCGTGCTGTCTGAAAAGCTCGGCCATCATTTCCAGTTTGTTGCTCTGATACAGCCATTTTCTTCTGCGAGTGCAAGTGCAGAGGGGTTAGCTTGTAGGGCAGCATTTGATATTTTGGAGGAGGAGTGCAACATTTTAAGCTCCATAACGCTGGCATTAAATTGCACAGGTGTTCTTGATATTGTGTCCACCCTCTGTAGGATGCGCTACAGTGATCAGGGAGGGAAAATGTCTCATAAATATACATGAAAAATCTGCATTTACTGTCTAAATTACTGTCTTTCAGGCTGTCTTCCTGGTGCTAGAAACAGGAGGGAGGCCAGATTTGACACCAATGCTGCTAAAAAGCTGACGTCACCACACTGACTAAGACAGAGAACAGAGAGAGGTGTCACATAGCAAGCCTGCTCCTCTCCACTTCGCTCTTCACTCTCCTTCCTTTGCTTTCTCTCCTCTCAATCAGTCTGTTTCTCTTACACACACCTCTTTCTCTACTCATCCTTTCTTTTCTCTTCTTTCCTTTCCTTCCCTTTCCTCCTCTGCTCCTCTCCTCCCCTCTCCTCCTCTCCTCTCTTCCTTCCCTCCACTCTCTCCTCCCACCCTAATTTAGATTTTAGCAGGCATTTTGTTGCATCCAGTAGCCTGCTGGTGCGGAGCTGTTTGGGGGCATGAAGAGCTTTCTAAATGATGGCTAAATTTAACTAAATGACTTCCTCCACTCACATCTGATATAATGTTCCTCCTCTCTTCTCTCTCCCTGCATCTTTCTCTCACCGCCTCATCCTTTTTAGCTGTTGTCCTTTATCTCCTCCTTCCTCTCGCCCTCTCTCCCTAATGTCCTGAAGTGTGATTTCTATTTTTCAATCTTTTTCCTTGCGAACAACTCCCTCCATCTCCAGCATTTTCTACATTTTATTAATCTGATTCAGTCTCCTGCTTCAATAGCTCCCTCCACATCCTCTCACCTCCTTTCTGGTAATCGTTTTGTTTTGTCTGCTTTCAACTGGCATTAAAGGGTCAGGCCGTCGGACTCTGCCTGCCTCCTCTTTTCCCCGTCTGAAGCTGCACAAAGGTAGCTCCAGCTGAATATTCCTTTGACGTTTAAGTCAGCTGTCTGTCTTCCTGACTGGTCCTGCTTTTGTCTGCCAAATTTGTCTTTAACAGAAAGTGATAATTAATAATAACAGGATAGACACTCTACCGGTGAATGATGGTCAGAAAATAGAATAACGATGATTGCGGTTGCGTGTAGATCTCAGTCAGTGGTGACTCAGCCAGCCTTTGTGGTTGCTCTATTCATCCAGTAACAACCTCTTCACAGTATCGCCTAATTACCTCATTTATATGTATAAAGTATATCGCTCATTAGATTACCATGTATATTATGTTACCATATAATTGTGCCATAATACAATGTAATATAATCCCATGTTGAAGATGTAATTTATATTCTCCAATCAGTAGTATCCAATAAGTTTGTGATTGATACTATGATGCAGTTTCACACAGGCATGCACGGCTCAGGGTAATGTAATTATCCATCAAAATTGTAATTTAGTTAAATGTATTATTATTTTATAGGCCCTATGAGCCATAAGAATAAAGTATGAATTGTTCTATTAAACACAGCTTCAGTGATGTAATACTTTATGATGTTAAAGCTCTCCTCTGAACCATCCTAACCCCACTGGAGTAACTCACACACATCATAAGTACATGTGTATTACCGAAGCTTATCATGTGCTCAGCAGGAGCAGCTGGCTAACAACACAACACCGCTGCCCACTGCAGCAGCCTCACTGAACCACTTTTTATTGGTCTGTTGCTGCAGCATATAACCCATAACAGCCGCTGTGGTGTTCAGCTCGTAAAAATGAGCAAAAGTTCAGTAGAAAGGAAAAAGGAGTTGTAGAAGATGTGACAATGGTAAGATTTTTAAAGGCCTGCCTTCTCTGAACTAGAATAGTTTATCGAATAACTTGACTGATAAACATTTTAAAAATGGACGACACTGGAAGCTAAAAACAGCTTTCACTCGTCATTCTGTGCTCGGGTTGTTACTTCCTGGAATCTCCCCTGGTTGCCTGGCAACCCAACAGAAGCGAGTCAGGGTTTCCTCTAATCAGACCAACTTTAATATTGAACATTGGCAAACTGGCAAGAATTATATAAGACTTAAAATCCCTCCTGCACATTTAACCACCATCTATCTTCATACACTGAAGGAAATTTAAAGTTTCTCTTTGCTGGTGAAAAAAAAACAACAAGTTTCTGTTTCTGATATTGGAAGCCAACAGATATGACAGCCTGCACTTCTCTACTTTTTCATGTTTGAAGGAGAAAAGACAAGAGAAAGTAAAAACACTGTGACATAAAAGAAAATCAGAAGCACACTGCTTGTTCTACTTGTGTACAAAGTAGGTTGATTCATGCATTAGCTCCATACAGTTAGCCCCCGCTGCGTCACAAGGAAATCAATCTGCAAACCCGGCTCAGCAGGCTATATTCTACTTCCACAGTCTGCTCTGTGAACACGTCTGATATGTTAATCAGAGTATTATTTATGACTGAATGTGGAAATCATTGATTAATGCACAGTGTCTATCATGTCATTTAAAGTATGTCATCATGTGTTTACGAAACAGCATAAAAAGTTGCCGTATTTAATACGATTGCAGTACACTGTTTGTGACTGAGATTAGTCATCCGCCTCCTAATTAAAAATTATACATTTTTAATTTGTTCTGAATGACATGGTACAGTAAAATGTCGTCTTTATGGTACAATCCTGTAATCTGCTTCATGGGAGATGTAAAAATAACTGTGATGATGGGCTTTGAAAATAATATCTGGAACACTCTGATATGATTGGTATCATGCTGCAAAGGTAAAACAGACACTGGTTTCCCTTTGAAAGTAGAAACTGCAACTTCTTCCCCCACAATTAAAATATGCATTAGCCTTTTTGAGCTAATTTATCATTTCCACAGGGCTTGAGGGTATCTGAAAAAAGAGCTCTTTACACAGTCAGCAAAGTGCAGCACGGTTTGCCTGGAATGTTTGTTTGCAGCCATCTCTTTCCTCTGAGCTTGAGTTCTCCTCACCACAATTATTAGACTGAGAAAAGCTCTAAAAAATACTCTCATACTGGAAAAAAGCTCCTTTACACAGTATGCATTACATATGAGGTGTTGATGAGGAAAAACACTGGATCAGGTACATCAGGTACAACAATTATTCATACATGCCAAAAAAAAATATGATCCCCCAATCTGAATAAGTGGCAGTATAACTCTTTTATAATGATGAAATTGAATTAACACACACCTTATAGGCCTTAGTGAAAGTACATCAACCCTCAGATTTTTCTAAACCAACTTTCTTAAACTTTTCATGTGGTTGCCAAGGATTTATATGCAATACCGAAACATAATATCTGATACTCATTACCCCATAACTAATACCTAAAACTTTAAATATGATGCCCAATGACTCCTTAACTAATGCCTTGTACCCTATATTAGATTCTCAGTACCCAAACCGATACCTGAATGTGAGACCCGGTATCCGTTACTCAATACCCGATAACAGATACCAGATAAAAGCTGTGGACATTCCTTAACCTAATCTAGATACCCCAGAACCAAAACCCCAGACCTGATCTCTGATAGACAATGATCACGAGCTGATACCCAGTACCCCATATTGGATACTAAATACCCTATGACCAATATATGACACTGAATACCCCAAAACAGATACCTGGTAACTCATAACCAATACCCAGGACCTGATATCTGATATCAATTAACCCATTACCAATACCATATGGGATAGCCAATACCCCATGATACCCATTGAGTCGTTTAATGATGCCTAGTACCCCATATTTGATACCAAGTACCATAACCAATACCTGCATGCAAAACCTGATATCTGATACTCGGTACCCATAATGACAGATACCAGAATATACCCATTAACAGATATGGTATACGATGTAACCTATTCCTAATACCCCATAACCAATACCTGAGACCTTATATATGATACCCAATTATCCATAACAGATACAGAGTACCCCGTATCAGATACCCTATAACAAGTACCTGAAGTACCAGACCTTGTCCGAGGTTTCTGCCCGTTAAAGGGAAGTTCATTGTAACTTGCTAAATGCTGCAAAGTCCTGTACTCATGGTGGATTAAGATAAGATAAGACTCCTTATCTTGTCTTGATGTTGGGTTTCTGCCAATAACATTTTATTAACATTTACGGGTCTAGACCTGTAAATGTTTTTGTAAAGTGTCTTGAAATAACATTTGTTATGATTTGGTGCTATACAAATAAAGATTGATTGATTGATTGATTGATTGATAACTGATGCTCAATACCTCATAACCCAAGCCAATACGTAAAACCTGAGACTGTACATCTGGTTCTTGGTTTAAAATTAGTAAAAGTTTCAAATATTGCTGCTTCGTTTGCAAGTGAGTCAGCTGTTTCTGAGACCTGACTTGTAAAGAGCCTAACCTGCTGCTGCTGGCTCTGATCCCCCACCATCTGGCTGGTCAGTTGATGCCCCTTCAGTAATTAAGGTTGATCTGAACGTACCCACATTTGCAGAGACAACAGTATTGCCCACTACTCTCTTAGTCAGCAAGATCATGTCAAAGGTAAAGACATAGCACTGGGGGGATTCACAGGTCTCTGCATGATGCATGTGTGTGTTATTAACACTTTTAACAATTATGAGGATGTTTGAATTTAAAGGCTGTGATGGCGTCAGGGACATAAGTCATTGTCAGCTTATTGCAAGGCTGGCAGAAAATAAAAAACTGTTGACTCTGGCCTTGTCATCCACATCCCATTCCCCCTTTCTGCCACTCCCCAAACATATTACAACATGACACGAGGCGAAGACCTCTGGCCAGCTGCGATTACTCACAATATAAAAGTCATCTCCCGTATTTTCTCTTCCCCCATTCCTTTGTGGTTAATCTCTTCTGATCGGAGCAGCTTTGATATAATTGATAGTGACCCCTGTTACTGCCATCACAGCATGTGTCCTCTCCATGACAAGTAGTTAATCCAAACACATGAAACATGACATGAAAACTCACGCACCACTAGAGATGATAAGACTGCTGGCATAGCTGTTAGCTGTGAGCTCACTGTCTCCGTAACATTGATGACATAATCACAAAATGAGCGGTGTGGCATGAATCAAAACAAGTCCACACACATACATACATACCAGCTTCCTAGCACCACCATTGATATTGATCTAATCTGCAAAGAAGTGGGAGCTAGTAAATATTTCAACGTTCAGAGCTTCATTTGAAATGTTCCTCCGTGACGGCAGCAGACTTTGTTTCCTGTTTGGTTTTGCTGCAGGTTTTATCAATAAGTCGGCTCCTTTGTAATGTTTTTTATCAGGCTCAGGATATTGATTTTGAATACTCACTGTCTCACCAATCCTCTGTGAAGAATATTTGGACTGAAGGAATGCTGTTTTCTTAGGGGATTGTCCAGTACAGGGATCATTATCAGCTCAATGTGAGGACAGAGGAGCTAAGCCAGCTTCAGTGTTTAATGCAGTAATAGAAGTTTGCCTGCTTATCTGATGAAGACCTAACGAGTGATGTGAATCTAGTGAATTTTAACACCTGGCCTGGAAACTTTCACCACCCCCTGCTCTCTCTACATCAAACATCAACATCTCAATGGACAACTCCCTGCAGCTTTGCCCCTCTCCCTCCCCCACCCTCACCTCCAGCCAGATGCAGAAGGAGCTCTCTGAATTGTTTCCAATCTGTGGAAGACTTCCTGCACCGTCCCAGAGCTTAAGAAAGGATGTCCCAACACTCTCAATGAAGACACACCAATGGCGCTCATGTCACTTCTTATAAAGACATTCGAGAGGCTGGTTCTTCATCACTTGAGCGAACTGTTGCAGTTTGTGTACTGTCCACACACCAGAGTGAAGGACGTCATCATCTTTGTCACCCACAAGTCTCAGTCACACCTAGAAAAGCAGAGGAGCAGTGTAAAAATTGGGTGGTTTGTCTTCTCTTGTGCTTTCAACACCATCTAGCCCTGCTTTCTGAAAGACAAGCTGCTGGCCATGCAACTGGACCCTGACACCACAGGCTAGATCACAAACTAGCTCACCGGTTTAGCACAGCGCCATTCCTCTTCATCCGTGTCCCTTCGGTTTGTACTCTGGTTCCTGCCACCTCCATTTCTCCATTTTCTCCTCCATTGTTTGACGCCTTATGAATGATGACGAGGAGGAGTAGAGAGGACTGACAAAGAGCTTCACAACATGGTGTTACAACAACCATCTGAAATTCAACATCAGCAACATATGCTGCCAGGTCAAAAAAAAGTCACCACCTGGATTTAGCTAAGCATTAGGTACGAGCCTCCTATTGGATAATAACTGCATGTGTGATTATCTTTCAGCTGGCAACAAGTTGTTTAAACCCAACTGGTGCAATGAGTTGCTTCTCACTTCTTCAACAACCATGTCGAAAGACACATCCCATGGTCGTGGAAAAGATGTTGGTCTGTTTGAGAAGGGTCAATTCATTGGCATGCATCAAGCAGAGAAAACATCTAAGGAGATTACAGAAACTACTAAAATTCTGTTAAGAACGGTCCAATGCATTACTAGAAACTGGGAGGGTAGTGAAAACTCATTGTCTCCCAGAAAGAAATGTGGCCGAAAAAATCCTGAATGATCAGAATCATTCATGATAGCCTTAAGAAAACCACTAATCAGTGAGGCTGAGAGAAAAAAAAGGGCTTCAATTTGCAAGGGAGCATAAAGGTTGGACTCTGTAGCAATGGAAGAAGGTCATCTGATTCTGATTCATGTGGTCTGATGAGTCCAGATTGACCCTGTTCCAGAGTGATGGGCCATCAGGGTAAGAAGAGAGGCAGATGAAGTGATCACCCATCATGCCTTGTGCCTTCTGTACAAGCCTGTGGGGGCAGTGCTATGATCTGGGGTTGCTGCAGTTGCTCAGGTCTAGGTTCAGCAACAGTCTGTGCTCAAGGAATGAGGTCAACTGACAACCTGGATATACTGAATAACCAGGTTAATCCATCAATGGATTTTTCTTCCCTGATGGCACGAACATATTCCAAGATGACAATGCCAGGATTCATCGGGCTCAAACTGTGAAAGAGTGGTTCAGGGAGCATGAGACGTCATTTTCACACATGGATTGGCCACCACAGAGTCCAGATCTTAACCCCATTGAGAATCTTTGGGATGTGCTGGAGAAGGCTTTGTGCAGTGGTCAGACTCTACAATCATCAATGTTTGCTCTTTGTGAAAAATTAATGCAACACTGGATGGAAATCAATCTTGTGACATTGCAGAAGCTCATTGAAACAATGCCACAGGGACTACGTGCTGTAATGAAAGCTAAAGGCGGTCCAACAAAATATTAGTGTGTGACCTTTTATTTTTGGTTGCGACTTATTTTTTTGGCCAGGCAGCATAATCTATTGTGTTCGGTCATATTTCTTGTCTTTGTTGCCATTACTCTGTTTCACGTGTGAACTGGCAAACAGACATGTTGAAAACACGCTGCACAGAGTGATTTGAATTTTGCGCTCTGTTGAGTTTTTGAAGATTTTAAGCTTAAGCTAATAACCCTCATCAGTGATGTGTAAAAAGGTAATTCAATACAGCTTCATAATGACTTATATTTTACTTAAATTAAGAGTAGACTCTTTCTGTCCCAAGTGTCTTCCTCAATAGTAATTAAAATGTGTGTAAGTTTGCTGGGGTAAGTTGCCATTAATGTGATTCCTAAATGTTTTTAGTTCCAGTTAATCTGGCAGTGATTTGCTGTAAAGACTTCCCCTGAGAAGACCAAACTCTCTGTTTACACACATCTTTCCTATAAATGCCTTGAAGGAGGGGTTGACATTCTGTATGACTTTTTACAAGCTGTCAACCTCACATACTTAATATCCAGTGAAAAAAGTACCAATCACAACCTCACTGTTAGTGTGAACTCACAGCTGAAGTAAATCATCTAATTTCAGTGCCTTTTATTATCATTTTTTTACTGGGCCTAATAATAATAATAATAATAATAATAATAGTATTATTATTAATAATAATAATATCATTAATAATAATAATAATAATAATAATAATAATAATAGAGTGTGTGGACCAGATAATCCCAAGTTACCATTGTTTAAACCTAGTCTAAAAGCCCACCACCATCTTCCTCTTTCTGCTGAGTCATGCTGCTTTCTGCCTCTTCCATTCTGTCTCTTTTGCGTGTCTCTGTGCTTTCAACAGAATGAATTGTAAAAGAAAAAAAACAAAACGGATAAGAGCACGATACTTTCAGGCAGCCCCCCCTCAAAGGCATTTATGCCGTTGCACTTGGTTGTAGACCTGAAAGTGACAGAAGCATCTGTGTGAGGGAAGGAAAGAGACTCTGAGAAAGAAAGGGGTTAGAAATTCAGAGTTCCTTCTGCAGCTTTGCACAACTGATTGTCAGACTGAACCATTTTGAAAGCTGTAGGTGTGCATTTTCAAATTCAAACCCGAAGCTTTAATGTCATAGAGAGGGATTCAGACCCCAGATGAGCATTGTGTTTTTACAGGCGGAAACCGGTCAGCTGCAACGTCTTCCTGGCTCACAGCAGAGTGAAACTCTTGTTTTTTAAAACCTTTGAGTTCAACAGAAGCTGTATGCACTCATAGATTTAATCAAGCTGCAGATTGGTGGATAAATACAATAACATTACTTTCCTCCATAGCTCAACTAAGAGCTCAACTTAACCTTCATTTCAACAGCTAAACCCTCAGCAAAGAGACGGTCATTCTACAGACCTGGTTCTTAAGGGGGACATATCATGCTTGTTTCTCCTTTTCACTATGCCAGACTAGGATGCCTGTAAAGCATTTCTGCCCTCAGAACAAGTCATTTAGTTCCTTCATTTCCCCACAATAGCGTTCTCAATATCCTCATTTTAGGCCATTCTGAAGATCTCGTTGAAACGCTCCGTTTCCAGAATGACCTCCAGTAACCTCGCAACGTCACAGCCCTTTGTGCTCTGATTGGTCAGTTCTATCAGAGGGGCGGAGGGGGTAGAGCCAGGGGGCGGTTTTTGCAGCATGGCAGTATTTACAAAATCGCCATACTGGATGGGGCAGACCGAGCGAGTTTGCTGCCAAAACTTCACCGTAAGGCATTGATAGCACTAATAAAATGGCAGAGTGTAGGATACGTCCTTTTGTATTGGACCCTGAGTCAGACCCGGACGGTTCTGCAGCTCAGGAGGAAGAAAATCCACCTCGACACAGATCATCTCAGGACGCTTCAGTGTGGTGAGTCAAACCGGTACTGTAACATGTATAGTTTATGCGTGGAAATATAGGCAGACTTCACCAATAAACTATTTCTATATCAGGGCTCCATCCTGCTCCTTCACTTTTCTCTGTCTGTTTTATTCATCATGCTGAAAGTGTAGTCTAAAGATCGCCTCTACCGTCAGTTCGTCATTGTGTTATTACCACAGCATTATTGTGGTCCAGGTTCACAGTGCATGTCAGAACAAGTATGCAAATATCACAGTCTCACAAGTATTACGACGTCTGCTAAAACTACAGTGTTTTAACTGCTAATTCACCATGTAAAGCCGAGCTGCTCAGCAGAGCAGAGTCCCTGCATCCAGCACTCAGTCGAGTTAGCCAGAGCTAGTAGGGAGCTGTATTTATACTCGGCTCTTGATGGGTGTATCCCTCAGTGGCAGTTGTGTGACTAACTGACATCACAGAGGAGGAGCTGCTTTATCAGAGTACTCCAATAAAAAGAGAGGATTCTCGTGTCGTCACGAAGGTTGAAATCTCGCGGCCAAATGTCAATGACCTATTTTGAGAGGCACCAAATCTCGTTCTAGGATATCAGAAAAAATACAATATCTCATTTTTTGAAAATTCAGGAGGTGAAAGGTCTTGTTTTCAAATTCATTATGTTATATGTATGTATTAAATCAGGGATCAGCATGATATGTCCCCTTTAAGAGAGCAGCTGTATGCTGGTTTCTATCCAGGATACTGTACGTGGACGTGGGGTGACGGTTAAGCAGCTGACATGTTCTGTCATGGTTATCTTGCCAGCCTAAATCTCCAGGGCCCACGCACAACAGCGTCGGTAAAGGTTTCACAAATGTACTGGTCCATATCTTGAGGATTAAGGCTACATGTCCTGGTTTGTAATTGATAGAAACCCCATAGTATTACCAGATACACTGTCTGTTTGACAATTGGCAGTCAATAGGGAGGTACTATCCATCTTGGGTTGTCCCGAACTGACAAGGTCACATCATATCCTCTTTTTTCTTTCCTTCATTCCATTTTTTTCCCTGTCCTTTCTTTTTTTATTTTTCCCCCTCCCCATTCCATTCTCTCATATCCTCTCCTTTTCCTCCTCCTTTCCTCTCCTCCATTCCTCTTCTTACAGCTGGCTTGTCATCCCTGTCAGTGATTTACTGGCTCGACACACATTCACTCAGTGACATTAATTCAGAAAAGTGACAAGCAACAAATTAAGCTTCTTTTCTGGTATATCTAAGAAAATCTCCCTGAATGTGTGCTGACTTGATGAATATGCACATTAACATATGATGGCCTCAAAGCAACTCTTTGAGAAACCAAGGACCGTTTAGGATAGTAAAACATCAACATTGCCCCATGACTATGTTTACAAACAAAATAAAACTGTGGCAGAATGGGAGGATATTTCGGTCCCTGGGTGATGACTGAAATTTATGTTCCTGCTCTTCCCCCTTTTAAACGATGGTAACAAAAACGATAACCTTTATTTACTGAGCTCCTCTCAAAATACAAGTAACAAAGGGCTTTGCAAAGGCAGTAAAATAAAACAGGCAAGACATGCAATCACAAGTTCAGGATACAACCAAGAAGTAGGAAGTCTTACAAAGACATCACTCTTTTTAAAAGAAGTAAAAACTAGTGGTGGGACTTGATTAAAAAAATAATTAAATTAATTATGCCATTTGTAATTAATTAATCGTAATTAATCGTAATTAATCATATTTTAATCACATCAATATTCAACATCAGAAGCAACACTTTTCAAGCTAAACAGATTTGGAAGAAGACTAAATCATTGAATATTCTCATACACAAGTTTAAACCACAAAATTCTGTTTATTTTGGTTAGAAGATGTTTCTTTTGTGGACACTACTTTCAAGTACATTCATCAGCCATAATGTGATAAATAATGCTGTCAGGAGATTAAAAAGTAATCAAATTATTTACAGGGTTGGTTATTAATTGATCTAATTAATCACATATTAATCCTATATCTGCTTAAGGTCCCCACATAAAGAATTTGAACTGTAGGGCATTACAAAATTATAGTGCATGACTAATCAAATGAATTCACGAAAAACAGAAAATTTGTAAATCCTTTTTTTTTTTTCAACTGGTCAATATTAATTAAAATGTCCGTGTTCCCTGCCATTGACATTCACTTACTGTTTACTGCGTCTATAGAAGTAAATTATATTTTTCAGCGGAGGGAGGCGGGGTCTGGTGGAGCTTGTCAATCAAAATCCTGCTCGTAAACTACTGTGGGTGGTGTGCTCTTTGGATGAGAGCTCAGCATGGATATGAGGAGAAATATGAGATGACATAGAGACGCTGCAAGTCAGGAAAGTTCAGGCAGCACACGCTGACACGAAGATGTGTCACGGTTGTTCAGAGAGAAAGAGCGGTGCCATTGTGAGAAAAGACAACAGAGATCATGGAGAGGATCAAAGGATGGAGCGCCCAAGATGAACACGATCAAAAAAGTTTTATATTTTTATTTCTTGGACCAAAAACAGGAAGAGAGACATAAAAGAAGAGATTCCACTCTTCTTAAGTAACTTTGGTGTTTACATGGTCAGAGAAAACAAGATTATTTGGGTCTTAAAAGATCATTCAAGATGCTCTGAAAATGTCTGGCAGCCAATGAGTTAATCTTGCGTTGATTTTTATGACGCGTTAATGTGCAGTGTTATTAATTAATCTAATTAACATGTTCAAGTCCCAGCCCTAGTAAAAACACAAGAAAATATTCAGGTAAAATTAGAGCGGGATAAAAGTTTGTTGCACTAAAATGTAATTTTTAATTCATCTGATCTGCTCTCTATGGTAATATTGTTCTTATGATAAGCTTTGGCAGGTCAAGCCCCTTCACCTGAGTATCAGTCAAATTTATTTTACTTAATAAAATGAATCCATTACTGGTGGCGTTATCAAACAGGAACATGTTTTCGTCCCATTTCTTTTGTCTGGTTTTGAATGAGAGGATGTTATATTGATAGGTGGCTGGCAGGGCCCAAAGTGTTTCTCCTCTATAGCTGCTGCTGCTGCTGCACCATGATAAAAAGCTCACTTGGATGTAAAGTGATACTTATACAGTTGGCAGGAGTGTCGTGTTGCTAACCTACTTCTGGTGAATCCTCATTTCATAAGATCAGTGATCTGATTTCATGCTCCTCTCCTCTCCTCCAGTGAATGCTTCATTATATATTGTGATGTAGCTGCTCATACACTTATGACATACATTTAAATTCATTCTCAGTTGAACAGAAATCCTCTTTTACTTTTTTTGCATCGCTGTACGCTTCAGGTTCAATCACAACTTTCTAACGTCGACTATCTGAGACACAGTCACCCAAAAAGAGGAATCCCTGTCACTCCAGGGGGTCTGACCTGGAAGACAGAGCACTGATTAATACATGGAGAATATCTTTGCTTATCCTGTCTTTGACTTACACATGTACCTATTGGTTCAAGATTCTGACACATCTGAAATCCTTTTTGCAGCTGTCACGGCACATCTCATCTCTAAGGAGAGATCAGTCCCTACTAACAAAAAAGATATGATTAAAGAAGCCTTTTGAGTTGTCGCCTTACATAACCACCACATTCAGCAAGAACTGACAACCATTTTTGGAATGAAAATGTCTTTATTTGTGAAGTCAGTGTTTGAAACACCCTGAGCAGGAGACGATAAGAAAACAAAATGTTCCTCCAGATTTCCTCGATGGTTTCATTCTTTGGGTGACATTGCGCAGTCGAGTAATAATAGAGGCACGAATGTGTCGGTGAATCCAAAATGACGAAATGTCTGAGAGGATGTGTTTGGTCCAAGGACACTAGGTGATCAAAAGCTTGTTTTAACCATTGAACTCACATCATCAAACCTCTGAGTCACTTGAATAAGTCTGGAAAAATTCAGCTTAATGCTGCAGGAGTTCAGTTGGCAAATAGCTCTGAGAAGACGAGGGGGAACTTGGAGGTTATTTAAAATGCAGTATCAATGCTGAGGATGCAAATGAGAGCTGTTTTATGACGCCCTGTACTAAGGATGGGAATTAAAAGGGATTCCTGTATTCACATACTCTGAATATCTAATGAACGAATACTCCCAGATTATTTTTATTTTTATTTCAGTTGTATGCAAAATTATGGTGTGTTGGACATGGATGTCCTGGACCGTAATTACAGACCTTACATACATTTTCTACACTCTGATAGATGATGTTCTCCGTGGCGGTGGTGTATAGTCTGGCTCAGCAAACGCCATCAGCTCTCTGAAGCCTTTACCTTCCACAAAACTCAATGGGATCACATCACCGGTTACCTGATCTTCTTCGACATGTGCTAGCAACTGACGTGATATGGGACTGCTTGATTTCTGTCTCCACTATTTTCTCCTTGTGCTTTGAGCGACTGTGGTTAAGCATCAAAATAGTTTTTCTATGGCATGCAAGTTTAACACCACATATCTTACACTTAAGGATGGTTACAGAATTGCGTACTTTTATGGGTACCAACAGAATTCTGTCAAAAGTACCGGGTACCGCTTCACGTAAAATCAAAAGATACCATGTTTAGGTACGTAATTGTCAATTGCATCCTTATGACTGTGAAGGAGTGGAAGAGTAGGTGATTTTCCATGCTGGACATGATCACAGCATTACAAGGTTATATGCTGCAGAATAAATGTGTTGAATTATAAAAAAAAATTACATTTTATAATTAAATAATTTGATATTAATTACCACATAAACACACACAAAAGTACAGAAAATTGGTACTGTTGAGTACCTATACAGGGCATTGGTACCATATCATTTCAAACGTGAAAGGTATCAATCCCTACTTACACTGCAACTCCATCGTTAAACTTATTGTTTCGGTCAAAGTACTTCCAAACATGACTTTTCTTGGCTGACATGTGGCAGGTGTAGCTCAGCATTTGTTGTGCTTTGCTTTCGGTGTAATAATATGTTCCTAGAGAGTTGCCGTAGCTGCCAGGAAACAGCTGTATTTGTTGAAATCTGGCTAGGTGTGCTGAAGTGGTGGTCTGAGGTATCATAAGTTTGTATCCCGCTAAATATTTTCCCACCTACTATCTTCAGGTTGGCTGGGTCACACATGTAATACTGTATGTGTTTAAGTCATGTTGCCAAAAGTAACACTTGCACAGGTGCCCAAATAAAAAATGTTACTCAAAAAACGGGGTCAATGGCAAGTATTCGAGTAATTGATTAATGGATTACTCATACCCATCCTTACCTTGTACTTTCACTGTTATCCCATCATAACTTACACATCTACACCGGCTACTTTTGTGGCATGTACTAAGTTTATGAAGACACATTAGCTCAACAAATTTCAACATGTTCTTCCTCTCATGTTTATTTTTAATTAAAGCTGCTTATTGCTTCCCAAAGTGATAAATTCACAGATTATCTTCAATAGCACCAGTTTACTCTAAAATTCATTGACACAAGATTAATTTTTGAAAAGGGTTGGCTACATTTTTAGCCACATCTCTAAATTCCTTTTTTTCTAACAAAAAGTCCATCACTAAGACCCTGTGTTAATTTTGACAAAAGAAAAACAGAAAAATAATCAAACATAAGAGACTGAAATCAGCAGCTGTTTTATATTTTAGCCTGGAAGAAGGTAAAACGGTTAATTGATTATGAAAACAGTCAGCAAATGATTGGATAAGAGTTGAATGAGTATTTTTCGACCCTCTGGACAGTTTACCTGTGGTTATTTGTCCACCAATAGATTTTGAAAAGGATGAAATATTAGGCCCATGGTGGTTTTGTCTGAGAAGAAAACAATCAGGTGGATCAGAAAAAGAAAAAAAGTGCTCATTACATGCCTGGATGGGCTTTGTAAATAAGATACAAAAGCAGCGGTCTAGCACACGGATGCTGCATGCAGTGGGCATTGTATGAATGCAGAGCCAGTCCTTTGTGAACGTGCAGCCTCAATCACAAATCATTAGCATTTTGCCAACAGCTCAGGGGGTCATGAGTGTCAAGTAAAACTCATCCATCCAGGGCTTTTATGAGTAGGACATTAGGCAGGCCTGAAAACACTCTGTGAGACAACACACTCAGTCTGCACTCTGACGACCAGCTCTCTCCCTGCGGTGGAAGATTGAAAGACCAGGGAGGGGCCTGAACAGATATAAAAACTAATTTGTTCCTGTACCCAATACGATTTTTAATGCCAGGAAGTAATACTCGTGGGCACCGGCCGTGTGCAATAAGTCGCCACAGTGCTCTTCAAATGCAAAAGCCTCTAAGGGCAGACTGTGTGCAGTGTCCTGATTCAGCGTGTCTGTTGTTTTTGAGTGCTTCGAGTCGACGGTTTTCACTTATTACTTTTCCTGTAGTTTTATCCCCCAAAATCTGGAGACCTCTTAAAGTTAGTCAGCACAGGAGCATGAAGCTAACTGTTAGCTACCAAGCTTTCAACTTACACAAGATTTAGTACATTTTCCCATTTACTTTTGCCAAAACTGTCAGGATTTTTCCTTCATCACTTTTCTTTTAGTTATTTCTGAAACATAAACTCAATTTAAATATTAATAGAACACGAAAAAGAGCAGAATAAAATCTGTAAAACATCTCAGTCTGCCGATGTGATCATGAAGTACAAGAAGATAGAGGATTGAGCGCTGCTTTGAGATTCTACTTGTGTGCGTGTGCCTGTGTGCATGAAGGTTGTAGGCTTGTATAAGAAAAAGGAGGAAAAATAAATGTAGCTGTCTTTCATTGTTATGGTGACTTGGTCAGAATCGTAACATCCCACAAATCGATGACAGAAGAAAACCAAAACAAACCAAACAGTGAGCAAGACACAAACAGACAACCCGAGAGAGACAACAGAGAACAAAAGAGACAGACAGACCAGATTAGTGTCTTTGTCAGGGACAAGAAAAACTGCAGAACCGGGGACTCTTAAAAAAATCAACATGGAGGATTAGGAAGCAAAGAATCAAAATACATATAATCAGACTCAGAGTATCAAACCTTGCTATAGAGGGGACATCCCTTTTCAATACATTAGTCATTGTTTATCGAGAAATACTCAGATTAAAAGAGAAGATTTTAAACAGACTACATGAAAAAAAACTGTTCTCTCAATAGTCTGGGAGAGATTCCTGAAATAGCTCATGGATGTTAAATCTGCATGTGGCGAGGGAAAACCTGCAACACAACTGCTTTGTTCAACATCTGTTTGGTTAGCCCAAATACGTCTGAAGGGTTGTACAGACATTGATGTGTCACATTAAAAAAATGACCTAGATGTGTTTGTGAATAAATATGTCAGACAATGAGGATGTCTGAATAACCTACATCACAGCAAACTTATCTGCTTATTTTGTTTTTTTTTACAGCTGATTTGTTATGTAGTGATATTATTCAGTGCTTCTTTCCAGAAACCTAAGCAGAACTGGGGTTTAGGTGGAGAGCCAGCTGCTACATTTTTTAGCACTGAGCCGACAAAAACTCAATCATTGTTGCTCGGCGACTTTAAAGAAAAGGTATTTAATTATTTTACTTGAGGCATGAGATGTCGGTCATATCTTGGGTCTGGTTAAATTGGTTTATAACCACTTGACCACAGTGTTTTTGAATATAGGGATATTTGAAGCTAAAGCTACAGTCAATCAGCTTAATATTTGGAAAATGATTTTTTCAATGACCTGCATGCTTTCAGTTCTCAACAAAGATTTGAATAAAGTAAAATGACAATATTTTCTCATATAGTGACTTCATGTGGGCTGGCTGGAGATGGCCTGCTGGCTGCCGGAGGTATACTGCTCACCCCTTTCATCTGGGCTGCAGGATGAAGAGTGGGTTATAAGGTTGCAAATTCCAGGAATTTCAGAAACTTTCCATGGAAATTTTTGAAAATTAATAGAAATGAATAAGGACTTGAAGATCAACTGCAATACAAGCAGGGTTGGCAGTCCTGAAAAACTAGCATGAATTTGAATGTTGCATCTTGTCAGGACTCCTCCTAGCCCCTCCTCCTCCCCTCGGAGCTCCTCCAAAGCAACGCCCCTGCTCACATGCACGAGCGCCGCTGATTCGCAACTATGATTGTGAATGACTGAAAGACGGACTCAGCACATCATTTTATGTTTTGCGCTACGTCGAGTCTCGAGTCATGTCTCATTTAGAGGTAAGGAAACACCAAAACGTTAAAACGTAAAGCTAAAAAATCAATGAACAAACCTGACTTTAGACAAACACAAATAACTTACTAAATATCTCAACTTTTTTTTTGCGTCTCAGAGCCCCTGTGTTGAGTTTATTAGACTCTGATCCAGACTACAGCCCAGAGCCAAGTACCTCATCGGGTCAGAGGGAACAGGCCCAAGGTTGAGCGAGAGGGGAAGTAGTTAGAGGAAGGGGAACAGAGCAAGAAAAGGATGCCTCCATCTTTCTTTTCTTGCTCTGTTTAGCTGGAGGAATGATTACCAGTAATCTGGGTATGGGTAGTTTCTCTGCCATTCTTCTGCTGAGTGCGAACTTGTGCACCACTAAACTTGGGAACACACATTGAGTCAGAGGCAGTGCGCGTTGGTGAAATATACACCCAGGAGGAGGGCAAAACAGCAGGACGAGGTTCGATTGGTTTAACAGATTGGATCCTAATTGATGTGATTGGCTGATGTTTTCCTGGGTTTTCTCCTGCGGTAGATAGCGGATATTATTCACTCTAATTTAAGAACACATCATGTATTGCTTGCCATCAGGACATATAGATAATTTCAACCAGTATAACAAAAAGTGTATCTAAATCAAACTACCGATTATACCTTTAATATGTCATACACCTTTGAAAAACATGTCCAGTGCAATATTTTTAAATGACATCATAAATGAATTTCACAAGCAAACACACATACCTCATATCATGCCTGATACAACATCTATAAATGACACTAATCACTTTTTAGAAATGTAGAATTTTAATAGTTTCTGTCACAGAACAACAAAAAGCATGAAGGCTGAAAAATAATAGTTTTTTTTTTTGCGAGCTTAGTTTTGGAAAAATTTATTTCAGTTGATGCCACAAAACCCTGAAATTTACAATATTCCAGAGCTGAAATTCTCATGGAAATTTTCAACTCCCTTGCAACCCTATGGGTTACAGTTCACAAAAATAATAGTTTTTTTTTTTGCGAGCTTAGTTTTGGAAAAATTTATTTCAGTTGATGCCACAAAACCCTGAAATTTACAATATTCCAGAGCTGAAATTCTCATGGAAATTTTCAACTCCCTTGCAACCCTATGGGTTACAGTTCACTATCTCATCATGAGAAATGAAGGCTATTAATGCCATTATGTCTGGGAAAAACTTGTTATTAGATAATTGGTAACAGATATAAAGGATAGTTAATGCATCAGAAAAGGTCAAAGAGTGATAATTGGTGTTGAACTAACCAAGTCCCAACAGTAGGAGGAGGCTGGACTCTGCAGACATCAGACCTAATTTCAGCGACTGGAGAACTTCTCAGTAAAGAGACTCAATTCATGAGTTATTTCACTTGTATTCAAATAAACTTCAAACTGGTTGTTGCATATAGAATGAGTTTAAATATTAGCTTAAACCAGGAATCTAAGGATGGAGGCTGGTATGTGCTGCATGGTTCATGAAGCCTTTCGAGTCAGTTATATGATCATTTTTTCCTTATTTCAACATCAGATAGTTTGAGTAAGAAAATTCAGAGAAGTTGACAGAAAGCCATAAGATCCAACCGTCATAAAAGATACATGAGCTAATCTCAGGATCTTGACACGGTAATGTGCTAAATATTTAGATA
The DNA here is from genome assembly GCF_033239565.1 of Halichoeres trimaculatus. Classification (NCBI taxonomy): domain Eukaryota; kingdom Metazoa; phylum Chordata; class Actinopteri; order Labriformes; family Labridae; genus Halichoeres; species Halichoeres trimaculatus. The sequence goes on from NW_027437181.1 coordinate 27,390,054, forward strand.
TCGCCGCGCTTAGCTGTGCTGGGATATTAATGGCAGTGACATGCTATATACGCACTGACACACACTCACACACACACATACATGTTCAGAGTGACAGACTGTGCCCGGGTGAGGCAATGACAGCATTTATTACTTGCCAGGCAGCAGTCCGGTTCGGATGAAGTGTTGCCTTAAGCAAATGAGAAAAAGAGAGGGAGAGGGAGATAAAAAGGGGGAGGAGGAAGTCAGAGGCAGAGAGGGAGGGGTTAGTCGAGGTGAAAGGCTCAGGGAGAGAGGGATGGAGAAGAAGAGTGAGTGAGAAGAGCAAAGGGAGAGGGTTGAATAAAGCTTCCGGGCCCCAGAAGGCCGAGCTCTCAGACATTTTAATCAATAACCGCAGCTCTATCAAAGGCCGGCTGATAGGCCAGAGACAGAGGGATTGTTCTGCACTCACTGCCTCACCCCGAAGGAGTGAGTCAACACTCGGGACCGGGCGAGGAGGGAGAGGGTGGCAGAGACGGACGGATGAGGAGAATGACAAGAAATAAGGGACGGACTGATAGGGCGGCAGCAAAGAAGATACAATAGAGACACAATTATAGAGACAGAAGAGGATGAAGCAAAGTTTTTCTGATAGATTTTCTGCTGGTGTTGCTTATTTTCTGCCATTATGTCACCAAAAGGAAAAACTGTGAGTGCATGTGCGCGTGTGCAGAGTCAAAATCTTTTATGTGACTCAACAGACTGCTGCAGCTCACATATAAAGAGGTCGTATTCTGTGGCACTTTATGTGTTTATTTCTGTGTGTGTGTGTGTGTGTGTGTAGCAGAGAGAGGAGATGCTGTGACCTGAAAGTAGCTCAGTTTAGTGTCTCATACATAGAGGGAGAAGGGGGGAGACGACAGTGTGCGCATGCTGCTGGTTGTAATGAAACTTACAAGAAATGATTCATGGCGTTACATTTCCTTAATAATAAATACATTCTGGGATTTATCTGACGTCCCTGTATGCATTGACTGGACCCATGGGTTGTACACATGGGACCAAGTGTTGACAAATGAGCTTGGAAGGAGGCAGAAGTGTGGACCTGGACTTTCCTGGTGGCCATTAGTCTTCTTTTTATCCATTAATCTCAATATTTGTCACTGTTATTGTTTTCCCTTGATAACGTGTATCCACTGTTTATCGGATAATACTGCTGGAATGTGTATGAGAGCTGCTAGCACTCTCAGATAACACCCCTTTATTTGTTCATTTTAAAAATTTGGACTCATCTTAAGAGGTGCATAATAAATGTGTTATTTGTTTTCGGAAGTACAAAAAACTTTTTAGAAAGTTTATTCTAATTTAAAAAGTTTTGTTTTTTAACAAAGTAAAGAAAACAAGGCTGGACAATGTTCCAGCAGCTCATTTTGGTGCCTGCACAGTTTAAATCTTTAAATCAGTTTAACCAGTGTGCTGTAGAGTTTACTGAAATGTGATTTTTCATCCTCAACAAGAGCGCTGTGTAATAGTCTGCTGAACAGTATTTTCACCTCACCTCAGAGGTCACTAATTCAAAACCCTGATGCAAGGTTCCTGTGGATCCTTGGAGAGTCTGAAAATGCCTTAAACCAGGTTTTCAAAATCAAAGGTCCTGAAAAAAATCTTTAAAACTTTTACTTTCACTGGTGAGACGTCTTAAACATTAGATAGCACTTTACAGATGCTTGAATTCGTTATTATTGGACTTAAACATCCAGTAAAGGAGTCACCAACGCAGTGTACCCGGGCGCCCACAAGAACCACTGAAGACATGTTCCAAAAAACAGCACTGATCACAATGGAGCTCCTTCCAGAAATTTATGTGTTTACCACCATCATCATTTTTGTGGAAATCATTAGTTGTGGAATAATTAATATTGAGATGTGAGCAGTCTCTTCACACAGTATTACTACTGAATCAATCAATCAAACAAACTGTATCTATAAAGCACTTTTTATGCACAACAGAGGCAACACAAAGTGCTTGACAGAAGAAAAGAAGACACAACAAACAAACAAAAATAATGATAATAATCCAACATAAACAGACACATGAATGTGCAGCCCTCCATCTCCAACCCACCAACCCACACCCCTCCTGCACAATGTGAACACGATTTCACTAAAATCCGTGCAGATGACCTGAGGAACTGTGGAAACGCTATCGGAAGACTTTAATGAGAAAACACTGAATGTAAAGTGAAATGTTAAACTCACTATAAGACATAAAACAACCAAAATTCAAAGTAACAAATAAGATGATAAAATATCAAAAGCCGAAAGCAGTAACAGAGAAAATGATGCAAAACTTAAACTTGAAGATACAAAATCAAAAAGCTGAAAGTAGCAGTTTAGTATATAAGAGGATAAATAATTAAGTTAAAATAGATAAAAAGATAAATATATATTAACTAGAGGCTAAGATTGTATGCCTTTAAGAAGAAGATCTAAACAAGTTAAAGTAAAACTCAGTTAAAAGCCAGACCAAAAAGGTAAGTTTTAAGTTTGCTTAAAAAATGTTAACGCTCTGTGTGGCCCTAATTTTACTATTATTATTGTTATTTTAAAGTGATCTGTGCAGTTTTGTTTAGGAAGTTTTTATCAGACCTTTTGTACAGCTCATTTCCTTGAGGTAGCCCTCAGTCTCAAAAAGGTTGGTGACCCCTGATCTAGTATCATCTTTGTCCTCGTGACTTTCCTGAACATTTATGTTGGTTTATGTTTGATTACAATACTTCACTTTTGGCGTGTAGTCATCAGTCTGGACTCATCAAGGTTTGGAGACTTTATTTGTGCTGGCTGTAGTAAAGTTGCCGGCTACGCCACCTGCAGTGGGAGCCCTGTGAAGGGACAGAGACCTTCCTGTGTGGAAACTGCATGTTATACACAAGTTGGCGTCTACTGATACTTCGGATTCCCAAATACAAAGTTACTTCAACCTGTTCTTGAGAGTCAAACTGTTCAGGGCGTGTCCTACCTGAATGGTGCAGGTAACCCCTCCTTCAATACTTCCCTTAAGGTTAGTGTTCGTCAAAGGATGTAACAGCACACAGTCAGGAGACAGACCTGCCCAAATATGTGTAGGGTAGAGAGAAAGATATCCATCTAAAGAGATTTTCCAGACAGGTCTTTGCAAACATTTACTGTCACGTTGAGTCTGTACAGAAACATTTTTAAACACGTTCTGACACAATTTTAGGAGTTGAATTATTTATGTGGGATGCCTGCAATCTTGGAGTTTATTAATGAAAATTTTGTGGTAGAAATCATTTTATCAGACGGTCTATCTAAATGGGTTTTGGTGTTTGGATTACGGCATTTTCAGAGACTAAAACAGAAAATTTGGTGCTTGGTTACTGTTTTTTTTCTTTATCAATTAAGTGGTGATGCATGGCAAAAACTCAGAATTTTAGAAAAAATACATTTACCTGTCAGTATTGCCCTGCTGTAAACATTATGCCACACAAAACATCTTATTTTAAAGTCAAGGGCAATTAAAATCCCTTAGCCCAATACATACAGCACCTGCCAATATTTTTATACTCAAGACAACGAATGCCTTATGTTTTCACTTACATCCTATATAAATAGAAATAAGATATTTTCCTTGACTCATGTAAATGTGGCTCATGTTTAGTCTTCTGAGATATGTCTGACATAAAATACACTTTCTGAGATGAGAGTTTTGGCTGTGTTGTGTATGATCAGAGCTGAAATTAACCAAAAGATTCACACATATGTTTTTTTTTTTATCTAACGCTGCTCTTGTCCAAGAGAAATCTCATGTCACAGCTGCCTGGGGATTCAATGGATGAATGAAGGTTTATGCATTTTTATATTGAATATCACATCACACACCAAGATCAGACTGTTTCTTTATCTCTTTGTGAGACTTGATGGTGGTGTTTGGAGCAGTAGGCGGGGATCCAGCAGAAGCAGGGGATGGTCTGTGGAGGACTGGAGGAAAGAGATGCCTCATTCATGCTTTAGTCATGTGACCCCCAGACCTTTACTTTTTCACAATTCTCCTCTTCTATGTTTGTTACCTGTTGCTCTTCTATACCAAATCTGGACTAAACCGAAGTGGTGTGACCCTGACTGAAAAAGATTTCGTTGAGCAGGAGTCAGAGCCATGGTTTGGTTCTTGGAGGGAGGCGTGCAGGCTCTGCAGCTCTCCAAGGACTCTGAGCGCGGTGTGTTTTTCAGGAACCATGTTCCAAGCATTGTAACGCTCGGAGCACTTAAAACGCTTTCTATTTAAACTCTGCAACCCACTGTGCGTTTCTCAAAGCATGTGTGGTGGTGTGTGTGTGTGTAAGACTCAAACATTGCTCGAGAGTCTCTGAGGAACACGTGAATGTGGAAGTGAAACATCACAGAGTTAAATGCACAAAGCTCTCGTGGATATGTGTGAATACATAAATGCATGTTCGACAACACGTGTCAGTGAACCCTGCTGTGTGCATGTGCATTAACAGCAGACGCTTTTACAGCTTTGTGTTTGTGTGTGTGTACATCCATGACTTGTGTTGTTCTGGTTCTTTGATCTGCCTCTTCGAGAGAAATCCCAACTCACCGAATTTTACATATGATTAACGATTACAGTTCTCACTTATAAACAGTGCAATCTCTCCTTTTTTATTAGAGCTGTAATGTGCAGTTAACCCTGCACGCCAGCTGTAATTCTAAGAGTTGCTGTGAAAACTCTTGATAAGATTTGCATTTCTGTTAATCGCATTAAATAAAGAAAAACTCTGAATAATGGCCTTTCATCGAAGGTGTAGCTGCTACAACTTAACATGAGGCTTCAAACTCAACTAATACCCCCTGACGTATATTTTCCCATCACTCTCATATCTGCTAATGTCCCTGACATCTCAGAGTTCCTTACAAAAACTTTGCAGCGCTTGCTGAAATGAAGTACTTGGAAGCTGACTCTAAAATACAGGTCTGCTTCATCCCTGTCATATCCTATCACACGTAGCTGCCTCTCAGTGTACTGCATCCCTCTGCTCCCACCGTGCAATTGTCAAGGTGTTTGCTCCACGTGTCAGATTCTCACTGAAAGCTAATTACTTCCTCCATGCTCCATTACCAGCGAGCTTCACATCGGGAGACGCTCACATTCATCAGCATGTCTCAAATTCAAGCCTCTTTTTAAGCATTTTGGCTGATTATCACGCCGCCACGGGGCCGATCAGCTCTGTGTGCCCGCGTAGCCGTCATCAACGCTGACCTTGTAGCACAGGCAGAGGCTGATAGAAAGAGATCTGAAAGGGACCCCTCGTCACCTTCACAGTCACCTTAGTGGCACAGTTTTTATTTTAAAGCAGTGTCACGCTATGTCGGTGTACTTAAAAGTTATAGGAGTCATTTCATAACCAGACTGAAGGCAGAGCTGCGGGTTAAAGCAGTGAAACAAGAAGATCTAACTGTAATTCAACAGGAATGTCAAATATTCTGGTTAAACAGATTTTTCTGTAGCTTGTAGGTGAAAGAGAAGGATGTAATTTAGCTCATTTCACCTTATGTGAGTCCAAGTTTCAAAGCAGCCCGTCACACTTTCAGGTATAAGACCTTTAGTGAACAGTGACTGCATCCTTTGTTCTGCAATCAGCTAATCCCCTAAACTTTGTTGCACTAATAAAAAACAAAATAACTGAAAATAATTCCAAGCAAAGAAAAGCATCATAATAAAGCCTTTATGATTTGATAATATGTTATTGGCTGTTGCTTTTTCTTCTATGAAAGCCTATTTTTTAAAGGATGTAAAGTGTAGCAGGCTGTAAAACCATGTGGGACAAGTTTAAAGGTTACATAAATGATCTTGACTCGACCACAATGTCGGTGCTTTCGAGGAAGACTGCTGCCTCTCTGTGAGACAGTTTTGCTGTAAACTGTTGACAGCTCGGTGCTTCTTCACCCAGATTGACTATGACATTGTTTCTGGACAGGCACAATGCTGAGGTCGTAGCTTTTCATATATTCAAAACACCAAAAGGAAGACTTTCGTCTTTGTACAGTTGTATCTGAATGATGAAAGCATGGCCAGACATTTTCAAGGAGGTTAACCAAAGGTGATATTTTTCATGTATTTCAAGTAAGCTGAACTTCTTTTGATTCTCTTTCACCGGGGCAAAATATATGGGAATCTGAGTTTCTGTGAAATACCAAAACCTGTAAACACTTGTTAATGGGATGAAATGTTGTGTCTGTGTGTTTAGATGTTTAAAAAAGGCCCTGTGAGGATTTCATGAGTGATACTGAATAAGTCTCCCTTTTATGTATTAGCCCATTCATAATCCATGATCTGAAATGAGGTTATAAGTGTCAAAACTGGTTATTTATAAATGTGATTACTCAGTTCCCAGACAACACAAATACATTTACTGCATGCAGCCCAAAAGTACATATAACAACGCAGAACATGCCGGCAAATTTTAACAGATGGATGGCTTTTTGGATTGTAGTAATGGACAGGCAAAACAAAAAAGAAAGGTCAGAAGAGCAGAATAAAGATATACAGCTAAAAATAAAGCCCTTTCACTCTCCCTCCCTCAGTCACTCATTCACACATGTACATTGTCCTCTTGACTTAGCTTAAATATCTTATTAATTTACTCAACTGCCCACTCAAATGTGCTAATCTCCCTGATTTCATTCAGTGGCTTGATGATGACGATACTGTAATTTGATTGGTCTGAGGCCAAAGATGGGGTGGCTTGTCTTAACACAGTCTTGGCCAATCACAGGTGAGCAGTGTCATGACCGCAGCCTCATCTGATTGGTTAATCAGTCTTGTTTTTTTTCACCACGGGACGCCAACTCGGCTTGGCCTCCATGCGTACGACAGTGTGCAATATCGTATTTTCACCACCCATTTGCAACATAACATTTAGAAGGGCGCTGTTTTACACATCGTAAAATGCTCAATAACTAGAGGAGAGAAATAAGGAAGAGATGACAGCGACGATACACAGAAGAATTATCGAAACTGTTAAAATGAGTATTTTCATTAAATCACAGCTACAGTCTGAAAAAAAAGAGAGGAAGTATGGCTTCCCTTGGCCTCCAGGAGAAAACACCACTGGTAAAACCTCTAACCTGTAGACTCCTGGCCAGGCTGCACTTATCATGTTGGCTGTGTTGTAGTCAAGTTAAACACATTTTGGTTTTGACTGTTTGTTTTATTTTGAAAGTCACTGGCTGTTTTTAGGTAGTTTTCGTGCCACAACTTCCTGTCCCACTGGATCTGCCCTGCAGTGAGTTGATGCATCACAGCTCCCATATCTGGCAACAAAAAAGGACTGTTGTGTTTGTTTTTGGGACTTGCCAGAGCATGGACGCAGCTGGAATGCAACAGAGCAGATCCAGTGTGAGTTGACACATTGACTTGAATAATGTCTGCTCACCTGCCGGGTTTACAAAGCTCGCTTGCTGTCTCATTTTAAACAACAGAGCTACATAACTACAGATGAATGCTTTACCTTATTGTTTTGGAGGTGGTTTTGAACAAAGAGAAGTAAGGCCAAGAAGATAGATCAACTCTCCATACATCTGCTCCCAAAGCAAATTCACGCCTTTGTGATCACTTATTTCATCCGCCATTATGTATCTGTGGGGTTCATGTTGAGCCATTTTTTGTAGGATTCTCCATCACTGTCATGTAGGGATGTTCCCATACTGGTGGTATAGGAGCCCCTCAAGGCTTGATCAGTATCAGTGGGGAGAGATCCGTGATACCGATCCAGGCAAACAGCTCTGTGCCTTTTTTTTCTTTACCAGCGCTCTTTGCTACTGGATTTGAAATGTTGCCTCTGATACATCACATACTTTGTTTTTTGCTGCATTAATAGCCAACAGGGTTTAAAAGTTTTTATTTAAAAAGAACTTGTGTACATTTTAAACTTTAATTTGCTGGTAAACATTTAGATATTTCATAGTTTAAATAAGTGTTAACTTCAGTAATTCCATATAAACATTTTTTGACCTTTACCCAAAACATTATTAGTCTTATCCCACAGTAGGGCACTGGTATTGGATCAGTATTGGTATCTGTATTGGTTGATACCAAAGCCCAGGTATCGTATCGGAACCACAACGGTTGGATTGGTGCATCCCTACTCTCATGTTGGGTTTGCTCGCTCAGCCCATAGGCTGTAAAAAAAATGGATGTCATCTTGCTCAGCTCGAAGTGAGGTCGCCACAAAAACTGCTCCCCCTGGTGGCTGGCTGCAGTTTGGTAAAAAAAAAACCAGTCATTCCAGATGGTCTGTGATCAAACTTAAAAAAATTAATACACCTTGCAGAAATGTTTCTCACGTCCAATTGTTGTGGTGGTTTGAAGATATCATTTGGCTGCCTTGAATTCAAGTCCTCTTTTTTCTGAAAAGTTTCATTTTCATTAGTTATACAAGGTTAAAAACAAGGCTTTACGTCAAGTTTAACGATGATTGACAGCTGCCATTCCCGTGTATTTTTTTCCAGCGATAGTAAAATATGTCCGGAGGTAGAGTCAAGAAAAGATTAGACTCTCGAAAGAAAAAAAATAAACACTATTTTTGTCACCTGGCTCCACTCAAATTCTCCCAGAATCCCTCACAGTCTCTACTGCGCAGACTGGCTGCACAATTGCTACCAATGGCTGCGCCTGCGCCCCTCTATAGACAGTCTATGGTTCAGCCCTGTGGTTTTGTGAATAATTTAAGCACGAGGAGTAGACTCATGCTACATATGTCTGTATTAGAGCCACATATATGAGGCATACAAAGCATTTTAAAACAGTCATTACAAGCAATAATGAGGTTATGACGACTGCCTGTGTTCACTAACAAGGTTAGTGGACACAGGCCCTTATTGTTTTATCTGTTGTCTTAAAATTAATGAAAATAAACAAAAATACACAGCAATACACCATATCTTGTGACATACTCTAACTTTATTTATAAAAGTAGTGAGCCCTCCCTGAATACAAAGGATGGAAATGCTCAAACAACAAGAGAGGGGATTGAGAGAGGAGGAGAAATGGTCAAAGACTGAAAGACAGTGCAAAGAGCTGAGGCATAGAGAGATAGAGAGCGGTGGTGGTGAGAAGCAGGGAAGGCAGATAAAAACAGAGACTTATGGATGCACAAACTGACAGCCCCCTGACATGAAAGAAGAGGAGAGAAAATAAAAGAGAATATTAAAGGAACTATAAGCATGCACTTACATCTACACACACTCAGAGTTGACTCAGTGTGTGTGTGTGTGTGTGTGTGTGTGTGTGTGTGTGTGTGTGTGTGTGTGTGTGTGTGTGTGTACATGTAGCGCCTGCTTTGAGTGAGACTGTGTGTTGGTGTTTATTAGATGTGATTTCTCAAGTTGGGATAAAAAAGCGGAAAAGCGTGAGAAAAAATGTGAAACAGCCTCTGAGATCAAGGAGCAGAATCTAGCACAGTGTCATGTGTGTTTTAAATAAAGACAGAGAGAAGGAGGGAGAGGGATAAGGAGGGAGAGACTGGGAGGAATGAAGGAAGAAAGATGGACAGATTGCGGGATAAACACAGACAGGGGAGGGGAAAAAAGAGAGAAAGGGGAAAATTGGAGAGGGGAAAAGGTAAGTGGAGGTGAAAGAGAGACCTCTCTTCTTGTGCTCCTGATTTTTTTTTTTCTAAACTCATTTAGTGTGAAGCCTTGATAACATCCACTGAGACACACACATTGCAGATCAGCTGCATGTATTGGAGGAGAGTTTGCATTGCTGTAATGTGCGACAGCAGGCCCGGCTTTACCATTCACTCACAAATAGCCTAAGGCAATACACACAAAAGCACAAGGTTACATTCGATCCACATGCATATAAATGTGTATGTGTTTAAGAGGAGACCTGAGCAGAGCACCCTGAGGGCCATTAGGTGGACTTTATAGCCTGCGTGCTGCTTTTCAAAGGAAAATGTTGAGTTCCTCACAGGCAGACTCCTTCCTGGACGCGAGGGGCTTCAGAGAAAATTGGTTGAAGATTTCAATCTGTTGGAGAACATGGGACTGCAGAGAGGATGGAAAAGAAAGGGGGGATAGATGAAAAGATGAGCAGACAAGTCGTCACTATTCTTAGCCCACTGCTGTTAACCGCCTTGGCATCTTCACACACTCTCGCACATGCACTGACACACACACACACACACACACACACACACGCATGAAGACTCTCATGCCGCGCATCTGTCATCCATGTAGACCTGTAAGAGGGAGCAAAGTGTGTGTGTGTGTGTGTGTGTGTGTGTGAAAGTGTGTGATGGCTGTGCCATTAAAGTGTGAGACCAGAGAGGGGAGAAAAGACCACGAATTAGAGAAGCAACACAAGAAAAGAAGAGGGGATAGAGGACACAGGAGGAGTGGAGAAAAAGGAGAGATAACCGATGTTCTCGTCCTTGTATTAGCTCTAATTCCCCCTAATGTACCTGGCATTAAAGGGGGAGTTCACCCATTTTCCCTGACCTTGACTATAGCACTCATCGGAGCTATAGAGATACAGCGCTGGCAGAGATTGTCTGGCTTTGTGCCAGCGATTCATCTCCACGTCATTCTCAGAAAAAAGAGAAACACTCCTCATTTTATTGCTGCATATTTTACCTTTTCTGTCATTCTTACATCCATTCTCCTGCAGCACTCCGTCCTCACCTCCAACACGTCCACACGGGGCATAATGTAAATGGAGTTAGAAATACATATGATGGATTGGATGCATTTTAAATGGGTTGCTGTGTTTCCATATATGAAATGAAACTTTAATGTAACCTTAGGGGGAATAAGCCCGGCTAATGCTGCAGCTAGAACAGGATACAGCAAAGAAAAACAGAACAAAACCCTAAAAATAGAGTAAGACCCAACTGGGGCTCTCCAAATATTATGCAGCTGACAGTTCCAACACATGCTGAGAAGAATCTGTGAATGCACAGAAAAGGAAAGTCTGTTATTTACATGTGGAGAGTTTAGTAAACACTGACGGATTTTGTCCAGAAAAGATCTTTCCCCATTCCTCTGTTAAAGGGAGGACTTGGTGTTTTTTAATCTTTTAAATACTACTAAGCTGATCATTAGCAAATGGTTTATTTAGCATATTACTCTCTTGATAGCTGACTGAGTTACTGAGTTACTCAGAGCTAGTTTTTGACTAAACAGCTGGGAGAGATCAAGACTGGTCTTTACTAAAAGCAAAAGTTGGGTCAGCTCCATCTTAAGGTACTTTAAGACAGAGCCACCCTGAAATTTCCTGATCACTTGGCATTTTTCAGAGGTTCCAGTTGTTTTTGTTGAACTGACTGTAAAAATGTCCATTAACTGAGTGAAATACCTACAAAGTCATTGTTATGTCATCATGCTCCATATATTATACGATAAAAGCATCATCAGAAGATTGAGGGTCATTTTCCTTTTAAGCAACATTATAAATGACGGACTGCCCTAACATCAAGCACATTTAGGGCGAGTTGTAAAAGAAACTGGACAGATCTGTTGGACATTCAAAGGGAATTCTTTGGCTAGAGTAGAAGAAAACAAGGGATAACATTAGAGATATCCTGATACAGAGTTTTTGACTTCCCATCCAATCATATATTTTCTTATGTCTTGCTGATCTGATACCGATCCAGTAGCGATACCTTCCTCTGATAAATCCCACACTCCGTTGGGTGATAACCTTGTAAATGACGAATTGTATTTGTTGTATTTAAGTGAACCCTGTTAGTGCCTCCTGGAGGAACACTCACTTTACAAATGTTGCAAGACGCTGTTGCTTTCCAAAGATAAGTAGTCCCACACAGAGGACATGTTTGCAACATGGTTTGATTTGCAGCAGCCGGTTCCGATCACGGAGCAAGATCCAGTGCTATTCGATCTTCCAAAAAAAGCCATATCAGGCACCAATACCGATCCGTGTATTGGATCAAGACATCTCTAGATAACATTAGTGCTGAAATTTTGGGAACAGGCCATAGAGAGGATACATTCTACCACTTCTTGTGCTCGTCTTGGACTTATTCAGTTTAAGATTTTATACAGGGTGCATTTCTCCAAGTCCACACTATCTAAACTATATCCAGAAGTGGAAGACAAATGCGATAAATGTCATGGCTCACCCTGTCACCTTAGCCATGTTTTTTCTTTGTCCAGATCTGAAAGGTTACTGGGTGAGTTGCTTTACTATCATGTCAACTGTTCTTGGAGTAAACACACATCCTTAATAGCGAGACGTTCTTTATTGTTGCATTGGAAGTCTGCTAAATATCGTTCTAACTCCTGATGGCTCAAAGACGTCATGTTTTTCTTAAAACTTGAGAAAGTTAAATATACGCTGAGAGGATGCACTATGAAATTTTTCCAAAAGTGGCAACCCTTAATTTTTTAATTTCACTAATTTAGAGGTACTACTGTATTGAATGTGCTTGTTGTTCATGCATTTTTTGTATTCTACATATAACCAGTTATATGTGAGTTGGTCATGATGAGCTGGGGGAGGGGGGTGGGGGGTTCATTGTTAATTTATTACAGTGTACTCTGTAATTTTGATTTAATGTGATTATTTTCTCCAAATTCCTATCAGTTTTTTGTTGTGTATGTGTTTACATACATGCTTATATAGGGCTGACAAACCAAATATTACAGTTGAAAGTAGATAAAACCAGGACTCACTGCATCTGATATTTTGTGCTTAGAGCAAACATTTGCATGTTTGATCATTTTGAGGAAAAAAAAAGGTGTTCTTATAATTTTGGCCACTCCTGAAGACTACTAATAATGTGCTAATACTATATAATACTGTTTTGATTAGAAACAAAAAACAAAAAACAAAAAAAACAAAAAAAAACAACAAAAAAAACACAAAACAGCAGTCATCTTATAATATATTTCTGTCTGAAGTCAAATACCATTAAACATAAGAAGCTTCATCCCCAAATGGGCTATGTCAATGAATATCCAGTCTCTGATATGAAAAGGCAAATGACCAGACCTTGTTAAGGAGTCTGAGGTGGGATTTTTAGGGTGGGGCAAACAACCCCTTACCACCCCACTTGACATGCCTCTGTGATTGAGTCAAGCAGCATTTTGAAAAACACTCAGTTTTCCCCTCATGTCCTTGAGAAGAGCTGCCCTGTCTGTCCATTTCTTGATAAGCTAAGCCTGGAGGTAGTCGGCACAGCTTAAAAATAGAAACCACCCTTTGCTCAGTCCAATCGGTGTAAACCTAACAGCATCTTAAAGCTGGCAAAGTGACAGGTTATACTTAGTTTGTTTGACTCAATCGCAAACAAAGTGTATCCCTAAGCTAATTTAATTGAGCAAGAGAGGAACTGGTGTTCTTTTCTTGGTCTACAAGTTTTTAAATGTGTGTTTCCCCCAAAGACACGAAACGCTCCCACTTTTTTAAAACCGCATCCATGGCAAGTATTTAAGATGAACTTGTAGGAAACTGTAGTAAGTCAGTGTTAATGACTCAAGCAAGAGGGCGGAATAAATATTTTGGATATCAGTGCTTCTACTTTATTTACCACCAGATTTCATCAGTCTGTTGCAACGTCTCCAAAGCCCTCTGGTTGTCAACAAACATAAAGAGAAACAGAGAGAAACAGAGATGCTATGACAGGAGACCATTAAGGTTAGAGAGGAAGCTAGGGACAGAAAGACACAGAGGGAAAAACGAGTGAAAGGAAGAGTTTAAAGATAAAACAGAGGCACATTTCAAAGCGTTGTTGTTGAGGAGCTGCAGGGGCTTTGCCTTCTTCTCTCCATCCCTCTTCATGCTGTCGTTGGTGGGATCTGTGCACTTGTACTACAAACAAACATACATATGTGATTTTAAAATATCTGAGTGACATTTTAAATGGATACTCAGAAGATGGAGACACTTGGTGTTTGCCTGTGCATTCATATTTCCTGTTTGTTCACCTCCCTCCTTTTACTCCCAAACTACAGTAGTGGAAAAAAGTTCCCAGACATCCTTCAAATTTTACACAATCTCAGATATAATCATGAAATATTTGTGTGAAAATCTTTTTTTTTTGTTTCAAAAGTGTGACTGCATCAAACAGACACAAAAAAATACAAATGATTCTTTTGTTTACAAGAAGAAGAAGAGAAACTCACAAAACTAAAATCTTGATGGTTCTGGTTTTTCAGTTCTCAACATTTTTGGTAGCAAGTCTACAAATAATAGAAAATGTGTTAAAAAAAATTGTACAAAAAATAGAGCATCACGCCATTAAATCAATGTATAGTGGTTCTGCCAAATGTTGCAACACCAAAATGACACAATACTCAACATTTCTCATGTGTTTTTATGGAACAGATCAACTTTAAATTTTATGTTTTTCAATTTATTTATTTATTTATTTACTTTTTTTAGGACTTCTTTGATATTTCGGTTGGACTAAAAGAAATTGCACTTGAAGACCCAAGAGTGATTCTTAATGCAATATTTCACTGATGCATGTGGTGTCTTCAAACTTCTTTCATCTGCTGTAATTTCACTCCTATGCTTCTACCTCCTATCTCAGCTCCAGCTGTGTGAATAATTACTGTGAGATGCCATTCACAAGTAGAAGAGACACAATGAAGACTTTTTTTTCCCACTTGAAGTGTGTAGACCTGGGGCGTGAAGTAGTACGCAATGATTAGCATCAAAGTCTGAGTGAAAACATTTCTTAATGCCTTTCAGAAAACTTAGTTCAGATCAGATCATTTTACTGTTTATGCTATTTCTTCTGAGTGTGGAGGCGACACAGATCACATTTTGATTGACATCTTCATGGATCTCAACACAACAATAGTACAGGTGAGAGTTAGCATAGTGCAGTGTCAACAGTATGAAGACTGAAGAGGAGGGTTTAAGCCCTGATGTCAGAAAATGTATTTGACTCTGTCTCTAAATGATGAGATATGAAAAGCTCCACAGTCTGTATCATGATAAGCAGCACATCCCCCCTCCTCCTTTCAGCTGTAGGGAATGTAAACAAGCTATGCTTCAGGCGCTGGTTGTAGCCTCGTGTAAGTTTGATCAAGTATTGTAATTCTTTTGTTTGTACTCTAAGGATTGTGCGGCAGCGTAGGAAATTCAAAATGAGTGACTATGACAGCAACGATGAAGTTACATTCACTTTGGAACCAAAAGGATACCTGTATGAACCGGAGTACACAGAAGAAGAGCTGCTACAGATGGCGACTGAAAGGAATACAGAGGAAACATCCTCTGGATATCAAGACAGAGTCTGAAATACTCAATGGTGTAAATGTCCTCGTCACCATCGATTACAGTTTGTGTCTTACTGAGGGAGAGGAGACAACTTTCTACTGTATCTAATGTCCTTAGTGTACACTTAGAGCTCATACAACCCCACTTCAAAAAAATTGAACTATCCCTTTAACGCTGTTAGTAAACAGCTGAAAAGCTGCCAGGATTTTTAATTTTGTTTTTCTGGCTGAAATTACATTTTGAAGAAAACTCCCAAAATTATAAAGCTCATAGAAAGTAAAAACTGACTGTATTTTGGTTTTAGGGGGAAACTAATTTCTAATTCCTTCAGAGGGGCCTTAGACCTGCATACTTTTGTTTGTGAGCTTGTGTGTGTGTTGATGCATATTCATGACTTAACAGTGCTTTTGGAAAACAAAATTTGTGTGTGTGGGTGTTTGTCTGTGGGTGTACAGTGTTACCAAATTTCCCAAATTTAAGCATGAAAATAATCTTCAGCACTATTGTTTTTAGCAGCTGTGGTTGAATTGAGCTCACCAAACCCTCCACCCCCTCAGAGCCATACCAGGCGGGTACCTGGTTCAGATGGGGAGGGGGATTAGCTGGCAGAAGCAGAACATCAAAATCATCGGTTTGTTTTTATTGCAACAAAACTGTCATAAAAAAAAGAATCCTTAACCTCACTTTGTGTGGTGCTCGGGTCTTCCGGTGATTCTGCTGTAGCCCACTTACAGATAGTTTTACTCTCTAACTGTACCCCTAAATCCCACTTAATCCTTCACATTGCTCCTGAAACAACTCAATGTACATTAACAAACCTTAACTAAGCGCTTCCAGTGCTTGAACTACCCGACACAAGTAAAGGTTTTGTTGCAGCAACATAAATATGTCGACAATTTCAGACATGCTTCCTACCAGAACTATTTGAATTGTGACTGTGTTAATAATCCTGTCAGTTACCCTCCTTCAAAACATGTTTTCTCGTGCACATGATTTTGTAAATAAATAGGATTTCTGGCTTCCATGACATGTTCTTACTGTAGTGTAACTCTGAATTTATGATAGCAAAGCAGGAAACATGCAAGGAATATGATAACACACATTTCCTGTACTTCCTACAGTAAATTGGGGGCATGTGGCTTAACCACGGCTGGATTACAAATTAGGCCTGCTGTGCATAGACATAGTGAGGTCATGGGCCCTTGAGCAACAGTCTTTGAAGTGATCTTGTAAAGCCACTGAGCTACCAAGTCCAATCTGATGTTCATTTTCCCCTCACATGTGTGTTTATCTGCAGTGATTTTCTTCCAGAGAGGAGGGGGATCTTACACGTCTGCTCCTGGTTTGTCATTCTGTCGTCTCTGTAATGGACCCTAGCTTCTGGATGGGACCCTGTGACTACTTTAACTTTAACGTGATAGATGATCCCTGTTGTTTCACGTGTGTGTGTGTGTGTGCAGATGGTGGTTCATCATGGACGTTTCTGAAGGATAATTCTGACACAATCATAGCTTATAGCGTCTACAGCATCTGCTCCTTACAGCACATCCTCCATAACTGCAGCTCCAAATGGATTTCTACTGTACTAACTGTGCTGCTAAGTGGAATGTGCTTGTTGCAACCCTCTTTTGTTTGTTCCAACAAAATCCAGCGCATGTGTGTGTCTGTGTGTGTGTGTGCGCATGAATGTTGAGCACAGTCAGTTCTGCCAGCTGCTGTCTGCCATCCCAGATCAGTTTGATGGAACACACAATGCATACACACACTAGTGCACACGCACACAAAGACACACACACTTGCACACGCTAATCACCTAATCACTTACATCGCATCGTCCAAGTACTTAGTTCTGTCTCAGTGAGTTAAAAACACTTAACTCTTAAACTTTGTGTTTATTGTATCCTGGAGAAAAGGAGAGGAGATAAAAATAGGAGATGTGTGTGATCAGATGAGGCGCAGGGACGGAGGAAAGAGAAGATTAAAGTAGCAGAAGTTCAAGACTGGAGACAAGGTGTTCTGCAGTGCAATATGGACAAGGCCTTCTACATTCAAAATGTAATAAATAAAACCCTGTGAGCATTCAAATATAAAGCACAAGGAAATCATAGATCCAAAGGCCCTGCTGGCACTTGAAGGACAAAACGCAGCCGCTCATTGCAACCTGGAATCTTTCTTTATGTCCCTCACTGCTGGAGCTATATCAGTTTTTATCATTTCAGAATCAGGCCACAGCGCACACATCCAAACGAGTAATACATCAATCCATCCACTCTCCAGCTCGGCTTTATGCAGCTCAGGTTCAATACGTCAGAATGGTGCTCATCACAACAAGCACACGACTTGAGATACTAAAGGGATCCACAGCTGAAGAGAAATCTGCACCGTTTTATAACTTCATGAACATTCTGTAATGTTATAATGACCATGGTAAGCCATACTCCAAGTATTAAGTATTTTTATTAGTGCTGGGCAAGTTAACACGTTATTTTCGCGTTAACCCGTCAATCTATTAACGCCCTTGAATATTTTATCGCACATTAGTGCATGTTGCTCACATGCTTTTATTTTGTAAATGTCTGTTGCTGACCGCAGCGGAACCGGAAGTGAAATTAGTGGAAAAACACGATGAGTAACCAAAAGAAGCATGGAGAAGAGGGGCAACGCCACAGAACTTTGAGGAGCTCGCCGCTTAGTGTATCAGTCCAGGCGTGCCAGATGTAAACAAACGCAGGTAGTCTGCCAGGACGAAGAGACACGATGAGAACTAGAGCCTTATTTAGCGGTGTTTTTGTGTGAAAGTAACGCGCTATATCAGATTTTTTTGGTGGGAGTCCGTTTATTTGTGTTTTTGGTCAAGTAAAAATTGGCCCCATCTGAATGCATAGGAAACCGCCGGAGGAGCAGGGAGGGGGTGTTTGGTGCGAGCGCTCTGGGTTTCTGCTGCACAAAAACACTGCTGTAGGGGTAATTTCTGCCCTAAACCTTGTAATAGGACCCAACTCCGGGATGGAGTATCACTTTAATGCCCTGACAGTGGCAATAAGCTTTAATTTTGTATTTACATTTTGTAAATTTGATTTGCACTAAATATATGATTTAACTATTACTGTATAACAAGTACTGATTTAGTGTTTGCATGACAGATGTTATGGCACTTTTGTTCATATGGCAGAACATTCCAATAAAAGTGCACTTTACACTGCTTTTGAATTCATTATTAGATATTGAATTTACAATGAAATTAATTATGATTAATCAGGGAAATCATGCGATTAATTACAATTAAAAGTTTTAATCGTTGCCCAACCCTACTTTTTATCAAAGTTGTGCACCTGTGTTTGTGGCACATCTTGAATCCAAAGTCACCTCTTATGGCAAAGATCTGAATTAGCTTTTCTGAATATTACGCCTCTTTATCTTGCTCAGCCATCATAGACTCCCTAACTCGAGTTTCATGTAATTAGCTAAATGATCTGAAACACTGACTGTATATTGATATAGAGGGTCCACCTCCATCTACTTCCATTAAAATCAATGAAGCCAAAATACTCCCTTGATTGCTCTGGTGACTTATTTCAGAGCCATGTTGCTTTTCCATAAACAACATGGCTGGTAGAGCTGTGTGATTGATGTCATGTCCCTTCCTCTACCCAAAGAACCATTTAACTTAATAAAGCAGCAGAGATCCCTCAGGTTGGGACAGTCCAGAGCAGAACACACACCTGATGACTTGAAGTCAGCACTTGTGGTTATGGTACATTTGGTGCCTTTTTGTTTGTGCTTCCTTTCACTGTCGCTCCTCTCCTGTGATGATCCAAGAACAACATAATGATATTATAACTCAATACATTTACACAAACTGCAACAATAGAATCCATGTTAGAGAAGAATGTATATACTCATATGTTTATCTTCGGTTTGAACAACGTCTCATCTGTTATAATGAGGGAAGCAGCCTTTACCCACCATTACTACAAAATTAATTCAAGAAATCGGTTTCAGCAGAGAAAAACACAGGTCTCTCTTCTCACTGCTGAATTTTGTCAGTATGTGCGCTATTGTCATGGGGACTAGTGCCATAAATTTATCCCACCCTACCTGACTGGAAACTAGGGCAGAACAAGTTTGGAAAATAATCTAAATATGATTTTTTTAGACCAATTTTGCAATTGCAATTTGGCATATTATTTTTTGGGGGCACATTTATCTTCTGCATTGTTCACCTAACACAAGTTTTAAGTCATTTTATAGTATGACTAACACAACAAAACATACTGTTAACATTTAAATAAGTGATTTTTGCATTTCTTAATTGAAAAAGAAAAAGCCTCACTGTGAAATTTTACTGATCTCCAGTAAGAGTAACAAACCATACAGAAAAAAGTGACCAAGAGGTATGGCTCTACAGTCTACTGAATGGATCTTTTTAGCCCACAGGGTTTTTTTTTTTTTTGCCGCATTTTGAATTTTGCTGGTTTTAAGGGCGAACAAGTACAAGTTAATTTATTCCCTCCAGGTCTGTGTACATGAAACTTTTTTTTTTCTAATTGCAGCCTTTGCAATTTGAAAGTTGCATTCTGTTACATTGCAATTTGGTTAAAAATCAATTAATTGTCCAGCCCTACTGGAAAGCTAGGAAATAGCATTTAGATGTAACCTGTTTTGGCGCTGATAATCTCATTTTAAATTTTGGGTTACTATCTGGCATATATCCAGAAGTGAGACTTTTTCTAGTTCATTTAAAAAAATACAGCCCTTTTATAGAGTAGGTATTGTGTTGTTGTTGTTTTTTTCAAGTTTTATATTGTCCCTTTGGTGCCCCCTGCAGTAGCTTTCCAACTTGTAAAAATATCAAAAACCCTTTTCTCTGATTGGCCAGCCCCTGGAAGCCAATCAGATACAGAGATATATATACAGACCTTTGTAAAGGTCCGCCCCTCTGAGGTATCATAAACCAATTATGAGATCTTTATGCAATGATGTCATCACCTCATCAAGTCTTTTGATAAATCGTTAAAATAAAAAGAACCTCATGAAGATCTCATTAAGATTTCTTACTGTTTTCAGTGACTGATGTATTTGTCTGTTATTTAAATAATCCTTAAATATTTATTGTAGTGATCTAAACTCAGAGACAGTCATTATTACAGAAAAGTCCTCCTTATCATCATAAAACCCAGCACAGAGGTTGCCAGAGCCTGAATGACACAAGATCTTTGCTGAGAGAAGTCAGAACTGAACATCCTGGAATATCTTGTAATGTCAGAGTCATATGTGAAAGGGACAATGCTGACACAGTGACACCCAACTGGATCATGAAATGTACTTTTAGTTCTAAGAAGACACCACGTGCACCTGACAGCTTTATACATTTATCTTTATAAAACCGTGAGCAGAGATAAACCTGAACAACAGTTGTTTGATAGTCTCTGCAGAAAGCCTGCATGCACCAAAGACAGTTTTTGCTTCCTGA
The DNA here is from genome assembly GCF_033239565.1 of Halichoeres trimaculatus. NCBI lineage: Eukaryota > Metazoa > Chordata > Actinopteri > Labriformes > Labridae > Halichoeres > Halichoeres trimaculatus. Next base: position 27,410,759 of record NW_027437181.1, read on the forward strand.
TATTTTTCTTGTTTTTAAGCAACAAAACATGCATGACCATATCAGCAAATGTGTACTGACACTCCCAGTTCTTCTGCTCAGTATGAGGTCTTTGCATGCACCTGGAGCATACAGTAAATGTTGTGTTTGCTTATGTTAAACTGTATGCTAATGCACTTCAGCATGGACCACCTAGTGTGTGTGACCGTGCATAAGATTATGAGAAACAGGTCCGCTCCCTGATACGACTGTGTCCAATTTAAGACACAGTCGGCTCCATGGAGGAAGAAGCTGTCCTACTTCAGCACTCACATGCTGAACATCCCCTTTGATTAAATACAGTCCACCATCATTCCAAATTTTAAGAGTGATGCAATGTATAAATGTAGTTCCTGAGATACGGCTTTGTCAGTAAACAAGGGGCGATGTTTTCTCTCCTCACAGAGGATACAATGATGTGCTCTAAAACTGTCACCTGTAATGAATCTGAGCGCATTGTGATAAACAGCGTCGAGAGGCCTGAGAGTATAGGGCTGCTGCATCCATGTAAATCACATCAGAGCAGTCGAACGCTAATAAACAATGTTGTCTGCACACTCTGCAGCTCACCGTTTAAAGTACAGCATTATTTATTTCTGTAAAAGTACCCTAATTTTATCCTCCTCTTCCTGCTCATCTCCATTTTCAGCCTTTAACTGTTCACAATGCACTGTTAACATTTTTAGCACACGTATTAAAATTGATAAGATTATTTACTTTGGTGTCATGGTGGGAGCATTTAATTAGTTTCTCTGGATTTACAAGGCAGATGAAAACAGGAGAGAGAGCCACACACTGAGTTTTAGTGCCTGTGAGTGATGCTGGCTTGGATGCAGGTAACCACAGCATGTGTGAAACATACACACACCCAGCATGTTCAGTGTCCCTGTAGGAATGTGTGTTTCTTAGGATAGTTATTCTATCTCAGGGACTCTTTTATCTAAAGCTTGTTTGTGTGTTTTGTTCAACACTTTTGATAAAAAGTGACCTGATGCTGTGGTAAAATGAGCCAATCAGTGCTCTCACTGCTTCTGTACTTCTCTTAAAGGGTTTAAACAGTGCCAGAAAAAACATCAAAACTCCTCTTGACTGCACATAAGATGAAGCAAGAGCTTCATGAATGCATCATCAAAAAGCATCTTTCAAGGACGCTGTCAAGGACATTAAGTTTTTTGCCCCTCTAAAAAAGAAAAACAACAACAACAAAAAAAAAAACGAACTATCATGAGTTCAACATTAGTGTAATATTTATTTGTTTGATTTGAGACTCATTTAGATTAAAATCAGTAGGGCTGGGACAATATGCTATTTTCGTAGTTCAGTTCTGTTAAGATTTTTGAGGTGCCAATTCGCTTCACATTGTGATTTTTCAATATTTACAATTTTTGAGATTTTTAGTTTGCTTTTTTAACACCAGTCGATGTGAGAAAAGTAAAATGATGATGATCATGTTGACAGACTATTTCAGGAGCCATATATCTCCATAAAATGCATATCACGTGAGTCAGAGAGAAACATTTCAGCCTCTGCTGGAGAAAAGTGATAACTTTTTTTACAATCCAGCTTATAAACAAAGACTGAAATGAAGAATTTGAATTTGGAAAAAAAAGATTTTTTGACAAAGAATGAGGATTTTAATTTTGTCAAACAAAAAAATCCAGATATATCAGTTTTTGCTGTTTTTCTCCAACCCCCCCAAAAAACGCAAAACAAAGATTAACTTTTCAGTGTGATCACAGTTTGATGGATTTGTTGTAGCTACAGTGAATAAAATAAAAAAATATATTAAAAAAAGGTGACGTTAAGTGTATTTAGCATACCCGAAAAACAAGAATGCTATTGCTAAAACACTAAAGGCCAATGTTGCTGTCGTGGCAGCAATATCTCAATATTTTTATGCTATATTGCCGATATGGGATATACACCTCAATATTCTGATTTGTCCTTTAATTCACTATGTTCATTTTAAATTAATCTCTATGATGCATAAAATGACATTCCTATAACAGTTTAAGCAAATCCTTCAGATGGATTTTTAAAATATACATTTGCAAATCCTTAACCTGCAACTGACGAGATACGCTAGCAACTTTTTCCCTCCTCTCGTTAAACAAAAACACACATGTGCAGGAGAGTTTTCTGGGTGGGCATTGCAGTGTGCTGCATGCTATGAGAGGTACACCAGGAGAAAGTGAAGGAAGTGAAACATGAAAGAGAATTACATACTGACATCTTAAAACATTGACGATTTGTGCTCCATGGTCGCGATAAAGTTGTTTCATACATCTCACGTGCAACAACCAGCCATGTATGTAGTAATTGGATATATATCATATATATCTTCCACCTCTTTTTGAAATTACAAGTTAGGTAGCTTGATTCATTAAACACTAAGTGACATTAAAACTGTGAAACTTGACTGAAGTTTACATGTTTCACAAGCGCAGACCTTTTTTGTGTCTGTAGCCAGACTGTAAACGGTAACCTGAGAAGGTATTGGAGAAAAGGCAGAGAGCTTTAGAGGAGAGGAGAGGAAAGGCTTACTGTGAAGCTGGTTGTGGGGAGGCAGTGAGAGATAAGGAGGAGAGTGAGCAAAGAAGTGGCTTGTGAAACCTGGAGAGGAAAAATAAAGAGAGCAAAGGTGTAGAAAACACAGGGGCTTAAAGGGGGTAAGTGGGATACCCTTCAAGGATGAGGGCAGACTGAATAGTGTGGGTGTGAAGCAGATGAATGTTTTACAGGAGCAGAGAGGAAGGGTTCAAGACAAGAGGAGGGGGAAGAAGGCAGGACACGAAGATTGATGGGCGCGCCGAATGAAAGAGTGAGAGTGATGTAAACAGCAGGGTCAGGAGGGAATGAAGGTGAGGAGGAGCGGAGGAGAGAGGTGAGAGGGGAGTCAAGAGGTGAGGATGGAGGGGAGGACACAAGGGGGGGAAATGAGGAAACATATGGAGAGGGAATAACAGAGCTGCAAAAGATAAGGAGGGGTGGTTAAAGAGCTGCTGTGAATGAGTATGACAGGAAAACTCATCTTTTTTTCTTTTGCTTGCAGAGAAACAGTGAACCAGGTTAAAAAAGAAGGCATCATCAACATCATTGCATTAAAATTCAAGTTTTAGTTCATTAAGTGCAAATTAGGTGTTTTTTAAGCTTTTTTAAAAATCTAATTTACTCATACATGCCACAACTTTTTCAATAAATTCCCAGTGCCGGTGATTGCCATTAATCTCAGGCCCCAATTAAACTCAACATGCAAAGATGTGAAAGTATTTTAATACACAATCCATCACAGTGAACAGCCTCATTGTGTCTTTTATTTCTTTATTTTCCTGTCAAAGTTGTGTTTTTATTCTATAGTGATGCAGCTACAAGCAGGAACTGTTCTCCACTAAAAGGTGGACCCAGTGATGCTTCAATGGCTGGTTATTTGTCTTCACAAAGCGATGCACTGTCAAGACAACACAGGTAAACAAGCACTGATGGTTTAGAGAGGATAATGTGTAAATGCTCTATTCTTGCTTTGAAATTGTTGTTGCTCTGGAAATTACTCAAATTTTAGAGGCCAGTGTGTCCTCAAATGCACCGATGGATTGAGTTACGAAAAATAGAGTCCCTGCTCCAGCTTCATCGCAGTAAAACCACAATGTTACACTGACAGAAAACCAAGGCACTGTTCAAGGTGATGGGGGACCTGTCCTGAGAAGTCTGTGGGAGTTTAAAAAACAACATTTATAGATCAAACACAGAGTGGGTTTAACAGAATCAGCAGCAAGAATCAAAATAAGGTGCAACATGTCGAAGCAGTATCTTCAGTTGATTAGAGGTACTATATAGAGTTTCTAGGGATGAACTTGGATGAACCAAAACAGCCTGAGCTAACCACACGGCTCTATAACAGACAAATAACTCCATTATCAACCATGATAAATGCTACATTCTGAAAATGTGTGTTTAATAATCATGAGACAGAAAGCAAGATATTTCTGCATCAACATCTGCGACCGTCATTACACTGTAATGAGCAGGACTTGTACACACCCAAAAATAACTTTTTTTCATGTTATTTCATGGATTTAATGAATTACCAAAAAGTAGTATGCATGGAAAACATTGTGTTTTTAGAGAAGTAGTGGGACGCCTGTGGTATTATATACATTTCTGACTGACTGCGTAAAATAAAAAAAGCTGGTATTAGGTAAACCTTCCTCACCTGTGTGAGGTGTGCTCACATTTTTGCAACAGAAATATAATAATAAAAAAAAAATCTTCTGCCTGGTTTGCCTTTTTCTTCTCTCTTTCTTGATGATCAGAATAAACCTTAAAGAGGAATACAAGTGTTCCAGGTCTATCCAGGTTCCCTTCTCCTGTAGAGGCCCCGTGTACTTGGTCCCACTTGCCCCTCCATAACAATACCCCTGTTCTTTGACTGTTCATATTTGGAAGCATTTATCATTTAACTGCTTCTGTTTTAAATTCAGGATTTGATTAAGTTGTGCATTAATGGTTGCAGTCTTGTTCCAGGAAAAAAGGCAATTTAACAAAACTTAATGATTTTTAGAAAGTTCATAAAATTCTGCTTTTGGGCTTAGCCCTACATTTTTTTAATACATAATAATCCAACTTATTTTGGCTTGTTAAAGCAAAACATTTCTAAAGTCTGGAGAAGAAAATTGCAGCTCAGTTGCAGTGCTTTAATTTGATATAAAATGTACAGCAGCAAAGGAAAACCCTTGGATTAATATTTTACTTATTGATATATTTTTTGCAGCTACTCTTTCTACTTAAAGCCTTGGATCATGAATAGGAGAAATAAAGAAAAATACTTCTATCTGAAATTAAGTGAAATGAAGAGTAAAATATAAAATGGGTGTAGTCACATAAGGCAGAAGAACATGAAATTGTACTTGAGCGCAGTACTGGAGTGGACAGGCTTTGTTACCTCCTCTAACTTCATGTCTTGCAAAGTTAGTAAGCAAGAAACCCCCCCCCCCCCCCAAAAAAAAAAAAAAAAAAACTAATTAAATAAAAAAAATGAATAAATAAAAAAAACAAGGGATTATTTTTGTCTTCAGATCCCAGTCTTATTTTGGAGGTCACAGACTTCCCATCTCTCCCTAAGCTCTGCTGCTTCCCTGTTGCTGCTGACTGTCCAGATAGTGTCTCCTGATAGAGAGCAAAGGTCCGCCGTGTGAACGTGTGTGTGATCTCACAGAACAAGGGTGTGTGAGAGGGATGGATGGAGAGAGTGTAGCAGATAATAGGTGACTCTATCTGGAAGTGAGAGATGGAGAGGTGGAGAGGGAAGTGAGAGGGGATAGATGGATGGAGCGGAGCAGCAGGATGAGTGTAGATAATGGTGAGACATAATATCCGGGAGAGCAAGGAAGGGAGGGGGAGCACAACAGGTAAAACCTGGCAAAGAGAGGATGGATGGATGGGAGGAAGGTATGAAGAGACATAGGTAAAGAAAGAGTGTATGTGATAGGTTTGGATATAATGTCCTGTAGCAGCAGAGACAGACAGGCAGGGACAGACAGGCAGACACCGCTGAGGATGGCTATGTGTGTTTTATAGGACTCCAGCAATGAGTAGAGATAATGTGCTCCATCTAATGTCTGCAGGGAGGAGAGGTTACACAGATAAGAAGGGGGATGAAGAAATGAATGGAGACGAGTATAGGGATGGCACTATCTTCACACCTGTGTTGCTGGAACACACACACTGATAGCGAACATGTAATAGTTCAGTGATATGTGCAGTTTGTCTGAACGTTGCTCGTCATTCCAGATTGAATCCTTTAAACCTGAGCAGCAGACTCTCACAGACCTGCTGACGTCAGCTGAGGAGTATGTGTGCATGAAGCTCAAAGCTGTGTTAAACAGCGACACTGGACACATAGCGATGACATCCAAACTGATTTAGAATTTAACAGTATTGATTACAGAAAACAGCAAAAGCTATAGAATGTTTACAAGTGAAATAATGATCCAAGTTTAATTCATTGACGCAAGAAAACAGAGAGAGGAAACAGACTAACATGGATGTAAAACATTTTATAATTCTTTCTATAATTTTGAGAGTTTTACTGAACTGTAGTATTAATGTTTAGTGTGTTTTAAAGATTATATTAGGGATGTTCAATAACACTTTTTTCAGACCAATACTAGTAACAGTCTTGAGTATTCACTGGTACTACTGGTATTTTTGATGCACAAAACTTCAGTTAATAGTGACAGATCATTTTGAACACTGAGTCACTCTGTTAAGTCCAAAATAATACACAAACAACTGTCTCTGAGGTAACAGTTTCTCTTATCTTTTTTAAAAGTAAAACGAAAGTGCAAAATGAAACAGTTAACTGCTTACTCTCCTTGGTTCTTTCATATTGTCTGAACCATAGACTGTACATAGAGTGGACAGCGTGGCTCCGCCATTTATCATTGTACGGTTTTGAAGCCAAAATACCGCCGTCACAGGCGCAGCCACTCTACAGTTGTGCAGCCAGAGTCTGCTCAGTAGAGACGATGAGGGATTCTGGGAGAGTCTGAGTGGAGCTGGGTGACAAAAATAATAATAATTTTTTTTCTTTCGAGTGTAATCACTTCTTGACTCTACCTCCCAACATATTTTACAATTCCTGAAAAAAATACATGAGAATGGCAGCTGGCAATAATCGTTAAACGTTACGTAAAGCCTAGTTTTTTGACCTTGTATAACTAATGAAAAGGAAACTTTTCAGAAAAAAAGAGAACTTGAATACAAGACAGCCAAATAATATCTACAAATCAACACAACAATCGGACATGAGAACGTTTCTACAAGGTGTATTAATTTTTTAAAATTTGACCACTGCCCATCTGGAATGACTGGAAAGACATATTTTTTTAACCTATACTGCAGCAAGCCACCAGGGGGAGCAGTTTTTGACCTCACATTAGCCAAGCAAGTGCACGTCAATTTTTTTTTTAAGTCTATGGTCTGACCAGGACCTGACACACATTTCCGTGGTGTCAAACTATGGCGATATGGCGCCAACCACTGGTGAGGATGACTTGATTGACTTAAGATTTTTTTTGCTTTGAGTATCGGCTGCTGGTATCGGTAGCCTTTACAAGTACCAGTACCTTCAAATAAGACCTGTACCTGCTTGTTACCCTCACCTGGTATCAGTATTCACCCATCCCTAGATTGTAACTACTAGTATCTACTACTAACTACTAGTTTTAGTGGAGAACAGTAGACCATGGGCAGGAGATTCTGTTTCTACATCACATAAAATGCCATTAAGTCAGGATATCCTAACAGCAAGAGCAAGGGCCTAAACTTAGTTCTTAGGGCAGCTGATCCACCTTTTGAAAAGGAGTCAGGGTTGTACTTTCAAAAGGTCCAGGAACTTTTACAATTTATTTATTTACCTTTCTTGATTTAACACCTTTTGAACATTTTCCTTCTTTGACCTTGATCGTGGGAATGTGTCTCTGTCAGCTCCCGGTGTTACAGTACGAAGATGAGGTCTGGACTTTTATATATGAGAGCTGTAGGTTGTGTGATGGTGTGAGCTTCACGCCTCTCCATCAGTGTCGCCCAGACTGATTCCTGCACATGTTCCTCATACGTGACAAATAAAGTGAATCCTGTGAGTGTACACTGTATGTTGTACAGGTAATGGGCTTGATCTAATGTCTGCCGCAGAGGCAGAGGAGAGGAGAGGAGAGGGGGATGAGCAGTTGGGGAGACAGGAAGAGATGGATGTGTTGATGGAGAGGACTGGAAGGATGAGTTTAAAATATGGTTAGATGTGATGTCTGGAGACAGAGAGGAGCGAAGTGCTGGGGAGACGGGAATGCAAAAGCTGAGCATAAATGATGAGTTGGGTCTAATGTGAGGAGGAGAGGCGAGAGGACATGGAGGAGGGAGAAAAGGGGGAAGTGGATGAATGGGGGAGAGGGTACCAGAGAGTGAGAAGTAGAAGGAGAGATGGATAGATGGGCAGTGGAGGAATGAGTATAGATAATGGCTAAACCTAATGTCTGGAGGGCAGACATCCATCTGACTGACCGAATTATAGTCCGGCTCACTTTCCACAGACTAATTACTGGAACACAGGATTCTCCCTCCATCTTCTGCCCTCTGTGGCTTTGTCTTTCTCTCTGTGTCAGTACTCAGGGTGATTTTGAGGGCTTATGAGTGGGGAGGAAAGCGCCCGTCTGTGCTCGGCTCGTACATCAGCCCACCTGCCCTCTTTTTTCCCCTTGTTAGCTCAGATCCTCACATACCCTCCCACCTCTGACAGATGGTTTTCTAAAGAAAATGCACCATGTTACCTGCCCACCATTGCACTCATTTGCCTTATTTTTCTCTTCCCGTCTCTCTTGTCAGCCCTGTTGTTTTTAGACCTAATCCAAAGAGGAGAAACAGCAATCTACCAGTCTGCTGCTCTCCTTGTTAAAGCCGAGCAGCAGACGTTGTTAAAGCTTACACCTCTTGTTCAAGAATATCTCTCAGGTTGTGGATAAGCAGTGAAACAACACGCTACATGCACTGTGGGACATTAATCATGACCACCATGCGTGCCCTTTAAGTTAACTTTGATCCAGTTTCGCCGACTTGTTTCCAGCAGGGGTTTTGGGGAGAGGAGGTGTAGAAAACAAATCTGCATCGCCTTTCCTCTGCTGGCTCTTGTGTTTATAAAAGTAAGCACTGGATTAAAGGAAATGCAACATAAAGTGCTTTTATGAGCTGCAGTGTCACTGATGCACCTTCGCTGAGCCTCTGAATAAATTCTACAAGTATTTGGATTTTACTAGGAGCTGCTGTTACAGCAAAGCTACTTTACAAAAAACTTCCATTATTCAGTTTTTTGATGGCAGGGAAATCATGTCTCTGGCACCGCCGAATCTCCTGCTGTGTTTAGTTAAATTGAGATTTAGTCTCTGGGACTGCTTCAGGATTCAGTTTACATCATTTTCAGGCTTATCAAAGCAGTTTCCCTTCATTCCCTGTTGATGCTGCTATTATCTCCCTGGTAGACTGAACATATTCACTCTCTTTAAAAACATTTAACAAGCTGTCAACGATGTCCAGTGTGGCTTAACCAAAGCCACAGCAGACCACTACCTGAGCTATTTTGTGACACCTGCTGTATTTCATATATTTACTTCTGCTTATACATGAAGCAAAATTTAATCCAAGCTGATCACCAGCGTTATGTCAAACCTCACAGAGCTATATCCAGCCATTTCTGGTGAAAGACTTTCAGTTTGTGATCATGGTTCCCCCTGTGGACAAAGTAGTCTTTGCATTTTTCTCTTCAATATGTTTAGACCATCATCCTGCTTTTCTAACAGTTACACATGGTGGGGAAAATAAGTGTTGAACGCGTCAACTTTTTTCTCATTACATTTATTTCCCAATCTGCAATTCAAACGAAATTTCTACCAGACATTGGTATCAACTCAAATAATCCACACATGAAAAGAAATCATGACATTCAAGTCCATAAATAATGATTATGTGGAATTAAGTACAATAACACAGGAAAAAAAGTATTGAACACACCATGGAAAGGCTGTATACTTTGGCAGGAAATGCACCATACCACCTGAAATCTGTCAGTAATTATTACTTGAACTTCCAATTAGTTCAAACCAACATCAGCTGGGCTAGAGCAAATTGATGGTCCTATAAAAAAGGTTGTTTTTTCACCAAGCAGTTAAATATGACACACCTCATGATGGGTAAAGGCAAAGAGCTCTCTGAAGACATTCACAACCTGATTGTTGCTCAGCATCAGAATGGTACTGGTCACAGACTTATATCAAAGCACCTGAATATTCCAGTCAGAAGCACCACCTTACCATCAACAGGTCACGCACAGGAGCTCCTTGCAAGATTTCTGACCAGGGAGTCAGAAAGATAGTGAGAAGAGTACTCAACGAGCCAAGGACCACCCTGAAAGTGCTCCAGAAAGACTTGGAGGCAGCAGGTACAATTGTTACAGAGAAAACAATAGGCAATGCACTCTACCCCCATGGCCTCTGTGGACGCTCAGCCCGCAAGACTCCATTCCTCAAGAAAAGGCATGCTGAAGCTGGTTTAAAGTTTGCTAAACAGCATCTTGACAAGCCTGTAGAATACTGGGAGAATGTTGTCTGGTCAGATGAGACCAAAATTGAACTTTTCGGCTGTCGTACTACACACCATGTTTGGAGGAGAAATGGCACTGCACATCACCCAAAAAACACTAAACCAACAGTGAAGTTTGGAGGTGGAGGCATCATGGCATGGGGTTGTTTCTCATCTCATGGTATTGGCAAACTTAATATAAATGATGTAGCAATGACTGGAGCCATGTATGGGGAAATTCATGATATGAATCTGCTGCCATCCACCAGGATGATGAAGATGAGACGTGGCTGAACCTTCCAGCAGGACAACGATCCAAAGCACACGGCAAAGTTGACTCTCAAATGGTTTCAAAAAAGAAAATCAATCTGTTAGAATGGCCTAGTCAATCACCTGACTTAAATCCAATTGAACATTTGTGGAAAGAACTAAAGAAAAGGGTTCACCAGGGGGCATCAAAGAATATTCAAGATTTAAAGACAATCTGTGCAGAGGAATGGTCCAAAATCACACCTGAGAAGTGTGGGTGATTAGTTCAAACAAACTGTCATTGCAAACAAAGGCTTCTCCACTAAGTATTAGATGAGTCTCAGTTAGTGTGTTCAATACTTTTTTCCTGTGTTATCGTACTTAATTCCACATAATCATTATTTATGGACCTGAACCTTGTGATTTCTTTTCATGTGTGGATTATTTGAGTTAATACCAATGTCTGGTAGAAATTTTGTTTGAATTGCAGCTTTGAAAATAAATGTGATGAGAAAAAAGTTGACGCGTTCAGTACTTATTTCCCCCACTGTATATAATTCAGTGAGAGTATTTGCTTTTTCATTTTAGTCTCTTTATTGAGCGATCTGTCACTTTGCCAGACATCTCCTCTGCAGCAGGCGTTTCAATGCATCCAGAAATGATCAATCTTAATGCTTGTCTCATATATTTCTATATGTCATAAAGAGACATTAGCTTTGATGTTAGTCTAATTCTTAACCAGCTAAAAACCTCTCACAGGAGCTTTAACTGACTGATAAACCACTCAAATACCAGAAATACCCATTCATGGTGGTGGGAAAGAATTCAGGTTTGTGCACGAGTTCCCTGAAAATACTTGATTTTTATTTAGATCTCAATGTTTCATCATTCTAGCCAGTGCTCAAGCCTTAATATCACTCTGTATACATCCCAGTGTTTATCTACTGTTTTTAAATGGTTTTGATAATGTTTTTGCTGTGTCTTCACACCCACACACATACACTGATCACTTGTGTCGTTGTTTGTACTTGCTCCACACCAAACAAGTTCACACACAGAATCAATACGTCTGTTTTCCTGTTTTAAGGTCATTCTTGAACTCTGTATGGACCTAAACAAAAGGTCACAGTCACTGCTACGCACCAGAGACGGCACAGCTTTATTAACTCACTAATCAATTTCAGCCAATCATTTTAGCCATCACTCAAAGTCCTTTGGGGTTACTGTCGCCCTCTATGTTCTGTCTTTGTTTCTGTGTTTGTTGCTCCCTGCTGGTCTTAAATTACCTACTGCACAACAAGACAAATGTTGGATGTTTAAGGACTCTGGGACAATGTGTCCAGCATGCACCTGTGTGTGTGTGTGTTTGTGCTGTTTATAGGCTGCTGAACAGCGACTGCCATAATGATGAACAAAATAGCAAAAGACAAAGTGTGGGCGTGTGTCAGTGTGGGTCTGTGGATAACTTCTAAACAAAGTCTCTGCTTGTGTTGGTGCCAGACGTTAAAACCTCTGTGAGGAATCAATAGGCATGTGTTGAGTTGGCCTGAGCTGACATCCGGATTAAAGTTTCAGTTAAGACTTTAGGCTAACATAAACAATAAAGACACTGCAATGTATGGATGTGTGTGTGTGTGTGTTTGTGTGTGTGTATTTGTGAATATATATATCAGAGATCTACCACCTATGGTTTGGTTGCTGTTTTGTTTTCAGTACGTGAGTCATGTTGCTCTAATTAAGATCTACCACTACCTGTGTGTGTGTGTGTGCGCGCGCGCAGGTGTGTATGAAAAAGCAAGATAATTAAATCTAGCTCCATGCCTACCTGTGGCTGCCTCAATGTGAGGTAATTAAATCTCTCTCTCCGTACATCTGAGGGAATGAAGATATCTGGCTTAGTGACAGAATGATTTACCGTGACATAATGACACTCATATTAACACACAGGTAGATGGATGTGTGTCCCTGTGTGTGTGTGTGTGTGTGTGTGTGTGTGTGTGTGTGTGTGTATGTGTGTGTGTGTGTGTGTGTGTGTGTGTGTGTGTGTGTGTGTGTGTGTGTGTGTGTGTGTGTGTGTGTGTGTGTGTGTGTTGTAATGGGGGTGAAGAGTTAATCTGTGAAACCCTAAAGCATTGTATGGGTAAGGGAAGAACTTGTGTTGATTCTGGTGACCTGTAGGTTCGAAACTGGTTGTGTTTTTTTTGATGAATTTCCCACGAGCACTCTTGTTCACTGTATAAGATTTTGGTTCTTGCTAAATGTGTATTTGTTAGGGCAAGGACGATATGCTATTCTTGCAAATTGATTCTATTTGGATTTTTGGGGTGCTGAGTCAATTAAAATTGCTATTATTTGATATTTACAATTTTGTGGATTTTTTTAAGTTTACTTTTTAATACCAGACCATGTGAAAAAGTTAAATGATAATGATAATGTCTACAGACTATATCAGGAGCCATACTTTCCCAAAAAATTCACATCATGTGAGTCAGAGAGAAACATTTCACCCTCTGCTGGAGAAAAGTGGTAACTTATTTTCAATCTAGTTTGTAAAAAAAGACTGAAATGAAGAATTTGAATTTGAAAAAAAAATGACCAAGAATCCCAATTTTGATATTGTCAAACAAAAAATCCCGATATATTGATTTTTTAAAACTTTTTCTCCCACCTCTAGTACTTGTTGAAGAAGATAATGGTTGAAAGAAGGATCTTTTTTTTTAACAACAGCTGAGATTTCCCGTGCTGCCACAAACATTAAAAACTGTGAGGACTAATCGTGAGATGGGTTGCGGCAGCAAATTTGGCTATAATCGATGGTGTTTCTCTGGGACAAAGACTCATTTCCTATAAGCACTTGCACATGCTGTTGTGATTACTTTTCGTAACAAGGCGTGTTTGTTTTGAAAAATGGATGGAGTTCTGATCTTCTTTTTAACACTAATTTTTAGGGATGCAGGATATTGGATTTTTGCCGATATCCGGTATGCCGATATATCGAAACCCCTTTTGGCCGATACCGATACCGATAATCACAAGTTTGTTTGTTTTTTTCACTGTAAAAAAACTAAGTCTATCCTGTACTGGAATTTATATGTTACTCTTATTGTGACGGTCTTATTTGTTTAAGTAACACACATAAAACAAGACAAAAAACATACAACATGTTTTTAACCTTTTATCAGCCGATACCGATATTGTGCCGATAATATTGTGCATCCCTACTAATTTTCCTTGTACAAGACAACTTTTTACCAGATACAACGCAGTATGAGTTAATTTATTTAATAACAGTTATGTAGCACTATTGTTTGAAATTTGATAACAAGCTTTGGTCAAACTTTGTACGTTTGTACCGTACTTTAGCAGCTGGCTTCTTTTAGTGCCACTAACAGCCCAGTGCTCTGAGACCTATCAGTAATGTGAATCCTGATTATGTGCTGCCAGTCAACTACCAAGCAGAGCTAACATAACCTCACTCTTCATTTTATTGATAGACTCGCAAGTTTGAACACAATACTGCAGAATAACTGCTGACTGTGGGTTGGAATGGACGTTTAGCCCATGTGTTTAAAACCTTTAGCTTGTGTTTTCGCCTTTAGCCTGTGCACTATCACTCTTCCATTTAACTGTCTTCTGCTCTTCTTTCCTTTCTCTGTCTAACAGATAGGCACCTATGAACTGTGTGGTCTACAAGATAATGTACAGTGTGTCACCGTAAAGGGATTCTTTTTTGCATAAAGACTATCTCTTTACATTTGACTGCTTAGTACACAGCTTAATCCTCAATCAAGTTGACACCCAGTTTGAGATCAAAGGTGGTTTAGTTGGTTTAAAAAATAAATATATTTATGCAGCTAAAAGTTAGTCCCTTAAACTTAGTCTTGTATGGTTACATGTTAAAAGGTACTGCTATGGGTTCCTCAAACCTCATTCAGTCAGGACTATACTGCATTAGTCTTTTGCTGAAAATGGCATGGTGCACTTTGATGCTTGCTAAAGATGCGTACACTGTGGTTTAGGTCTTTTCTGTCAGACAGCTGCTGTATGGAAGCTTAGATTCTGGTTCTTTCCATCAGACTCCTCTGGCCATAAATTGTTTTCCATGATGTGCAGACAGGGCCGTTTGAGGGGGCGTGGGCCAGCTTGCTGACTTTCCGCACTTTTCATGAACGAGGCTCTTCAGTTCAGGGATAAAGCAGAAAACTGTCAGAAGCTTTCTCATAAATCTCCGACATGAACTGATGACCTATGAGAAGGTTCACTTGTCGCTTTTGGAGTGGGGATCGTCCAGGTTCTTAAAGTTTGACTGTATTTCTGTCTGAAAAAAACATTTTCTCATCACTTTGATAGTTTTATTTGTAGAAAAGGTGTTAAAAGTACCTGACAAATTATGATTGAATATATCTTCTCATAATTTAAAATCATCTGGTGTCACATACTGCAGTTTGGTATTCTGGCTCTTGCTGTTGTTTTTCCATCTTTTTTTATTTATTTGAGGCTACAACAAACATTTTTTGCATCTAGATGTGCCTTTTCTGGCTTCAAAAGGCTTTTAGTGTTCTTTTTTTAAATTAATGAAGAAGCTTTTCTGCAACAGTGTGTTGTTGTTAAAGAAAGATTGAGGATTAGACATTAGATAATTACTTTCCATTTGAACTTGTTTGAAAACGATCCGTCTTTGTCAACATAAAATGTGTGGTTATTTGTCTCCTTTAACCAGACATTACAGAGCTTCCCCATAAAAGCTGCATGTGCCTGCTGTGCTGGCTGCTGGTTAACATTTAATTCCAGCACCAAGCAAAGATAGTCAAAGCCGTGCACCTCTTAAGTAGACCTCATTTGATGCATGAACACAGTTATCTCCGAGCAGAAAACACAACAACTTTTAGAGGACTGGAGACAAAAAACAGATAGAGTGTGTTCAAACTGGGCTCCTTTTAAAACATTGATGCCTGAATCATAGTTTTACCAGCAGGTTGTTCTCATGGTAACAACAGTGTGGTTCTATGTGAACAAGCCAATATGTCTTCAGATCTGCTGTGCCATCCTTCTGGCCTTCAGTGTTTCAAAAAGGGGAGCAAGCTTTTGACGATACTCAAAGAATCACACACACACACACACACACACACACACACACACACACACACACACACACACACACACACACACACACACACACACAAGTAAAGAAATCAAATATAAATGCAGAAAAAAACGTTAACATACCAAGTTTTGAAATTCTTTTTGTTACCAAAAACACCATAACAACATTTTTTAAATCCTCAACAGTAAAAGTGATGTTGTGAGCACGTCAATTGAAATAAATCCACACAGTTGAAAATGTTAGTTTCTGTCTGGTTGGAAAACAGTGACGGTTACAGATGAGGAGCCTGAGGAGCCACTCCCTTACGAAAGAAAAATATATATACCAATATATTTTTGGAAATGTATTGTAATATATTATTGATATATTATGATATACATGGAATAATATATGGAGGGCACATATACAATATATTATATATTCATGAAAAATATTGCAATAAATTGCAAAACATACAAACGATTCCATATATTGCAATATATTGGAAAATATAAATACTAAATCTCATATATGGGAATATATTACCTAATATACGACATGATATTTTCCAATATGCTGCAATATATTTTTCTTTGGTAAGGGCTGGACCAAAACCATCTCTGATCAAGAAAAGTGGATTAACATCCTGTCCTGCAATCCAGGCACCTGCAGAAGTGTGTCTTTGAGCTGCAGCGTGCCACAAAATACTCAAACTGAAAGCAATAGTGATGATAACAACAGTGTTAAAAGTTGTGACTTTTTCATTCCTGTTAACTTTCTGTAGCATTATCAGTGGAAGAGTTCAGGTTAATTTTATTTGAACCAAACAGACAGGCTTGTGTTTAACTAGACTATGAATTAAAGGGTTTAGCTTGATTTAATGAATTTGGCCAAAAGGCAGATAAGAATCATTTGCCTTTGGGTTTTATTAATGTTCACAAAATATCAGTGACACTCTTTCAGACCTGGTTATCTGACCTGTGTGCTTCAAGCTGAAGAGCACACACAAGTTTTCCACAAATGATGAAGAAGAAAAGCAAAAGCAGTGCTCAAAAATTCTCAGTAGAGCATACACTTCAACTGAGGTGAGTGCTCTTGGTTCGAGTCTCTCCAAATAAGCTAATTCATGTGGCAAACCCAGTCCCTACTGCAGAAAATAGTGACCTAGCTTGAGTGCTGGTCCTCCTAGCAGTTTCTGATAGAAGGGACTGAAGTGACAAGCCTGCACTGTGGCAAGTACACCAGTGACATGTTACTGTAGTTAGATTGCCATCTCAAAGTAGAGCATGCAATTTAACGTTGCATTTGAAACAAAAGTAACAATGAATGAAGCAGAGAGAATTCTCAGTTGTTTGCAGACCTGCTCATTTTTAGTCCTTGTGAAGGAGGCATAAACTCATTGGCTACCAGTTGTATTAGAGCATTTTGACTGATCCTTCAAGACCCACAGGTCATGTGTTCCATGACTATGTCAACACAGACACTACCAAATCAAAGAGAAGACTCTCTTCTCACATCAGAAAAAAAAAAAGTTTGTTTCTACCTTTTTTGTTTTTTAGTAATCAGCAGTAGAACATTGGCTAGTTTCACCAAAAACACCTGTTTTTGACTAAAAAAAAAGGAGAAAACAAGCTTTGGTTAGTTTTAATCGCTCGTCTCTGGAGTTCAAAGTGGCTTGAAACATAATAAACAACACATCCAGTGATAAATAAAGTTTATTTAACTAATTAATGTAACTCTTTGACGTATCATAGTAATATTACAGCAATAGCACAGACATATAACACTTTCAACCAAAGGTCAACCACTGACGTTTGAAGTGAGGGCTGCAATATTTCCTTCGTAAAGATTTATTTATTCCCTCTGTATGGTTGTTTTTTTGTCTGTGTGTGTGTGTGTTTGTGTCAAAGAAAGAGGGAGACAAAGTGGACAAAGCAAAAACAAACAAAAAAACACATTTATCTCTCCTGTAACATATGTTTACCTTTAAGGCTTGCGCTAGCATAAACACAAGGATAATGTAAGAAGAGAAGGCTAATGAAATCAGAAGATCTAAACTCAAAAAGAGGGAAATATAGGAGTCGGCAATACTTAATAAGGCACAACAGACAGTAAATGAGGTTTTCAAAAATATAGTTTGTATTTTTATATATATTTTATATAGTTTGTATTTTTAAGGAAAATAAAATGAAAAGAAAATAACCACAACAAAATATATCAACTTCCTCAGTTTTTTCCAGTGAGTTCACTTCACTTCCCAAACCCAGTAATCAACAGCACTTAAAATTTAAACAAGGTATTTCATGTGATCTGTTATTATTGTCCATGGGATTGAAAGCCGATAATACTTACAAAATGTTTGTTTCCTCCTCCAAAGATACGATAGTCCAAAAGGCTAGTAAATAGTCTCTTTTAAAATAAAAAGCTTATCTGATTGGTTGTTGTTTCACAGTCAGATTCCAATGTCGTTGTTTGTTGTTTTAGGCAACTCAAAACATGGCCTGCACAAAAATAAGGCCAAAGTTAAATACTCGTAAGCATAATAAACTAACAAGTAAATTAAACATGTTAACAAATGATCAAATAAATAACAGTTAAATTACATAAAACACTGATAACATTTACTCGTCCATCTTTCTTCAGCAATCTTTAGAGCCCCACACTACGTACTGCGCAGCTAGTTGCTCATTCACTCTCACACTCGCACATAGTAGCCAAACTTTTGTTAGCATTAGCTTTTACCCATTAATACGTTAGCTTATACTCATTCATACAACAACACATACACCAATAGATAAGTGTGCACGCCAATAGATTCATGCCAGTCACTTTGAAGATTATTAACTTACCAAGTCCAATCAAAATCTATTTTTTAATACGTCGGCTCGTCTCATCCGGTACCACTCGGCAACATATAAGTTCAGTTATTCCACTCTGTCATCCAATAAGTTCAGTTAGCAAGTTTAGGTTCAGAGTATAAGTTCAGTTATTCCACGTACTATCTACTAAGCTTAAGCAATTCAGTAACTCAGATGTTTTGGTTTAGAGTCAAGTGTCTCAGGCTAGCAAATGCGCCATCTTATGCATACACCTCCTGATTCCTGCCTAATCCAGGAGCGTGATTGGTTCATACACTTACTGCGAGACCTACAAATAATCCGAGATCTAATGTAAAATGTGAATTAATACTGAATTTGAGAACAAATAAATAAAGTAGAATCAAAGAACTGGCAATACCACTACTCAATCTTACCATGCACTTTCACCTTTGCAAAGTAGAATAGAATAGAATAGAATAGAATAGAATAGAATAGAAAATAATAGAAAATACTTTTTTTATCCCAGAGGGGAAATTCAGGTATGTAAAAGTATGTAAAATAGTGACCTGGGTTACATTTCGCTATCAGATTTGGGTCTGTATTGGCTGTGCTGGCAGAGCTTGGCAGCCTTAGCATTGCAGTAAAGGCCAACTCATTCAGGTTAGCTATCCCCTTTATTATTGTAGCCCTGAGCAATGGACACACACATACACACACACACCAAACACACACACACACACACACACACACACACACACACACACACACACACACACACACACACACACACACACACACACACACACACACACACACGTAAATTCTCCAACCTTGTACCTGCATTACTAAAGATACACACACACATATACAGTCGCACGCACCCATACAGGTGAGTTATCATTGCTTTGCCCTCAAGAGCACTATCAGTCAAAATGTAATTCAGTCACAACTTGATATACTAGTGTGTGTGGTGCATGTGTGTAAACTACATAT
Source organism: Halichoeres trimaculatus (assembly GCF_033239565.1). Lineage (NCBI taxonomy): Eukaryota > Metazoa > Chordata > Actinopteri > Labriformes > Labridae > Halichoeres > Halichoeres trimaculatus. The sequence continues at coordinate 27,430,046 of NW_027437181.1, forward strand.
GAGTGTGTGTGTGTGTGTGTGTGTGTGTGTGTGTGTGTGTGTGTGTGTGTGTGTGTGTGTGTGTGTGTGTGTGTGTGTGTGTTTGAGTGCATGTGTATGTGATGCATGTGTGTGTGTGGGTGTGTGATATAATGGCAGGCCAAAGGGTGCAAAGAGAAATAGAGGAAGTCAAAACTCAAAGGTATTCTTTAGCTTTCATTATCACGATATTGCCGAGGGCAAAGAGACAGGGAGGGAGAGAGTGAGTGAAGGAGAGGCAAAGATTGATGCAAAGAAAGGACAGATAAGCAGTGAACAACAGAGGAAGTGGAGGGGGAAGAGAGAGTAATCTCTTTTTACCTTTGGGCTTCAGAGGTGCTGCTCTTTGGCAAAGACCTCTGTGTTTGTATGGATGTGTGCACACACCACGTTTAGTCAGCATCTGCTTGAGTGTGTGTGCGTTTGTACATTCAAAGTTAAAAAAACAAACATTATTTAAGTATTTGGAGAAACACCTGGAGAAATCTGGAAGAATCAGTCACACTTCTCCACGACACACGAGGACTCAAAAACAGCTTCACAACAAAAGCAGAGAGAGGGCACCATTTTTCCAGCAGACAGGAGGCTGGAGATTTCCATCTTTCTCGCTGTGGCAGATGGTAGAGCGATAGAAATTCTGATGGTTCCTTGCACCACAGCTCTGCTATGATTCCCAAACACAGACTGAGTGATGGAGGACCACAGTCAATATCGCATGCAGCATGATGATGACCACGTCATCCGCGCAAATGTCAAAGCCTGCTGCAGATTTTCTGATGCACACTGGGCCGGGATGAATTCTTCTCTCTGGTATTTCTGCCTCTCTGTGGCTGTCAGTGCATCTTGTTTACTAACCTTTAATAAGTTTGAAGGAAGTGGGACAAAAATAAATTAAAAATGTTTTGGTCATTTTAACCAGGCGCTTAAGGTACTGTTTATTTGTTGAGGCTGTTCATTTGAGCTACTTTGTCCTCCTTCTTGCTGGTATGTGGCACTTTTGCCTGAGAAATTGGGTTAATTCATTCAAGATGGCTATGAAACTTTCATGGGCTGGATGGCTTCCTTTTGGAGAGTTTTTATAGCTGTCACAATATCACTTCACATTGCAGCTCAGACACAGACGAGATGCTACTTCTCGTATTAGTGAGAGGTTAATTCAAAACAGGCCTGTTTGAAACCACGACACTTCTGACAGGTCAGGGCAGTGCCATGTGCAGCACGGGGCATCTGCGGATCAAAAGGTAGGTCACATTGTCTCTGTGACTGCTGCTGCTCTCGACATCTGCTCCACAACAGAGCTGAAGGGGACCATCTGTCTGCAGCTGAAAATGCAGAACAACACAGAGGAATCAGCAGAGCTTTTAAGTTCTGCCTCATATCTGAGAAGTTCAGTCAGAGATGCCTGGAGGAGTTTACCATTTCTTGTATAGAGTGATACAATTAGGTTTGTGTGGAAAGGATCAGCTCCTGGGGGGAAGTTCTTAAACAGTCAGAACAGAGAGGGAGGATCCTTCAGGGAAACTAATATCTGCTAAACAAACATGCAAAGTCTTTTTATGTTAGTCAGGTTACAAGCTCAGAAAATATGAAAAACGCCTTGTGGTGGTGGAGGGAACTGCAACATGGCAGAGGTACTAGCTGAGTAATACTGAAGGAAAATGACACACTAAAAACAGCTGGGCTATGAAATGATTGATCAAAATGGGTTATTCATATTAGATTTGGGTTATTTGAGTTAAAATCCATCAACCCTACATACATCACTTGACTCAGCAATGGTGTTGTTTGTGTTATTCAAACCGTGCCAGTATGCCAAAATTCTCTGTGACCAAACCTCAAATAACTGTGACCCCTGCTATACGCCGCAATACATCCCTCAGATCAAATGCAGGTTGTGCCACTCATGCCATAATTTGACTTTCTGTGCATCACGGCACAAACTGGTTGTCTGTGTCCTGCAGCATGGACTGACTGTCAGCATGCCGCAGCTTTATAAAATATATTTAAAATGAAGTTGAACTGGACAATCCTTTTTTTTGATGCGTGTATTGCTGAATTTAAACAAGAGTTTGGGTAGATTTCTTTATAAATACATAAAGTTGAAACAATCCAGAATAGTTATGAATTTGATCAAGAATCTGGCAAAGTTTTTAACTAATTTGTGGGGTTAAAATGGACCAACCCATCCTGCTGGGTCAAACTAAGTACTGTTGGGGTGGTGCTATAATGACCCAGCGGTTGGGTTATAAAACAGCCTAAACTGGGTTATTTTTAACCCAACTGGTTTTAGTGCGCAGGTTTAAAAGTAAAGCTGCAAATTCAACTGTGGATATTAATGACATTACTTCACTTGACATGCTATATGTATTGTTTTCCTCTGGTGATGAATTACTCTTATGGCATTCTTTTCTTTTGGAGCTTTATGTCACTTGACTTTTCTTCACGATTCAGTGAAGTTTACTCTTTTCTCCTCTTAAGGTGTGTGTTGTAAATATTAGTGGATGCTGGAGTGAGAAAGAACAAGTTTCTATGACACACATACAAATGTCAGGTATGTTCAGCTCCCCTGCCACAACCAGAACTGGCTTTCTCAAGTTGCTCCTGTTGGGCCTGCTCAGTGTGACCTTGTTTTGTGTCTTAATTGTTAATGAGCAGCTCAAGACCCATTGTAGCTTGGACACAGCCTCTGCACCAGTCAGAAATACTACATTCTTAACCCGTACATAAAAATGATGAATAGAAATAGAGAAGGAGGACCCTCGAGGATAGCATTGTCGCATTGATCTTCTGCCACAGTGTATTGACTACTTGCAAGTATTGTTCTGTCTGTATCCTCTAATTTTAACCTGACACGCTAGAAAGCTTGTGCTTAAAACACAGTGCATTCAGAAAGTATCTGCAGAGCTTCACTTTTTCCACATTGTTTTTTGTTACAGCCTCCTTCCAAAACAGAATTAAGTATTTTCCCCTCAAGATTATACACACAACAGTGCACAATTTCAACAACATTTTAATTTTTGAAAATTTATTAAAGGTCCCATATTATGCAAAAATCACTTTGTTAAGTCTGTCAGTGAAATTTGTGGGTCTTTGGCTTTTCTCCCAGCCCACAAAATGTGAAATTTAATGACAAAGCCTGTACTTAGTAGTCCTTGTGAATGTAAGATCCTGACCTAAAACGAGCTGTTTGGATTTTGGGGATTTGCTGACATCAGCGATTCCCTTTTTTGACCAATCAAGAGCAAGTCTAACCTGATTGGTCCACCGGAGCTGATACCCCCAAACCCCCTCCCCACCCACTCCCCTCCTGCTGTTAGAGAGAAATCTCTCCAGCAGAGGAGAATGCTGAAGTTGAAGGGCTATCATTGCTATGTTTTTGGCAGTAAACAGCCACATTATTCCATGCACAATCTTCCCATCTCAGAAGAAGACAAGACTAAGTGGCTAGAGTTCATTTATCAAGGAAATGTGCCAGCTACACTCAGTAAAACTGTGCATGTGTGTGCTGGTCACTTCACGGCCGACTGCTTTTCCAACTTTGGACACTACAACAGGGGGCTAGTGAATAGACTGGTCCTGAATCCAGGCGCATTACCAACCATCCACCAACAAACCTGGGACCCTGGAAATGTGAGTATTTTAAATGCTGTGTGCTGTGGAGCACATGTAAGAGCTTTTCCTCAGTGTCCCCCCTGTCTCTGTGTTAGCTTCAGGATGCTAACTTTAGCTGCAGTTAGCCTGTTGTTTTAGCCTGTAATGTTACAGTAAACGAGCTTCGCTGTTTTCTACACATTGTGCACTCGGAGCTCGTGGCGCCACTCTCAGTGATGCGGAAGAGAGGGGCGGTATCAGTGGTGGCTCATTTACATATGAAGGTCACGCCCACTAAATCAGAGCGTTCTGAACAGAGGGGCTATGAGAGCCTGGAAACAATGCTGCTGTGCATGATTTATTGGCTTTTTGGACCAAAACATGTTACTACCATTTCATGAAGACATCAATGATCCATATTAAACTGCAGAAAGGGAGCACAATATGGGACCTTTAAAAATAAAAAAAATAAGAATTCACATGTACTTAAGTATTAGCAGTCTTTGCCTCAAGAAAACAGCGCAGGTACATCCAGTTTCCACTGATCATCCTTGAGATGTTTCTTGATGTGTTTTGACCACTCATCATCTGGCTGAACTTAATGGTGGAAGCAATGCCACGTTTCCATCATTTATATTATAAAGCTCAGAGAAAAAGAAATTGATTCTGAAACCCCAGTTCATGTTGCTCAACCTGTCAGGATTCTGATCTGCATAACCACCCACTCACAATATATTTACTTTAAACCACACTATGATCTTTCCAAAAAAAGCTTAGAAATTTAAGCATATTTTCAAAATAATTGTCAACATGCCCATCGTTCAATATTAGATGGTAGAAGACAGATTAAACTGAGGTGTTTTAAATTGTGTTCTCGTACAGATCTGCTCGTGTTATTCTGCCTCTCAGGGATGCTCGTGGTATAAACCACTGACAAAAACTGATGGCAACCAAACACGACGGCCACATTATGAATATATCACAAGAGCTGGAAGAATTGACGATAGCTCCTCAGCCTGCTGGGACAGTCGTGAGAGCCCACAGATTGCAACAGACCCGTAGAAAAAAACGAACCCGTACACTGAAATGACCTCATAGGAAATCTTAAAACACATGGAAGAGGATCAGGCAAAGATAGCGTGGGTTTCCTGCTGGTGTGATTTTCCCAATTAGCCTCATCTGTCGTGGTGGATCGCTGGTTAATAACTAAGTTATCTACACCGCTCATTAAGATTTCCCCGAGCATTGTGTGCCATCAACATCAAACACAGTCTGTCTCGTTGATTTTTCTCTAAATCTTCTGGATATGCGAGAGGGCGTGTCTCCTGTCTCCGTGTTTAACAGAGTGGTAATTAACCAGTGGTCTCTTATCTCTGCTTGCTGACAGAGTTGTCAAAAATCACTATGAGTCACTTAGACAGCGAAGAAAAGTTGCAGGGAGATGCAACCAGACGTGGCTACATACAGGGACATGAGAAAAACTGTGGGTGATTTTATTAATACTTTAAAGGATTCTCTGTGAGTCTCTTGTCACTTTGTGTTGACAGAGACATGAAAATGTGTCTGAGCTCATGACTCATACAGCTAAGTATCGGAGGAAGAGAGAAAAAGACAGATTAGCAGTTGCTAAGAGATTGAATTTTTACATTATTTATAGTTGCACGTGTCATTGTTACGTGCTGCCCAGTGTGGCAGGTTTTGATTTTTCCCCGCCACTCTTTCAAATTCCATGAACATTTTATGACTTTTTTCTTCTTCTTCTTTTTTTTTTGGCAACAGATTTCAAAAGTCTGCCATAGAAGAAGAAGAAGAAGACGGAGGCAGGCCATAGAAGACAGATAAAAGGCAGATTGTACAGGAGAGACAGAGGGCAGAAATAAGTGACAGCAGGAAGAATGGAAATGCAGAGATGAGTGGGATATCTGAGGAAGAAGAGAGGGAGAGAGATTGAATGGAATATCAGATGAGTGGGCCATTAGTCACTGCCTTCTTGCTTCCTGCTGTGACTGTGTTTCCATGGTGATAATTAGCATTTCAGACATTAACCCCGCCTCCACAACCTTCAGTGCCTTGTTAACCAATTAGCTGCTGAGTCAGTGAAGACTAAATCAGAGGGAGCAGAAAGTGCGTGAGACAGTAAATCATTAATGCTAACAAATATCAAATCTGATGCTCTCTTTGATTTCACCATATAAGAAATTAAGTTCCTGAATAACAAATTAAGTAGAAGATTCAGAACTTGTTCTCGTTAGGATTTTTTCAGGAGTTTGTCCACAATCTTTCGACTGGGGTTGGTCTGATTGAGGTAGTAGCTTCTGCACAGGTGTCCAAACGTATAAACACGCTAGGGGTGGGCGATATAGCCTCAAAGTTATATCCCGATATTTAAAGGAAAATTGCGATTACGATATTGATACTGCTTCTGAATAACATCATTTTTATCACACACACAGTATGGAAGCCTCTTTTCCAATCGTTTACTACTTTTACTACACAAGCCTGAAATGTAAACATAGTAGGTAGGTCAGATCCAGAGGAAATCTGACATTTTGTAGGAGGAAAAAATTAATCTTGCAGGTGAAAAACATCATAATTCCATAAAACACATTCTTTCTATAAGGACACCAACAGAAAGGAGAAAGCATGGACTGAAGGTCCAAAGGTGAAGGTGAAAGGACATTGGGTGGGATCCCTGCAGGAACATGTGGTTAACCTGTGATCTTGTGATCTCGAGTATCCAGCTGCTTTGGGTGCTGTGCTGCACGGTACTCCAGAGACGCATCCAGTATGAACTGGCATGCGCCCAAAATCTGCAGAACTGCGCTGCACGGCGCTCACGCTTAGTGATAATGCTGATACAGGGTTTGTACGTACGACTCGACCACACGTCCATTGCAGAGGCAAATATACACCGATGATAAAGTAGCAGTTGCGTCCTCCTCATGTGTCTTCATAGCCTGGTTGTATTCGCCGTGTGTTTCAGCTTTAGGTGGAGGAACATGTTTGTGGTGTTGCCACTCTTCGTGGTAATAGTTCTCCAGCACATTTGTCATTAATGTGTTTTACTGCATGTCTGATCTTTGGGTCAGCCAAACCACCTCCACATCAATGAGGTAGCTCCTCTTTTATGCACTAAATCCTTGTGTAAGGACGAAGTCAATGCTGCCATGCTACTTTTGCTCTCGGCCATTACTGTACACAGAAGGGAGGGCCATACGTCATTGCGCCTCTGCACTGTAAATATCGCGAAATGACACATTTATGATGTCAAAATAATTATACCGGTATTATTATAGACAGTATGATATGGCACACTCCTAATACATAAAAACAATCATTTAACCATCTCTCCTCAAACTCCAACTAAAGAAGAAAAAAAGTCAAACAGATGTTGTGTACCTGTGTATATTTAGCACACCGCTATCCAATTTACATTACAATTTCTGCTCTCCAGAAGCTTCCTCTGTTGTTGCCATGCTACAAAGTCATGGTTGACTTTTAATATGTGCTTACCTCAGAGCTGAAACTTTGCACACATTTAATAGAGATGTCAAACATTTTGATGTAACTTGTTCTCGTTTTTATAGCATGGAAAAGCAAAACACCAACTCTTAAAGGACTCAAGTAGAGGATGTGTGTCCGAAGTCACCATAGAAAATGTGGCACGATGGAATGCAAAGAAAGCCACTGGCTGTTGCAGCATTAACCAAGCAGCTGCTTTTACGACGAGTCCCTCTTGGACAAGTCAAGTGGCCAATTAGTGTAGGATTTTGGGGGATGAGTCCAACCTTTGCCACCCGTTGTCAGCCTTCTAGACATGCCCTGAACGAGGGTGAAAGGACAGAGTCATTACAAGGTCTTTTAATAGCTGTTCTTAAGGCTTTAGGGACAGTATGTAGGGGAAAAATACTCATAATGGAATAAATTGAAATACTTCTTCCTGTGTTGGATAAAAAACTAATGACATTAATCCATCACACTAACATGGTACAGTTAGGGCAGATTAGTGTTATCATGTTTGCTAATAATTACACGAGGTTTAAGATTATAACACCAAGACACTCCATAAAATGTAACTTTGCCTCATGTATAATTCTGATCTTATATCTTATTACCTATTTTAGCACACTCTGTGCTCTGCTCCTAAGATACTGAATGACCTCTGACCCAAAGAGTGTCACACCACAGCCTCCTCCTCTAATAGAGGATTATGCACTGAACGGTCGCATAGAGCAATCATTAAAATACAGTATTTGAGTGAGAACTGGTCTCAGAGTAATATCCCATGTTGGCAGTTGTCTGCTGAAGTGCCCTTGAACAAGGCATCAAGTCATTTAGCTAGTGTAGTGACACTGCACTCTCTGCCAGCCTTCTGCTTCATCCTTTCTAAAGAAAAAGTTAGTGAAAGGACGATTCAGTGGAAGGTGGCTGCTCACAGAAAAGTGCTCAAGTGCCCTTGATCAAGGCACTGAATTCCAAAGTCCTCCAGGGGTGTTGCATCACTGCCAACTGAGTGCTCTGTGAAGAAGTGCCTCTTATGCAGTATATACTGTATATAAGAGGAGTCTTGAGAGGGAAGCCTGCAGCAAACCGTAGGGCTCTGGTTTGGGGTTTTTCTTAAGCACCATTAGAAACAAACAGAACTTTATAAAGTTTTCTTCTGACTGATAACATAATGTTTTGCTTTGCCCCTTAGAACGAAAAAAGACCATGAAAAGTGGTTTAAGTGAGACCAAAAGTGAAACCCAAAGTGTTTTAAACAGGAAATACTGAATCACAACAAAACTGATGAAACTGTACAATATGACAAAAAGGAGCCTGACCCACATACGTGGTGCATCAATGGTCAGTCCTGCTCCTTTGTACAACAGCACAATAAACAGAGCTGTCCCAGATGATCTGAGAAGCCTGGACAGCTCGGTACAACTCCAGCTAAGAAACAACAGACGGGGTCATGGTATGTCAGTAGATTACCACACGATGATTATGCAAACAAAGCATGTCAAGAGCTGAAAACTCAGCTAATGTGGTTCACTTTGCTAATGAATGAACCTGGAGATGTGGACTTGTGTATAACTATCTAAACTGAATCAGCAGCATTGACAAAGTTTACTATTTCAGCCTGAAAATGCTCTAAAAATGTATTTACTCCAACTTAAGTGGAGGCGGTACGGTCAGGGAAACCTGTATAAAAAATTTACAGGTACTATGAGGAATTTACTGCTTTGTGATTACCTCTGATTGAACATTTGATGTGCAGTGAGTTAGTCATCTCAAAAATAACACAAGGATTTTTAGAAAGATCAGAATCAGTGAATCCAACCTTTGAAATGTAGAGATCCCCCGAGATTATAAAGTCCAGACTGTGCCCCTTATGGTGTGTGGGCTCGATATCATGCTGAGTCAGTCCATAGTTACACAACAAACATAAAATACAGCTTTATCTTCAGACACACTTTTTAGTACTGCGGAACAGAAATGTTTATACCAGTAAAATACGCACACAGTCAAAGTCAGTGTGAATGAAAGTCCAGAAAACCCATCAAAAACACTGCGCTCCTGAGGCCTGTGAACGCATGGACTGTCTATAAGGAAATTACATTTTTCAAGGGGCTTAGCGGCTCCTGTGGACAAAATGATGGGCTCTCTGTTCATCTTTTCTGTTTCTGTTCTGTGTTGGCCTTTGTGGACTTTTTCAAATGAAAATAATCTCTGGAATCCTTACGACTTTCTGAAATACGACAGGAAAACAAACTTCTTTTGGGCTGTGAGCTTTAAACAGCTCCTCAATCAAACCCTGTGACGACGATTGGACGTACAATACAAATACATATGGATTTAGTCAATCATCGAGCTGATGGTCTTCTGACACCAACATGTGTGGTATCAGTAGGAAACTCTAACTGCAGGTGTAAGTTTTCAGCTCAGCAGGAATAATTTGTCTAAATAGTAGCATTTTGACAGGAATATATATTATAGAGGTATTAAATTATAACAGAAGCCATCTGCTTTGGTTAAAAAAATCACTGATCCAAATGACAACTCCACCTGGCTTGACTCAAAAAGTAAAATCTGGGAATGACTAAGGCAGGAAGAGTTATGACTGCTTTCTTAACTTAAAGTAGTTTCTGTAACAAAGTTTAATGTGTTTTAAATCTAAGGCACATTTTTATAGGGTCGTTTAAAAGTTTTCATTAGTATAAAAATGAGCCTGATACTAGAGACAGGGAATCCACCTTTAGTCTGTTTTTAAAGAATCACACAGCAAACATACTTCCAGTCTGAAATGGCTTTAAAATGATGTTATTGGTACAGGCTATTTGATGAAGACTACATAGTAAGAAATACATGTCCCAAACTTGAAACCGTCTTCTTATGTGGTTTAGCATAGGTGCAATACTTATGGCTAGCTTAGATAACTGTGACCAAAAAACATTCAAACACATTTGCATTTAGCAAAATAAAGAAATAAATAAATTAAATAATTTAAGGGGAAAAAAAAAGAAGAAGAAGAAGAAGAGTTGCGGAATATTTTTTCCTAGTGGCCTCTGAGAATGCCTCACTCAGCTCCAATAAAAAGATGAAAGAAAGATGAAAGTTAGCAACAGCCAGTTAGGCACTAGCTAAACAAGTGCAAGCAAGTGACAAATTAAAGGTAAAATGACACCAAAATGCAGGACTGGCAAAAATATTCAGGGGCACATTTGAGTACCGACCATTTTTGGTTGTTCTTTTGGTTTGGTTATGCCAGCTTCTTCTCTCGCAACCCAAAAACTCTTCCAACTAGGTGAGTGAAGTTTAGCGTCTCCACAAGCTGTTTGGAGCAGGCATCTACGCAGTTTATGTCATGCAGTGGAGCTGAATGACATCTGGTCCCTGTTAGAAAGGTAGAAAATTAGGCCCTGTTTACATGACAATGTTTTACCCCAAACTATGAGAAAAAAATCTGTTTACACAGAAATGCTGAGGGACTGAAAACACTGTAGTAAGCATGCCAGGCCTGTAGTTGGCGCTATAACTGTCTTGTCCAGAAGCCGCTTTTGGGAGATCTCCACTAAAGTAGAATTGGGCCGATCATCTGGTGTATTGGGGTATGCTTAGTGCAGAAGTGGAGCAACAGATGCACATTATATTGGAAGACCGCCAGCTTCCTACCTGTTAAAGATGTGTTTCAACTCAGTGGCCAAAGTCCAAGGTGTGTGAGACTTATGACTGTAGCTGTGGCTGATCAACAAATGAACAACTGTTGCTTAACTACTTTGATGATGAACATTTAATTCTCGTCAAACTCTTCAAAATCGTAAGTTGCAAGTCATATTGCAGATTTGTTTTTCATAAAATATTATAACCCACAAAAGCAAGCAAACACAAATAATGAATAAAAATAATACTTAAATGAAAAGGTAGATGTGTTTGTTTGTACAGAAAAAATGGTGCCAACTGCTATAATCCAACCCAAATCCAACCCTTTGCTAGGATTAGGATAATCTTGGTGGTTTTAGTTATCCCAGTCCACTCAAACAGTTTGCGAGATCAAGGATTTATCAGAATAAAAACTAAGATTTGATCTGTTCCAGTCAAAGTTAATGATTTCTTTAAAGTCTGAGATTTGATCCAATGTGTAAGTTTAGATCTGATCAAATTACTTAGAAACAACTCAGCCCAGGGTAACAAGGTAGTTGCTGTTGTGTTGTTGTTGTGAGGCCTTTAAGTGGCTCAAACATGTTAACTGTACCCCCCTAACTCTGTAACGGTAACATGGAGAAGATAAAAGTGTGTTTTTTTTCAAGTTACTCCACAATTACGTTCTTTCTTTGTCGTGGAAATGTGTTTCCTTTATCTCTGAATATCTCTGTATTTATGTGTCTATTAGAAGACAGTTTCCAGGCTAACATTAGCAATTATATAACTCTTTTATTTGTCTCTGGTGTCAGTTTCACCCTCATACAGATGCTTTGATTGTGATTACCTCTGATGTACTTCTGTGTAATTTTATACACGCTGTGTAATCCACACGAACACACTAGTACTTGGATTAATGACAGGACACAAAAGATCAGAGAGCAGGATTCACACTGTAGGTCAGTTACCATAGCAACAGACAGAACGCACCGGAGACCTGTCACCATAGGAACCAATAGCGGGAGAGGAAGAGAGAGACAGAAAGACGGAGACAGACGGAAAAGGAGAGATGTAAACAGTAGACAGAGACAGAGGTGGGAGATACTGGTGGGAGATGGAAACAGGAAAAAAAAGTGAGCAAGAGACAATCAAAGTCACGAAGACAGAGGAGGATGAGGAGGAGGAAGATGAAACAGCTCTGCAGAGAGTTGTGACTGTATTCACTGTTCCCTTGAACAACAAGTGGATGGTAACATACACTCATGTCAGATGCTCTCATGTGCAACTCGTACATCAGTACAACAAACAGAACAACACATTAAAAATGATGAACTCTATCCCCCAAACGACTCTCACACAGTTCTCGTCGTGTTCTCCGCAGGGATTATGCAAAATTATGTTTGAACCTTCAGCAAGGGCGGCACAATGCTAACATTACTCACCCAACATTACTGCTTGGTCAGTGTTTTGGAAAAGCGGTGACCTTTGAATCGCAACATCGAGGCTAGCCGTCCAAGTAGCACCCGAGTAAAAAATAATTTAGGGACTCCATCTGTTCCTGTACGAGAGATGGAATCTGAGTTTTTCACTCCAGCGCAAAAAGGCCCTCGCCACAGCCTGCGTCCAGCTTTGCTTGTCACTTATGTGCTACTTATGGTACAATATTTATGGCTATTAGTCCATCAATAAAATAACTTCTTACAAAACCTTCATGCATGAGTGAAACTAACTTTTTAATGGATGAAGGGAAAGAAAGGAGCAGAGCTTCTGTGCAGCTCTCAGTCTGATGCTCACTGGCAGCTGCTCATAGTCATTTGCAGCCTTTTTAAAAATTCATACTGTATTGTAGCCTGTTGCCTGGTGTTCATGATGTATAGTCGGATGCTTATGCCTACTTAGCATTAAGCTGGGCCCTGAATTTTGCCAGCTGCATCCACTTGTACCAACAACATCCTAATGTGACTTGCCTGATCATTTTTCTTTCCTTTTCTGAGCTCTGGGAGAAGATTTAGAGGAGCTACATCACACTTCTCTCCCACACAGTCCTGATCATGAGCCAAATTGATGCAATCTTTACTTATTGCTCAAATGCTGCTGTATTAGACGTCTCAGTGTAGCCTTTTGCCCTCTTTTATGCTCTCTATAATAGAGGTTTTATTGGGCTTAATGATAGTATTTAAACAATGGTAGTGCAGGAAATAAGGATGCAGGGACACATTGAGGAAGCATCAAAGACGCACAGGAAGCAGTTGATAAGGAGGAGAGCAAAAGTTGCGCAAAAAAAAGGAAGAGAAATAAGACTAAGCAGCAGAAAGACTAAGAAAGGGCACTCAGAGACAAAGAAAGACAAAGAATAGATTTGTGTGTGTGTCACAGTCCAGAGATTTGTGCTTGCTTCGTTCTTATTCCAATCACACACACTTCCTAATGAGCTAATGGGCCTGACAAGCAGAGAGACACACACAGAGTGAGGGACAGGCTGAGAGTGAAAGAGATGGAGGCGGGGGAAGGATGAAAAGTCACCATGCTAGTCAGTCAGTCAGCCAGCCAGCCATTCATCCATTCAGATGCTCAGTCAGCTAGTCAACCTATTAGCCCCTCGCTCCACTCTGAGGTTTGTGTGTGTCCTGCAGATAAGAGATGCACAGTATTCCTGTGGCATTTTCTGAAAACCCCCTGTCTCCTCTTCACTTGACCCTTCATCCTCCTGCCTGGCTCTTTCTCAGGTGCACACACATGGGCTGGAAGAGCTTCTGTGAATCAAGGAAGACACAGACAGTGACTTAGAGTGCTGCATGCTTTAGCACCCCCTGTGGTATCAAGATCAGCATTATGGAGCAATTTGATAAGAAGCCATTTCACAGATTAGTTCAGTAAATGACCAGCGGAAAGTATCCTGTGACTGGCTGAGTAAGACCTACAGCAATGAGCGACCGCTGCGTGATTAGCACCTCCTGTGGTGCCAAGATCCAGCACTCCTGACAATTATCTATATGTGTCACAGAATAATTACGCATCTGCTTCGGTTTGGAAATGTTGGGATTAAATCACTGAAAGGCAAAAATAGGAGCCACAAAGTCAGCTTTTTCTCTGGTAATGCAGCAAATTACTGATTGCTTTGGCCTCAAACAAAATGCTATCATTATTTTTATCATTATCATTATTCTCCAATTATCCGTCCAATTATAATCAAAGCTTTCCCCACTTGGCCATTCTCTTCCCCTACACAATAATGTTTCTCATTCCCTCTTCCTGACTGCCGTCTTTGCTTTGATTTGTTTTTGTCACTCTGTGTTTGGAGTACGCTGTCAGGATTTTACACACCCCTCTCTCGCCGTCATTAAATAATTTTCCAGGTTTCAGCCATTTCCTGGGGGCACGAGTATTACCAGAGCAGGTCAGCAATTTACTGTGACCATGCACGCAGCTAATGTCAGTCAATCCTGGAAATGCTGAAATGATTTACTGCGACAGGTGAAACCCATTATACACAGCTCTCTGTCCCTCCTCTTCTACATGCTTCCTTTAATCCTCATGTGATGTTTACAGGCCTGTAACTGAGTGAATCTTTAGAAGTCAATCTGTGTATAATTGGAGGAATCAAAATGTATTGGGTACATGGATTGTCTTAAGATGTAACATCACTTCTGATGTGGAGTGAGTAATTATATATCTTCAGACCTCCCATTGTTTATGTCGTCCACAGAGGCTGCTAAGATTTATGCATCTCTTCAGACGCTAACCATTCATCCTGTTTGGAACTTCATCCGGATGTTTTTTTCAAAGCCTCGTGGTGCTTTGAAAAACATGATTGTCAGATCTCTTAAAACAGATGAATGCTGCTAATTAGCATGCTGCGTGCTGGGTAGATGCCTTTGTAATAGCAACTCGACAGTTCAAATTCTTTTGGTCACGCTTTGTTTGGATAAACAAATTTATTTATTCTCTCCAAAGAATTTGGAGAACTTAAACGTGATTATTCTGACTATGAAAATGAGATGTTAGATAAGTCAATTATACAAAAAGCAGGGTGAAAGGTGATAATAGGATTTGAAACACCTTTTTAAATACAGATTTTTCGACTAACAAGGACAAAGACAGGAGCTCTTTTTTTGTTTTTAATCCCATTATTTTCCTTTGACCACAAACACTCCCTAACAGAGCTTGTCACAATGTGTTAATACTGATGAAATAACAATTCTCACCTGCACCAATATTCTTATTTTCTGCTAAAACTCAATCGAGTGGATCCTCTGGGTTCTACAGGTTTTAGAAAAAGTCCTGTCACACTTTTTCGAACACCTGCAGCAATTTCCAGCGTCCTCTGTGTGTTATTTTCTTTTTCTTTTTTCCTTTTTTTGATTACATGCGAGCTGCATGTGGTGCGTGCATGCACTGATGGATTGATGGGCCAACTGTTGTGAAATTTACTGGGCATCTGGACCAATGCTCATTATTGCTGATGGTTCTGTTTAGGAAGCTGCATCAGAGACAGAGAGCGGTAAAGAGAGGTAGGGAGGATCAGAAGATGACGACAGCAGCATCAATCATCTTGTCAACAAGCATCCTTCCTCACTCCGGTACAGGGGGACAGATGTTTGGCTATGTGTGTGTCCGTGCGCACACGAGTGGAAAGCTGCATGTAGTTGTTCTACATCAGTGTAATCAACAACAGTTTTGATGAAGAGGGCTCTTTTACTTATTCATTAAATCTTAAGAAGTGGCTGCAGTTAGTTTTAGACACCAGAGGCCTGTACTTCAAAGCTGGGTTTTTGCTCATTGAGGTAACTTTAGGGTGAACCCTGGAGTTTATGTGCTACGACATTTCACTTCTTACCGGGATAAATTACCTTTGCTGAACTGCTAACCTGCTCTGGAGCATGTTAAGTTTTGGATAAGAGATCAACAAAAGCACCACCTCCTGGCCAGTCAGTTCTCTTGGCTGATGCCTTCCATTCTTAGAGGATCGAATCGATAAGGAGTGCTTCAAGAGAGAAAGAGGGTGGATGCGGTCATTTTCCTGCACCTGAATTAATGACATTAATAATAATAATGGTCACTCACGGCAGAACTGCAGAAACATGAACTCATGAAAACGCACACCTGCTCATGCCGTTACAGTGAGGGATTAATATTCCAACACTGAAAGCGCAAACAGGGGTGCAGGAGTCTGCGCAGTAGAGACAGTAAGGGATTCTGGGAGAACCTGAGTGGAGCTTTGTGAAAAAAAAAAAAAATATTTTTTTTACTTTCGAGAGTCTAATCTGTTCTTGATTCCATCTCCCGACATATTTTACAATCCCCCCAAAAACTACACAAAAACGGCAGCTGTCAATCATCGTTAAAAGTAACGTAAGACCTCTTTTTTAACCTCTTATAACTAATGAAAACTAAACTTTTCACAAAAAAGAGGACTTGAATACAAGGCAGCCAAATGACATCTTCAAATCACCACAAAAATTGGACGTGAGAAACATTTCTATGAGGTATATTAATTTTTTAAAGTTTGACCACAGCCCATCTAGAATGACTGGAGAGCCAGAATTTTTATTTTTATTTTTATTTTTACCCATACTGCAGCCAGCCACCAGGGGGAGCAGTTATTGTGTGAATTTACACATAAACAGAGTCTGACATGCTCTGCTAGCACACCTCCACCACCTGTCTTTTAATGCAGCATCAGTGTTGCTTTTGTCCTGGATGACGTGTTTGAATTATTCATATTTTTAAAGAATAAACTCTGAACTCCAGGGTAGAGTAGGCTTCTCTGCGGGGTTTCTCCTGTTTCTTCACGTTTGTGATTGGTCAGATGCTGCAAACAGATTCAATCCCCAGATTCACTTACTGAGTTGATATCAGGAATGTCTGATTAAGTCAACCCAAGTCAGAAATCACATATGTGTTAATCCTGCGGTCAGCTGGGGTTAGAGTCAAGCGTGGCATACACCAACAAAAGACAGCAAAAGCCACAATTTCCAGTTAAATATAAAGCTTGTTCACAGTCAGATAGTCCACGGTGTAGGGGGAACCTCAAGGAGGATACCTGAGCACACACTTTAAGTGACATCAGGATGTCAGAATTGGAGGACTGACTCGTTGATTCATGACTGTGAGTGTCTATAAAGCTCATCCTACAAAACACAGCACAGCTGAAGTGATAGGGAGAGGAGCTGAATAAAAATTGATGCTGCAGTGAACAAACCAGTTAGCCAAGCAGCTAGTTACACTGAGTGTAAAGCAATCCTCGAGTCCACTATGTTTGTTTACCCAAGATGTTCGACCACCAGAAATTTGGGGTGACTTTTGAGTCAGGACTCATTTCTTTGGTAAATGGATTTGTTTGAGTGTGCTGTGCTGTGTTGTTCGTACTGTTGCCCTCCAAACCCAATGAAAACAAACTGTTAAATCTGTCATTCTTTGTCAGGTGTGGAGCCTCTCCTATTTTCAGCATCTTCTTAAATTTTAAAATCTTCCAGTGTGTCTCAGGCCTTTGCAGCAGAGGCTGGATGAAAAGGTAAAGGACATTCAGGGCTTCAGTTTCTTCAAGAGACATTTGTTTCACAGAGAAGGGCTAGCTTAGAAACCAAAGGCTGTTAACGTATTCATTTTGGTGACAAACATGAGCCTTGGTAGAGTTTTAACAAATCACAGACCACATTTTTCTGTCGTGTCTCGCAACCTAAGCCCTGTGTTTTTAGTTTCTAGATATGAGCAGAAAAGTGATGAACTCTCAAACTAATGAAAAGGCTGAACATGGACATTGATGCATCAGTATATAAATGTTGAGTTATTACAGCTTCAGTAAAAGTCAATCAAACCACACAGGGATGGTATCATTCTGGCATGTTACTTTAAAACATGGAGACATTTTTACACAAACCTCTTTATTCAACAAATGTAAAATGTTTTTTTTTAGCCCGAGCAGCCAGACAAGAAGTTTGCCAGCAGAATCATGATTTAGCTCAGGAGCTGTCAGATCAAAGTAGAAGTGAGGGATTACAAGATGAGCTGATGCCAGATTTTCACATTTTCACTTTTCAATAATGCAGAATGTGAACATTTTAGACAGAGCCAAAATAAAATAAAAAAAAGACGGTGTTGCTCCATTCTTTTTGATCATCCCACACACATATTCCACAAATGCTCCTTAAATGCATGTTGTACCGGTTTTAAGAATAATCTCTTCATGTGTCAGTGATGCATACAAACAATCTCACAGTGAATAAAAATCTCTTCAGTGCTGAATATCAACATTGAATATCACTGTTTTCTCTGTGTTATTGCCAACTAAAACAAATTAAGAAAATTGAGTGCAGTGGATGTTTTTAAAAGGATTTGGAAAGTAAGGATGATGCTGGAAGTTTGAGTTTGTCCTACTTTTTCTCCCTCTTTTGTTCTGTTTCCCGTCTTAACACCAACACAAACTTTTTTGAGTATCTTTTGGAATATTTGAGCAAACACACTCACATATCCTCCTTTTCTTTCCCTCGATTCTTTTATTAATCTTGTCTTTTATTCCTCATTTTTACTCTCTGACTTAATTGGAGGGTCCCTTTAAGAGGCTGGAAAATCAGAGCGTGGGTTATGCTAACACCAAACTGAGATGTGTCTTTTTAAGAGGCGGTGCACTGGGTGTAAACACCCTGAACACATTTCTGTAGCTAATCCACCGTACGCAGAATGTTTGTGTAAACCTGGAGAAAAGGCTGCATGGTGCTTTATGTGATTTGACCTGCTATTCAGCAGCCAGGAACACAAACACAATAGTTGAAAAAGTGCTGTGAAATAGCTGCAGTCCTCTCTCTTTCTCTGTACTTTCCATCATTTTCATTTAACATCATGACTTGTACTCGTGGCTGTTACTGACGCAGGATAAGCAAATTGGCATACTTGTTCCTCTGATGTATTGTTTTAAACTGAGAAACTGTGCGATCAGAGCTTTACTAGGTAAAAGAGCAAAATGGCTATGAAGATGATTTAACGTTTATGCCTGTGTGAAAGCTTCATTGCTCTTTGAGGAGAGGAGAGTTATCTGCATGCAACAATATTCTGACATTTATCTGGACACCAAAGCACACATCCTGAGCTACCAGGCTGTGATGGAAAATGTTAGACTTTTCTTTTTAACTTTACAACTGACAGTAAGAAATCAGTGTTTTTATCATTGCTACTTTACACGCTCAACTTTTGACCCTTCCCCTGCTCCTCAGGCTGCTTTCACATCTGTGCCATGGACTGTAAAATACATGGATGTAGACTCTATGATGTCACCTGTTTATTTCTCAAGCAAAGTTTTGAAAACTGTCGTCAGCAGCTGCTGTGTTTGAAAAGTAGCCTCAAGATGGCTTTGGTCGAGTTTGGATGAGTGAGCTGAGGCTGGCCCTTAGCATCCTTAGCGTCTTAACTTACAGCTACAGTTTGCCTTCCTGGTCAGTCAAGTCAGCCATGCTCATAGTTAGAAGACACTCGCAATATGGATGGGTACCTTTCACATTTACAACAATATGGTACTGATGCCCGGTACCTGGCAATCGGTATTGGTACTCAACGCTACCAATTGTCAATATTTTTTGTGTTATGTGGTAAAAAAAGATCAATCTGTTTAATAATAAATTAGATTTTTTAAAAATAATTTCACATATTTATTCTTCAATGTAAAACCTTATAATACTGTGTTATAATGCTATGTCCAGCATGGGAAATCGCCTACTCTTCCACTCTCTCACAGTCATAAGGATACATTTAGGTACCCAAACATGCCACCTTTTGAAGGGATGTTCAACATCACTTTTTATGCAGACCGATACCAGTACGAGTGCTCCTTCTTGAGTACTCACTGATACCGTGTACGGATACTACTAGCACTTACAATACATAACATTTTATTAACAGTGAGAGATCATTTTGATCAAAGACAGCACAGTCACTCTGACATTAAGTCCAAATAAAACACAAACAACTCTCTCTGAGTTTAGATTTTTTTTTGATAAATATTTAAAAAAATATATATTAAAAGTGCACAATATAACTAACAACTGTCAGAGTTTAAGTATTTTTTAAAGTAAACTAAAGGGCAAAATAAAACAGTTGAACACATAACTCTTCCTGGTTCATTCATATTGTCTGAAAAGGACCTGGCGCACATTTGCAGTGGTGTTTAACCGCAGCAATTAGCAGCATCTACTGGCGAGGAGGACTTGCTCGACGTAGGATTTTTTTGCCTAGAGTATCTGCTGCTGGTATCTGCAGCCTACTCGAGTACCTGTACCTTGAAAAAAGGCTGGTATCGGCATGATACTGACACCTGGTATCAGTATCGGGCCATCCCTAACCTTTTGATTTTTTTGTGAATCGGTACCCGGTACTTTTGACAGAATTTGGTCAGTACTTATAAAAGTACCTAATTCGGTACCCAAGCCTAACTTACAAGTTTAATATCCTCAAATAGTGTGTGCTGATGAGGGAACCAAACCAAATTTTGATCCGGGCTGTAAACATGCTTATCTTTGTTGTGATAAGTGGGTCTGTGATCCTGCATCCAGACTCAAGTGGACCCTCGATGACCTGCAGTTTTTAACACTCCTGTATTGGCTCCTTATACATGTTTTAAAACCAGCGGTTGCTGCTTCCCTAGGATGGAAACACAACCCAATGTCCTGACCACTAACTGACTGTACTGACTTTGAACATTTTTGCCACAGTGTCAACAGGCTGTGGCAATGTGAGTGGGGCGTCTTTTAGCGGTTGACCTCATTATGACCTGTGCCACTTGTCCTGTTACCACCTTTGCTGTTGAAGATTAATAATTCTTGTTTTTTGTGTTTTTAAAAGTTTTTTTTGGGCTTATATGCCTTTAATTGGATCGTAGAGAGGACAGTGAATAGAGCAGGAAACAGGGCAAGAATGGGGAGACATGTAGGAAAGAGGCTACAGGCTGGATTCTAACCCGGGCCACCTGTGTGAGGGCGAACCTCATGGAGTGCGACTTAAACCTTGGCCATCTACGCTCCATGTTGTCATGGGTTTTTAACAATAAGAATCAAGCGTTAAATACAGCTACTTGCTCTGAATAAATTACATAATATTCTCAGCCTTTCTAAACTTTATGCTTGAATAATGACTGAAACACAAGAAGAAACTCAAACACATCCTCACATGAATAACAACACACGGGGGTTTGATCAGTCTCTTTCTGTCAAACTATAACATTTATTTTCCTCGATACCTCCCTCTTCCTCGGACGCAAACTCTTCCTCCTCGTTTTTCTGATCCACTCATTCTGTTTCTCTCACATGCTCACACAAACAGCACAGCGCTCTACAGTATATTGACAAAGCCCACCAGCTAATCCAGTGTGTGGGGAGTGTTACTGGAAACAGAATTAGGTGGATAACACTGGATTGCCCCCCCCCCACGCACTCCCTGCTCTCTTCCACATCCTCCCACTAGCCTTCATGTCTGTGTTTCTGTGTTTCTGTGTATCCGTGTGTGTTTTCAAGATGTGTGTGAGTGTGTGTGAGAGAGTTAAAAAAAGATTAGATTCCCCACAGTGCTCTGTACTCCTACTGTAGGTTAACTGTTCATAATGTGGCTCCTCTCTTGGAGAGGACTGAATTTAAAGTCCTGTTTTGTACAGAGGAGCACATGAGGCTCCCCTGTGAGTCTTAACTGCAGACTTATCCAGATTAAGAATTTCTCAAGCTTTTTCTCAGCCTTTTGGCAGTTTCACTTTGCATCTTTTCCACCTCTGAACACCTTTTCTCCCTGAGATGATCGCCTTTTCACGCAAAGCGTTCAGCAAAGGAAAACTTTCTTTTTTGTGATTCTGATGAAGGGGATCAAGGGCAATCAACTTCCAATATTACACTCGCTGCCCCGGGGATCCAGTGGAATTGGCGGAGCAGCTCAATAACAGTGATTGCTTACAGGTAAAATAGCTAGAGGGAACAATAATCCCATAGGTAAGTGCAGTAATATAACCTGGATCAAAGTCTCTTTTGTGTCACAGGGTTTGAGGAACAATTATTAAACAACTCTTTAAAATCAGATTATCAAAGTTTGACTTTATGTCCCTGGAGTGGCAGCGTGTTGGAGTCTGTCCATTTCTTAACTCTTTTCAAACTCTTATGTTCACTTTCAAATCAAAACATCCATTTAAATCCATCACCTGTGAGATAGCCAGTCTCTTAAATTAAATCACTGAAACTTAGCTGATCACACAGTGATAGCCAGCTTTTATAGAAAGTGACAGCGAAAAGCTGCCACGGGTGTGTGTGTTTATTGTTCGGCTATAAATAAATGTTATAATTTCTGAAGCCATCACTGCTGAAAATACATTTTTTCACTGAAGTGTTTAGAGGCTTTATTGTGGCTCGAGGGCAGCTTACATGTGCAGCTCACATAACAGCAAAGTAGAAGTGAATTCAGCATGTCAGTAACTAGAAGGCAAGAGAGACGGAGAGAAAACAGGCTGAGGAGAGGAGACAGAGAGGAGAGAATGGAGCGAGCTTGCTTTTTTGTTAAGTATATTGGGTTGCTTCAACTATATTTCATGTCATTTTATTATTTCTCAGTTTTATTTCTACAAGGGGGGCTCAGAAAAACATGTGTGTGCACCAACTGAGAAACCGTCGAAGAAAATCCAAACCACCCAAACTAATTTCCAATTTCAGCAATCTTCTTTCGCTGATGATTGTTGTTGCCTCTTTTAATTTTGTTGTTATAGATTCCTCTGCTTTGACCAGGTACTCAAGTAAATCCTCACTTCAAACGCTGCTGCAACATTGGTGAACTTTATTAGTCATTCAGGCCCTCCAACTTTAAGTGAGTACAAATGTAATCCTAATATTGAAGATACAGCTGATTCAAAGGCCTTTTTAGCCTGCTGTGAATCTCACACTCAGTTGGAGGCACAAGAAGTACTTCCACAGTCCAGCAGAAATCTTCTCTTTGAAGAACATAAATAGTCTTATCCATTATCTGTACCTGCTTTTCCATTCAGGGGCCATTCTATTCCACAGCTTCATAGACTGGACCAGTAAAATCCACGTTTGGTGTTTTGGGAGAGAAGTGCACAGGTTGGAAGAAGGGAGAGTGGTTGTTGCTGTGAAGAAAGTAACTTGAACTGATATTCGTTTTTGATGGTGAAGAACCTGGAGAGATCAAACTGCATCACAGTGGCTTCTTGTCCTTGAAATAATAAACAATAAAAAAATATATTGCAATAAATACTTGCAATACCCTGTCAGTGAAAACTTGTTTCTGTGTGCAATAATCTGACTATGAACTACATATCCCCCCAATAAGTGTAATACTCTCAAAATTGTCCATCTACGAATGGCAAATAAAAAGCCTTGAATTCCTGAAAGTTATAATGGTTTATGAAGCTTCACCTTCATACTCTGTAGCTTTAGCCCAATGAGCATGTCATTAGGCAGTTTGTGACCCATGATGACACCCAAACTTACACAGGGAGTCTGGGAAATGTCCAGCACTTGCAGTATCAATTCTAACGTGGAAACTTATCACTAATGCTGAGAATACTGAAAAACTAAACGTACAGAGTACCAGTTCATGTAAAATCAAAATGTTCCATGTTTAGGTACCTAAATGCATACTTGTGACTGTGAGGGAGTGGAAGGGTAGCCAGTTTTCTATGCTGGACATGAACACAGCATTGCAAGGTTATATATTGAAGAATAAATACGTGTAGTCAAAAAAAATATAAGTATTATATTTATTACTAAACAAATTGGAATTTTTTACCACAAAAACACAAAAAAGTACTTAAAATTGGTACTGCTGAGTACTGGTACCGATTGCCAGGTACCGGGCATCAGTACTGTGTTGTTTCAAATGTAAAAGGTGCCCATCCCTATATATATATATATATATATATATATATATATATATATATATATATATATATATATATATATATATATATATATATATATATATATAAAATAAAAGACCAAATACAAAACACGAGTAGTCTGTTTGAGCCAGATCTATATTGCCAATGACTCCAGAGGAAAAGTGACCATAAATGAAAGCAAGACAAACAAACAAACAAAAAAATCCAAAAATATATACATAACTTATTTGAGCATATTAGAAATTATTTCAGTAAATTTAAGTAATTAAATGATCCTTTGAACATCTTTTATAACAATTTGTTGAGGAACATTTCTAACAGATAAGAAAAAATATTCCATAATTTGCTCCCTCTTTATCCAAATTTAATGACAATATTGCCTTTTTTAACAATTTAGTGGCCATAGTATATATTTGTTATTTATCAAATGGTATTTATTTCAAAATCTTTTTTTTACTAATTAATCATACATCTTTTGGGGTTCCATATCCTGAAGGCTTTGCTAGAGGAACTAGAATTTTCATCTCACAATAAATTAATGAAGCACATTTTATTGTGTAATGCTTGTCAGACCGTGTGTACAGATGTTGGTGAATCAAGAAATGATAACTCTACTTCAGGCTGCTTTTTATTTAATTATGGAGATTCTTGCTTGTGTGAGGTTGAATACTAATGAGTTAATTCTCTGTGATATGTGGAACATCCTTGGAGACCACCTTGGACGGGGTTTAATGTAAACGGTCATAATTTTGGGTCAGTAACAGGACTTATGGTCATGATGCTCATTACAGGAACATATAGGCTCATAATAAGGACAGACCATCTGGACTACACAGTATTAGACTGCTGTACTGAATCACCCTTTGGACTGATGCCCTGCTCCCTCTTTTCTAACTCTCCTCATCTCATATGTCTTGCCAGGTTTGTTGTCTGGGCATGTTTTGCCCTCAAATCAGTCACTTCTGTAGGGGTTTGAAAGATAGAGTGAACTGAATAATTTAGCCGCTCATCTTTCTGTAAGCTTCTCACTGCTTACTCGTGTTGTGTTACCCTGAGCATTCTGCAGAAATCAACCTTGTGCTGTCCTTGTGTTTTAACCTTTTTCAGTGCGTTATCAATCATTTGGCCCAGTTGGCAGTGATGAAACTGAGGCCCTGTCATGTGGCTAGACAGTGGTGATAAACATCTTTCAAGTCAGTTATTTTTGTCCCAGAGCAAAGCTTATCATGCAGCTGGGCCCCTAGAAAACACACAGAAAAAGTACGAGTTAAATTCATAGAGTTGAAGACTTGACGTCTTCTCCAGACCAGATTCTGTAATCCTGACTCAGTCCTAACAGTGTTTTTTTTTTTTAAGAATGACACAGTTATTTTCAACAATATACACGTGATGTCCTATTTTTCTGAGGTTAAATTGTAATTCACTCATTTAATCCTTGAATCTCAATTCTCAATCTATCAACTGGTGGTTGCCTGACCTACTTTTCCATCAACAGAACAGCAATGTTCACAAAAATGGACAATAATACAATTTCAGTCTTGACACATTCGGCCAGCATGAACTTTCTTTTCTTGAGCGCCATGTGAAGGGGTGTGACATTAGTGATGAAAACCAAAAAGGTGAATGACATTATCACTCCTTGCATACGTTGAAAGTCACAATAGGTCTGTTTGAAGCTGAAAGGAATCCAACCTAAACCAATAAATTCACAGGAAGGACATCACCCATCCCATCCCTCTGTCTTTTCTCACCCTCTAGAGCCTTTTTCTCACATGTACGGCTGAAAATGTCTGGGTGTTATCAGAAACTCAGCTCCTGAAGTTTTTTCAAGCCTCCTTCTTCACACATGTCCTTCACAGCCTGAGTTTTACCCTGTCAGATGAAGGGAGGTGGGATGAAGTAGGAGAGTTCTTGAGGCAAGACATGACAAAAACAGCTTGCAACAAAGAACAGCATAAAAGGTTTTACTTGATGGAGAATAATACAACAGAGATACTAAGTGCAAGCAGATGCACAAAAACATTTCCTGTTTTTTTCTTGATTATAATTCTCCTGCTGAAGCCTTGGATGCTCATTCCTCCAGTTCTGTGTCTCTCTTCTGGGCTCACATTAGTTACATCATAAAAATGTGATCAGCTCCAGCCGGTCTTTGGGAGAATTTACGGAATATTTCCTGTTGCCCTCACAAAATACCCCTGAACTTTCCCAGTCCTGGACCATAGGACTTGCAGTGAGAAGTCTGAGTAAACGTGGCGTAGGAGGTTAAAGGGACTGGGAGGACTAGTAGAAAAAGATAGTGATCTTCCATGATAAAGACTTTGTTTCCCACTTACACCCACTGTGTGGATGTGACCTTACCGAGAAGTTTATAAAGCAAATGAATGGAAAGCAGATCTTTTTAACTCCACTTTTTTTTTCAAGGCAACCTTTTCAGGGTACAAATAGTAACGCTACTGTTTGAAATGTAAAAACAATCAAACTTTGTAAACTCAGTTTGTACTGTACTTTACTACCAGGCTACGTTCAGCACGACTCACAGCCTGGTGCTCTGAGATGTGTCTATGATGTGTGGCCGCATCCTGGTTATGTCCTGCCACTGCTCATCTACCAACTCCATCCTCACCAAGCAGAGCTAACGTAACCTCACTCTTCATTTTTTTGATAGACTCTCAAGTTTGAACAGACCACTGTATCACAAACAGCTTAGCTAATGTTTTAGCCTTTAGCTCATACTTTATCGCTCTCCTGTTCAGCTTACTTCTGCTCTTCTGTCTTTTTTCAGCAGAGAAAAACATAGATCCCAAAAGATCAGTAATCAGCCAGAAAATTGTGATCGGTGCACCCCTGATTTTTACCTTAACAGTGTCTCTAATCTCAAAGGGCTGTACACTACATGTCATATTCACTGATCACACACTGATACCAGAGGCTGCTGTGTAAACACACCCCTCAGTATTTGATAAAATTAACTAATCCTATTCATAAGCATTCATACACAGTTTGGGAGAACCATTTTGGATCGAGTGTCTTTCCCAAGGACAACTGGTTGAGACTAGTTAAAGAATGACAGACTCTACTTCTCTGTCTTTCTGCAGGGATATGTACAGACTGTACTCAGGTACATGGGGAGAAAGATCAAGTATAGAATAGAATGATCATTTGCAGGCATTCTTCTCTCTGAGCAGTGTAGATACAAATTAAAATGTTCATATTCATCAAGAAACATGGCTGGTGATATCCTGGGTTGCTCAGTTAAAGAAACAGGATTAAACAAATAGGCTTGTAGCAATGCTATAAGAAATAGAAACATGTTTAAATTTCCTAGATATTCATGTATTAGAATAGACCCCTTGAGATGTTGAGGGATATTACTTACTGGAAATCACTTGACCCTTGTTCACGAGGACCCTTTGGTACAACTGTAATAAACATATCGGATCATGATTCTCTCCTGTTGCTCAGTCGAGTGAAGTATTACCCAAGAGGCTAGTGTAGCCTCCAATCATAGGCTTAAAGAAATGGTATCAAGGGAGAAATGTATTACAGTCATACAACAGAAGAATTGAGAGCAGTTTTTCTTTCACTGTGCTAGCTCCTACCCTAATGGGTTTCTGTGATCTAGCAGTTGTTTCTTTACCTACCAGCATAAGTTATCATCTGCTTTATTCACAAACAAATTAACTCTGATTTTGTGCAGCAAGTATGCCCTCGTGGTTTGGTTGTGCACCCTGTGAGACTAGTCTGTAGGGGTTGGAGAAAAAAATAAAAATCGATGTACTGGGATTTTTTTGTTTGACAATATCAAAATCAGGATTCATTGTCAAGAAATTGATTAAAAAAAACAACAACAAAAAACTCAGATTCTTCATTTCAGTCTTTGTTTATAAACTGTATTGGTAAAAAGTTGCCACTTTTGTCCAGCAGAGGGTGAAATGTTTGTCTCTGACTCAACTGATGTGCATTTTATGGGAAAATATGGCTCCTGATACAGTTTGTAGACATTATCATTGTTTAACTTTTTTACATGGTCTGGTGTTAAAAAGAAACCCAAAACCTCAAAAATCGTAATTATCAAACAATTGCAATTAAAATCTAATCGGCCCCCAAAAAATTGTAATTGAGAGAATAGCATATCGTCCCAGCCCTATTAGCCCGCAAGTGTCCTGGGAATACCTGTGTCTCCTTTTCTGCATGTCTCTCCTTGCCCTCGACCTATTTACTGCTCGAGCCACTGCCCAGTCCTCTCTGTGTAAAGACATAAAAAGCCAGAAAAACAACTTCAGAATCAAACAAAACAAAACAAAAAACCCTGTAATTTCCATCTCATGTCTATGAAAACAATAGTGATTGTAATAGTGAGCAGTAAATCTCCCTTACTGATAATCCTCAGTGTTGCACTACAGTTCATTAACATGCCTGTCCTCATGGCACCCTTCTTGAACTATTAGAAATGTCATTGGGACTCGTCCATTATGGACCCAGACGCCCTAGTTTTATTTGACTTTCTGCCCCACGTCTACTCTCCAAATACTTTCATAGTAGAAAACATGAAAAACCTAGCGTACATTACATACATATATTTAACACCTGTCAGCATGAGGCTCATCACCATGGCTGAAAGTGTCTCTGTGCACTCTTGCGCTCCTCTTTTATCCGGATACACTGAGGTCCCACCCCCTGTATAGAAATCATTTGTCAGTTTTACTAACAACGAAAAGAGTAGCGGTCAACCTGGGATTCTTCAGAAGCAACACAAAGAGAGCTGCTCGCTGCTCCTTTCACTCTCACCCTGTCACTTCACACTAGTAACAAAAGTTTCAGTAGTCAATTTGGGATTTTAACGGGTCACACTTTTGACAGCCTGCATAGTAAATCTGCTCTTGGAGGCCAGTGTGAACAGTTGAGGCCATTTATGATTTAACGCGTCCTCAGCCACCCTCCACGACAGACAGATGTAGCGCACACCCTTACACCTCCTGTAGCTGCTGGCTTAAACTGACACAGACTCCTGTCTCACATAACCGTACAGCTTCAGCAGTCTTTGTGATGCTGGAAATATTCTGTTCAGTGTGTTTAATTTAACAGGCCTTGTGGTCCGAACTGCATGCAGCTGTAAATGAATAATCCGCTGACAGCATCAGAGACAAGCTAGCATTGTCAACAAGCTTTCAAACTAAATTAAACAAACAATGATGCCAACACCCCTCCTTTCTTTCTTCTCTTTCTGCTCTTTATGTCGTGATTGGAGGGGACTCCTGCTCTGTGCTGCTGCCTGTTCAGGAATCCCTGGAAAACACAGGCATAAATGATGACAGGCATGAATATTTCTGTTTCCTTTATTTTCCCTCTGAAATAGCAATGGGAACAAGCTGGATAGAGAGCTAATGATCTATTTATGTTGGTTCTCTCTTATAAAGGCATAAAGGTTTAAAGCTCTTAGGAAATCATGCTCTCTAAAGTTTCTCTCATTTGCTGCCCTCCTGTCAGAGCCATCCCCTGAGTGACTGTTTCTCAGGTCGGTTGACTAACTGACCAGATAACTGGCTGACAGCCTTAGTGACGGTTGACTGATTGGCCTGCTGGTTGATGGAATAGCTTCCTGGATGACTGACTATCTGAGTGGCTCAGCAGAATGCAGCCTCACATCTCAAAGCCAATAGAGCGGCACCAGCAGGATCCAGGGGTGAGATTATCGATACTCACAGATACACTCGGGTTGTTTTAAGAGATAGGTTAAAAGGTATAAGCCTCAGAGAGTTGTGAAGAAGAGATAAAATGAGTTTGGATCCTTTTAAAGACAGTAAGTTGTATTTAATTTGAACTTGCAGTGACAAACATGTTGAGATTTGACTCTGTTATTGTTTGCCCTGCAGTGCAGTGGATTAAAGAGTCGGGTTTGGCATCAAAATGCAGGATCAAGCAGGATTAAAATGTTTTTTAAACTTGTCATCAAAGATTTAGCTTGGTAGCACTATATCACAATGAATGAATAATCAATTCAGACCATTCTATACCTTTTGTTCCTCATCCGTGTGAATCCGTGGAGGCAAAATGCTATTTGAAAAAAAGGATGATTGCTCTCTTTCCCTGGTCCAGTAATTAAGACATCTATTCGGCCATTTTTTTTTTAAGTTCTTAATCCAACATATTTACTATCAATGGTAAGAATCTACAATGACAAACTGGAAAATAGGAGAGGAGGATGGTTGATGCAGATAGTGACGCTCAGTGAAAGTCATCCTTGTAACCCCTCTGAAAGTCTGCTAAAGCCTCTGGGAGCCTTGGCTGATGTTTGGGTTTTTCTGTTGAAGCCATCAGGTGTTAGACTAAGAGGCTCCTGAGGATGGTTTACTGCTAGGAGCCCCGCTAGAGACCTCAAAGGCAAAAATGGAGTTGGGGTTGTAGTGTTTCCCCTAGGTTTACAGCCTTGAGGGGGCGGTGACGTTGTCGGCAGCAGGTACAAATTACAATGGCAGATGTATTAAAGACATCCTGTCATGTAAATTAGATTAATAACAAAAGGCTATCTAGTCACATAAAAAAACAAGGTATAGACTTGATTTATGAAAGAGATAACTTTAATCACTCCTGCTGTGATCTGGAGCTACGCCAAAAATAAAATGAACTCGACTTCCAGGGGGGCGGGTGCCTCGGTATACAATGGTAGGGGACACACTGGGATTGGGATGTGTGTTTGTTTATCCACCCGATGGTTCAACATTGTCATTCCCACCTGTAAGAACTAATATAATCGGTCACTTGAATTAGTTATTGATTATGCACAATAGTTTACACTGTACCTCCAGGTAATGACTACTCCATTCATATGGATGTGAATGAGCACAGGTGTCTGATGACTTCCAGTTGACTATAATAAAAACAGCACAGTAGAAGTTATCAATCAATCAATCTTTATTAGTATAGCGCCAAATCCTAACAAACGTTATCTCAAGACACTTTACAAAAACATTTACAGGCCTAGACCCGTAAATCTTAATAAAATTTTATTAGCAGAAACCCAACATCAAGATAAGATAAGGAGTCTTATCTTATCTTAATCCACCATGAGTACAGGACTTTGCAGCATTTAGCAAGTTACAATGCTAAGGAAAACTTCCCTTTAACGGGTTATGCACACAGGACCAGAAGTGAACCACTGACTGAAGTTCAGTTAGGACTACTTTGTCAAAATAATCTTTATTAACTTGCACAGTTTCATTTGGCGGTATGGTTCTGTTCTGGGACTCCCTGCTTTTTCACTCGCTTCCTTTGGAAGTCTGAGGCAGGAAGAGCACACCTTCCTGCCAATCAGGAGCCATCGTGAATGGCATAAGCAGGGAGCGCAGCAGCAAATGTAAAAACCAGCCAGAGCAGAGCAATCGACATGAATACGTTGACAGGTGGAGATGGGTTGCAAAATGCCAGCAGAGCAAGCAGGAAGGAGGCTGGGCTAGACCTGTTTGAATAGCTCGCTCTGAATACAATTGTCCAATAGGAGGTGGAAACGGGAGTCAGCCGAGCAATCATCTGATCTGCACCGATGACAGCTAAACTGTTAGAGCTTGACGTCATGGCCTGCCTCAACTAATTCTACGCTTGATTCATCAACTGACTCTGAGACATGAAGTCTGTTTTCTGAGTGTTTATTTGAAAAGTTGTCAGTTTAGATTTGAGAAGTTTAACTTTTGTCTGTCATGTCATGTGCATATGTAGGCTGATTTCTGTTTAAGGATTTACATCAAAGCTACATTATACTGGAAGACAAGCTTCTGGAACTCTCACAATCTTGAACCTTATTATTAGCTTCTGAATTCATCTTTAAATATGTTGATTTTACTATAATTGAACTAACGTGTAGTTACTCAAATCAATGTTTTCCCATGTGGGTTCTCACATTTGAATACTTTTTCCAGGTTTTGTTGAGAATTAAAGATATAACCACTGAATTAGAGGTGTTTAGATGTGGCTCAGTTTGTAAGTTGTTTTGGAGGAAAAAAGTGCTTCAGGGGGTTAATCCTGCTCGCCCTGCCCCCGTCCCTCAGAACAACCTGCTCACCATACATTATCCCTTCTTTGTGTAAAAATCGGACAAATCTGCCACCAAAAAAACAAGGCATTTCTTTTTTAGTTGGTTTTTTTATTCCCCCCTCTCATATATGGTATGCTATCTAACTCTTACTTCTCTAAGCTGTTTTTTCCCCTCTTTAGGATAAAAGAACATCAAAACAACAGGTGTAACAAACTCCGGCACACACAGAAGTAAAGACCCAAACATAAGTCGGTTGAGTTTGTTGAACAGTTGCTGGCTGAACTAAAATCCCGACCCAAACAAACAAACAACACACACCTCAAGGCTTTTTAACACTCCCTCTATCATCCAAAGAGGAAGAAAAGATGCACTGAGGTGAACTATTGAAGAACCTCTGGTAGATCATTTTAATAAAATATCACTATTTGTGCTCCAGACCTGTAGATTATGTATTGGAGTCATGGTTATTTGGTCTCGGAGAACTTTAGAAAAACAAAAAGACATCTGAACCCTGAACTCCTGTCTATTGATTTATTTTAGTCAGACAACAAGAAAAAAGCAGAAGGCAGACTGGAGTGTTATTTGCAGAGGAGCTGATGCTGAAGTTGCCTCTGTTGGGGATCCAAATAAACAGTAAACAATAAGAAAACACTGACACTGAGAACTTCTATTTCTTCACAGTGGGAATCCCCACAGCGGCGTTATTGCAACACTTATCCCACAGCACAGAAATGTTAGAGCTATTACTCCATTGCAGCGTGATTGCATGAGATAGGCTTTCCTTCATTTGACCACAGAAGAAAAATTGAATTAATTTCCCTGAGGAAAATTAAATATTGGAATCAATTATGCATAGAAGTTAAATCCCCTGAATCAATTAATGGATGAAATTCTCGGCCTCTGAAACTTTAAAAGAACCGTTTCTTTTCATTTTCATGGAGGCGGGAGTGCACAAGAATTTAAATGTCAGGACGTAGGATTTTTTCATTAACCCAAATGACAAGTTGCACCATGAAATAACTTCTGAAATGTTGCTTAGAATTAGCAACCATTAGCGCATAACGAGTGACATTATTTGACCTGCTTCACAACTTCTCAGCCTGAGTGATCACTCAAAGAGCAGGGTAACCCTTTAGATGTCAGAATTCATACACTTTTCATGATCACTCTTACAAGCATATTTACTGGCATAAGCAAGCATGAATTATTTATTATAAATTATAAGTACATGATGAAAAACTTTTCAAATAGTCTTTGTGTTACTCATTACACTCCTCCGTCACTATAGGCTTTAAGTCCTTTCCTCTTCTAGGGGGAACAGCACTCAGAGGAATAATTTAGATGACAAGGCGGCCTCAGAGCTCTGCTTTTCACGGTCTTTGTAAGCCTCCATTCCTCTTGGTCCCATCCTTTTATTAATGAGAATTCAATCAGTTCATTTTTCACCCGTGATCAGTTTTTTCATTTCTTTAAGTACTAATCTTTCTTCTTCAGAATGATTTCACTTCTGTCTTTTTTTACCCCCCTGCTTTTGCTCATGTCTCTGGAATATTTCACCGTCAAAATGTATTAAAGAGCTAACCTCTCTTTTTTCCCCTGATCTTTATATTTTGTTAATATATTCAAAGTACCTTTAAATTCAAGCTCATTCGGAATGCCAAAGCTACCATCTCCTTGACTCGTTCAGTTGGCTTGAAGCTCAACCGAAGCTTGTTCTGCTCACTCTGGTTAACCCTTGTTTCCTGTTTCTGTCTTTTTCCTTTTCACTGGACAGTAGCTCATTCTGCTTGGTCTGACGAAAGGTCACCGGTCACCATTTCCCAGGGAGAAGTGCTTATGAACCCTCAGACGTATGATTGTTACCTCTCAAGTCTATCCTTAGATGAGAAAATCAATACCAATTTTCATTCCCAGTACAGATATACTGTACATGCAGGTCAAGGACATGTGAAACCTAACATAGCTCAGAGGGAAGAGAAAAACATCTGTCCACAGACAACTCTGAAACAAGCATGAACACACAGCCAACAAGTCAGTCACTGATAAAAGCAGGAGTTAGACAAATCCATCCTCAAACAGGAGGCTTTAGTGACGCTGAATGCTGCCATGATGATGCAGTTAGCTTTTGTTAGCTCCTTTGTGCCAGCTTGTTTCTCCTAAGCTAGTGTCTCCTTCAGAAAGTAGCTGGATTCAATCAGAGCTGTTAAAATCAAAGTTCTCCCTGGGGGTTGTATTTTATTCTAAAGGGATTAATGCTGTTCAAAGCTGAGCTAGTCAGCTGTCACAGTGGAGGAGTTGTATGAAACTGATAATCTTCTCACCTAACACAGGGATAGGTTACAAATATAAACACCCAAAGATGAAAATTCACATGGAGGCCTATACTCAGGAACTTTACTTTGCATAGCGAACAAAGTTTGCAGCCAACTGTATGTATGAATAAAGTATGATGTTATTCTCAACATTATAGTTAAATAGATAAAGTCACATTCTGGGTCAGCTCTTATTGCTCACCCCACTTTTTGTGTCTTAGTATTCTGCCTTTCTGCTGAAGTGAAGAGAAGAGTGTACAGGTTATGTTTAATATTATGTCACTGTGACCTTTAAAAATCTGTGGATTTCATCTTCCGATCTTGTAAAAGCTGAATATTTTATCTTTTCTTGTTGTGTAGATTCAAAAAGAGGCCACACAATACTTTGTAGAATATCTAGAAATATCAGACTTATTTATTTTATTTTATTTTTTTAAAGATAAATTTTGTATTGTTTTGTTTTGTTTTGCTCCTAAATGTGTTATTTGAGTCCCTGTGGCTGCAGCTTTACTGCTGCTTAGGCGGTCAGATAAAGTCACTGTCATCCTGTCTGGAAAAGTCAACTCTTGGATATAAAATCCATCCACGCCAGCAGAGATTTTCTCTGCGCGTGTCTGTGTGTGTAAATGAAAAGAAGAAAGAGACGGAGCTTCATGCATAATGCTGAGGGTGGCTGTGGTGACAGCATGTCATCCTCCTCAGGAGTCCGACCCCTCTGAGACCACAATCACAGGACGACTGAAGAGGGCTGCCTGGAATCTTCTTTCCTCTCTCTTCTCACTCTGACTCTCACTCTTTTATTGTTTTTTATTTTTTTATTTTGTAACTTTGAGGATTTACAGTTTCGTTTTGTTACATGCTCGATTTGAAGAAGCTGCCATCAAAGATTCAAATGTCGTTTCAAAAATGTTCACGTGCATGCCTCGGTCCTTTGAACCCTGCAGCAGCTCTAAGATCTATTCTGTTTAATCTCAAAAGGATCCAATTCATGCTAATATGATTACTGTCTCTATAATAGGCTAATTACAATAGCCTGTCATGTGGAACGATTTATGCAGAGGAGGCGTGATGCATTTGACCTGTGAGTGTATGTGTGTCTCCTCTGCCACCCTCCTTTTATAGCCTCCACTTATTTATTTCATTCTCTTATTTATTTCCCTGTCCTCTATTTATCACCGTCTCACCCCGTCACTCTCTTCTCGTCGCTGTGTTTGCCTTTTTTTTGGTCTTTCCAGCAGATTGTTAATCGGTGATTACTGCAGCAACAAAAGGTTAGGTGAGAGTGTTGATGGGATTCTGTTGTCATGGGAAGTGCTGAAGGCAAAAGGCAGCATCCACCCAGTGTAATGATCCCTCCATTCTGTGTGTGTGTGTGTGTGTGTGTGTGTGTGTGTGTGTATGTGTGTGTGTGTGTGTGTGTCCGCTAAATCATGAGCATGAATATGACGTTGCCTGTTAGATGGCTGGGGGCTTCTGCACACACACACACACACACACACACACACACACACACACACACACACACACACACACACACACACACACACACACACACACACACACACACACACACTTAGGCACGCATACATTCAGACTGTAAGAGATGGATGTTCAAGGTTCTCAGTAATGCCTCTTCTGTCTCAGTCTGTCTTCCTGGAAATGACAATGTGCCATGATGATACAGGATGTATGGCTACACACACACACATACACACACACGCACACACACAAAGAGGAAGACACAAAGGTGCAGATCCAGATTATAACAAACAGATACAAAGAGCCAGGGATGGAGAGACATGGTGACAGAAATCGAAATAAACTAAGAAAAGAACATCCTGTGCTTCACACACTCACACGCATTATCACACACACAGACACACACATGCACCAATAAAGAAAGTCACACTGATATCAGTTTTTATCCGTCCTGTTAAATATTTTTCACTTTCCTGATTTTTTAGAAAGACCG
Source organism: Halichoeres trimaculatus (assembly GCF_033239565.1). Classification (NCBI taxonomy): domain Eukaryota; kingdom Metazoa; phylum Chordata; class Actinopteri; order Labriformes; family Labridae; genus Halichoeres; species Halichoeres trimaculatus. The sequence continues at coordinate 27,465,967 of NW_027437181.1, forward strand.
TTCAAACTTGCTCCTCGTCCACTGCTCTTGTGGACGTGTGTGTGTGTGTTTTTGCATGTTTTAGTGGCAGTGGTGTGTTTGCCTCTATGACTGTGTGTGTCAGCCTGTGCTGTTTGTATCCAGTATGATGGTTCATACACTGACATCTGTCTCTGCCTGATTACTAATAATCATATTGTTTCTGGCATTTGTGTGTTTTTTTCCACTAGTTGCATAATAATAACTCTGCAGGTTGGTAAAATGAGCACATAGTAACTGTTGCTATAGAAACACCAGCATAAAAAGCACCCTCCCTGGTAACTACACAAGTTTTCATTTCGTCTACCAAGACGGGAAAAGGGGGTTTCACTCTCTGTGGCCCCTCTTTTCCCCCCTCTCCCCTTTGAAAGGAGACAAGCGTTTCTCCCTCTTCTCCCTCCGTGTTCCACTTTCATTCCATTCCTCTCTCCCTCTCTTCCTTCTCCTTTCAAGTTCCTCTTCCTCAGAGGGCCCTGCTTCTGTGAGTCAGATTCACTGCACCAGTGCACTTGGCTGTGAATGACAGATTTTGGGTAATTTCATGACCAGAGGCAGCAGCGCTCTGGCTCTGCACCTGCAGCGCTAATGTAAAAGAGGCTGGATTAGGAGGAATAAATTATCGTTATCAATCAGGAACAATCAGATCAGCTCCTCTCATCCCATTTAACAGCAGTGTGCTCCCACTGCACACTGACATTTAGTAATGGAGAAGAGAGCCCAGAACTCTCCCATGAGAAAAATGATAGGCTTTATCAGGAGGTGCAGACTCTTCAGACATAAATACACACTTTTTTTTCCCCTCAAATATGCAACAAGTGTGCATCAATAAGAGGGCTACATTTGTCCAGGGATGAGGATATTTATTTCCATCAGACCAATCATGGGAATTTACAAATGTTTTAAACCCTACTCCTCGAGATCTCCTCCAGTTACATCTGCTATGAAACATTTCTGCATAAAAACCTCATCCTCAGCTGCTCCTGAGGCAATTTCTCTTTCTTATTCCTTGGAAGCCCAATTTCAAAGTTTTCAGACCTCTACAAAAAATGTATCAAGAGCAAAGCAAACCCCCTAACATGAATAAAAGGATTTGTAGAGGACTAATATTAGTAATAGAGCCATCTCTCACTGAATCATGGCTGTAATCACAAGTTTCCTGCTCCTGTAATTTCTGTAAACACACACACACAGCGTCAGTTTAACAGCACAGGCTGTGGCTCATGAAGTTAAGGCACAAATTTAATTTTTGATACCAGACAGCAGTGACCTCCACTAGTTTGAATTGACATCCTCCTCTGGTGTGGCCTCTGCCTAATGTGCTTGGTAATGTCAGTGCAAGCAACATCATAATTCACTCATGCAGGCAGGAAATTATCCACTCACAGCAAATAAATTTACTACTGCAGCAGCGTAAGATTGCTGTTACTAATCTGCCCTGCTGTGATATTATGTCCGGTAATATCTTATGTGTACCTCATTACACCAATAAACCATTTCGGCTGTAATGAGTTTGTGAAGTTTTTCAACTTTAAAGTTGACTTTTTAAATTTCTTTTTTTAGCCTTGTGTCATTTTTTCTAAAATGTTCAACATTAGAAAAGCCAAAAGAAAAAATTTTTTTGGTTATATCTATAAAGATTAAACACTCAGATATCAGCTGGATGGAATAACAGATGTTCCCCGTAAAGACATAACTCACGTAGCTCTGCCTGTCACCTGTCTGCACTGTGTCACTTAAATGGTCTATGAGGAGTTTGAAAGCGATCTTGAAAAAGTCTCCCTTCTAGATATATGCCTGATTATAATCCAGAAAAGGTTATGAGCGCCAATATAGGTTGTTTTTAAATACTACTTCATAGCTTCTTGTCTCTATGACACTACTAAGCCAGCTGACGAGGTTTGGAAGAGACAAGGGAGATCTGTGTTTTTCTCTGCTAAAAACAATTTCTGTGATTAATTTTGTAGTGATGGTGGACACTGGAGCCTAACTTTCAGACAGAAAAAGGACAGAAGAGCAGAGAACGAAAAAGGACAGTGATACAGCCAGAGCTAAAGGCTACAAAGGCTAAACTGTTTGTGATAATGTTCATTCCAACCCACAGTCAGCAGTTATTCTGCAGTGGTCTGTTCAAACGAGAGTCAATCAATAAAATGAAGAGTGAGGTTACGTTAGCTCTGCTTGGTAGATGACAAGGCATGACAAGGATTTACTAACGTTACACATTACTGACACGTCTCATAGCACCAGGCTATTGGTAGCACTACATATCCACAGCTACTAAACTACGGTACAAACGTATGTTTGCTTGCTGACACGTTTCAAACAACAGCTCTACATAATTGTACTGATAAATACCTTACCTCATTGCATTGTATCTAATAAAAAGTTGTTTTGACAAAAGAAAATATGCTCCAAAACAAACCCCGGTAAAAGTCACATCTTTGCGACAGTGTGTGCAAGACTCCGGGCCAGAAAGTGGCAAGGCAGTCCAATTACAACAGATCCTCCTCATAGCATCTTTAGAATAGAATAGAATAGAATAGAATAGAATAGAATAGAATAGAACTTAATTGTCATTATAACAAGTACAACGAAAATGAAGTCACAGCAGCAATCAAGAAAACAAAAGTGAAAAAGTGTATAGAAAGTGCAAAAAGGTCCATAAGAAAATAGATGCTGACAGCTTGTCCATCATTGTCCAGTTCAGCCAGCCTCCACCTCCACAGGGTCCAGGATTGAGCTTCTTCAGCAGTCTGTTCAATCTCTGTCTCCTGGATCCTGTCTGCTCACAGCAGGTGAAGCTCTTCCAAGGTAGCGTTGGTGTCTGCTGTTAGCTCTGTTAACCATGTCTGTGAATAGCATGATGCTACTCTGCCCTCTGGTATTCCCTCTGTTGCTGGGTTAGCACAGCTAGCTCATCCATCTTATTGGAGATAGATCTTACGTTCCCAATAACGATGGATGGAAGAACAGGTCCATGTTGTCACTTCTTAGCTCACACCTGAGAACCAGCACGTCGTCCTCACCGCCTTCTCCTCACCTTGTGGGAAGACATCAGGCCTTACACCAGTTAGCATTGACATGCTACAGACTGCTAACAGCTGATTTCACATGTAAACAATGCAGCCATGGTTACATGTAGGATCTCCAGACAAACACAGGAGAAAAAGTAGTAAAAATATCACTGAAGCCACAAAAAAAGTTTGGTGTCCATGACCAACAAATGAGCCAAATAAAGTAATGATCCACTCCAAATACAAAGATGACGAAAAAGAGACGAAAGAAGTTTCAAGAAACGGACAAAGAAGAGAGAGCTGCTGCAAAAGGCAGCCATAGCCAACAGGGCAGCGCCTAGCAATGCAGTAAAGCTATAAAGGTCATCTCACAAAAGTAATCTTTTGTAATATATAATACATGGTAAATCATTACATGTTTTCAGTCAGAGCAGTGAGTTTCATGTAGTGCTAAGTGTTTATCTTTGGAGGATTTTAATTTAGTTTATCAGATGTAAATGAAAGGGAGAGAGAGACTGTGGGGATTATGTGATGTCATGATTGACAGCTCTGTTAACGAATGTAAGCAGCTTTCTTTACCCGATAAGCAGAACAAAAGAGGAACAGAAGGGGAAAGCGAAGCTAAAACTGACAGAGTCAGTGAACTTTCCTCAACCTCCAGTGTCTGCTTCACGGCAGCTGTTCTGCTGAGAACTGTAACAACCCCAGAGATCTCTGACATCTGATGGCTAAGCTAAACACGTTTTTTGGTTCATGAAGAGGTCATGCCATTAGCTCAATGATACTGCCACCCTGGCTCCTCCAGCACCCAGCGGAGTGAAGTTCCAGCTTCACTTGAATAAACATTCAGTGGTTTTTAAACCTGACCGGGTCTCCATTCAAATACACACACACAAAATAATACTTCATAAAATCCATTATATTTCATTCAGATGATGCTCACTCCTGATTGGTGGACAGGCATTAGAGTAGTCATTTGTTCAAACTGCTTCAGACTATTGAGTGGCAAAAACAGAAAAAAGAACGGTTCATTTTCAAAGTTTTATCACCGGCTCTGCTCTTCAAAAGCATTTTTACTCTATGAATATCGTTTTGAATTTATAGTGGTTTTTGAAAGCTTGAACATTTTATTTCTTATAACACCAAAACAGACAGTCGTGAGTCAGTGGTCCATAGAAAACAATGTAGAAATGCTTTTAAGAGATGTTATGTTATGTTTGGATTGTTTGATCCTCTTTTCGTTGATGCTGTGTCAAAGGCCCTGACACTGAGTCACTGCTGCTGCTGATGGACAGGACTGAAGGGTTATTTTCACAGACTCTGTTCCTCATCTTTTGAATAGCTAGAAGTTTCCTTCTTATAAAAATAAGCAGACACACTAACTTTCTCTCTGTCAGGTGTCACTTTTCGTGTGTTTGTATATCACCTTTTCACTTTTCCTGAAACTTTTCTTCCTCAAAAACTTTTTGCTGTTGCTTGAATAACCATGACAATGATAGGATCGGAGAAACTTTTGCAATCCCGTAGTTGAAGCAGAGTTCTCTCTGTCCTTTACTTTGTCCTTTATTCTGTCTGTCAGCTTTCCTCGGGTGCATCACTTTTCATCCTCCTCTCTTTCTCCAACTAACTTTCTCTTTCTCGCTGGCTACTGACAAACTTTCTTCCCAACCTTAACTCTAACTGTCCAAAACTATCCTTGGGAAATTTGATGAAGGCGTCTGCACTTCCTTCCATCTGATGTGTTTGGCATCGAGAGTGCTCAGGTTAAGATATGGAAAGTTTCAAAGGTTCTTTTCAATTAAAATCAAATGAAAATAACTGCTCTGTGTGAAACTTATCTGTGGAGAAGCTGAATGATTATTTAATCAGTACTGTTTCACAGGGTGTAAACAGATTGCCTATTTGGGTGGAAAACAAATGAAATAGTTGTTGGTGAGCATTTGACTGATACTTTCAGTGAAACTTGTCCATGGTTGGCTGAGTGCGTTAATTAAAACCACCGCCTCACTCTGTTGATAGAGCATCTTTTCTGTTCAGCTTTGTGTTTTCTCGAAACCGCATTTTCTTTCTTTGTATTTTCTGTATTCAGACATAGTTTGTAGGACGCAGAGATGTCCTGTTGCCCTTCTGCTGACCCCCTGCTCCCTCAGTTTTTGTGCTCAGTCTCACAATGACTGCAGGCTTCAGGCCCCTTTTTTTCCCCTTCTTTCCCTCTTCAGTTGTTTCTGCTTGGAAGTCAGACCTTACTTCCTCTTTCCTTGCATCCCTGCCATTGCCATTTCAATGTTGTTTCTTTTCTTTCATTCCACCTATGTATGTGTACATCTTTCTCTCCCAGTTCCTCACACACACACACACACACACACACACACACACACACACACACACACACACCCACACAACCTGCAAGCTCATGATGTGAAACATCAATGTCCCTAAAGATGAATAGCAAAGCATACTGCAGCATATAGAGTACCAGAGCCCCAAGGGCAAACGTGGATGTAAAGAGCTGCATCTTCCCCTTTCTCTGTCTCCCTCTGCTCATTGTGGGTATCCATTCTCACCTCCCTCGCTCCGTCTATTTCCCTTTGTTGTGTGTCTCCATGAATTTAGAGTTCTAGGTAATTTCTAGAAATATCTTCTTTTTGATCTTTCTTCCCCACCTTTAGAGCCTTATTTCATCATCCCTATGCATATGTATAACCACACACACACACGCACGCACGCACGCACGCACGCACGCACGCACGCACGCACGCACACACACACACACACACACACACACACTCTCAGGAACGCACACACATACATCCCCAGAGCTCAGCACGGCCATGGTGGCCAGTTGGCCAGCTTACACATTTTGGTGGAATCACAACTATTGGATGCTGGATTATCTAATGCTCTGTGTGTGTGTGTGTGTGTGTGTGTGTGTGTGTGTGTGTGTGTGCATGTGTGTTTGCGTGTGTGTGTTTGATGTAGGCCCTCATTTTAACCTTGACACACATACATTTACTGTACAAACCTGCTCCAAGAGCATCTCTGGTTTTTGTTCCTTTGTTTTCCTCACCTCTTCCCTCTCGTGTGCACAGGAGACAAAAATAAAAATTCCATAGGGACCAATAAACTCAGCAGACAGGCTCACAGAAATGAACGGCAAAAACAAAAACAAAAAAGATGTACACAGCGATGCCCTGACAAAGTGTATTTACAGGGGTATACTTCCGCTGTCTGTAACTCCTCCTAAGCTGCTGTGAAAGTCTGGTTAAAACTGAAAAATACTGCGCTGTTGTAGCTGTAACTAATTAGGTAAATACCAGAATTGACAGAACCTAATTAATTTCACTGGAGAAAAGAAGCTGAATTATTTACAATGGAATTACCTCAGCCAGTCTCTGGCCATCAGTTTTAAACTACATGGCAGTGGTTTGGGACGCTAACAGCCCAGGCTTGAAGGCATAATTTTTAACAGAATTATTTCTTTCCTAAAACACCGGCTACATAATTCATCAATTTAAAGAAAAATGTTCCCCAGTGGCCTCTGTCATTATAGGTCCAAATTAAATTTTGTTCATAAAGCACACCAATTTCTGTATGGTTTCTTAAGGCTTTTGTTTTTAATGAAAAGGCCTCCTATCACATATGTCACCAGCAACATCCATTACTGGCTGTACACCTGCTGTATTCATTGGGATGCAGTTAAAATACCCCAACAATGGGCCTCATCCACCAACATCTACCTGGGCTTTTCACTAAAATTTGTGCTGTGGTTGTGCTGTGATTGGCTGATGTAACCATGCTAACTCACCAAACAACCAAAACATCAACATGCAGGCAGAGGAGAGGTTTGAGGCAGAATCAGACACTGACACACATGTGAAGAGGCCAGTAGGAGATGATGAAGCAGGAGTATTCATGTAAAAGTTGACATTTCATTTTTTAAGGAAAATTCTGCAGACACTCCCTTTAGATGGCACACTTGTTCACACCTGTGTTTCTAAATTTATGAAAGCCACGGCCTACTGAGTTTGCTATGATAGCATACTGAGATTCTTTCATTTCGGGAAGTAGCTTGAGGGATATGGATTTAAGCATAGATGGCTCTACTGAAAAAGAGAGCTTGTAGCAAAAAAATAAAAATAAACGTGAACTAGTTCATTTAAATTGGTTTGAACTGAACTTTGAGCTAGCTCACTTTTTGTGTGCTGGCACAACACTGTCAAAATCTTACTTGAATCTTTAACTGAGCTGGACCCAAATACTACCACATTGGAGGTGGTGCTGCTTGGAGGGAAACTGACATCTCAGGGGAAAGTTCTCTGACATTGAAAAGAGATGCCAACCATATCTAAACATTTTGTTTTCCAGAGTCAACACACTGGAAGGTATTTATCCCAGACTCTGCTGTTGTAAAGTATCCATACATCAGTGATTTCATACCTGTTTGTAAGAGTCTGTTATTGGTGCGCAAAAGACTCAGTCCCAGTTGATCTCTTTCCTTTACCATTTAGCTCTTCTCCAAACAAAGCTGTAAGAAATCTGTCTTGTACATGACTATTCAAATTTGCAAGGGCAAGTTTATTTGTAGAGCACAATTCATACACAAGGCAATTCAAAGTGCTTTACAGCTAAAAAAAAATAAAATCACAATAGGCAAAATAAATCATTGCATAAAATCATATCATAAAACATTAAAAATGATTAATTAAATTAAAAGAGAAGAGTGCAGATAAAATACTTTCAGGTGGTGTATGCAATGCTGAACAGAACTGTTTTCAGCCGGGATTTGAACATTGTAAGAGTTGAGGCCTGTCTCACATCTTCTGGAAGACTGTTCCAGATTTGGGGGCATAAAACTGGAATGAAGCCTCACCGTGTTTAGTCCTGACTCTGGGCACCAGCAGGAGACCCCTCCCTGAGGTTCTCAGAGACCGAGTTGGTTCATATGGGTCTAGCATGTCCGAGATGTTCTTCGGTGCTAAACCATGAAGAGACTTGTAAACAAGCAGAGCTGTTTTAAAGTCTATTCTCTGAGCCACAGGAAGCCAGTGCAGAGACCTGAGCACTGGACTAATATGGTCTTATTTCCTTGTTCTGGTCAGGACCCGAGCAGCAGCGTTCTGGATGTACTGTAGCTGTATTACAGCTGTTTTGAGAGTCAAGTGAGCAGGCCATTACAGTAGTCTAACCTGCTGGAGACAAATGCGTGGATCAGTCTCTCTAAATCAGGATTATACACTATTCCGCTAATCCTGGCAATGTTTTCAAGATGGTAAAAAGCCGCTGATGTTAATGATTTGATGTGGCTGTTAAAGTTCAGGTCTGAGTCCAATATCACCCCTAGATTTCTAACCTGGTTACTCACATTTAGAGAGAGAGTCTGAATTTGACTGATAACCCTTTCTCTTTGTTTCTGTGGGCCACAGATGATGGTTTCAGTTTTATCTGAGTTCTGCTAAAGTAATATACAGCTGTATTTTCTTTATTGATAAGTTTAGCAAGTATGGATATCCATTTTATCAATTTACTTTGTTTCATTGTTTTAGGGCCCTGAAGCTTTAAACAAGTTGCTTGTGTGTTGATTTCTCAGTATGACTGCTGTCTGTTCACATAAACACTGCTGAGTACTGATGATGAATTAAGCTCTTTCAGGGGTCGTCCTGTTGTGTTGGGAAAGATTTCACCACAACCCTCTTCAATTCTGTTTTGGGTGACAGGTCACTCTGAGAATGAGGGATGGGGAAAAAATTAGGATTTACATACCTGTCCTGATTATCACCTCCAAAGTTCGACCCAAAGTGCTTGGTTTGTGTTCATGAAAATGAAGTGTCTGAAAATGTTGCAGTTAAGGCCAAACATTGCATAATTAAAGCAGCAGATGATTTATGAAAATCACGTATTAGTATACATCCATTAATAATATAAAGCTACTAAATGAATAAAAACACACTATTAAGTAAAGTTGCTTGAACAAATGAGCACTGAATTGTGCATTAGAGTCCTCTTAAGTGTTAACTTGTTGACTGCCAGAGTCTTATTAATACTGTGGAAGTGGATGTGTAGAAGAAGTCTGGATATTTGGGAGATTGGGCACAATGTGTTCATGAAACAACACTACAAAAATCTTCTCATTCGAAGCGGTAAAGAGGAATTTGATTAAAAACAAATATTTGCAACAATTTTTGTACTATGCAAACAAACACAGGGTAAACAAGGTGAGCTGGTCTGCCAGGTATGAGTTTTTAATGAACAAACAGCCTGAAAAGAGTTATTTTGGTGTTTTCATTTGCATGGTTATACTCTCATGGGGGAAGGGTGAGTGTGTTTTTAATATTTGTCAGGTCCCCTGTTAACTGGACCATGACTCAGTGGCAGGAGATGTGTTTATTTTACTCTGAGTCAAAAAATAACCATAAAATGGGAGTTCAGAATCTCTACAACATCCCCACACATTCACATTATCGATTTTTTTATCATGTCTGAACGAATCTGAGTCACTCCTTGATAACACTTTGATTATAAGAGAGGTTAAGTGAGATCAAAGAAAAGTTAAGAACCATAGCTGTGTAAAATCAAAGCAAATTCAATATCCTCAATTAACAAAAGAAGTTAGAAATGAGAAAGAAAAGATCGAAGGCTGGACAGAAGAACAAAAAAGATCCTGATTAGAACTGAAAGACTCATTTACAGTGGAAATTTCACATCAATTACACGATTTAGATGAGGTTTAAAGCATCTCCTGGCTACAGGAGGTGAAATCGCAGAGCTTCTGTTGCATTAATCTCACCATGACATTCTAATTTTATTCGATGTCATGAGCAGGTTAGGAAATAATAATGATCTACACCTGAATAAATGCAGCCTAAATCATACATGACAAAACGCGTGGCAATGGTGCACAACCGTGGTTCATGGCTGCAGTAAATACACACTTTAAGTATAAACAGCAAAGGCAGGTGAGATAAGTCGATCATTTCTGCATCAGGGGTGGATTCATCAGTCATCATAAAATTATAAGAGACACACACCTCAGCTAGTGAAGCTTTGATTTCTTGTGAAGGCATAATTTGATTTTCAGTTTCTCCATCTCTTGTGTGCACACACTTTAACAAAATATGTCAGAACACACACAGGCATTCACCATACAGCGTCTCTAAACATGTCGATAAAAACATCTTTGTTATTATGACATGATCACCAATTTATCTGAGGAGATTGCCTTTCTTATCTAATTTTGATGATAACTATAAACTTATAGCTGACAATGAACACAACTGCCTGAGTTGTATTGGGACAGATGAGTTCTTGCACAAAAACAAAATTAATCAAAACTGATTACGTCACAAAACTGATCTACATTACAGGATGGGCCAGAAAGATTTACCTGTCGTATATCTTTATTTTGTTTGCTTAGCTTTTGTCCTAGAAACTTAAAATTTTGGGTAGTTTCTCTTAAAAGGCAGAGCTTTTGATGTATCTGAGTTCATTTATTTACTCCTAATGATTGTTGAGTATGGCATCGAAGGGTAAACACGACCAGATTGTGGCCTTGAAAGAGGCTGGACTGACAACAATGCAAATCATGAAAAAGATGAATGTCTGTCATGAAACGATACAAGGAGACTGGCAATACCACCAGCAAGCCAATCCCTGGAAGAAAACGTTCAGTCCGGACCAAAAGGGTTGTTGAGATGGTGAGGAAGAGAATCCAAAGGAATCCTCACAGGAGCATGAGGGCAACAGCAAAGGAAGTGAACATCTCAACTTCACTGAGAAGAATCATCAAACAGGATCTCGGACTGAAAGCACTAAAAATGCAACACAGACAACTGATTTCAGCCGCTTCTAAGAAAAAACGTCTTGACAGGGGGAAAATGATGCTGCAGGAGATCCAGATTGTTGCAGACAAAGTCCTGGTTTGGTCTGATGAGAAGATCTTCACCGTTCAGGCAGTGGTCGATTCCCAGAATGACAGGGTTTCTGCACATAGTGCACAGCACCTACCTAAAGGCTGCAGAACTTATTTTGGTCGTCAGAAGCCAGCTGGAGTCATGGTGTGGGCTGCTGTTGCACCTGATGGCATAAAGTCTCCTTTGGTCTTCAATCAGGAGGGTGTGGAAGTGAACAGCCAGGTGTACCTTCAAATGCTTGAAGAAAAAGTGTTGCCTTGGTGAACCAATGCGTTAGGAAACCAGTGTGTTATCACACAAGATGGTGCAGCAGCTCACACATCCAATGTCACACAGGCCTGGTGCAAGCAGCACTTTCCTGGCTTCTGGAACAAGATCATGTGGCCTCTGTCAAGTCCGGACATCAATCCAATGGACTTCGCGATCTGGTCCATCCTGGAGAGGGAGGTCTCAAGAGTATCTCACAGCAGTGTCACTCACTTTGAAGACAACTCTGATGAAGTCATGGTCAAAACTTGATGCTGAGACAGTGCGGCGCTCATGCCAGGCAGTGCAAGGTCGTCTCCAGGCTATGATAAAGACAAAGGGTGGCCATATTGAGATGTAAATCTTTTTGGTGACAGAGAATAAAGTAGAGAAACTGTGTCCAATGTTTGTTATCTTTGTCTGCAAGCATTTTTTGGATAGTACGAAAAACAACAACAATAAAAACAATTATTTATATACCAACTGGTTATTCTGGCACATCCATAGAAGTGATGAATAAAATAAATCAAACAAACAATACATAAATATATAAAAAATATAAATATATAATGCTCAGGTTGTATCTGACTCTATTACTCTGTCACCATTTATATTTTCTGAGACGCCTCTGTAACATATTGTCTTCTTCACCATCATGGCTGTTAATTAGGCTGTGTTGCTGGTTTATAATTTTAACATTATATACGCAACCACATGCAGCAGAGTAAGAGAGTTAAGATCAAATGAAATTACCACCCCTTTTAATGGACTCCTTTGATATTAAGATTAAAAGAGCAGCATATAAGATTGAAGTTTGTGATGCGACAGGTATCTGGAGAGTTCTTGTTTCTGCCTGTTGGTGCTGGATTGTACACAGAGAGGAAATGAGAGCACAACAGTGTTGATGTGAAACCGCTCTTTTAAACCAGAAAACAAACAAAAACAAAACTTTGACAAAACTGATAAAGTTGTCTTTGGAGAATAAAGCTGTTAGCTGTGATGGATGTTAGAGCTGGAAAAAAAACAGCTTCATTTTGGAGATATTTTAATTTCAAAAGCAGAACAAAACAAAGTTACTGCTGCTAACTGTCACATGTAGGCTACAGGACTGCTTTCATTTGTTTCTCTCTCGCAGTGAAACAACATTATTGTCAGATGAAACAAGCAATTGATTTCCAGCGTCGAGGACAAATATCTTTATTTCAGCTGAGGGAAATTAGAGGCAGAGAATTAAAGGAGAGAAGAGAGCCAAACATGTTGACAGAGGAAAGTGTGTGTGTGCATGTGCGTGTGTGTGTGTGTGTGTGTTAGGGGTGGGCAGTATACCGGTTTCATTACCGTCACTTGTATGTTACGTTGCCACAAAACAAATTTTGCAATATCATAATTACCACAGTAAAGCATTGTTACACAAAAGTCCGAGTAGTGGTTGATCTATGTGGGAGATTTATCTCGATGTAGTGAGTGATCACTTTTTTGCCACAGCCATTCTGAAAATAACCCTTTCAGGTCAGTAGCACCGAGTCAGTTACGTGCCTTACTAGATGACATAGATGACATTTACCAGCATGCAGAAAGTGATGATGATAATATTTAAAAACAGCATTAAATGATTAAGGAATCCTACGTTGGATTGATAAAGCTTTAGACTGAGCAGCTGCTTCAAAGGTTTTTTTTATTTTTAGTTTTTTGTCCATGAGTCTGAGTCCGAACTCTAGCCCTCTGTTCTTAAGTCAAAATCACTGCCACTGATCTGTCAGTATCTATCAGTGTATGTCCGTTTATTGTCTGAAAAAACACGTCAGCAGCAGAAAAAACGTGTCAGCAAAATGTTAAGTCTCATGCCCGAGCCGCCTGTATTACAACAGTGTCATTTGGAGGAATAAAAGCTCAGAAATCTTTAGTGCTTCATTAGAAAACCTTACAGGCTTCAGAAAACATACAGAACAAAAATTTAAGAAAAACTCATGGAATGACTAGCTAGTTATGTTATTTTTTTAAAATTAATGGGCATCCAAAATGTTACTAGTTAATTGTTCACCATTTTTAATCAAAATGCAAAAACGTATTTTTTTGTTTGTAAATATTTTTCATTCCTCAGACCCAGTTTGCTCACCAGTACAGTGCACTTTGAGCTTGAAATGTGATAAGTTTCTCTTCCAAAAGCATATTGTGGGCAAAGGCCTTTTTTCTAACACAGTATTATAAATTTCTACCTGCTAGGTACACTTAGAACAGAGTCAGAATCATGTTTTGAAAAGACTTCCCCTTTTTACATGTTGGAAAACCATGATATAACCGTATTATACTGTTTTCTCAATATGAAAGAAAAACACCATGATATAAATTTTAGGTCATATGGCCAACCCCTAGTGTGTGTGTGTGTGTGTGTGTGTGTGTGTGTGTGTGTGTGTGTGTGTGTGTGTGTGTGTGTGTGTGTGTGTGTGTGTGTGTGTGTGTGTGTGTGTGTGTGTGTGTGTGTGTAAACTTTTGTGGCTTTCTAATGAAGGACTTTTGCCCTATTACACATTCACAGAGGAACATGTAATGTGTGCAAATGTGTCTTTCGCTAACGCTTAAAGATTAACTTCTGATGGACAATCTTTCTTTTGGACATTTTCGCTTGGGTGGATATTTTGCAGACTTCTCACAAATAAAATGCTTGAGCTCCTCTTGCCCTTAATGAATGCTCTGTAGTCTGAAGTGACATTTAAGTTCTCTGCTTTTGATGGCAGGTTCATTTTCTGCACCATTTCAGCTACACTGGAAATTTGAGTCCACACAAAGAACTGAGATAACACTGTCTATACAAAGTATTAAAAATATGAATCTGTGTGTGTGTGTGTGTGTGTGTGTGTGTGTGTGTGTGTGTGTGTGTGTGTGTGTGTGTGTGTGTGTGTGTGTGTGTGTGTGTGTGTGTGTATGGTTTGTGTGTCTGGGTTTTGTCAGCAATGAAAAATTGACCCGGTCGTGACTTCAAGCTACAGTTAAATTAGAACATCTCAGCATTATGGCACAGTTAACTGCGTACAGATATGGACCTAATACACCCAGGACACTCACTCACATACGCACACACACCCTCACAAACAGTATAGTAAATATACAGAGGAGTGCTTACCATTGCTTTCTTTCAGCACCTATTTTGCTTTGCTGCGCTCTCACACACGTTCGGCAGATTGCTGAGGTTGAGGATTTGATATTTCCACCCAGTCTTGACCACACAACATCCTAAAGTGCGTTTCTGCCTGAATATGTGTGCTGACTCTTTGCTCTCTGTATCACATTAACAGTTTGACTTCTTAGGAATGCAAAAAGATATCATAGGCTTTTTTTTTTTTTTTTTTTAACGTTTAAGCCTATCCCAGGGGTGAGTTAAATATTGAGCGCACTGCCTCTTTTCTCCAGCAATAGCACTGCAAGCTAGTGGGGCATCAGTGATTTTCATTGTCACATCATTTCTAGTTAGATGGCTCTGGGTGTATCTGTGTTTCCCCTTCATTGACTCAGGAGCACTGCTACACGGTGTGTTGAGGGAAACTCAGGCATGGAGAGTTTGACAGTTTAAACTGCACTAAACCTCGACTCCAAAGGGAAAACACTGAGCCTCCCTCGCTGGGAGCGTGTTAATATGAATATGACCTCTACAGCCAGCAATGCTTTACACAGGTGCGATCAATATTTTGATAATAACAATTGATGTGGCAGTGACAAACCTACAATCACAACCTGACTCAGCAGCTCCTTCAACAATGAGGCTTTGATGCCTCTTTCAGCTCATTGTTTGGTTTAGAGCCAGTGAGTTTACTGTTTTGGTTTTCTCTCTCTTTGCTCTCATGGTGTTATTCCTGACCACAGCAAGCAGCTCGTCTTATCCAAGGAGCTTCAAATACCTACTGTACAGTACCCGCCCAGCACCAAACAGCCGTGAGGCAAAATCAGCCCCCTGATGGAGGAACAGTACTGAAGCATTTATCAGCTATAGAGCCGGACATTCCCCTTGCGGGAGTTCAGGTAGAGCTACGTGGTTTGCCGTAAAAAACACTGTGCTTTTCTCCAAGATATCACTTTTAACAGGACCACAACTTGCAAAATAGACTTTATGATTTATTAAAGAAAAAATAGTGTCATTTTATCATCTGGTTTTATCAAATCTATTTATTTATTTATTCATTCATGTATTTAAATACCACAAGGAGCCCGCTGTCTGCCGGCTTATCAAACTCCCAGAAACATAATCCCAGGTGAATGTTGTAGATTTTTTATTATCTTCCTTAAACAAAAGAAAATTTATCATGATATGTTAAATAATTGTCATTAGATATTTTTCATTATATACTCAATTAATTGCAGCTGATTAAAATTTCTGCTGCCCTGATGCAAAAACATTGCTGATTGCACGAAAGACCTCAGATGTGGCAATCTGGGAACCCATCTGCAATCATAGTCTATGATTATCTGATGACGTGAGATGACGAACGCCTCAGGGAATGGATGCCAACTTGTCTGTGATTCCTTGACCAGCGGAAATGAAAACAGCTTCCAGCCAAGACTCCTTTTCCCCCATGTCGTGTTTATCTCTTCCATGTAAATGCTGTCATTTCTTAGTTCATTACATCAAGCAGATGTCCAGTGACGCCTGGGGAAAAACACTTTTGTGCCCACAAAATAGTGATTAGTAATACTGAAATCTTGCCCCACTTATTAAATATGTGGGGGCACAAAATACTTGTGATCAGTTCTGTCCATGCAGAAACTACTTGAGCACACACTGTTCAGTCAGTAACAATAACATCAATGTCTAAAGATGATAAATTCTCCTCCTTGTCAATGGACAGTTGACGTTTCTGTGAGCATATACACAGCTTCAGGATGCACTAAGCCCCATTTCCACCAAACAGTCCAGTTTAGATCAGCACAGTTTGGCATGGGTTGGATTGGTTAAGCCTGATCATGTTTGCGTTTCCACAGCCAACCAATGCCCCCTTGTGGTAAGTGGTGTGTAAGCTGGATGCTGATAGCCATGTCGGTTAAATCATAGAGTGACACTGTAGCACCATTGTTACAAAGCACAATCAAGCGTTTTTTTTAGAGAAGACTCTGTGTCTTTCACATGTTAGGTGACGATTCTTTCGACCAATCAACGGTCTGCAGTGTTGTAGCTCCGCCTTCTGGGATCGAATCGGTTTAGTCTTGCACCTCAACGGACGGGTCTTAAAAAGGGGGACGATTTGTCTTGGTTATTTGGGGATCCGTCACGGGATTAGTCAGTGGAAACCACATAATGCGTGCTGTACCAAGATGAACTGAACTGCACTGCTTGGACTTTATTAACTGGATGCAGATTTCACTAGTAAACACAAAAAAAACTGCACATTTTAAGATGTTAAAAAAAATAGTGCTTGAATTTTAAGAAAAAGAAATCTGCCAATGGGTTAAGAAAACTAACTTGTTTTGTTTCTCGTCTGAGGGCCGGAGTCTTATTTCAAGAAACTTGACATGCAAATGTGTCTCTTTTTGAAACTGAAAAGACTTTTTCTTACTAAAAATAAGACATCACCACTTGATTTGATTTCAGTTTTTGTGGTGTATAAACAAAATTAGTCTACATAAGTTTACATATTTGACAGAGCTAAATCAATCCTTATTGATGATTACAATGATGAAAGCTGAAATTTACTGATGATGGAGTGTATTCTGCCTGTTTTTGCTCTCCACACAGACTGTTTCCACTATGACACCAAAACCTCCAAGATCTGGTCCATGTGTTCATACATTGTACTTTTTATATCTGTAAATAGATGTAATAGTTCACGTTCAGCAGGGACCACATGCTGTGACAGATGAAACTTTCATCAGAGTAAAAGCTTTTGTGTGCTTACCAGTTAAAATGGAAGCTAAAATACAGGAAAGTTATATTCTCAGTATGTGAAGTCATTTGGCACTGTTCGTCTCCAGCTCTTCAGAACCTTTAAATCCAGCAGCTAATATGAAAAGGCCCTTTAAAACTCAGGTGCTTCCAAGACTGGAGGGCTCTAATTTAATTAAACCTGAATTTTATTTTTAAAGGCTCCAAACTCAGCCTTGTTCATTGTTGCTCTCCTTTACATTTACACCTGGGGCTGTCGAGCTCTGGCTGAGCCGTTAGACTCTTATTTTTTGCCTGACCATGGCAACACATTTGGTAATGAGTTTTCACTGCCATGCACTGCATTCGCCACCACTCCATAAAAGTGCCCCCAGTGCTCTGGCATCACCCGACTGACAGCAGCTCCCAAACCCCCAAACAAACAGGCACGGGCTCGTCCACCGAGGCTTTTGAGGCAAATACAAATAATAGAATGACAGAGTTTTATCCGCAGCCTATGAGCAAACACGTCTGCTGAGACGGTAATATCAGCAGCAGAAAAAAAAAAAAACATCAATCATGATTTGTAAAATATTTTGAAAGATGTGCAGCTTCACAGATATCACAGAGAGAAGCAGGAGCAGTGGTGAGCCTGAGGATGTAGTCTTGAGTGATTGTTTTTCATATGTGTGTTGAGTTTTTGGTTTCTCTGCTGCTTGCTGATTTGAATCCATTCAGTCATCTCCATCCTTTCTATTTAAAACTTACAGCTTTTGAGTTGTGAGATCAAGGATGATTGATTACAGATGAAGAACAATGGCTTCTCTCAAAAAGTCAATTCCTTTATTTTCAAAAGGACAATATGAAAATGAAGATAAGTTTGATGGTCCAGACCAACACATTCTCATGTGAGTCCATAGGTAACATCATGTGCCACCCTCACTTTGTCCTCAAGTTGGTCCTCTGCCTTTGATCCAGTCTTTCTTACACATACACTCACACACACACAGACTCACACACACACAAATGCACACAGAACACACCATCCATCTTGCGTATCTCTGCTATCTTCAGACAGCAAGGCCTATTCCATGCTGACAATATTTGGGATTTACTCCAGACGTGGCCTTGACTCTCCTTGTGTGTCTCTGTGTATTTTTCCATTTTGTGTGCGTGTGTGTTTGTTGTATGTGTCACACAGGGTATGATACATGTTTCTGCACCGTTCCATCGTTGTTATGGTAACGGGTGACTGGGCATGCCTTGTCCATTACCTCATCACTGGTTGAGCTCATGGATCGGCGACTGGCAGCCCACGGGCCACATGCAGCCCAGTCCTCAGTCAGTCAGTGCACCAAGCACAACGATTTTCAAACAACAGTTAGTTATAGAAATGGTGAAGGGTAAACAGCGGTGTGTACATAACACTCTTAAGTCTTAACAACACACAAAGTGAAGTGTGTCGCAAGTCACGCTCACCAAACCATTCACCTATTTTGAGCCTAAAAGTAAGTCACTGCCAACAAATAGAAAGCCCTGGAAAAGTCTGCAGCTGAGCTCCTTGAACATCCCAAGTATACAGAGGATTTGCATGGCTTTAAAAAAAGACATGCAGCATGACATGGGCAGGGTGGAATGAAGAAAACTGGTTGACAAGGACCGTTTCTTCCAGACAAAAAAAAATAAATGCAAACATATCTTTTGAGTTTGCCTGAAAAACAAACCTGCTTTGAAGAAGTTTAACCCAAACCACCACTATGAAACAAGCGCACACAAAGATACACCAGTGATTAAGAATGCTGACTTATTTATCTTTCGTAAGTGGTTGTGTCGGGTTGATTTCTTCTCAAACTCACAGAAAGAAGTAGAGAAACATGAACGTAGTCAGGAAATCCAGTAAAGCTGAAATTTATTGATAGCTTCGGGACAAAAAAAAGATAAATAAGAGGAAAAAAGAAATGACAGTAATACAGACTACAGATGCGTGGTCTCACATAGAAACGTGTTCTTTTATAGTCTTAAATAGTTGTCTTTAGTTTTATTTTGTTTTAATTTTCAGTGTAAAATTTGAACTATTTAAAGCTCAAGTAATTCAAATTATGTGGTTACAAATACATTATCCTGCATTTTGTTGTGGAATAAAAATACATTTTTATTTATTTTTATTTTCTTTATTTTGTTCATAGCTACCACGTCTTCATTTTTAACATTTCAAATTCTTGTCCTCACTCATTTAGAAACACTTGATATGGCCCTGATATTGTGTATTTATCCATACAGACTAAGACCTTGTACACACATAGTCAGGTATTTCCGAAAACAAATATTTTCTCTCATTCATTCATTCATTTTCTAAGCCGCTTATCCTGTTCAGGGTCAATCACAGGGCTGACACAGAGACAGACAACCATTCACACATACTCACACCTACGGACAATTAAGAGCATTCAATTAACCTGATGAGCATGTTTTTGGACTGTGGGAGGAAGTCCGCCAAAGCCGAAAAAAACCCATGCATGTATGGGGGTAACATGCTAACTCCCTGCAGAAAGGCCCACCAGCCAAGCTGGGAATTGAACCGGTGACCTTCTTGCTGTGAAGCTGCAACCCCCATTTTCCCTCATTTAAAAAAAAAAATCACTTTAATCTACATGCACTGGGCAATTCCACCAATAGGCACAACTGGATTCATGCCAGACCCACATTATGCAGTGTCTTTTGAAGATGTGAAACCAGTGTGATCCAACCAGAATGAACCCCCGTCATTCAGCAATGATGTTCTGAAGAGAGATCCAAAAACTCTAATTCCTGGTGTATACATGAAACCATGAAACTGGAGTTTTCCAGAACCTTCACTCTGGCCAGAGTTGTCAGAAAACACTGTTTTTAGTGATGAAATACTGTGGTTTTGTGTGGATGAAACAGGGTATAAAGATATATGCTGTTTCCCAGATACATGGCCTAAATCTGCTGTCGTAGTTTGATCATCTAGTTTGTAATAACTGCTGCTCTTCATGATTCATGTCTGACAGAAGTTAAAGTTTGTCATAACTTATCTGTTTTGAAAAAGAACCAAGAGTGATGCATAAAAATGCATTACAGGGCGGGTGAGTTGACTGTCGAGCCTTAGAACAATCTCTTTACCTGTTTCTAGATTGTCCAAAGTCAAGTAAACGTCCTTTACAGCTAATACTGTCACTTGGCTTCAAAGCCGGTCTTTAGAGACCAGGAGAGGACATCACAGACCCACGTCCATGTTTGATTCAGTCTGTGGGTTACACTTCCGCTGCCTCTCAATCACAAAAGTTTCCCCTCTCTGATCGAGCTCATCACAAATGTTTTTCACTTTTCTTAATGCGTGACTGATTTACTTCAGACAAGTGTATTCATCGTGTGCCTGACAAAAGGCTCTTTGATCCACTTATGAAAGTGTAATGAGAAACCTCTCGGAGTTTTGAAGACTCTTGTTTGAATGTTTGTCAGTTACTTTTAATGATTTCACACTTTGTTTATTGAACAGGACAGGCAAACTTTCCTCAGTGGAATCTCAGCTCTGGAAAGTAAACACACACAGAGAGGTGAAATTGAAGCCAATTCCTTATTTGAGGGGAATTACCCTTAAAATTCTTTTTCTTTCCTCTTAACACATGAATTCTTCATCAAAATTCTTAACACGAACACAATGACTAAAGTGCTATTTCTCCTCTTTCAGCAACATTTCAAAGTGACTGTCATGGTGGCTGTAAAAGTTTAAACTGAGTGGTGTTAAGAGAACTTGCTTTCACAGGAGAACACAAAGTCTTTTTCAGAACTGCTTTCAGCATATTTAACTGCATAGAGGGACTTTAATATTATTTCCCAGAGACCTGCTTTTATCCCCACTGAGCGCCAGCTAAATGGCCTAAACGCCTGAATCTAACTGCACTCCCATTTACTTAAACTGTTTGACAGTGGGCTGACAGAGAGTGCAAGCAATGGCGATATCGAGAGAAAGACAGACAGGGAGAGGTTGTGGTATTTGTTCAGTGCGTGATAAATATAGGAGATGAGTGGGTGGAATAAAAACAGCCGAACACTCCGGCAGGAAAAAGAGAGGAAACACACAGACATAGATATAATGACACCAGGAGAGAGACAATGTGACATTGCTGTAATAAGAGCAAGAAAGCAAGGAAGAGATGTAATGACGCTAAGGGAGAGATGCACCGACACTGGTACAGCCATAATTATGGTGGAAGAGGGATGAAAGGATGCCAAAGTAGAATATATGTGGAAGGAGCGGGAGAAGGGATGCAGGAAGAACGGGGTTTTCAAAGAGAGCAGGGATGGACGGAAGGTGAAGAGAGAAAGAGTCAGAGAAATGGACGGTCACAGGGACAAACATAATGTGGGAGAGACACAATGATCCTGACAGAGATAATGAAAAAGAAGAGGGAGGTGGTACAGGAGAGGTGGCAAAGAGGAGAAGAAAACAAGCCTAGCAGAGAAATAGGCAGCAGATTTCTCTCCTCTCCTCTCCTTCCCCTCCCTTCCCCTCCACTTTTTCATAAGCGGTATTGAATCACTGCAGTCAATAGTTCTACACAGCGTAACTTAGAAAGATGCATTTGATTTGTGGCCCAGCACGCCGTGGAAAGAGGAGGCCTGCGTTTGATTTATGAGCCAGGGACCTTGTGGTCAGGTTCTAGCGGGGCGCTCAACCTCTCTGCCGCTTCTCAGCACCTTAAATTTCACAATCTGTCTGATTGTTATGTAGATATGTGTGCTGACCCAATCCATTACTGAACAATGCAGACTTTGTTTGGGCTCCACAGCAAAAATTATTGAGAAATAAGTCTTTTTTTTCCAAATGAAAAATGTATTACATCTCTGGATTAGATGCATGGAAAAAAGCAAAGAATAGGGTTCGATTGCTGGCATGTGGCAAAAGCGTTCAGAAGTGCCTGTTAGATATAGTAAAACCATCTGTGTGTTAACCAGGGACATGTTGTGCATCAATGTACAGGCCTGAAGATTTTTCAATGTGACCATGAAATAAATAAAAAGGAGAAAACATTAAAGCCGGTGAAATATACATAAAGCTAAACTACCGGATTAAGGATTAAAACCTGTGCTTTAAGGGAGACAGACACAACACGTGTATGTCTGTTTGCATTTGAATCAGTCTCTACACGAAAGTGCGCGTCTCCATGTGCATGTGACAGCTTGCTTTATTATCTGCATGTGTCTGCAGCTGCTATTTAACATACCACTCACAGAAACTCAGGGGGTTCATTTATGAAAAACACATCTTTCAGTCTAACATACTTTATTATTATTATTTTAAATCTGTCTTCCGTTCAGCTGGATGTTGATGGGTCATCTCGTCCTTTTCAAGTAAAGTAACTTTGATTGAAAAAGATCTATTTCAAGCAAATATATTTGTATCATCTTTGGAGACGTGACATTTTGGAGGAAGGTTATTCTGGGTAAGGAGGAAGGATACAGAGGAGACAGAACATGAGAGAAAACGAATAATTACTTGCAGTACTTCCAATCTGTTATCATGACAACGAGACAGATATGCGGACCACAATTACACAGATTTAAATCTTTTGCCTAACCCTTTCCCGTCCAATTAGTTTGGAAATTTTTACAATTAAAACGAAGACAGCAGCTGAATTGAGCCAGTCAGGTGACAGAAGGTGTCTGTGCATGAAGGCAGGGTATTTGTTGTTTTGAAGGTCACCATTCAGCCGGCTGGCAGCTTCATCAACAGGTGTTGGATGAAGGTATATCTTTGTAACACAGTTAGCAGAAGCCATTTTTACTCTCAACTCAAAAGAATCAAAGCTGTAACTTCATGGCTCAAGGAATGGGTTTTCTGATTGGCTGGTCCATTGGTTCAGACTCAAATGTCATCACAACTTTTCACTGTATTTCAAGTTTTGGACAAGAATTCTCTGGTCTTTGCCTCTGTGGACGAGAGATGAGATAGACATGTATAGTATGAAGTAAAATGTACTAGTAACCACTGCATTTTATAATGACTTGGATATTCCTGTTTGAATAGATCAGAAATGCTTGATGCTAAAATTATGCATTTTTATTACTTTCCACTCACACCTCACTCTCTCTTCAGTTTATTTAAGATGAGCCAAATAAATCAGAACACCAACAGTGGAAAACCTTATAACTGCTCAAAACTGCTGAGCTTTTCTGTTGTCGCTTGGCCCTGTAGATCGTCTGTTTCTTCATTGTGCTGTCAACAAACTGGTCTTACACATGGTCCCCTGCAGCATTAAACAGTGTGCCAAAGTTATTCAAATCTAATTAAACACCCCTCACGAGAGTTTTAACATTAGCGTATTATTATCATTGTCATTTAGCTTGACTGCTGTTATTTTGTGATCCCACTATTATAGAGGCTTAGGCCACGTTTACACGGAGACTCCCACAAAGATTCTTCTTTTGTGTTTCTAAAAGCCACCCGCGCTTACATGAGGACAGCGTGAAAACGATCCGCGTTCATATGACTCCGAGAGGACAAGTCACAACGATGTAGTGGCCATGCCAGGCCAGTAGTTGGCGATGTGGACATATATGCTACTCTGAAATCAGCCATCATTGTTGTGGTTGTTTTTTCTTTTTCTGACGTTTTATTGTATGAGACGGTTGTCAATCCAACCTTGAGGCGCATCACCGCCACCAACTCAACCAGATTGGCTTAACTGGAAGTTGTGGCTGCGCACGCAAATGCTCTGCCCTGTGTTTATGCGAGGCTGGATGGGGGAGCATGTTGAAAACTCTCCAATCTGGAGAGTGTTTTCAAAAGTTTTTGTTTCTGGACAAAACGCAACACGGTGCCATCTAAACGCAAGGCCAAAACACAACGAAATGTTATCGGATTTGACTGTTTTTGGGGTCGTGTAAACACGGCCTTAGTCTGTGTCTTGAATTGGATACTTCTGTAGGTGCGGTTATAAGAAGTCAAACTGGACCACAATTTAACAACATCATTCTGGACTGTGGAAAACTTAAATGTAGGAGTTGTGAATGGAAAATTATTGCCTAGGAAATACATAATGTGAAAAGAAGGATATTTTCTTGTCCACTTTTATCCAGCATGACTTCTTTTGCAACCTCTGGAGTCTCCCTCTACTGCTCATTGAAGGTAACACAGGTTGGAGTCACTTTCACTTTTTAAATCCCAACCCAGTTTAAAGTGGTGTATTTACACCTCTGTTGTTTTACCTTCATTTTACATGTTGCAGAGGTGTGATAGTGGAACCATGCTGTCCCACTGCTTTGCAGACAAGGACGTAACAGAGGCCTTATAAAGGGGCGATGGGGGTGCCTGTAAAAAAGCTGAGCCAGCAGGGTGAAATTGCACCCTGGATGTGTGTGTGTTGGTGTGTGTATGTGAAGCTCCCGCTGTGTGTTTACATGTTGTGCTTTAGCAATGCTATGACACAATGTGAAACCACACGCTGGGACATCACTGTTACACCATTGCAGGATCAATGCAGGAACATGGAGGCATGATGGTGGTAGAGCTCTGTGATGGCACTGTGGTGTCTTCACCAACAAAAAAAAAGAAAGAAAAAGTGCTTGAGGCTACGTCCACTTCTCACACACAGTCTAGGCATTATGCCAAAGAAGAGGCTCTCAGAGCAGAAAGTATAACTTTAGACTCAGTCCATTTCTCCTCTGTCATATCTTACAATGAGTGTTTGTTATCTTGCTCTCATGCACAGCTGTTGGGAGAACTGACCATATGGTTGTCAGTAACTGGATGGTCTCTGCAGGAGAAAAGTTACACTCAGACCAGAGGGGAGGGGGGACTCTGAGCTAATTCAGCTAAGAAGCACGGCAAAGTACTTTTTGGTGAAATGCCTCAAGTACGGCGCTACAATATGACATCCGGCTTGATGCAAAGATCCTCTAAAGTCTACTTATTCCATCTGCTCAGAGAGGACAGAGGGGGATCTGGCAGTGAAGACGTTCATGGACAGATAGACAAAGACAAGTGGAGACAGAGTGAGAGACAGACACAAAGACGGCTGAGGGGTAGAGGTGAATTGGGTTGGAAAGACAGCGGAGAACAATCTGAAATTAATCTGGGCACTCCAGATGGTTTGAAGATTGTGTATGAATCTATCAGTGTGTGTGTGTGTGTGTGTGTGTGTGTGTAGCTGCCAGCTTGTCCATTTTGCCTGTGTTGAGGTACTCCTGTGTTTGTTTTGTGTTATTTTGGACTAACGAGAACATCTGGTTTTTGCACAATGTGGAGGTTCAGATCTTGTTTCAACAAAACAGGCAGACTAACATTTTTTTTTGCTTTTGGTTGAGTAGATTGTGACCTGGTAAGGAGTAGTCTGTAGAGTGTAAAACACTCAGCTGCATTTGTGTGTGTGTGAGAGGAAAAAAAGAGTGTGTTCAGAGTGATATAAGGTTAATAAATCAATAGCCATTGCAATCTAAGAAAAAAATACTGCTTGCCTTCATGTTAGCTGTACACACACACACACACACACACACACACACACACACACACACACACACACACACACACACACACACACACACACACACACACAGCGTGCTACGTGCCCTGGATACTGGAGTAGCTTTAGAAATAAACGGTCTGAAGTGCTCCTCCAAGAGAGCAGAGAAGATGAAAGATGGAGGAGAGAGAAGGAGGAAGTGTGTAAATGACGAAAGAGGAGGGCACAGGAGTGGACACACAGAGGGATGTCACATCATGCTAAGCTGTAGAAAGCTAACTTGCTCCAGCTAACGCTAACGTCCATCACATGGCTTACTCACCTTGTTTCAGTCTTGCTTGAGGTTTTGTCACCTGACATGTGACACAGAGCTCCACTCTTCTGCTTTATTAACTCACAGCCTCTTTCTCAGTCTTTAAGCTTAACACAAAAGCTGCTGGTGAGATCTTCAAAACTTATCCTGCTCCTAAGTCTGTCCCTCCTGTGTATTTGTGAGTGCAAACATGTGTCCTTTAGAAGACATGTAGTTATGTGAAGTTGCTCAGCAGTGGCTGATGCTGAAATGTGGAGTGCCAGGAGTTTATGAAACACAGTGTGTCTCCTAATGGAGAAAAGCTGCATGTCGAGATTGTGTTAGACTTTCTCTCTCTGTCTGTCACATTGACGGACAGGGGTGTAAAAATTCAGCCATAATGTGTTATTACCTGTTTCTTTAATTTATTATTTTTCTTATGCTAGTGGAATACAGTCTATGGCCATCACTCAGTCAGTCACATATCCTGTTCAAACCTCACTCTGCGTGGTTAGACTTAAACTACACACCTTTCAAAGGACCCAGTTAATGTTGTGTGGTAATATCATAGACTGTTAAAAAAAAAAAAAAGGACGTCATCTTGCTCAGCTCAAAGTGAGGTTGCCAGGAAAACTGCTCCCCCTGGTGGCTGGCTGCAGTATAGATCAAAAAATCTGTCTCTCCAGTCATTCCAGATGGGCTGTGGTCAAACTTTAAAAAATTACTACACCTCGTAGAAATGTTTCTCACGTCTGATTGCTGTGGTGATTTGAAATATCATTTGGCTGCTTTGTATTCAAGTCCCATTTTTTCTGAAGAGTTTCGTTTTCATTAGTTATAAGAGGCTAAAAACGAGGTTGTACATCAATTTTAACAGTGATTGACAGCCGCTGTTCTTGGGGATTTTTTTCAGAGGCTGTAAAATATATCAAGAGGTAGAGTCAAAAAGTGATTAGACTCTTGAGAGAAAAGAAATAATCATTATTTTTGTCACCTGGCTTCACTCAGAATCTCCTAGAATTCCTCACAGTCTCTACTGCGCAGACTCTGGCTGCACAACTTCTACCAATGGCTTCAAACCCGTACAATCGTAAATGGCGGAGCCATGCTTCCCACTCTATACACAGTCTATGGGTAACACAAGCATATTCTAGTGTTAGTTCACATCACTGGTGGCTCATGACTTGAACAATTGTTATTTCAATACAATTATTGAGCATTTTGCATTTATTTATCATCAGGTTCCCAAAACTTGGCTTGGGAAAACACATCTGTGTTGGTTGCAAATATTTGACCCATCAGTTACATATAAAAGGTAGCCTTGGCTGTGGTGTGCAGTTGATCCAGGTTGAAACAGTTTTTAAGGCTGATCTGTTCTGCACACAACACTGTAAACGTTTGATCCACTGTACAGTGGCATTGTTAGTGTTATAGTAAATTTGTTTGGGATTAACTCTTGTTATTCAGGTCCAGACAGTATTGTATAGTAGATTGCTCTTTCTATTATACAAACAGTGTTATTCAAAGCTTTAAGCTCTTTGTGCTGTTTTTCTATTTAATGGAATGAAAAGACATTGTCAGTGTTGTATGAGTCCATACTGCTGCATGTTTAATGAGATAGTAAGTAATGCCATGCGATCCTCATGAGTGTGCAATGTGATCTCACGGTACATGCTGTCGAGTAAGACCATATGGTGAAAATGTGTTGGAGTGTATGTGTCATGGCAGGTTTGCTGGTAAGAGACCAGTGGATCACAGTTTACACACAGCCAGGATTAAAGGGGTCATGCCATGCTATTATTAATATTTGAAATGTGTTGTTACGTGCAGCCGTGTTGCATGGAAGACATATATAGCATATGTTTTAGTGTCATGGGTGGCTGTGGGGCATATGTTGCATTATGTTGGAGTTGCATGTGAAGTTAAAGGCTTGTTAATGTACTCACACTCAGCTTGGCTCATGTAGAATTCTTCAGCCATCCTTTGTGTTTCCATCTTGTACACTGTTTCCATTAAAGATGCATGTCTTACCTTTGGTACGCTGATACAAATATGCATTCATTCCATTTTTTTGATCATGTATAAAAAAGGATAAACATCATAAACGATATACACTGGAGAATTCACAGAAAAATTAAAAGTCCTGATTTTATTTCACCTCTCTTTCCAGCTGAATCCTGTGGTGGAGTAGTCCAAGGGTTGAACGGTACCATTGAGTCGCCTGGTTTCCCCCACGGCTATCCCAACTACGCCAACTGTACGTGGCTGATTATAACAGGGGAGAGGAACCGGATCCAGCTAACCTTCGTCACGCTAGCGCTGGAGGAAGACTTTGATATTGTATCAGTTTACGATGGACAACCATCGCCTGGCAACTTAAAAATGAGGTTAGAGATGATCCTTCTTTTTACTGTCTGATCTTCTTTCTGGCTGTTTCTTATTCTCTCTTCAAACCCCTCTGACTCTTTCAGTTTGCGCATACCCTCCTCTCCAGCTCCTCTCATTTTCCTCTTTGAATGAAGAGTTGGCATTTGGACAACAGCACATTTCTTTGAATACGCATTTCTTCTAGATGGGATATGACACATTGAGTATGAATTCAAAGCACAGTGAGTGTCAGCTCTAATTTGAGTGGATTTTTCTGTCATATCGGATAAATAGTTTGAAAAAAAAAACACTCCCACCTCCCCCCATCTTTTTTCATTTAAAGCACACACTTTTAGATGGGTGAGGGTTTTCTTAAAACTTAATCAGTGACAAAATCCACTGTGACATATTTCAGTAAAGATATAAAGATTTGTTATAGAGTGGAGAGTTTTGGTGACAGATGCTTTTGTGTCAGACTAAAAAAAAACACAATACCATCATCTGGTACATTCTCCTAAATGTTGGATCAAACACGGGCAAGACAATTTGGAGCCAGACTAAGGGACTGACCGGCAAAACCTCAATGGTCAGAGACTTGACCAGGGCCCGTATGCACTTACACAAACCATGAGTCTGAGTTCCGTTAAGGAACGGCCCATTTTGCCATAACATTAGCTGCAGACACGACTGCAAATAACTGTCTACTTAACTAATTGGGCCATGAAGGAATAACTTTATATGTAAGGGGAACCTCTTGGAAAAACCCCATCCAACAAATTCAAATTGAGCATGCCTACTATGCATAAACAGCGATTACCATGGCAGGCGGTTGTGGTGTGTCTCCAAGAGAAGATTAAGAAAAAACAAATTTTCAGCAAAAGAAATGGACATTTTGTTGCAGGAATACAGAATGAACAAACAGCTGTTTCCAGTGAGTCAATCATCAAGAATAAACAAAGAGGAAAGAAATGTCTGGCTCAAGATCTTGAGCAGGGTAAATGCATGTGGTGCTTCCTAGCGCAGAGTAGAAGAACAGGAGTGGTCACCTTGTTGCTAGCACCAGTAGTGGTGGGTTCTGCTACCATTAGATTTATTGCTGTCTTTGGGCATTAACTTGGCTCATTGAATATTTTCTTACTCCATCAGTACAAATGGACCATTTTCATAGCTAATGGCTGGACATGCATACAAGCCCTGATTTGATTGTTGATGTATTAATTATTTGGCCAAATAATGGTCAAGTGCATAGTGTGAATATGACTATTTTACTGATGTTGACTGGAAACACAGTCAGACCACAGTCTGGAATCATAAATATTATAATCTATTTAATATGTATGATACCATGTTAAGTAGGGCTGAACAATTAATCAAATTTAAATCAACAGTGCAATGTGATAGAGTGCAATTTTCAAATCACAAAGGCTGCAATTCAAAAAATAAATGCATTTTCTTAAGTTTGTGTTTTGTTACTGATGAGAGATCAGTAAGATTTTTATACAATTAATATTTATATTTATGTTCACAGACTGTTTTTTTTTCATTTTATAATAAAGTGCATTCCACATTTGATGTAATTAGAGATTTAGAGACAGAGATTTGGCCTTATTTACATTTCGGCACTTTATATAGTGTGATATTCATAAAAGAGAGGATTCATATTTTTTTTTCATATTATTGTTCGCACCAGGCCTCTTGTTCTGCAGTGCTTTGTTCCTTTCTCTTTAATTTATTTAAGGTAATTAATGATAATTTTATCTACAAGGCTTGAAGTTAAATCAGTCAATATTCTACAGTGATTTTAATAGTTAAAGATATGTTATTCATCTCAATTCATGCATCAGTTAATGTCATTTCATTATAACATGTAGGCCCGGTCTACAGGAAAAAAAATGTTTGTAGGCTGACAGCATCCTTTGTGTGTTGGTCATACTGTAGAATGGTTTATTGCTTGTGTTCAGTGAAAATTGTACAAGATAAACATCCCCCCCTAAAACCGCATGCTAAATCACAATTGCAATATTAGTCAAAAAAAAAACAAAAAACGCAATTAGATTATTTTCCAGAAGCATTCAGCCCTAATGTTTAGTCCTCTGACAGATTGCCAGCAACAACCAATGAGACAAGCGGACTGGAAATTCTTATTATCGGATGTTGCATACTTTTGCAGCTAACAAATATAGCACAAAGACGAGTGGAATTCAAAAAGGAAGAGCAAAAAAATAATGGTCTAACTTTCCATTGAAATCGAGAAGTGCAGGGGTCTGCCACCTTTACTATCAAAGGAGCTATTTTTCCTTATCACACCTGAATTCAAGTCATTCCAGGGCCACAAAATCTACTTTACCTTCACAATATAGACAAAAGGTAAATGAATTTTATACAAAGTTAAATATATTGGATGGTTATATATATATATAATTAGTTATTTGAATTATCGAAACTAAAGAACTACAAAAGGAATACTTGAATTTGATAATTATATTGATAATTATATTGATAATATTGCTCAACTCATCTTTTTTTGTTTGCTAATTTGTGCTACATATCAAGCATATATAATAAGCTGACACGTTAGCAGTAAAATGATTCCATTGTTTTCATTGGAGGAGGTAAAGTAGAGAAGTGGGAAGCCTTTTTTTGCAAGATCATAATTTTATTTAGTGTCAGATTGTGTCATTAGTCAGCAATACCATCGGTACATTTAAAAAAAAAAAGAAAATTAAATAGTATCATTCTAAAGCTCGAGGTAGCTCTTTTTTCCTCAGTGAGCAGAAATTAATTAACATGCCAGCCCAAACATGAAATCATGGTGTTGACATGTTGTTCTTTTACCTTGTGAAGCCCTGGTTGTTGTGTTTTTTTTCTGATACAATTCTTCAACAGAAAGCTTACATTTTTTCAGCCATGAGTGTTAAAACTGGATGCAATTTTGGTACCTAGAAGCAGACGCAGATGCAGAGCTGGCAGAGTTCAGAGAGTTGTTATTGTAAACGCCTGAGTGGCTGGCTGATGCAGACACAGAGGTAAAGGTTGAAGACTAAAGGAGTCTGTTACAGATGCTGCTCTGTAGATGAGACTGAGGACACATGAAGTTAGGATGATTACAGGAAGAGCGTGCATCTCAGCGCAGAGGAAATGGTTTCAGAAATAACAGGGAATAATCCACAACAAACACTTCCACAGAGTAAATTCAATAACGTGGCAGTGAGTAGATGTGAAGCATGGGTGCTTGAGCTGCCACAGATGGGTTGATGAGTTGCAGGTGTATGGAGCATCCAGGTGCTTGAACAAAGAGACCACGCCTACAAGAGGAGCACAGAAATACACCAACACACAAATACGAACAGGGGGAGGAGGCAGAGGAAACAGGGACACGAAGGAAACATGACCCAACCAGAGCTGGAACAAAGAGTATTTAGCATCATGCAAAAAATGATCCAAAGGTTCAGGTGAGAGTTGAATCCCAGCTAAAATCAGCCACTAAAATTCAGTGTGAGGAAATGATCAGCTACATCACCTATATGCTCATTTATGCAAGAAGTTCATGATAAGTATCAGTATGAGAGTGAGACCATTTCAAATCAGTGAAAAACAAGTGTTTTCAAAATAAGACATTTATCCATTTTTGTCTTACAAAAGAATGTCCATCATTTCATCAGCTCTTCAAAGAAAAAAAAACAAAAAACAAAAACTAAACCTCAACACACCAACAAAACTCATGTAGAAAACCTGCCTTGTTCTAAATGCTCTAATGATCCATCAGACCTCTTTTATGCCTCTCCTTTGATGAACACAGACCTGGAGAAACCTCAGTCATTGATGATTTGTGGGCTGTATGTGGTGGGTTTGAATCAAAAATATTGATGCCAAAAGGGCAAAAACAAAACTGTGGGAAGCTTATTCATAGCTCTTTTCTTCTGCGTAGGAGGCATGCACTGGGAATGCATCAAGTGTTTGACGGTCGTGTTGCAGTTGCAGCTAACAGGTTTTTTTCTTTGACAGCCCATATAGCTGTGTTTTGTGGTTTTGTGTCGCTGTTTGAGGAGAATACTTTGTTTTCAAAAGAGTCTGAGGAGTATTAAAGACTGCAGACAGTACTAAGAAAAGGTTAAATTATTTGTGTGTGTATATGTATATAAATATGTTAATACTAAGGCCTACTTGAAGAAAAGCTTATGTTTGTGCACAGCAGCATCTATTAAAGCCAAGGCCAAAGTAAACATGTTTCTATGAAAAACCTTCTTTTAAATAGAAACCACTTAAAGGGTAAGAGTGGAGCCAGCCTTCAGAATGGAAAGTCTGTTTTATTGTGTGCTGCGTGTTGAAAAGAAGACCATATGCTTTATGAGCTATGTGTTTCTCAGCAGTTGTTTACTTATTCATACAAATCAGTGTTTGGGCTTATTTTATGCTTGGCCTGACTTCACTGTGGTGTGATAGCAGACAGGCTCCAGAGAATACTGCAGATGCATTTTATCCTTTTTGTTCATGTCCAAAGGTCAAGTCCGAACTTTGCATCAGCTTGAAGCTGTAAACTGTGCTGGAAACAAATCAAAAGAAAAAACAAACAAACCTTTCTATCATTTAACAACTCCTTGTTTCATAAAATATGCCCGTTCATCTCCTTTTTCTGACTTTCTTTTTTCTTTTTCTTTCATTCATAAAACACCCCCAGTTGAAATAAATGCTCTAGATGTGGTCAGTGAAACACCAGACAAGCACATCTTCAGAAACTCCACATCAATTCTACTCCTCTCACCGTTTTAGCCTGGCTCATCACTCTTATGTTCACCCACAGTCTATATGCTCAAATTTTAAAAATGACCACATTCTGTAGGAGACAGCATCACCAGAGCCAGCTCAAACACTGCACCTTGAAACCCTTCTGTCTGTGTTGGAAGTTGTTGGAAGTTGTTGGCCTGAAGCATGCCTCTTTTGGGATAATGGAACCAGAGCGTGCTGTCTGCAGCCGCTACATAAGGTGAAACGACAGCAGAAACAGCACCGTCCAGTGCTATCCAGAGCTGCAGCTGTGGGCTGATGACAGGGCTGTGAAGTGAACCAGGATCTCACCTGTGCCTGAACTCCTCTGGGCTATTCTAGGATCACCTGTTGCTGATTGCCCCTGCCATGATGACACTGTGACTGTGTCTGCTAAAACAGCAGCATTGTTTGACATCTCCTCTATAACACGTTAAAGAAAAGGCAGATGTGTGAAGGATCTGTTTGAAATGTTGCACACAGGGTGGGATCTTAGACTACAGGAAAGAAATGGTCTTTGCCAGAGTGATTTTAAAGGTCTCAAGTTTGGTGTTTTTGCTCTTATCATCTTTTTGGTTTTGACACAACTGTGCTCATAACTGAGCAGACTTTTACTTCCTATTTGGCAGAATGACTGTCAGTCACAGGTCGCCATGTTATCAGAAAAAAATAAGGCTGAAGACATTAACATATTGGTTTCAGTTTCAAGATTAAGTTGTTAAGTCAACAAGAGGCTGGCTTCAAAAGACAGGGACACACCCTTAGGTCTAATGCTACGGCCAGTATTCAAAGCAGACAGTTTACAGCCTGGATAAATAAAAAAACAAAAAAGTTGACTGGAGAGGGTTGCTATTAGCCAATCATTTTGGTTACATTTGGGCCAAGAGTCATTCATTAGTTTCCATAACTTTGACTGAAAGGTGGGCATGTTGTAGCTGTGTGCCAGGGAGCTTAGACCTGCCTCACTTCCACCTTTGTGTCTGAACTATAAGTTCGGTGAACAATACCAGTACTTCTATTCCATTGTAGCGATTCTTTGGAGACCACAGGGTGAGGTTGCAGAGACATTTTATAAAGTCCATGGACAGAATTTACTGTAAGGATTCTTGGAACTCCAAAACTTGATATCCGCTGAAGCATTACTAATTAAATACAGTAAAAGTAAGTACATTTAGTACTAAATCTGATGATAGGAGGTAGCAGCTGCAGCATTTAGGTCAGTGACTCTGCCACTGATTTAAATTTGCCCTAAAACTTTAATTTTTTGGTTATGTTGGGGCTTGCACACATACTTTGACTCTTCTTTTTTTCTAAAACTATAAATTAGTCGCCTTCAGACCCTCTGGCTTTGAGTTCACTGACCTTTTACCCATGTCATTTAGATCAAGTGACTATGCTGAGAGGTGCAGTGCTATCCACCAGGCTGCTCCGCTCCTCTGTTGATGTTAGCACCTCTCTGAATGGTGTGGACATTACTGAGGACAGGCAGCAGAGTGCTAAAGCGAGACCACTGTCTTCTCTGCCCTCAGGGTTTCCCTGGTGTGTGTCACTGTGGGCTAGGCTTTCGCTTGTAAGGCTTCCTCCAGCTCCAGCCGAGTGTCAGGAACTATTGAATCACACTCGCCATCCCCTCTCTGCTTATTAGAGTGTGACTTATGTTTTTACATAAATATAATAGCTCCAATTAAAGTGCTGCTGCCTGTTCTGTCTCAGCATGGAGAGGGCAGTGCTCAGCCTGTTGACCTAAAACCCTTTCCTCCTCTCAGCATCTGGATAAATGATGCAAGACTAGCTGATATGAACTCATCCAGTTGCCCACATGGATAGTAGGATGAAGCCGAGAGGAGCTGACTGCCCTCTCTTTCTTCACAAAGAGGAGGCAGGGTATATCTTTCAGACCTTATGTATGTGTGGGGAATTCTGCAATCTCATATATAGAAGAAGGGCTGACCCGGCATCTGTGGCTTCCTCTTTTCAGCAACAGCTGTGCGTCAGCAGTATTAACTCTACACCATCCCACTCTCTATCATGACTGATGTCAAGACTGTGAAAATATTTACTTCTGAAAATGGAAAGCTTCTCTCTTTCACGGAGCGCTGATCAATCTCTGCCTGTGTCTTGTATTGAATAGAAAAGGCAGAGGTAGCTTTCTCGACAGTTTCCTCTCACTCTGCCATTGACTTCGAGTCAAGAACTTAAAGTTTTGAAACAAACTGCCCGTACAGATGGAGAGCAGGAAATAAGAAAATGCTGAGTAAATAGTTTGAAAAAGTTTTTGTGAAATTTCAATGCTTTTCACTGCGGAAACCTGTCCTCACCAGAATCCTCTGCTGCCTGAATTCCACCTGACACCAACACTGTACAGCTACATCAGTAGGAGAAATAAAACTTTTTACAGCCAGTACTCAGGCTTTAAGCTTGTCACTGAGAAATGCAGGAAATACAGACCTGGAGAGCCGTATCAATATTGAGTTCTCCAGTTTTATCGCTTTCATGACACTCATACCTCCTTGGAACATCACCTTATATGGAGTAGAGAAGTCTTATTTTAAAGTAACACTGGCTGGCTCGCCAAGAACCAAGCTGTGTTGAATACAAGAATCTGATTGTTTTAACGTCACCATTAAGAATCCATGAAAAGATTACCAGTCATGAATCAGAACTAATATTTGAACTATTTATTTATTTATTCAAAATACCTAACCCTCTTATAAACAGCTCATTTTAACATTGGTAGTTAGCAGTCTGAAATAAGTTTGGCATCAGCGTTCTGCTCACCTCGTAGTGATTCTGATTTGCATAAGGTGACCTTGAATGACAAGAAAGATGCCCACAAATATAAGCACTGACAGTGTTTTCACTCTGGTTTAAGAGATGTGGATCATTAGTTATCGTTGATCTGTTCAATGTTTGGAAAATTAAACACCATCATAATGCTTTCCTCTTACAATCCCCATCCCAGCTGACTTAATGGCTGTAAAATCTGAAAATATATACTCCTATTCCCTCTTAACAGCCAGCAGCACTGTAACTGTAAGTGGCATGCAGATATGCTGTGTTAAGAGCGTTCCCTGGAGCTAGTGTCCCAGAATGACTTATTCTTATGATCATGTGACAGAGCCCTCTAGCAGCCATAGTAATTATGAGCCATATTTATTATAGGTATTATACAGTCTGGAGACCACTGACTGCTTGCTGTTATAAAACTATGCTGATATTTTAGTAAAACAGGATTCTTCCTAAACCTTTTTGAACTTACATTTCCTCATAGGAAAGCACTCATTTGAACTCATCCTGTTTCTCTTACTTAAAAAAATAAGAGAAACAGACCTCTCCCTAATCCTCACAATGCTCTCTTTGTTCCTGAAACCCTTCACTTCAGACCCTCGTCTGGACCAGCCTTTCTAGTGATAAATAAATAAAAAAATTGGGAGATTTTTGGTGGAGCTGGACTTTTTCATACTTGAAATAAGTTTCTCCGAATCAGACAGAGAGAGCTGTTATGGAGTCAGGTCAGAGGGTACAGCAAAGCAAACCATTGACATTCTCACTGTCATGAACCCTGCGGCTCTTCTGTCAGCAGCTCGCCGTGTATCCACTGAAGCGGCTGCACATGAGGCGTTTGCCGAAGTGGTCTGTCAGGGTGAACTTGGGCCAGCAATTTCACCAGTTATATGATGCCTTTTTGATCCCTGGGGGGAGATTTTTTTTTACTCTGTATTTGACTTGGACTCCAAAAAATTAATGAGTTCCTCTGAAGACTACATAGTTTTTGCAATCGTATTTATTTAGCACAGGGTACAAACATGTCTGCCCTCCTCAGACCTTTATCGGTGTGGACACTGTGCACACTAAAATTGCCTTTCTGTGGGTTTTATCCGCTCTAATTAACAGTACTGGGTGTCCATTCGAACAAAATAAACTTTCAAACTATCCTCTGTGCAAAACCTGCATTTATTCCTTAACTGTTGAAACAAACGTCTGCCTTTGCAGCCACAGTGACAAACGCTGTCATCTGCAATGTCCGTTTTTGTTTTTTGGGTAAGATGTTCTTCTTCATGTTCGCTAACCCTTACTTATAAGGGCTTTGAAGTGCAAATGCACTTTAAGATCACACTAATGTTTGGTTGTGCAATCCTCCTGTGATCTT
The DNA here is from genome assembly GCF_033239565.1 of Halichoeres trimaculatus. Classification (NCBI taxonomy): domain Eukaryota; kingdom Metazoa; phylum Chordata; class Actinopteri; order Labriformes; family Labridae; genus Halichoeres; species Halichoeres trimaculatus. The sequence goes on from NW_027437181.1 coordinate 27,503,059, forward strand.
TCAATGCTGGTAGTGAGAACTCAAACAGGTTTTATCTGCTGTATCGCCATTGCTTCTGTTCATACTATGCATAAAAACCCATTGCTGACATTTAATGGAAAGATTAATCAGAAACCTCTTTTTTGTTCTTTCATTGATCTACATACATCAATACATTTTGTCTACTTAAGAAAACATGTGAAGCTTGTCATGAACCTCTGTCACTCAATCCTTTGTGTACATGCATAAAACACAATATGTTCCAGTCCACAGTGCTTGTTGGTCAGCTGGGCTCCTTTGTTTTGGTACTGGGTGGAGAACTGCAACAGAAGCCTTTTACAGATAGGGTCACACTTTTAAGACAGCTAGTCTGAAGGCTAAGCCCACACCCAGTCTTTTTTTACAAGAATGCCCACACAAAAATGCCAGGCCAGTAGGTGGGGAGAATGTCTCACTAGTCCATTGTGTCAAACACTCTAAAAATTCAAACGAACAAAAAAAACCTGTCACAAATCAGAAACCTATGGAGGTGGTTGATGTTTTTCTAAACATGCATTTAGACACAGATGTAAATAAACTGTCATCCTGTTGTTGTAGCACAGTACATAAATAAAGAAATTTTGTACCCAATTTCATTGGCGTCTCTCCAAAATGTCCACTTGAAAACGACAAAATGGAATAGTCTCCACCTTGGGAGGCACTTTTGAAAATCTCAGCTTTAGCGACCTGATAATATATGGATGTTGTTCCCATGATGTCACTCATTTGTTTCTAATACAGAGTTTTGACACCTATCATCAGAGGTGGCCAGCCTTGTTTGGGTTTGGATAGAGTTACAAGTTCGGTCTTTAACTTCTTTTCAGACAGCTACTGAATGCAATTAGCTTCTCTGATGAAAACCATTTTTTAAAGTGGGTTGTAAATTTGATTGGCTGTTTGTATGCATTTTCTGGTGCCTCTACTGCCAGGCTCATGTGGATGCTTTAAGGACTGCAGTTTGAAACACTCCCACATAGGATTCATATGTAAAAATTGTTTTTTAAACAGAGTTTTAGGTCTGGCTTTGACTGGGGCTGTATTGGAAATACTGAACTCAAACTAGCTTATTTTGAGTTTGGATGAGGTAAAGAGGTGAGTCTTCGGCCTCCTCTCAGAGAGGAACAGAATACCCATCAAGTAGCCATGCCCTTACATGGGCAAAATGTCAGTTTATTAGCTTCAAATTTAACAGGTTACAAGAAATTAGATAGAGAGACTAGGTAAAGGTGTAGTTACCAGTAAAAGGAGACAACTCTCTTTTTTTTTTTTTTTTCAACGAATTACCTTTTTTCACAATCCACTGATCTGAAAGAAATAATAAAAATCTACAAGTTCCAGTTCTAGTTGATAAGCTTGTTTCTACTGCACTACTAACTGTTTGCACGTGTTCGGCGACAAATGGCATTGAACATACTTGGTCCTACTCATCACAAAGCTGTCGTTCTGCATGAAATTCTGTTTTGTTTCATGTAAATCACACTTTAGCGTCTGCAAAAAGTAACCTCTGATATGGGTTTGTCTGTTCTCATTAGAATTAAGATACCCAGCGTATTTATTCAGTACACACACTATTTTAATGTATGGGTGCATGCTTGTACATGTGCAACCAAGCACCAGCATTAAACGACACCGTCAATTACACAGTACAGCGATTAAGGCAATAAGTATCACTACATTATAATTAACATAATTAAGAAAAGGTCATATAGCTGTGAAAACACACACATGGATGCACTCTTATAAAACAATCTTAAACTGCTAATGTCAGCAACACACACACACACACACACACACATACACACACACACACACACACACACACACACACACACACACACACACACACACACACACACACACACACACACACACACACCTGCTTTTTATAGCAGCTGATACCATTTAAAGAGACGGCTGTTTTCTACAGCGTTTTTTGCTCTGGTTCAACAAGCCAAAGTTGTGAGGGGGAAACACAAAGGGGATTCTTGTCCTACAAAGACTGTAGCTTTGGAGGAGCCCCACTTAAACAGACTAGCTTAGACTGCTGAAGGCTCACAGAACACACTAAATGAGGACAGTGTGTGTTTTTTTTATCCCTCATTTCTAACACTGCTGTTACCATGAGTAAGGAGCTCTTCAGAGCCAGCATGGCAACAGAGAATGATTACAGAACCTGATAACTCTCTTAATGTCATAACTGGGATGGGGCTCTCATAGATTTGATAACATCTGAATTTACACTCGTAGACCACAGACTGGCTCACAGGAGTTACATCATCTTAAAATGTGACACCTTAGACGTGACAATATGAAAAGAAAATCACACACAAACAAATTCCTTTCACCAACAACCAGAGTATCCACTTTAAAACCTCTCACAAATTCTTTCACTGCTGAACGGGACTCCAGAGTAAACAAACATGGTGGCACAGTCAGTAAGGTCAGTCAAAAATGATACTAGCTGCCTAGCTACCTGGTACTTCCACTGCAGAAGTAATTTTCATCAAGTTGTCCTTATCAGTTCAATTGCAGTGTGTTTCACAGGAGACAATGTGTTGTAAACAATTCTGCTGTAAAAATACAAGCATTTTTCCATCTCTGAATTTTTTTTCTGATAACTTTTCATTTTTTATTGTTGCAGTGACTAGTGTCAAAAACTTTAGAAAAACAGGTACTAAAGGAGGCTGGAGCCAAATATATATGAAACAAAAAGTTTTATTTTGACTAAACTCAAAAGTCAAAAACTCAAAACCAAAAATTCATACAAAAGACAAAACCAAAAAAACTCACACTGAAAACCAAGAAGTACGAAGAAGCACGAGGACTGACCAACAATTTAAAAAACTCAGAGATTATACCAGTGGCGGCTGCTGGTCAGTCAAGTAGGGGAAGCTTATTTTTTCCGGCTTACAACATAAATTTATAGATTTAAACGTAAATTCTACCCTTCGTTCCTTTTCAAAATGATCTTTTACCCTGTCGTACCAACCAGGTGTTTTTTCCAGGGATTTTACCAGTGTTCTCTCAATGGCCAGCAGAGCTAGACTGATTAAACGGCCTTGGCCCATTGTGCTGCAGGTGTAAGACTTGAGGCCTCTTTAAAGAGGAGAAGCTCCTCTCTACAGAAGAGGGTTATACTTCAAGATCACCGACTGGCTCATTTCACTGTCAATCAAAAAGGGATTTGGCCTCAGACAGATCATCCAATCATCATGCAGATGATATGGGTTTGTCCAGGCCAGCCCACTGCCTCATGGGCGGGACAAAGCCCAGTGTTTATCCAATGACCCTCCAGTTTCCACTGTGGAACAACCCACTCTACGCTTCCCCGCTGAAGTCAGAAGACGCTCAGCGTCCGACTGTGTTAAAGTGATGAGACGTTGCAGGGATCAATGAGAAGGAGGTGGAGCCAGTTACCTGTGATAGGAAGCTGATTCTGAACAAAAGATGAAGGAATTCTAGCGCATATTTAGTCAATAAAATGTTCACACAGCAGAACATATCACCACTTTTTTTAGGGACAATTTTAGAGGAACCTGAGCTTCCCTTGCAGTGTTAGAGCACTCGCCACTGGACTATACAGACAGGTGAGTTATCAAACACAGGTGTGAAACAAGACAGGCGAAACACATGAGGAGCAATCAAACAGGAGGGAAACACAAGGTGTACTCAACCAAACACAAGGAGAGTCCAGACAGACAAGATAAATCCAAAACACTGACTCACTCAGGAGACACACAACAAAAACCCTACATGTGACATGAACCAACCAAAACCACAAGACACAACTATAGGCTAAACGAGAAACACAAGACAAAAATCATAAATAATAAACTCAAATAAACTCAAGATTTACATGAACACAGATGAGATGAGACAACCCAGAAGCCTGAAATACAAACTCAAACTAAAAAAACAAACCATGACGGACAGTTTGTCAGAGCAGGTTGGAGAAAGTGAAATCCTTCTTAACATACATAAATCTGGGCTTTTGCTGTGTTTTTCAGGAGGAGAGGCTCTCTGTTTATCTTTGGTGTACCCCACTTTTACTATCCAGGTAGAAACTCTGCTCTGTCTGAGCTCTCCTCACCTCTGTTTATTGGTTATATTGGCTTCTGCTGGAGCTCTTTGCAGTTTATTCGAGGAAACCCTTTTTACTTTCAAACGCTGCACAGCTCCACTTGGACTCAAGGCAATGTGTGATTACATAATACACAAACATGATGGGATTATTGGATTATAGGATTTATAGATATGGATAAACCATCTCTGAACTACCTTATACCTTATGGTAATCCAAGCAAGAGCAGGGGCAGACCCACTGCTGAAAAGTTGTTTATGTATCAGTCGAGTATTAGTTATTGTAGCAATGTGTTCCACAATATATCTCAGCTGTCAATGGATGTTCTCAAAGAGATTTAACTGTAATCTCGTCTTCTTTTTATGCTAAACCTGGTGTTTTCTCTGGTATTTTGGTCCCATCGTGCTCAGAAAATAACTGAAATGGAAGTTTGACAGTAGGATGAGACCAAAACTCTTTAAACTGCATGGCAATTATTTTCAGACAGTTAGCAGCTACAGGTCGTGTCTTTCCTTGCCAATTTCAGCTAAGTAAGTGAAACAGGTAATTACAGATTTAATGGCCTGTTAGCTGAGACGGTGTTCGCTTATAACGTGCAGACACCTGTCCAGTCTTCAGATGGAGCTCCTCAAACTCACTCAGAGTTGCCGACATATTTTCCTCATATTGTCGTCTTCTAATGCTTCCTGGATCATTCTGTGCTATTGTTAAAATGACCTCATGCAATGTGATGCAAGTGACCCAGAAAATAAGACGAGGAGAGAGTGCACTTAAGGTAAATCGGGCACAACGTTTACCACACATACCTCACTCTGCACAAAGTTAATGATACAGATGAAGAAACTTCCTTTGTTTATTTATTTATTTTTTAAATGTTTTTGTTAAGACAATTTCAGCTCCTTTAAGTATCAAGGCATTCAAGTACAGCAGAGAAAGGCTGGAAATTTGCAGCCTGATTCATGAATACAGAGAGCAGGAACACACAAGGCTTTGTTCAGATTTTGCTTACACACTTAGACAGAGAAAAGGGGAGAGAACAGAGAAAGGTTATCAGTGAGACACTGTGTGGTTTGTTGTAGAAAGCCAGAGCAAAATCAAAAGAGCAACATAGAAAAAAGAGACTAAAGGGAGTGAATAAAAAGACCTAAGGGGAAAGTTCATCCTGAAATGTGCCTAAAACCAGGTCAGTTACCTTTATTCTGCGTGTTTGCACTATGCATAAACACACGCAAACACTGGCACACTTATCCACAAACACACAGTAGCACTAGTTTTGAGTTATTTTAACTTTGCTGGTCACTAACTTAAACTTCCTGGTGCATTTATTCTGCATCAAACCTTCCTCTGAGTCATCACCTTACCTGTTTTCCTTTTCCCCTGTTCCCCGTCTTACTCCTTTATTATTCCTTAAACTGCTAATTGTGCGTGAACACGGTCATTAACTGTTACTTGACAATAGCAATTAATGAAATAATGCAGTGTCAAAAATATTGTGAAGAGCTAGAAAGCTGATATTTGAGAGGAGTTATGTGAGGCTATCTGGCTGGGTTAGCACTGCCCATCATCATTTTACGTCACAGGTCTTGAATTCTGTCAAAAACAGCATTTGTTCAGCCTCATAAATGTTAACAGTAAATGCTTTCCTAGATCCCTTAACCAAGCAATAACAGATACACTTTAATGTTTTGAAAAAGCAGAAGCTTCCAATGACGTACAAACCAATTTGTGTCTTTTTTCTTTTTGGAAAAAATAAACACAGTGAGAGTAGACAGCAGGTTTGGCTCGGGGGAATAAGTTTCAAAATGCACAATAAAATATGTGAGGATAAAAGACCTGGACGTTGAAACTTGTTTCATCTAAAAGGATTAGCATGCAATGCTAATGTCAAAAGGGAAGACGCTGCACCGACAGGCCACTAACAATATAAACATAAATTATGACTGAGAGAAATTGTAAGACTTTTTAAAAAAGTGAGCATGAGTATTGAGGAAAGCATACCAAAACCAGCCAACTGAAAATCAAAAAATCCCCCAAATTATTTGGGGAGGAGTCACAGGGTGGAAGGTGATCGGTGAACATCTTTGCACACTGATTATGTTTCTTTAAGTTTGAAATTAAAAAGAAAACTCAATCCCATGTTTTGTCAGTCACATTTGCACACTCCTGCCAAAACTTTTGACCGTCATCATTTTTTTCAGAACAGGTTTTTTTTTTTTTTTTTGTGGCTTTTTTTTGTGCCCCTCTTGTTTCTAGGGTAATTTCAGAGACACTGTATTCTACTTGCAACACAACATTATTTGACTTTTTTTTTTTTGTTTTAATGTGGGCCAAGTTTAGATGATGAATGTGTGTCCTTATGTCTGTGTGTGTCAAGCTGTGTGTGTGTGTGTGTGTGTGTGTGTGTGTGTGTGTGTGTGTGTGTGTGTGTGTGTGTGTGTGTGTGTGTGTGTGTGTGTGTGTGTGTGAGTGTGTGTGTGCATGCAGGCATATCTCAAATTCTGCCTGCAAAGTGTCTGTGCACAAGTTTTTTTTTTTTGTTGTTGTTGTTTTTTCTGGATTACAGATCCAGAAATCACATCTGGAAAAAAAAAAATGTGCAAAGACCTTTATTCTCTCTTATTTCTCCTTTTTCTCCTGTCTTAAATTATTTCTTTTATTTTTCTCCATGACTTGTCTCACCAATATATTCTTCTCCCAGTTGTAAAAACAGAATTCATACGTTATATAAAGTTTTTAGTTGGGTAGAATTATAGACTGTATGGCTATCTGTACTCTTGAAGCCAGATTACCACCCCCTGCAGCAGTGATTCGGTTAATGGAACAGGAGGATTGGCATCAGGCACCTTGTTCCAACAAAAACACACAATCAGTATATTAAACTTAAGCTGAGTGAGGATACTACTGATTTTAATTCAAGCTTATTTCCAAAGGATAGCTTTTTCAAAGTCACCTTTACAACTCTTGTTCCTCTCACACATACACCCGTGCAAACTTCATCCATCCCCTCTTCTCTCCGCAGAGTAAAAACCCCACTTTTCAGAGAAAAATAGGCCAACACTAGATAACCAGGCAATGGAACTAATCCAGGACTACCGCTAGGGAAGGAAGGAAGGAGTGAAGAGAAAGAGAAGGGGAGAAAGAAAGTGAGGCGGGGCTGCTGGGAAAGAACAGAAAGAAAGAGAGAAAGAGACAGAAGCATACAAAGAAAGAGACATAGGACCAAAGAGGGACTCACACACACACACGCGCACGCACACGCACAGGATGCTAAAGCTAGTAGAACTAAGTCCCTGTGCGGTTGGTAGTTCTGTCCGTCTGTCTGTGTCTTATTGTATTCTTGATAATTCTCTAAGCTGCTTCAACTTGTCACAAGCACATCAGAAAGTTGAATGCAGTTTTCACCTTACGATACGAGTTCAACCCTGATGGAAACTGAAAGAACAAGCGCAATTTCTGCCAAATAAGCATTGTGATTTTGTGTTCTCCTCATGTTGTTTATGCATTCGTCAACTGGGAGCCGAAGCCACTTACAGAGTTACAACTCCGCCTGTATTGGTCCATGCAGGCTTTAAGAAAAAACTCAGCTGAGGACTTGTTTTGATTAAACAAACACTCTGCCTCCCGTCGCTTTGAAAGGTGGCTTTTAAATCTTGCTGCTTTTGGAGGATGGCAGCTGCAATCAGCACGGAGTCACAGCAGTTACAATGAATTTCAACCCAGAAAAAAAGACGAAAACTCTGTGTACGAGCTTTTCAAAATACTCTTGTAGCATAATCCCTTTCTCTGCTGTATGTCTGAATTCTTGGTGTGATACAAACCCTCACATTTTTGCCAGAGCATGAATGAGTGTAGCAGAAAAAGGCTGCCTTCTTTTCCCACTGGAGTGTTTGTTGTGAGTCTTGCAGTGTTTCAAAGGGCTGTAGTTTGCAATCTTTGTTATTATGCGTAATCTTTTCATTTTTATAATCAGTTAACTGCTAAAGTTTGATTGTTGTGCTTTTACCCAGTTCTCTTTTTCCCAACTACTTTGAATCCTTATCACATATTTGCAGCCTGGTCATGATCTTTATTATGCCAGAAAGCCTGGACTTCAGTAAATCAAATGCTGAATTTTAAAGGTAGCCGGGGAGTATTTTGTCAGCATAAAAATGGATGTGTATTGTTGTCAAAAATGAAAGTGACCGGGAGGAGCAGCGGTCGCTGCAGCAGGCTGTGGACTGATGCTGAGTTCAGCTGTCGAGCCGGACTGTAGGACTGATGAGAACATTTAGATCCTCAGGCCTCCCGCCTCACAGAACACCTGTTACTGCTGAGACACAGCGAGAGCAGAGGAGCTACGGAGGGACGGATGGAGGAATAAAAAGAGAAATATACAGGTAGACCACAGGAAAGAAAGAGATGTAGTGAAGCACAAAGCCAGTGGCACACACACACACTCACACACACACACACACACACACACACACACACACACACACACACACACACACACACACACACACACACACACACACACACACACACACACACACTCAAACTTCCTGCATGATCCTGCCTGTAATCTTGCTGCCAGCCAAAATTCCAGTCATCCAGACATCTGCAGTGAAAGTTAAATTTAGCGTGAATCTGTCACAGAAGTTTGACTTCAGTGAATTATCTGACTGAGGCTACCCGTGTTGTTTGTTTGCACAGTGATGGGACAGTGAAGCAGAGAAGAGCAAAATACAGGGTTAGAATATACAGTGATATCAAGAAGAAAGCAAAGAACACAAAGAATGAAGCTCCAGGGGTTCCTGGATCAGATCTCACCCTGAACAAAGACATAAAGCAAGAAAAATACCAACAGAAATCAACACGTCACATCAAACCAGCACATGATGGGTTAAGGCTCTGTGACATACAGTATGCACACATGAACAGTTCACCCTGGGCGCTGGACACCTGTTGTGATGTCATTCACTTTCTTACTTAGACTGCAGACATATTTGCATAAAATGACGCATTGACGATGGAGTACCTTGTGAAAAAACACGACAGTATCCTCTCCCTGCACTATTCAGCCCACCAAGTACATACTACATCTCTAAGAATATAGTATCTTCAATATTTAAGGAAATTCTCCAACAAATTTCTCCCTAAATTTCCATATGAAGAATTATTTAAACCCTCAGATCAATGCTGGGTAAGTTATAAGAAAATTGTCCTCACTCCCAAGTTGACAAAATCTGTTTATGTGATGTCTCTGTAGGTGAAGTCACTGCTGTCACATTAAAGTCCACTGTGTGTCAGAAAACAAGCAGCTCTGGAAGTGAGGAATATCAGCGTCAGCATTCAGTCTGATTGCCGTTAAAACCCCAAAAGACCTCAAAGTAAAGAACTGAGGGAATTTTGAAGCAAGGTTACAGGGAAACATGGATTCTGTTGGTTTTAAAGTCAGAATTTTCAGCACCCTGCGCCCGTCTTACCTGGCTAGCTCACCATGCTAACTAACTTAGCTAAGTTAGAGGTTTTCCAGGGGGTTCCTTGGACGTGTCATGTCCCGCACCTTCCTTGCTTTCATGGTGCTGCAATGGCCAATTATCTGCATAAGCAAGTGGCTAATGCTACAGCCAAATAAGCCGTTCCATAATAGTAAGTTTAGACTAAAGGTCCCGTTTGTGTCATGACTGGACGTAAACATATGAGTTGTTTCCCAACCCAAACCTACTATGGAAATCTAGATTAAACACATTGTTTATGAACATTGCACATTCATGATTGTATATTCTGACAAGGTGATGCTCACTATCTATGTAAAATTAAGGGAACTATTTTAAGCTTACATTGCTAACACCTTGATTAGCCAAACCGACACTGGAATGGTCTCTAGATCATCATGATCTGAAGCTGAGGGCCCCAGAGTGAGCTGCTATATTTCACAGTTTGGGAATGAGAGTGTTGAGGCACCAGGGTTTCAGAGCCCTCCAAAGTCAGGTGCTGACTTTTAAGTCTGCTGCACGTCAAAACAACTCCCTAACTGTGTTTTCTTTTGTGTTTTGTTTTTCTTAGTATTTTGCACCTGTGAATCCACCCTACTTTGATACGGTGGTGTTCTGACATCACCTGCAGCACACCTGCACATAAGTGCAGCAGGGTGACAAGTTAAACCACTGGAGGTCAACAAAAACAAGTTTTAGCTGCTGCAAACTGGATTGTACAGTATGTCTACACACACCTTTAAAGTATCCTGCTGTAAAAAGAACTACAACAGGGTAAACAAGCCTGTAGTGACTTTTGTCGAGGACCAGCTTCAAGTGCAGGATATTTTTACAAATGAACAAAATCAAATGTCAGACTTGGGGTTATATTAGTTGTTGTCTGGAGCTTTGGTTAGGTTCTTTTTTATTTGTTTATCTGGTCCTGCTGAGTTTTTAATTGCCTGAATGTAGCTACTGTTGATAGTTGCAGCTCTCTGCTGCTCGTGCGTGCCTCTGACAGCAGAAATGTCTGTGCGATAGAGATCAGAGCTGCAGGGGGAAAAAGTACCGGAGTGCACCTCACTTTTAGACATCACTGTAATTATTTTGTTTGTTTTTACCTGGGTTTCTGAATTATTTATTTTGTACCTTTTTCAATCAAAACAAAAAGTTAAATATCTGGAGTTGCTCCTTTTTTTTTTTTTACACAAGAAAAGCAATAAGCCCCTCTGTCAATGAAATCATGAAGCATGACTTTCTTTTAATGAGATTCACCTCAAGATTAATAATTTCCCCTCAGTTTGCTCCTTTTGACTGGCTGTCATTAGACTAATTTCTGAAGTCAGAAATCTCATCAAAGTTACAAATGTTTAAAACTATCTTTATATTCAGCATTCAATTTGAGCTGAAGAAGAAAATGAGAAATAATAGGACAAACTTCTAAACCAAAGCAAATTTCATGTAACCACATTTCTTTATACAGGAGCTCTTGTCTTATCATACTCAGCATTCATACAGCAGCTGTTTTGCAGCAGGCCTACTGTTTGGTTTACCTGGACCTGGACCAAAGCAAACTAAGAGGATCACTGTCCTACGGGGTTAAATAAATGATGACATTACTCGTAAGCAGAGGTGATCTTAGACTCTGGGGCGCCCCGGGCGAAGCAGACTGTACAGGCCCGGAGCTCTACTGAGTATATCTATCTCCCTGATCCTCAGAAACTGCCTTATCAATTCTGGGAGAGAAGTCAGTGAGCAGCGTTGGCCAAAATATATTTGGACTGGTGTCATTCAGGAAAAATAAAGTTGACTCTGAAGGATTAACATAGACAAATGGAGTGCTGCTCCTCATGTTCTGACTACTCAGTCAGAGGCCACTTGTGAATAACCAGTCCTTTCTGATGTCATAAGGACAGTGTGTGAGTATAATAAACAGGCTTTCTAGTTGGTGAGTAGGGCAAAGAAGACAAAAACAACTTTATTATGAATATTAGCTCAAGCGTGATTGTTCAAAGTTGTACCATATTGACTCAAATATAAGACAAAGTTTTTTTGTTGAAGATAATATGAAAAAAGGGGGTCGTCTTATCACCAGGGTCTAACCCATGGCACACGCTGATAGTTGTCTAGGGTTGCTACATGGCCCCAACAGCAGAGTGCGCCAACTTTTTGCAAAGCCAGTGACCTCATGGTGGCTGCAGTGATCTGTCAACCACAGCAAAGACTGAGATTTTTACTGATGTTAAAAAAAGAGAGGTGCCGTGATTGTCCAGAGGAAAGCGGACAAAAGTTGGGCAAGTTAATAGAAAACCGAGGCAGAGTTATGATGCTATTGTCAAGACAACACTGGACAATGCAGCAAAGATGGTAAACAAATGTCAAGCAGACAAAATATATGGAGTTATGGGGTGTACTTTGCAAAGATCACACATCCTAAAAGAGCATCTGAAAAATGTGAACTGTAAAAGAAAAGGTTTTTGTGGTCCGCAAAGCAGCTGTTTCCAAGAAACTGACAGGAGGGTGTGTGAGTTCATTGAGAAGCATAACAAAGCAATACCATAACCACAGCTGTCATTGGAAGTATATTCAAAACACAGCTCTCAGTGATTGTATCACTAGCTAAAAATGAAAACAGTCTATTATATCAATGATTTTCTCAGATTTTCAATAAAAAATACTTTTTTTTTAAACAAAAACAATTTTAATTAACAGAATCTTCCTCTTGAGATTGGTCTCAAAAAGAGGGGGGGTCATCTCATAATCAGGGTTGTCCTATATTCAAGTCAATACGGTAATATTGGCTCTGTTTGAAATAGTCTATTATATTCATTTTTTGAGTTAAATTCATCATGTTGGTCAGTAATGGTTTCTTTGCTAACCAATGTCTGTATTTCAGTGGTTGTTGTGTTTGCCTAATGATTTGCATTGTCATCTGCTTTAGTTTCAAACGTTGTTTCCTCATGAGATCACATTCAACTCCATTAGCGAATCAACTTTGTCACATATTCATCAGCGACTCCTTACTGCTTACTTATACAATCAGTCTTGCTGCAGTCCTTGTGATATGAGACCTAAAAAAAAACGTTTTTTATAATCAATTGTGAATTTGTAACGAATCCTGTGACTGCAGCGGATGAGAAGTCACCCGGTTTTACAGTGGATTACTGAAACCAGTTGGCGCAGGAGCCACTGCCATGATTATAGCTGCTGCCAGTTCTTTCATTGTATGGCTGTGATTCACTTCTGCCTTCTTTTCATTCCTTTGAGCATATGATAGAAGGTTATGTTAGCTTGCCTTGCCAATTAGTGCACCCCATTGCACAACAGGAGATAATCATGGTACAGTACAGGATACAGGTTACTGCAGGGAAGCTGTGGACAAGAGCAGTTAATGAATCAACAACATCCAGTTAAGCAAATGTCCATTTTGTGGTCATGATGTAGGGTAGCATACGCTTTGACGTCACATGGAACGGGTCAGTAATGAACAAATTTAGCTGTTATTACTTACATTACACTGAACATTTCCAACGATGGATTAAGGCAGCAACTTTTATCTCTCAGTGTTAAATCAAAGTTTTCTTCAGCCAATGATACCTCTGAGTGAAACGTGTTTTCATTTAGAGACTTTGTTGAATTATCACCTCTCCTACATGTAGTTCGTGACAGGCAACAACCAGATGTAAAGTAACAACCATTTCTTACTGTCTCTTGTTGAGCTCAATCCCTGAGGCACAGTAGTTGATTTATATTTTGCATTTCAAAACATCATACATCAAAAGATGTGATGTGCACAGGCATTTAGACACGAGGCCCCTGGCAATCCTCTCCACACTGGTTGACTGACTGACTAACCGGCTGGCTGAATGGCTGCCTGTCATTTGTAGAACATCTAAGCTGGCATTTATCCAGAACATCCACTGTTGTTTCTTCTCCCTTTGGGTGTTTACTGAGCGGTAATATGGAATCTACACTTCCTAAAAGTACAGATACAGAGAAAAATGTTTGTTTCAGAAACATCAAGGTGGAAAAGCTGGATGGTGGAAAAAACAGAGCTTGAAATGCCTCCAAAAGAATCATGATTTTCTTTTTGCACATACATCAAAGCACAGGGAGCAAAGTGCTTTGATATCAGAGGCAAAACCCAAATCATGCTCTCTACTCTTCTGGCTTTCCTTTTTATTTATCAAAAACTTCAGAAAAAATATGTTTTTTCATGCTTCACACTCTGAAGACTTGAAGCTAAATGACCAACCAAAATCAACACTCCTCCTTCTAACAGTTTATCCCTCATCAATCTGTATATAAATGTAGGCTGAGCAAACTTTCAGACACAAGTTTTATGGTCTTCAAACACTCTGCAGAAAAGTTGTTTGTGGTATTTCCTCATCTTGTATCTCATACTGTATACAAATGCTGCTTTCATTTAAATGTTGCTGATGAAGAACTTAAAATAAAGACAGATATTTTAAAGGTTATTCTCACCAAAACATCACATTCACATCCATCCCTCCAAACTCTGTTTTCTGATGCATTCCCTGCCTCTCGTCGTGGGTTTTTGCCCCATAAGAGAAATGTTTTCACTCAAGTCACACGTTGAAGCTCTTTTTTCATTTGCTGTTATTTTTTTTTACTTTATTTTTTGTCTCCCACAGTAATTCTCAGTCACTTGATCTATCCCTGATACAGATTTAGAAGAACCACTGCTGACATGCATTGCAGTCAGACTTTCGGGAAGGAAGAAAAAGTTTTCAGTCAGAAAACTTCTGAAGTAACAGAAACAACCAGGGAAGTTCAACAACTACAGATAAAGTGTGAGAGTATAAAGCCGAGTGGAAGTAAATCTCTATCAGCCTTTAAAACTTCCCATATATGCTCTCAGGCTAATCTTTTTATCCTGTGTTTACTTTTTCAGCAAAGCAGTGTAAGAGATTTGCTATCCTGCTTAGTTATAGTTCTTGTTCCCCTGTTGGGATTTGGATGTAGGCCTACAGATTTACGCCTTTACTGAGGAATCTTGTCTGAAATTTGTTAAGTTGGCACAGAAAAAAGAAAGTTGTTTGCCTCTGAAAAAAAACAAACATTTTTGTGGCATTGGAGTTGGGTTTTTTTAGACATGTTTTTTTTTTTTTTTTTTGACTTGCTAGCTAGAAAGCATTTTGTTTTACTGAGAGAAAGTGTGACCAATGTACTTCCAAAGTTTGTTTCCCATCATACTGTGTCCAGTTAGTGTAGAGTTTAAAGGGGCTTTGACCTCTGTAGTTTCAAAATGGTTGAGCAAAGCTACATGCTTTTTTTTATTACCCTTGCTAAGGAGGTTATGTTTTGGAAGAGTTTGTCTGTTTGTCTGTAAACAACTCAAATTATAACGAACAAATCTTGATGAAATTTTCAGGAAATGTTCAAAATGGGATAAGGAAAAAGTGATTACATTTTGGAGGTGATCTGGATCACCGTCTGGATCCAGAATTATTTTAAAGGATTCTTTATTTTTTTGAGATTGGGACATTTTCACCATATGTGTATATAACCCTATGATAAATGGTTGGATTGCTTTGCAAAACAATACAAGACAAGGTCACCATAATTTCTGACAGATGTAAAATTAGGATCCAGATCCTGGCAACATTCTGGATACTAAGATCTGGAATATGAAATATGTACGGGGTCATCATAATTTTCAACACTGTCAGGAAACAAATTATCGTACAAACCTGCAACTGACACCAAATTGTAGCAGTCAGTCTGCTGAAAGGGAGTATAACATTAAAGTAGGACTAAAGTGTTGGCGACAATCACAATATGCTTGGTGGAGATCTTGGCTCTCTGAGTGGTTTTCTAGTTTTTATTTCTTTTAATTTAGCTAGCTAGCTTGTCATCATTTTGTTCTGTATACAACGATGCGTGACAGTGGCTTCTAAGCTAAATTTTAGCGATTAAATAGTTCAGACTCCTGGTGTGAGAGTGCTTCCTCCAGTTTCAAAGATGGTTCAGGTTTTTCTGTTAAGCTTGCTAATTATCAGAGCAGGTCCATTTGTGTCAAATGTTCATTTTACTTTTATTTTGGTGACTTTTGCTGTTTGGTTTTCTTTAATTCAGCAATTTTTGTGTTACAGTTTTCACACTGCTGACTAACCTGTATCACCATGTAATGATGATCATGGGGAGAGGAGGATTTGTCTTCATCAGAGCTACGGGAGAAAAATGAAGGCTCACTAAGTTTCCAGACAATTAGTTTACCTCAAGGAAGAATGATCCAAACCCTGTTCTGCATGAACATGATATGTTTGAAATAATCTATAGTTGGAGCATGAGAACCAGTTACATTGTTAGGATTGGGGGAAAGTTTTAACAGTTTTTAACGTTGATGTTAACTCCAGTTAATTTCACACAAAACTGTTCTTAAATGTAACGTCTTCTTCAATGGTTAACAGTTGTCTTATTGATCAACTGGTTTTAACTTTGCTGTGCACTCGGGTTTTTAATTCAGTGATATCTGTAGTTTCAGAACATTGGAGTTCTGCTGGGTGTGAATATTTAAGCTAACTTTTATTGTTAAGAAGGTTGGCCAAGTTTAAGGCTTTTTTATAAATGTTTTTTTAATTTTGAGATGGATATTTAAGAAAAAAACACTTGATAGAAAAATAGCTGTAAAAAGTTGAAGCCTCACCTGTCATTTCAGCACTGCAGGTGGGTGTGAGTCAATGAAGGGATAATCCTTTTCCTCAGAAGATGCTGGTATTAAAGATACCATGAGGAGGATCTGTTATAAATGTACAGCCTCGCCACCTTCATGTACACTGTCATAAAAATGTGACTTATAGCCAGGTGTGTGTTTGTTTTGGAACTTTTTTTTCTTTGTTCAAGACAACTTTTTACTGGATACAACATGACAACATTTATCAGTACAGTTATGTAGCACTGTTGTTTGAAACATGAAAACAAGCAAACGTAAGTTTGTACCATACGCCAGTAGCCGGCTATATGTAGCGCTAGCAGCCTGCTGCTACGATGCATCCATAAGCTAACGTGACCATAAGCAAACTGTCAGTTCGTACAGTAGTTAAGTAGCCGTCCATATGTAGCACAGCTGACAGCTCGATGCTGTGAGACGTGTCTGAGCACATCTACCAACGTAACCTCACTCTTCATTTTATTGATAGACTCTCAAGTTTGAACAGACCACTGCAGAATAACTGCAGACTGTGAGTTGGAACGGACATTATCACAAACAGTTTAGCCTCTGTGTTAGCCTTTAGCTCGGGCTGTATCACTCTCCTGTTTAGCTTTCTTTTGCTCTTCTGTCCTTTTTCTGTCTGACAGTTTGGCTCTTGTGTCCACCTGAAACACACAGATCTCTCTCCTTACTTTAAAACTTTGTCAGCCAGCGTTGTGTTGTCATAGAGACACAGAGGTGCCATAAATCAATCTGGTCCTGCTCAACCCGATCGGGGAAAAACTAAGTAGCATTTAGAAACAACTGTTATTGGCACTGATAATCTCATTTTAAAGTGTGGATTACGATCAGGCATATATCTAGAAAGGAGACTTTGTCATTATCACTTAAAAACTCCTCACAGCCCCTTTAGGGAAAATGTTGATTCTCAATAACTACAACAAAGAGTGTTTCAGTTCTGCTGAAGTATCTCAGTTGACAGTATCTTTATGTATCTTTATCCTGCTAAAACGTGTCATATTCATTTATGTCACTCATTTAGACATTTAATCTGCGAGTGTTGCTGCTGTAGTATAAAGTGGGTACCACATGTATGTATGAAGGTGTGGGGCTAAAGGAAGATGTGTAGCACATTGTTCTTCATCTCTCTTACTCTGTAATAATATCAGTAACTTTCTTTTTATCATTTTGCTCTTTACTGAGAGCTTCACTTCTAAGCACTGCCAAGGTTCTTTTTTTTTCCTCATGAGCCAATTCTAACAAATCTTGCACACTGCTAACAAGTGATGCTGCTTTCACCTAACTCAGCAGGATACACAAACAAGCCGCAGTGTTTTATGAACACACAAAGTTAGATTCTCGGCTATTTCTGTCTCTCTGTTTTGGATGAAGCTTAAATTCTTAGATATTGTTGTTCTTGTGAATGTTTGGGGACTGCAGAAGAGAGTAAGGTGGGAGTATTTAAATGTCACATTTACTTATGTGGGCTGCCAGTATGGTGGATAATTGGAACATTGAATTCTATGCTTGCTGCTGCTGTGTGTGAGTGTTTGTGTCCACACATTTGTGTGTGTGTAGGTGTAAGAGTTGGTGTTTTATTATCTGTTAATTTGTATGGTTTTCACTCATTACTATTGTGATTGTAAATGTGCAAGATTAGAAGAGACACATCCATATAGAACACTTAGATAACTGCATTCCTGTCGAAATTATGCTACATTCAGCGCCTGTTTACATGAGCCCACATCTTCAAAAACAGAAATCTCCTGTAAATGCCAATCTTCCTGTCAGGATTTGAGCTGTATTTGTGAAAAGCCTCCGAGCTGAAGAAACTGTATTTACCTTTAAGCAGACTTTATCTCCACTCCCATGAATTGAGCTAACTAATCTTCACAGTGGACGCACTGTTTAACCGCTCTCACAGATATGAGAAGACATCCGTGAGTTTGTCTCTCTTTGACTGAGTAGAAAAAGTGGAACAGTTGCCTAAAACTGAACTAAGTCTCATATCAGCCCATGAGTCAGCATGCTTTGCATATTTTTAGCCCTCTGGCCAATTGCAGCACAGCACCTGGCTTGACTTTGAATTGAAAATGACTTTTCTGTTGGCTGCAGAGGACCACATGGTTGCTATAGTGACTTGACAGGAATCGGTGTGGGTGATTGACAGCTGGCAGATTAGTGTCGGGAAGATTTGTCACACAAAGACACATCAAGAATCACAGTTTCCTCTCTTCTTATTCAAAGGAACCTCTCTCTTTCCTCACGACCGCTCTCTCTGCTTCTTTTACTCTCTGTTTGCTCGAAACTCCAACCGTAAAGCTGACTTTGGAGCTTATAGAATGGATGGTTATGTTTCAATACGATTTATATTTCAAAGAATTTTGGGCTGACCTCTGTTTAAAAGGGAGGACAAAGAGAAACAAAGGAAAAGAGAGAAGATGAAGGAGATAAAAAGGTGAAAGAGAGAGTAACATTGTGATGTGTTTAACATCGAGTAACACTGAGGGTTTAAAAACAGAAAGAACAATCACATAAACACACACACACACACACACACACACACACACACACACAGTGATTCAGTAAAAACGCCTGAGGGGAACACCAGCTCTGAGTTCATGAATATGGAAGTTTCCTATAACATTGTGCACGCCCCCACCTGTTCCTGCACGACAGCACTGCAGTCACATGCAAGTGGATGAAGGAGGGTGTGTGTGTGTGTGTGTGTGTGTGTGTGTGTGTGTGTGGTTGTGTGTGTGAGCAGACTGAAATGGATGAGAGAGGGCATCTCGAGAGATGACTCTTGACAGATGGCTGATGGAGGGAGACTTTGTTAAATATAGAGATGGAAAGAAGAAATAAGCAAAGGTTCTGAGAAGCTCAGCGCGATGCTAAATAAATCCTCCAGACTTTGTCAGAAACTGGAAAAAAATGTTCAGGCTCACTTTGGGCCAAAACAAATATTTTGTTGTCACTTACTGTCTCCGTCTCAGTATATTGTTTTTCGACTCAATAATTCTCAAGAGCTCAAATATTTAGTTTGTCAGTGCAATTAGAAAGAACATGTGGACAAAGCCTTTTAGATGAACTTATGATTTGGCACAATGTGTAACAACAAATATAATAGGGCTGTAAATCAGCATTTTCACCATAACACTACATTATAACAAGTTTTCTGGCCACAATATCACTTTTTTTTATTCAGAATGTCTACCACAACACATTTTGATTGGATTAAATTCAGGAACCTAGCCTGATTTATACTTCTAAAGTGACCTTTTGCTGTTGGCCGACACTACATGATATAACCACAGACTGTATGAAACATGGACGCAGTCTCTGCGACTTCACCAATCAGCAACCTCCAGACTAAGAATATGTGTCTGCTTGAGGCTGGCTCTGGAAGTACCATAGGTCACATACACACCAAGCCAAAAAAAGCCGTTTTCAAAGCAGAAATTAACCTGTTCACAGCCTGGTTCAAAAAACGTCTCCTGTCTGAGTCGCTAATTTTACTATCAGTACACACAGTACAGGGGGTGAATTTTATTCTAACGCTCAGAGGATATTAACATCGCAAACTCCCCCAATCAGAGGCACAGCTCAGGTCACGTGACTGACAGGCGCCCTATAGCTGTACGCGAAGCCCTTGCCACTACCAATATGGCCGCTAAAGCCGATGTGCCTCATTTTCTGTTTCAGAAACAGACGGGTGACGTTGGGGAGACTACATCCATGTTTTATACAGTCTATAGACGTCACCTGTCTGTTCCTGAAACAGTGAAATGAAGCCAACCGGCAGACACAGCCACATTAGATACATGACATGGGCTTTGAGTTTCCTTTCTAACAGCAGTAGGGTGCCTGTCATTTGTACCAGCTGAGCTGAGTCTCTGATTGGACAATCAATCTATGGCATGTGTTATCATTGCTCTACAATATTCCCCAAAAACACATCAGAGCAGTGTTGTCTGTGTCATCATCAGGTCACCTCTTTCCAGCCCTGCTAGTTTTTTTCCCCTCACTTTATCAGACACATTTTAAGCAAATGGTGCTTTATTGACTCTAATAATGTTGCTGTTTATCATACAGCAGTTATTACAGGAAGAAATTGAAGAGAGGAAGTGTTTGGATGGTGTGCTGAAAGGTGAAGCTGGTTTGAAACCTTGTTTCCTCAACCTGTAATCAAACCTTCATAATCATAAAACAGAAGTTATAATCAGATTTTGAAGACCCATTGAATACAAGTGATGTTTCCTGTTATGCGTCCCTCAGTGTTATAAACACAGACTTAGCTTTCCCCAGGTAAGCCTTATCAAAGTATGTACCTTATGTACCTTAACATGGTCACATGATTCTGGCCTGTGTACAACTTCCATCAGATCAGCCAAATACCTACAGGAGCAGCAAACAAATATGTAAATAAAGCTAGTTTTAAATCTCTGTAGAAAAGATTGGACATAAATAAAGCTGAAGACTGAACTTTGAAGTAAAGCAAGATAGGTTTTTATATAAATTACAGAACCACCTTTTTTTATCAGTAACTGTGATGATCTGTTTTTAAAGACAGTAGATGCTGCATGGAGACCTGGTAACAGAACAAGTATGCCAAAGTGTTTTTTCTTTTTTTAAAAGAATCTTTCACTTTATTGACTCACTTCTTAACAATCTGGACAATCAGAAACTTACTCTAGAAAAAAGAAAGCGGCCAGGTCCACACATAGAGTCAGAGATGCCTGTGTATTGCATATTGTCAGCAAACTGAGAGGCTGTGTAACCCCTCCGTACTGTAGTTTGTATTCAGCCATCGTTTCAGACCTGGATTATTTTAGGATTTATTTTGACATCCAGGAAGACAAGATGTATTGCATTCAGAGCAAAGTTGTGTATGCGTTTTTCCGGATGTAAAGGTCTGATTGCATGTGTGTTGGTGTGTGAACCTTCCATTTCCTGTCCCTTGTTTTGGATGTGAGCCAATTCATTTGTTTCCTTCTCTTTTTTTTGTTTCTTATCTCTTCATCTCCCTGCCTCAATCCCGTCCCTGTGCTCATGTACACGGGACTAAAAAAAAAAAAAACCTTCAGCCAAATATCAGAGAGAACTGAGAGGATAGAGGGGGAAATGGCATGGTGGTGTTGATAAGAGGAGCTGGATCGTAAAAAACGAGAGTGCAGATTAGGGGAACGGGGGAGATGAGAGGGTACGAGGGGCGAGGAAGACTAAGGAGGAGCAGGAGGAGTGAGAGAGAAGTGAGTGCAGAATATATGAGGAGATGCTGAAGGTGCATACAGATGGGGGAAACTGGAAACAAATATTTGACATGATCTGTCCCAGAAGACCGTGTGAGAAGTAGATAGATAGATAGATAGATAGATAGATAGATAGATAGATAGATAGATAGATAGATAGATAGATAGATAGATAGATAGATAGATAGATTTTTTTTTCAGGGCTTTCTCCTTGCTTCTGTAATCTGTCGGTGTTATCTGTTAGACACAGTGCGTAGGATCTGACTGTCTGAGTCACTTTTAAGGTCTGAACAGCTGAATCACACTCACACTGACTAATGCTGAATCTTGTTCTACTCCAAGCAAGGCTAATTTCTCATAGCAGCCATTGTCACAGGCTGGGCCATGCAGTCATTTTACCGCAGTACTTTGTGTTTGGCCTTTTGTCATTTTTAGCACTGGTTTACTTTGAATACGTTAAAAGGGCAATAAGCGAGTATTTTACAGCCCAATAACATTAAAATGACTTAGTTTTTCTACCCTGCCAGGTGCTGAGGTTGCTGCTGTTCAGATTTCTACTCAGAAAAAGGTTTTTTGTTGTTGTTTTTGAGCCCAAAAACTCTGGCAAACTTTCAACACACCATCTGTGGCCCCAGCCAACTCCACCCATTACTCACATTAACTCTTACCTTGGGCTTACTAGTTTGGGAACGTCTCCAGACGTGCTTTAGGTGTTGCACTGAAAAATGGCCTGCTTTGAGGATTCATTTCTACCTGATCGTTTCTTGCTGGATTTATTTCCCTTATTATTCTTCCTCAGTGAAAAACCCTGCTTTGAATATGAAAGTGTTGCTCTCTCGTTTCTGCAGGGTTTTGAAACCTTCATGTCACACTTCTCAAAGTTTTATACTCAAGCACGATTGTCTCTCTTACAAGCTTTGATGTCACAAAATCCTGCTTTTATGTTCGAGTCCAAAATGTATTTTGGAAGCGATCTTTGTTTTTATACAGCACAGGAATACTGATGTGTTACTGTGCTTAGCAATCTCACAGACTGACTACTCCATGCAATTTGTGCCCCTTGGAGTGCATGACATCTTTCCAGGTTGGATAAGCTGTTTTTGATGCATATCAGGTTGTCAGGAAACAGAGAGATTTCTTTCTTTCTTTTATTTGTACTTGCATGAAGACATGTGTCTGTATGGACATGAATACCACTGAGGGAAAAGCTGTTCTCCACACAGGCTGTTGTCTCTTCGTAAATCAAAGTTTTTTGATATGTAACTCTCAAGTTCTTCTCAGTCTAGAAACATACTAAAAAAATCAACATTGAACACTTCTCACACTGGAAATCCAGTGTTATCAATACTGTTTAATGCATTTGTAAACAGATCATTAAATAGAGAATATTCTGCATGGTGATGTTGAATATTCAGGTGACCTAAAACGTTTTTTAAAGCTCCTGTGAAAAGCATCCAGTTTGCATTGATGTCTGTGACCCTGTGAGCGAGGTGGTCCCTCCTTTCCTTTTTTCATCAGTATTATTATTATCCAGTTCTGTGCATTTGTGTGCAGCATTTTCTGATTTAAAACATCACACCCCACTGTTTTCCAGCAGATGAAAGTACCCCTGAACTTTGCTGTGAAAAATATAAACAAAGTCTGTCGAAGCTACAAAATCATAACCCAAACAAACACAAAGACGACTCCATGTCCCAAAAGGCAGAGAAACGTAGGAC
Source organism: Halichoeres trimaculatus (assembly GCF_033239565.1). NCBI lineage: Eukaryota > Metazoa > Chordata > Actinopteri > Labriformes > Labridae > Halichoeres > Halichoeres trimaculatus. The sequence goes on from NW_027437181.1 coordinate 27,526,260, forward strand.
TCTGAGTCTTAAATAATCTGGAAGTAAAGCTGTGAGAGACACAGGAATCTTGTCTGTCCAGCTTGTCTCTGTTGTTTGTGGAGCACGGTGACAGATTACAGCTGCGACAGAAGGGTGGCTATCAATCAAATAAGAATGAGGTGTGCACAAGGAGGAGGAGGAGAAGGAGAAGGAGGAGGAGGGTTCTCTTATGTCAGTTGTGTTTTATACACCAAGGAAGGAGTCTCAGGAAAGAACAGTGTTTAACTTGAATCTATTTCACTCCCGTAGTCTTTATTTACACTGAACTTTAAAGACCTGGTTAAGTAAACAGATTCACGGCCGTTCAGTAAGGATGTGTGGCTGGGTTACTGTCAATTCAATCAATAACTACAGTCTGCAGCAGGGTTGTATACTGACTCATGAAGTAAGCTTTCTTCTTTTAATACTTCAAATAGAAATGAATCGATGTCAGCTCCCACCCCCAACAACAACAACACGCTGGTGTAAACGATGTTCTGATGGAGGATTAAGAGCTGTCAGTGCTGGTTCATCATCAGACACAACATTAAGATCCTTGTTTGGCTTTTTCGGGACGTGTTTTTTTTTTTTTTTTCTGTTGCTCATTGATAAGTTAATTAGTTCAGTTTTATAGCTTCACGCCTGAAACTCACGACAAAGTCCGTCAAAGCAAGATTGGCAGTAAGAGGAAGGACATCCACACTTCTACAACTTTCTGTTGTTCTGTTGTCCCTGGTTTGTTGTTTTTGTTGTTTTTTGATATTTGTGTATTCGTCATTCTTATTAAAGTTGATGTCGTCATTCTTTATTTTCTTGAATGAATAAAGAGATAAACAGCTGAGATTGAAAAGTGTAGTGTTTCTCAATACAGTCCTGTCATACGATAGAGTAAAACAGGAAAGATAGCTGCTGTGGGGCTTAAAAAAATAAACAAACAAACAAATTAATTAATTAATATGTAAATAAATATATAAATTTATCAATCAATTAATCAATCAATCAATCAATACTACATTTCATATTATAACCTGTGAACCAGATGTGGGCTGTTTTGACTTAGATTAGCATAAAGAGACGTTTGGTTCTGCCACTTCATTTCTTAATACTACTGCGCCAAAATATAGTCCTTTTGATTTACCTTATTTGACCGAATGGGTCCCCTATAGTTTTCTAGAGCCAACAGTATCCCAGAGCGTGACATGGTGTAAACAGAAACCCCCGTACTCTCATTTGAAATCTGG